>NC_064923.1:747812711-748437711 GCF_023897955.1 Schistocerca gregaria
GAACCTGCGACCGCGCCTAGAACCGCTCGGTCACAGCGGCCGTCTCGTTGTCAACCCCAGCGCCTTATTCTTCCTCTGTGCACATCTCTATATTTGAATACTCATGCCTATTCCAGTGTCTTTGGTGCTTCAGTGTGTATGCGGTCTCCTTTACAGATGAATCACACTTTCATTAAATTCTCCCAGTAATCGAAGTCGGCCATTAGCCTTCACTCCTAAAGTCCTCACATTCTCTATCCATTTCATGTCTCTTTGTAACGTTATGCCCAGACATTTAAAGGACTTGAGTGTGTCAAGATGGACACTAGTAACGCTGTTTCTGAACATTTTGTTTGTTCCTACTGAGCCGCATTAGCTTATATTTTTCTACATTATAGCTAGCTGCCATTAATCACACCAACCAGAATTTTTGTCTAAATCATCTGGTGTGGTTCTACTGTCACCAAACTTCGCCACTTAAAAATACCGTACTCCACAGTGTCACCAGCAAACGACTGTAGATTGCTTCCCACCCTGCCTGACAGATTATTTACGTATATGGAAAATAACAACGGTTTTAATGTTAAAAAATATATCGGCTCAATCACTTGTTTATAGTGTGAAACACTAAGGTTGACGCGGTTCGGAAGTCAAGCTTCCATCATCAAAATAATAAAAAGTAAAAGAACCTGTTAAAACTCGCTAAAATGGAACATGCACCAGGCACAATAAAATTGATAATAAAATTAAAATATCGTGGCTACTTCCCTTGTTGCAGCCGTGTCTTCCAAGCGAGTTTTAACAGGTTTTTTTACTTTTTGTTATTCTGATGATGGAAGCTTGACTTCCGAAACTCGTCAATCTTAGTGTTTTACACTATAAACAAGTGGTTGAGTCGATACATATGTTAACATTGACATTAACAACCACGACCTCTCATCCAGTGTGGATAAAATCAAAAAACAACGGTTTTATCACACGTCACTGGGGCAATGGTGACGATACCATTGCCTCTGATGAACACATGATGTCGAGGACAAGAATTAAAAAGTTTTCGAGCCACTCACATTTCTAGTTCCCTATTCCGTATGCTCCGTTAACATTCAACAGTGGAGTACTGTGTCAAATGCTTTTCGGAAATCTAAAAATATGGTATCTACCTGTTACCCTAGTGAAAAGGGCAAGCTCAGTTTCGGACAAGCGATGTTTTCTAACATCGTCCTGAATAGTGGTAAGAAGATTTCGACCTCTAGGAAATTCATTATACTCGAATTCACAATATGTTGTAGAATTGTGCAGTAAACCGATGCTAAAGATATTGGACAATAATTGTAAGAGTCCGTGGCTTTACCCTCCTCATATTCAGCAGTCAACTGCGCTTTTTTCAAGTTCTTTCGGACTTAGGGCTGGGCGAGAGATTCACGATAAACGCAAGCTAAACAAGAGGCCAGCGCCGAGGAGTACTCTCTGTAAAACCGAATTGTGGCTCAAGCACAACATGGCGACGTATTTGTTTTCAGTTATTTTAGTTGTTTCTCTAAATAAGGATGCTTATTACTATGTCCATCAACCGGGAGTACGTTCGATGGTCAAAGACGGCATAACTGTACGATTCCCCAGCGTGGAACAATTCTTGAAACGCAGAATTAGAAACTTCGGCTTCCGATTTGTTGTCTTCAACTGCCACACCAGACTGGTGCACCAGTGACTGGATGGAAGCCTTACGCCCGCTTGCAGATTTTATACAGGACGAGAATATTCTCAGGTTCTCGGTCAGACCTTTTGCTAAGGTCTGCATCGGGCGTGGAACTTTTCACAGACATACGAATCTCTACTGATCTTTGCCTGTCGTCATTTGTTCGTTCGGTACTGAATCGAGAGTGCAACAGCCTTTGTTTTCTCAGCATTTTGCGAATTTAGTTGTTAAACGAAGAAAGAAATTTCCGTCCACTTGCTGCACTGGGGCATTGAAATATCTCATTGGCGACACATGAAACTTTGTACTGGACCGGGATTTGAACCCACATCTCTCAGTCCAGTAAACATTTTCATCAGTCGCCGTTTAGTTATTTCAATGTCCCAATCCAGTAAGAAATTGGAAATTTGTTTCGTACAGTACGTATATTATTGTATACTACATGATCCACTCATAGTTCTAAGTGACTCAACAAACAAGAGAAAGAAAATGGTGCTAACTGACTGCATCGAATTTAATGTGTAGTTACAAGGGTCCACATCCAGCACAAGCTGTCAGCATGACAACATTCTCCCACATTAGTTGGCAGTGGCTGTGTTAAGTAAGCCTTTTATTTTGCTTTCACTGCTGTTCAGTTTCACATACGAAACCAATTTCAAATAATTGTATGTACAACTCTTAAAAAGGGAAAAGGGACTTACTTTTATTAGAATCCACATAATCACCAAATCATACCGTGATGGATGAATGCCTGACTTTACAATCAAAGACCTGGCAGCTAGTATATCCTATGTAGCGAAGCTGACAGGTGCGAGCTGTAATCACGTGGCTTAGGGTAATCACCTGGCACTGAATTTTGTCACCGCGCGGCCATTGTTACACCAGCACAACTGCTTGGTATTACCGAAAATCGGAGCACCTCAGCAGCGTTGCGGAAAGTTGGTCTACGTGTCAGTTAGATCGTCTGCTTGATAACAAACTCGACCCTGGTGCGTTAAAATACCGGCCTTCTAACCGTTAAGAGGCGTTGAATTAGTGGCTGACGTGGAGAATTCTACCACTATGGTTATCAGGAGGCATCGCTTCTCACCCACCATCCTCGTCACCGTCTATCTCCATTCACCATCCATAGTATGGGTCGGTCTGCTTGGCGGTCCAGCCTGAGCACCAAATGTAGGAGTCGGACTTCTATATTGGTAGGAGAGGGCAGATCCAGTCACGTTCAGCTTGGTACCAGCTTGTTCACTTATTTGGTCCAGTCTTATGACCACTTCTGGCAGGTGAGGAGTGCCTGTCGATCCTGTGGTCCTCTACAACGAAGTGTCACCTTATCCTCATCTGCAGCCAAGTGACTCAGTCAGTCTCGGGAATCGATGAACCTTTCCAGGTAGGCATTTCAAGCTGGCAGCAGACCTGTTTCAGATCGTAGAACAGTTGCGCTACCATCAAGCCGGACTGGTGGTCTATGCCAGCTGTGGCGAGTGACGTTAGCAATTACCATCGGGGAGCGAACCCAGACCACAGTGTCTGGCTGCCAGCACCTTGCGTCGGCTGTCACCACGAGACCAGCGGCTGGGAAGGTCATATTTCGACCGTCAGGCCACTGGTGCTAAGGCATGATCCCCAGGGCAGTTGATTCTATAGTATGGCTAACACAGATGGCTGTTCCAGCAGGTGGTAGGTCAGCGGCAGTGCCTCGTCGGTCTCAGTGCGCTACGCTGCTCCACAACTGTTCCCGATTCAGTGCCTCTCGTCAGCTGTACGGTCAGTATTAATATGCACTACGGTCATGTGCGTCGGTAATCAGACACCCAGGAGTCAGACGGTCTACTTGCCGCAGCGCTGCCGAAGTGTTCTGGATTTCAGTAATACTCGTACAGTCGGTCCCGAAAGGGTGGTCGGACTAGGGTACAGATGTGGGCCTGATGGCAAAATACTGATTAGCGCTAGCAGTGCAATTACAGCTATGCCCGTTCGCACCCTGCAGCATGCCACTTAGTTGTATATAAACCTAATTGTCATGTCAAGTTTTCAATCAGACGGTTGGAGGTTTCAATGATGCTAATTTTATTTTGGAGGAAATAGTGGCGTATCGAAAAAGCCTTTAGGTCTATTGTAGCATGTTGTTGTGGTATTCAGTGCAGAGACTGGTTTGATGCTGTTCTCCATGCTACTGTATCCTGCGCAAGCTTCTTCATCTCCTAATACCTACTGCGACCTACATCCTTCTGATTCTGTTTAGTGTATTCATCTCTTCGTCTCCCTCTACGATTTTTCCATTCCACGCTGCCCTCCAATACTAAATTTGTGATCCCTTGATACCTCAGAACATGTCCTACTAACCGGACCCTTCTTTTTGTCAAGTTGTGCCACAAACTCCTCTTCTCCCCAATTCTAATCAATACCTCCTCATTAGTTACGTGATCTACCAATCTAACCTTCAGCACTCTTCTGTAGCACCACATTTCGAAAGCTTCTGTTCTCTTCTTGTCCAAACTATTTATCGTCCATGTTTTACTTCCATACATGGCTACACTCCATACAAATACTTTCAGAAACGACTTCCTGGCATATAAATCTATACTCGATGTTAACAAATTTCTCTTCTTCAGAAACACTTCCCTTGCCATTGCCAGTCTACATTTTATATTCTCTCTACTTTGACCATCATCAGTTATTCTGCTCCCCAAATAGCAAAACACATTTACTACTTTAAGCGTCTGATTTCCTAATCTAATTCCCGCAGCATCACCGGATTTAACTCCATTAATCTCGTTTTGCTTTTGTTGATGTTCATCTTATATCCTACTTTCAAGACACGACCCATTCCGTTCAGCTGCTCTTCCAGGTTCTTTGTAGCATGGGAACGCTTTTATGATGTTGTCTTACGTGTTCTTTCCCATCGACGTTGCAGAGCTGCACCTGCCGCCTAAGACAACGACAGCCGCCACGCACGCCCATCCGCCGCCGACGCCGCGCAAGAAGTTGCAGGCGCACCACAAGGAGCAGCAGGGCTCGCACGTGAAGCGCAAGAAGGGCCGCATGCAGATGAGGCAGCCGCCTGACGGCGCCGGGGGCGGGGGCGGGGGCGGGGGCGGCGGGCAGCCGCTGCCGGACCCGCACCGCGAGCAGCCGTTCGACGCCGACCTGGAGGCGGAGCTGGGCCGCGACTCCAACGCACTGGCCGCCGCCGCCGCCGCCCCCGCCGCCACCACGCCCGCAGCCCAGCCCGGGGGCCGTGGAGCGCCGCACCACGCCGCCCCCACGCGGCCCACCCTGCTGTACCAGGCGGGCGGCGTCGCCGCCCCCAGTCGTCTTCCAGCGCTGCCCCTCCTGGGGGCCGCCATCGCCACAGCGTGGTCAGTCGCCCTAGGCGCCTAGGCCCATCACAGTGGCTCACCGGAATAACGTGTCGTTCCGTTCTTTACCACAATTCGAGACACTCCGAGTAACCTGGAGATCTTGTCTGGGCTGACATTTATGTGGAAGTAGACAGCTCGACTAGTCTGTTTATTCACTTGAAATGAGACCACCGTACTATCAAAATAAGAAATAATTACGTCGTCTCCGAAAGGAATGAGCACTTTGAATACAAACATCCGGTGACGTCGAACTGTTATGACTCAGTACCACACATTGTTCCAACCACTTGTCCGGCCTTTTCTCGTTTCAGAGTAGAAAGATTCACACTGTCGTCGTTTGGATCTCCTCATGGAGAAGTTTCTGTTATCACTACAAAATCAAAAGAGTTTCAAAGTAAAGGGACTCCCCCCCCCCCCCCCGTGTTTCATAAACAATTAAAAATGTAAAAAAAACAGGGGTACGGCAAACGATGGTGTGTTGCTATGTTACACTGTGTTTTCTTTTTTCTTACAGAGTGACGAAACTCTGTGATAGCTAGTGATGAGGAAGATAGTAATGTACTCCTGAAGTTAGCATCATCAAGAAAGTTAATTTTCGTAAGATCATAAACAGAAGGAAACGTCTTCGTTGAGTTACTTTCCAAAATATTCAAGTGTGATGAAAAATTTAGTTGTACCGTACGAACAACGTTGCTATCCTTGAGTCCATGATGTCTGTTGGGCGTTCCTGAGATTGAGGCAGAGTGCGACAGCTGTTTATACTTTTCTTGACAGTCAAAATGTTGACCGAGTAGGTATACCTTCACCCTGAGCAAAAAGAGATTTAGGTAGTAGGAAGGGCATTATTATTAAATGGTCGGCGAAACATCTGCCTCAGATGCATACCCTCTCCACCCCAGTATGACACCTGCTTATAATAGGCATACATTGAGCAATGAGCTGTACACGAGGTGAAACCGAACTCCACTGACTAAATTTCGGAGGTCGGTCAGGGACAATTTCTGAGTATTTTGGTATATGAACCAGTTGTCTACAGTGGATCGTTACAGAGTAATAACGTAGGAATGATTTATTCGGCTTAAACCTATTTACCTTGGTAGCAATGCATAAATTTTACAACAGCGAGAAAGCCTGTAATATTCAATCACCAAACCGTGCAACAGAGAGTAGTGCAGAATAAGAGTGATATGGTTGCCATATATGCGGCAACAGCTCAGCATATCGCCGCTGTGAAGCTCTTCCGTTTCATTCAGTGAACCCACACACCACGTGCATATCGGCCAGTTCATTAGTATTACCGAGCGAGGTGGCGCAGTGGTTAGCACACTGGATTCGCATTCGGGAGGACGACGGTTCAATCCCGTCTCCAGCCATCCTGATTTAGGATTTCCATGATTTCCCTAAATCGTTTCAAGCAAATGCCGGGATGGTTCCTTTGAAAGGGCACGGCCGATTTCCTTCCCAATCCTTCCCTAACCCGAGCTTGCGCTCCGTCTCTAATGACCTCGTTGTCGACGGGACGTTAAACACTAACCACCACCATCAATTCATTAGTAAACCACTCCATACTGCTGTGTATGACTCTCAACGTACTACTTGACACTGTCGGACTAACAAACGCGAGACACAACAGAGAGTACCGAATGCTAACTTAATGGCGAAGAGTGAAATCGCTACATTCTGGAACCGCGGGACCTCTACGGTCGCATGTTCTAATCCTGCCTCGGGCATGGATGTGTGTGATGTTCTTAGGTTAGTTAGGTTTAGGTAGTTCTAAGTTCTGGGGGACTGATGAGCTCAGAAGTTAAGTCCTATAGTGCTCAGAGCCATCTGAACCCTTTTGAAGAGTGAAGTGGGCCCAACTCTACCGCAAGTACCTTGAGTGAATGGAACAAATTGTTCCGAAACAGGACACGTAGGGCATACTGTTAACATTAGCAACGTCGAGTAGGTATTGTCAGTGCAATGCAGATTCAAACATAAATTGGAGTGAGAAATTGGATGAAAATCAAGTACTCTGTAACGGGATTCCAGGTATTATGGTGCCTCAGTACCAAAATAATCAGGAAATGTCACTGAAGACCCTATGAAAATTTGGTGATGTTCGATTTCACCCTGTATACATGACTCTCCTGGATCAGCACAATACCCATACTGTGTATTTCCACGCCTCTAATTCGAATAGTCCATTGCAATCGCGAAGATCGGAATATCTATTGGAAATTATTGGTCAGTTGGATTGTCGTAATGAGCGACGGCTCTTCATCCTTCCTCGTTAATCTCCTTTCTGGTATTACGTTTTCTCATTTTTCTATCCTTATTTTGGTATTTTCAACTTAAACTTTGGTATACCATTATCACGTGGCTGCGGAAGCCTCCTTTCTCCATCAATAACCAGAGATCTTTCTTTGTGCCATGTGAAATTCGTTTTCATAGTCCATATATGCTAGGTTTGTTTCCATACTAAGTTCTCGTCTTCTTTCTACAGTTTGTTTCAGCGTGAGGAAGTCGCCGGCAAAAGATTTTCGTTTACGGAGACCTCCTTGCTCTTCTAATATAATCAGAGATGTTTCGAAGCCTTTTGTTAACTATTTTGCAGTAGGTTTCATAAGAAGCAGCCAGAAGACTCATTCTGCTTCAATGATTTGTGCTATTTGTGTCTCATTTGGTAAACAGTGAAATAATTCGTGCTCCTCTCCATGCTTCTGGTATTTCACGTGTATTCCTGTTTTAAGTTCGTCAAATCTGTTTGGTCTCTCCCTAACTCCTCTTTTTCTTTCCTCGGGTCTTCCCATTGACATTATATTATAGTTTCTGATAGCGATATATCATCTCTTCTGGAGGAAAGATATTTGTACTTACAGTATCTTTGTCTCTTCGTTTTAGTTGTCTGATCAGTTTATATGCTATTTCCTATCTACCGTGAATGTCATGTTCAACACTGCTTATACGTGTATCCCATAAAGATCTACCTGTTCGTCCTACTATTTTCTTTTTGGGTTCACCCATAGGGCGCTGCTGTACCGCCTCCACGAGACCGTCACTTCGGCATGGACGTTTTCACGACCTTGTAACGATTAGTCTTAGAGCAATGCTGTGTCTTCCTATCCCTGACGTGCAACACTGGACAGATCTGACACTGAATCCCGACCGCAGTTACGCTAGGCAGCTTTAGAAATATTACCCATAGATGTATCACCGATGTTTGGGGGAGGGGGAGGGAAGAGAATCATGGACTCCGTTTTTAGTAGCTGTGACTGCGGCAGTGTGACCGATATCGCCGTGTCAACTGTTGCGTACAGTAGCACCTCCACATTTCTCAGACGCTTGTACGTTGGCCCCTAGCTCAAACAATGTGCGGCTTAGCACCTGCTGCTCGAGTGTGGATCTCATTTTCTGTATTATCCACTCGACAAAACACTTGGGAAATGTGTCAGACCCTTGCACTTACATCTTGCAGCGTGCGGCCTAGAATCTATTGCTAGTATAGCAATTTTTCGGATAACCCTCCCGAAAAAAAAGTCGCGAAAGGTCTAAACGTGAGCTTGAAGTCTCTAAAATGAACTCGTTCTTCCTATTTGACGTCAGACCATATTGTGCAGATATATCACTTTCACCTCTTCCTCTATGAGAAAACATTACAGTCCTCATATCCCATTACTCCCCTTCTGAAGATAATTCAAATGCTGCTGCCGAAACAATCATATTGTTCCATTTAAACGAATCTGTTTCACTGTGTCAGTATATATTGATCATACAATAAATCACATCTATCTTTAATTACAGTCACTGAAAATCGCTTTTCCATATCTTTAGCCACTTATGAAATACCTAAGATATATATTACAAAGGTTAGACACTATAAACATTTCGTTATAACAAGAGATAGACAAGATTGCCCTGCTTTTCCAGGTTTAACATGAGCATTTTCCCTCGTTTTGTGCTTAGTATTTCAACTATGTGAATCTGTTATTTCTTATGACGCACCTTGTTTAAAACAATCACTCAATTGTACTCAGGACGACCTACGACACCGATTAAAACAATATGTTTGCAGTAGAAACGTTATGCGAAGAATTTTCGGCGAAGGATGCTTCTCTCTCTACATATCACATTGCCCAAATGTCAGGGTGAATCAAGCACATTTTTAAGGATTCTACAGTCACACGACATATTTGAGTCGCCTGGTGCAGATGCGTCACAAATTACTTGTGATTTTCTATTTACCTGACATATGCATCTGACGCCATTTGTTACTAAATTGTGGGTAAACCAGTTCCAGTGACATTCGTTTCTCTATGTATATTCTATACACCAAATCTTTTTTGTTTTCGCTTTTGCTAAATCAGTACAAATTTCGATTAGTATATTTTAAAGAAGTGTCCACAGTTCACATGCACGCAGTTCTGACGGTAGTTTTAGGTTTCCTTGCAGGCTATCCCATCTGCAACTTGAAGTATTTCTTTGCATAACGTGACTGCTCAAATAACGCAGATTCCCTTGCACGTAAATAGTGTCAGCTAAGTTTTTATATGATACAGCTTCAAAAGAACAAGTCGATGTTGTTGTAGTATTTTGGAAATAGTTCTATTTACGCTTGTTGTTTCCTCCTTTGTAATATGTATAATATTTTATATGATACAGCTTCAAAAGAACAAGTCGATGTTGTTGTAGTATTTTGGAAATAGTTCTATTTACGCTTGTTGTTTCCTCCTTTGTAATATGTATAATATTTTCTGACTATTTTTATATTCGTGAAGAACGGATTTCTGATCTGGCTATCATAATAAAATACGAAAGAAGACTGTACAAACACATGGGGAACCAAGTCAGTGGAGAGATGCAGACAAGCGAAATGTAAGGTTTTGCGATGTTTATTCTCAAAAACGACGAAAAGTTGTTGATTTGCGGCTCGTTTTCGGATTTATTGTTGATGTTGCGGTTCTGTAAGTGGAACTGTGTGACATAGACGCTGTCCATGTACTATTATTGTCTCTCTCTCTCTTTACACACGAATGGTACCAGTAACAACATGTGTTGGTTCATTGTGTATATGCGATGGAAACGAGAACAGCATATGGCGAGGGGGAGGTGTCAGCAAATGAGAGTGATGGAGGTGTTGGAAGGACGAGAGATATGGGTTAGATTCTGCAGAGCAACGGTAAAAATTTCAGCTCGATGAAAGCTAACTCGCTTGACTGACGTGGTAGATGTTTCAGTAATGTCAGCTGTTTCACGTCCACTCGATAATACGGCTGCATTGTTTCACTCATTTAAATTTCAAGAGGTGGTGAGTTATTGTATCGACAGAAATAATTTACATAATGTTAATACTGCATGAACAATTCGCAAGTGTGTATTAAACATTTAAGCATTTAGACATTTATTGCTACAAAAAAGTAAAATAATTTTACGCCCCTCAAATGCTTCTTTCCTTACCTGTACTTTATTTAGAGACACGTAAACTGTTCATCTGAAATTGGTATCTATGAAAAACATACAGACAATCATTAACTCTTAATAATCTGACAGAAGTTATGCCACTGGTGCGTCAGTCACATAACTGGCTGTTAGTTTGTTTTCTGGCTGCTGTAACTCCGACGCTAGCACGAAACGAAGACGAAGCAGTGAAACATTTACAACAGTATCTAAAAAAAAAACTGTTCGGACTAAATTAACCTAATTTATTTCTTCATTATAATACGTGTTCCAAACTTATTTTCTATACCAGAATTTTATCCATGTTTGTAATTTATGTTTGTGTCAGAATACTATTGAGATTAATTCATTTTTGGGGCAAACTGCAAGGGCAGGCAGCAACACCAAGTTGCACAAGTTACTTGAAGTAGCAGTTGTTTGATAAAGTGATACACAAAATGTTGTGATATGAAGTGGAAATAATGTTTTGTTGTGGCATGCTGTTGGAGCAAATTCGATATTGAATTACATAATGTGAATATGACGTTATTTTGTAAATGTTGCTAAGAGCTAGAATATTTTATGTACTAATGGATATGTGATATGTTCGATAATATACCCATTCATGTTACTTGGAGTTGGAAGCGAAACAACCTTATCTACAACGAGCTCTTCCACAAAAGTAGGTCTTCTTCATTTATAAATATTTCCTATGAACTAATTCAGTGTCAGTTATAGTACTCAAATTAGTTGAAAGTATGAACTGTTTCTGCATAAGGTTTTTTTGACAAATCAGAGAAATTATGTTGTGTATGACTTATAATTATTCACATTCAATATGATGTAAAACTGTCATTCTCTATATTATCAATATCTATATTTTTTGTTAAATGATTTGGTTTAAGAGAATATCACCACCAGAACGAATTTTCTAAAGGTGTTAATAAGACAATAATGTACATTTGTTGTTTATGTGATTATGTAATATAGCTGACATTTATATAATAAATTTTGAGAAGCCTTTATAATTGTCTGACAGCATGGAATCAAAAATCCAATTACCAAACATTTTGAGCCCAGTTACTATAAATTTCAAAAGATCTCTATGTGTACTCATCCCTTTAGATTCAAATGTGTGTTTAACAGAGTAACTTACTGTGACTCAATACAGGGATCAATATGTTCAATACATTAAAATTACTCTTCAGTAGCATAATATGTATTCCATTTTCTTTCATTTCATTGTTTACTGCACAACACTACATTCGATTTCTCCTCATGTTTGGTCTTACGAGCAATGGCATTTACTAACAAACAATTGCATTTCTTTATTCAAAATATTCATTTAGGTCTAGGCATTTCCCACCAATACATTTGTGTTCGCTTTATACACAGTTTTGAAATCTGTGTGAAATTATATTTCTATACAAAAAAATAAACAGATCTATAGCCAGAGTAATACATATTCTAAACAAATTGTATTCATGGTTGTATGCATAAATACCAATCTAGCTAGAAGAGAAGAGACAAATCCACCATCATTCCCAGTAAACTGTCTATGTAAACCCCTTAAAATGTTGTCTTGGATGTAAAAAAAATAATATGCTAGACATTTGGTCAAAATAAGGCGTCACTTAAACAATCATTAAAAAAATTCCTTGCATTCTATACGAAAAAATTAAACTAAATTCTTACTTAACTTTTCTTTTTAAAGTTTACTAACAAATTTCTTAAGCATTTTTTCACATTATCCCTGTAACTGCCTCTTTAAATTAATAAAATCCTTAGTATCTTAGTAAAAGTCATTACAATTAATTTCTTCTATTATGTCAGAAAAAACTGAAACATATCAATATTTTATTAAGTTTATTTTTATATTTTCACCTTGAATAATATTTTATATAATTAACATGAACTATTAACACTATTCTATTACAACTAGTAACTCTATGTTAAAACGACAATATTGTACATCATGTAACGGGTAACATTTTTAAAGTGTCAATAAAGACTTTTGATGAAGTTATCACCAGAGATGACTATATGTTACATCACTGTAGTTCTAATTATTAGTACTCATCTTAGTAACACATATGATTAGCCAATGATATATTAGTTCCATACAGTAAACTTCCACTGCACATCCTTATACAGACTTTTTCAACTACGTCATTCCTCATCTTATTGTAGAATTGCGACAGAACTGATGCACCCATGGAAAGTAAAGACATATGTGAATAAACTGTACATCACTTCAATCTGTTGCAAGTTATCTGAGTTTGTGTCTAAAGAACTTACAAGATATTCGTAGGTAAGTTCAAGTACTGAGTGTGTACGCTTTTTTAAGTTCCATTTTATATCACAACGGAAGAAAAGGTGTGTTAGACTGGAACGATAACAACACGCGGCTACAGGTGAGTACATAGCTCCTGTAACCCTGCGCATTGTCTCAGGTGACCAAACGCGTGACTATCGTCCGCTCGTTAGGGAAGTTAGAGGAAACGCTTTAGAGGCTTAAGAGCTTCACCAAGACTTATATCCCGAAATATGACATCGCCAGCCTTCACACTTACGAGTGTGCAACGACGTCTTCTTAGTTGTTGGTCACTGGCATGAACACTGGCCTGTTGCAAAAAAACACTGGCCGCTCATTATTATCAAAGGGCTTTCTTGTCCGAAATTTGTCGATGCCTTCACAATATCACGACGCTGTTTATACAGTTGAACATCAGGCGGCTGCTGTTATGTGAATACTATAAACTCAGCTGGTCCAAGTATACCAGCTACATTTGCATCATGAGGTCCAGGGTCAAGATTTTGACAGGCAGATAGCGTTCGGGAGATACATATCTCACCTTGAAGACTTTTTAACCACACATCCTATTTTCAAACGAAACCAGGTTTCATGGCAATCGAGTCATCACTCGCTTTCCTGAAGGGTGAATAAACCGCCTTGGGTACGACAGACAGTTTTACGGAGACAGGGCGGTGGATTATGAGTGGTTGCCTATATTGGTGCCAATTGTTTTTTAAGATCAGCTGCCGACCGCAATGGCCGAGCGGTTCTAGGCGTTACAGTCTGGAACCGCGCGACCGCTACGTTCGCAGGTTCGAATTCTGCCTCGGGCATGGATGTCTGTGATGTCCTTTGGTTCGTTAGGTTTAAGTAGTTCTAAGTTCTGGGAATTGATGACCATAGCAGTTAAGTCCCATAGTGCTCAGAGCCATTTTTTAAGATCAGCTAATTGGAGCCATCTAATTGTTTCTTGAAGATGAGCTCCCACCGTTGTTGGAATACGTGAAACTGCCGGACGGCTTGAGAATATGGTTTTTAACTGAAGGACCTTCAACATACGCGACGATTTTATTTGGAGAAACATTCCCATGCAGCCTATTCTGGTAAATGGATTCGAGCGGCGTACATTGCATGTAAGGACCACGTCAATTTGGTGCACAATTCATGAACATATTCTGATTTCGAATACATTAAATTTCTTAAAGCGGAAAAGTTTCGGTCCACTAATCACGAAGGACTTAAGAAGCATTACTCGACCGAAACTCAGCTTGCTACATTCTCGCATGATATCCAGCGAACTTTGGATGAAGGGCAACAGGCAGGCAACATATTCCGAGAAATAGTTTCACACAGATGCCTACTGCGGACTGCTAACGAAGATCCGAGCGTACGAATTAAGTTGCCAGATATTGCGTGGGTGTAAGACTTCTTAAGTATTAGACTCCAGTATATTTTCCTCGAAGACGATTGATCATCAGAGACAAGGCTGTCGCCAGAAGTGGCCCAGGGAACAGTGCCAGGTCCGCTCTTATTCTCTGTCTAGATAAATGATATGACGAAGAGGGTAAGCAGCATTCTGCGCCTGTTTGCTGATGATGCTGTGGTGTTTGGGAAGATGATTGTAGGTGGATACTACATCTACATCTACATCTACATCCATACTCCGCAAGCCACCTGACGGTGAATGGCGGAGGGTACCCAGAGTACCTCTATCGGTTCTCCCTTCTATTCCAGTCTCGTATTGTTCGTGGAAAGAAGGTTTGTCGGTATGCTTCTGTGTGGTCTCTAATCTCTCTGATTTTATCCTCATGGTCTCTTCGCGAGTTATACGTAGGAGGGAGCAATATACTGCTTAACTCTTCGGTGAAGGTATGTCCTCGAAACTTTAACAAAAGCCCGTACCGAGCTACTGAGCGTCTCTCCTGCAGAGTCTTCCACTGGAGTTTATCTATCATCTCCGTAACGCTTTTGCGATTACTAAATGATCCTGTAACTAAGCGCGCTGCTCTCCGTTGGATCTTCTCTATCTCTTCTATCAACCCTATCTGGTACGGATCCCACACTGCTTAGCAGTATTCAAGCAGTGGGCGAACAAGCGTACTGTAAACTACTTCCTTTGTTTTCGGATTGCGTTTCCTGAGGATTCTTCCAATGAATCTCAGTCTGGTATCTGCTTTACCGACGATCAACTTCATATTTTCATTCCATTTTAAATCACTCCTAATGCGTACTCCCAGATAATTTATGACGTGGACAAAAAAAGAATTGTTGATAGTTTATGGTTTGAGACACAACATTGTTGTTACAGTCTATGATTTCCAGTTCACAGATCTTGGCCACTCATGGGCTCGTGAATACGACTGGACTTATCCCCTCAGCGTCATTTAAGGCATGGAGATTGAGTACTGAATCACCGAAACTGTGGCTGTATAATAAATAACATCGAAAGTACGGCTGGAGATGTTCCATTTTATTACATAAATAAACGTCCGAAGTCCTTGAAACCTTGAATCAGAAGGAGGGACACAGAAAAGATTTCCAGTAGGTGTGATGAATGACAGCTTGCACTAGATGTACAAAAATGTTAGTTAGGCAGATGCGAAAGAAAAGCAATCCCGTGAAGCTCGAATACACGATTGATGGTGCTCTGCTTGACACATTCAACTCGTCCAGGCGTAACATCACAAAGCGACATGAAATGGTACTAGCACGTAGAAAGGAAGGCAAACGGTCGACTTTGTTTTATTGGGAGTATTTCTGGAAAGTATGGAGACCGCGTTCAGACGCCTAGTCTAACCTGTTGTTGAGTGTCTGGAATCCTCACCATGTCTGACTGAGGGAAGACATCGAAGCAGTTCAGGGGCGAGCTGCTAGATTCTTTACCGGTTGCCTCGATCAACACGTATGTATCACTGCTTCAGGAACTCAAATGCGAATCGCTAGAGGGAAGACGATAGAGAAAATTTCGAGAACCGGCATCTGAATCTGACTGCAGAACTATTCTAATGCCACCATTGTAGAAATCGCGGAAGAACCACGATGATAAGATAAGGGAAATTAGGTCTCCTACGGAGAAAAATGGACAGTCGTTTTTCCCCCACTGTTCGCGACGGGACCAGGAAAGAAAATGGCTAGTAGTCGTACAGGTTACCCTTACTGATGCTCCATATAGTACCTTGCGAAATATGCGTAGTAGATGTAGATGTCGATGAAGACGATCTGTCCGAAGGCATATTGCATCATCCTATCTTATGGCTATTGACCATTTATTGCGTGGTGATTTAAAACAAATGTAGTATAAACAAGGTTATCCCGACCACTTCTGTAGCCCTTCTTTGAGATGCTGCAACGTGCCCCAATGTTCTTACAACGGCAATGAAATTAATCATTCGGAAACGGGCTACACTAAATGACGCAGTGACTGTAGCGTCGTATCCCACGTTTCTTACGAGCAGACCAGTTCTAAAGGCTATGATAATTGTGTCCACTCGGTGCCACTTAAGCAATGCGGTCTATGGAAACAAGTATGCGACATTGCTGCATCGAAGTAACGAAATCAAAACTCAAATAGTCACCATGCAGTCTTGGATACATCTTACCATCGAGCTCAGTCAATAAACGTATCTCCGGCTGATCCAAATTGAGATAACTCTGAGACTCTATTCCAACGAACAAATTCTAGCAATACGCATACGAAATCACTATATGCGCTTCCTACTACTGTGTAACGTAAGTGTTTTTCGCATTTGTTCGTGATTTCGTCCGGTTTCCAATATATGAAGGTTGGAGCCAATCATTTGTGCTGTCTTATATTGCGTAAATCCACTAATTTCGTTGCATCTCTTTGTTCTGTGGAGTATGTCTAACACTCTTATCATAGGGAGGCCTAGAAAATGTTATCACTGTGTGGTAGACTGTTATTTTCAACAATTTTGCTTTCAGTTACAACTTTTAGCAATGAGATACAGTCATGCTACGTCTTCCAAAGGACCACAAGAAATTTCTTAATAACTTCTATGGCACCCAGCTACAAGAAAAAATGCGGCCGTCCCTGCTAATGGCGTAATGGCAACACATGGCCCAACGATTTTTCGCGTAGCTCTTTCTCTGTAAAGGGCATTTGTCAAGTACAGGTCATTCCTGCGTAGTAGCTCTCGGTCTAGGGCTACAGTCTTTGACTAGTAATTAAAACGACCTTTGGTCCCGGGTCCAACACCAGGCTCTCTTTAAATACTGAATAAAAATAATTAGGAATGGCCTCCAAATATACTTCTGGTATAATGAGTAACCCTCATTCTACCAAAGGTCTTGTCAAAGAGGGCGGAGAAGCGGACAGAGTTTCAGGGCAATTTCTTACCCTCTGGGTAGGAAAAGGCAGCTAAATGGCAGAAGAATCACCAATTATCAATGGCATAACAATGCAGGAGGTAATGTAAACCATTACACTGAAGACATAATTTGTATCCACAGAACGTGCGGCCTGTAATTAAAAAAGTGTCATGAAGATCTCTCCATTGGCAAAATATTACGCACTAGCCCGTTCGTGTCTCTGGGAGGGGATTGTAAAGGTAAAGGTAACTGACTGAATAACTAACAGAAGGGTAACATTCAACGAACGTGGATTATCAGGTGTCTGATCGTGGTAAGGAAGGCAGAAAATCAGAAAAGGATATTTGAAAGAATTAATCCAGATATACTGGGCGCCAGTGAAGTGAGGTGGAAACAAGACAAATATGGGTTAATATCAGTAGCAGAAGAAAATCGTATAACAAAAGTAGCATTCGTTAAGAATAGGAAAACAGCCCAGAGAGCGAATTATTATCAAAAGTCGAATGATCATGTTTTTCTCATTAGAATCGACAACAAACCAACCCTGACAACATTAGTTCAACCATATATGGTGACGTCAATAATAGAAAATATAGTGATGTAGAAATTATCTATGGATATCGAATGGATCATTCAGTAACAAAGAGAGATGATAATCTAAAGTCGCAAGGGGTTCGAAAGCCGTAGTAGGAAAGACACTAGAAGAAAAAGTTATGGGACGGTATGTGCTTGGTAGTGAGAAATGAATAATTTTCTACAGTACATTTCAGCTGATGAAGGTGAGGCAGCCAAGTCAATCGGGCGTTGAAAACCAGTCCTAAGAATCGATAGGTCTCCACTACAGTAAGTGGATCGTCATTAAGATAAAGTTCATCCGAAGGCTACGACGCTGACAAAATTGCATGACACGCGAGTTCGAGCTGAAAACTGGAAGCTGTCGGCTAGAGCCGTTGACTGTACCTTGTGAATGGCTCCCTGTAGGTGCCATTCAGAAACACCTGTACTGGAGGAGCAGTCTGAAACGCAGAGGTCGTCTGCATACAAAGAAGGGGAGACTGACCACCGTACTGCTGCTGATAGGCCGTTAATGTCCACTAAAAATAGAGACACACTCAATATAGAGCCCTGAGGAACGCCATATTCCTGATTACGGAGGGAACAAGGGGACAGGGGGGGGGGGGGGCACGAACTTGGACACAGAAAGTACGTAGCGATAGGAAGTTTTGGATAAAAATCAGGAGCGGGCCTCGGAGACACCACTCATACAATGCGGCAAGGGTATGATGTCGCCAGGTCCTGTCGTATGCCTTAGGCAAGTAAAAAAAGACGGCAATTAGATGTTGGCCTCTTGAAAAAGATATTCAGAAGGCAGATTATCAGTTGTAGAGCGACCCTGGCGGAAGCCGCCCCGATATGTAGCCAGTAGGCCACATGACTCCAGGACCCAACTTAACCGCCGACCCACCATAAGTTCCATTGCGGAGGCTGATGGTCCGATAGCTATGTATATCAAGCGGATTTTTAGCGTGTTTTAGCACTGTAATGATGGTGCTCTCCCACCATTACGATGGAAAGACGCCATCGCACAAGATCATGTTGAAGATGACATGGAGATATCGCCTGTAGTCAGACGAGATATTTAATCATCTAACTGTGGATCCGTTCTGGCCCAGCAGCTGTGTCGGGGCAATATGCAAGGGTGCTAAGGAGGTCCCACTATGTAAATGGGACGTTATAGGGCTGCCTGTGGCGTGTAGTCAACAAGAGGAATTTCCTTTCCATCCACCGTTTGGCGCTGCAAAGGCTCGACCATAGAGCTCAGTAAAGTGCTCGGCAATCGCGTTTGCGTCAGTAGTGAACACGCTATTGATGCTAACGCCAGGGACACATGTTGGGGTGTGGTACCCAAAAAGACGTCTGACCTTAGTCCAGACTTGGGAAGGTGACGTACGGCACACAATGGTCGACAATGTACCTCTCCCAGCACTCCTGTTTCTGTCGCTTTATAAGCAGGTGAATGCTGGCTTGGAGCCGCTTAAAGGGTATTAGATGCTCTAGGGAAGGGCGTCGCTTACGTCGCTGTAGAGCTCACCAGCTCCGTTTAATTGCCTAAACGACCACTGACCACCAAGGTAGTGTCTTTCGCTGGAGGCACCCTAGAGAACGAGGAATCGCATTTTCTGCCGCAGAAATTATGGTTGTAGTGACTTGCTCAATCACAACATCGATGGCACGACGTGGGGGAGATTCAACGATGACAGCAGAGGTGAAGGCTACCCAGTCTGCCTTGTTTAAAGCACATCTGGATAGGCGTCCGTGGGCATGACGCCAGGGGAGTGGTAGGAAGATGGGGAGGTGATCACTACCACGCAGGTCGTCATGTTCTCTCCAGTGGATAGCTGGGAGAAGTCCTGATAGGCAAATTGATAAATCAGTGGCCGCGTAACTGCCATGAGCCACACTGAAATGTGTGGCGGCCCCAGTATTTAAGAGGCAGAGGTCGCGTTGGGACAGTAAATTTTCGACATATCTGCCACGGCCAGTTAGCATGGGACCACCCCACAAGGGGTTATGGGCGTTAAAATCGCCCAAATGTAGGAAAGGTTTAGGTAGATGATCGATCAGTGCAGCCAATATGTTCAGGGGTACTGAAACATCTGGTGGAAGATATACGTTGCAGACAATTATTTCCTGTATCGTCCGTATCCTGACAGCCATAGCTTCAAAAGGAGTTTGAAGGGGCACAGTTTCACTACATACGGAGTTCAGGAGATTAACGCAAACTCCACCTGACACTCTATTATTTTTTCTATGGTTCTTGTAATATCCTCTGTAGCCATGAAGGGAACCAGGTTTCCTGCAGAGCAATGTAGAAAGCAGGTGTAAATCTTAACAGTTGCCATAGCTCAGCCAGACGGTGGAAAAAACCGCCGCAATTCCACTGTAGGATGACGTGATCGTGACACTGGGAACACATGAAACACTCAATGAGGCGGTCTATGCCTCAGGGTCACCTACTGCCACCGACTTATTTCTTGAACATGCTATAGCCATTGTGGCTGAGGGTATGGCAAGATCTAGGTCCTCAGCGAATGCCATAATTTTCACCTCATACTCAGAAGCGGAGCTTACAGGTAGCGATTGTGTGGGTGTCACTGCAATTCACTTAGTGTTGGGGGTCTTCTTTCTGGATTTCTCTGACTGGGAGGGCTTCACTGATTCAGTCTCCAGGACTGAGGATATTCATGAAATCCTATGACCAGCTGTTCTTGGGCACTTCAGCCACTGGCAGGTGTCATCTTTACCACTAGCAGAAAACTCGGAAGTGAATGAACCAAGGGACCCCTCCCTAGCGAGAGGAGCTGAAGTTGACTTACACTGACTCTGGGTGAGAGGCAGGGACTGGTGTCCCTGATGGTTGGAGGACAGTGCTCCCAATGTAGGTGGTATGGGAGCAACAGGGAGGGAAGAGCCCCCCAATGTCAAGGAGGCAGGTGTAGTCATCCAGCTCTCAGATCCGACTGTTAACTCGCAGGACAGATGGTGCTACAACTGTTCGCGTAGCGGCAGCCTAGCTATCGGTCATACACACAGGATGTAGGTGCTCAAATTTCCTCTTGGTCTCAGTGAAGGTCTGCTGGTCCAGGGTCTTGTATTCCCTGATTTTCCTTTCTCGCTATAAAATCATGCAGTCAGCTGAGCAAGGGGAATAATGCTCTCCACAGATGACACAGACGGGAGGCGGGGCACGTGGAGTATCAGGTTGTACGATGTGACTTATAATCCGTCTTGATTGAAAAATATTTATTCATATGGCCTGTTTCGGTTCATCTAAAACCATCTTCAGATCTCATATTTCGGTTACAGGAGTAGCCCGTCCAAATACAGCAACTTTCACATCCTGCATCACTGAAAAACTGGTCATATGAATAAATATTTTGCAATCAAGACGGATTATAAGTAACATTGTAAAATCACTGATTGCCGCTATCTTATCAGACATTATGTCTGTTTTTGTAGAAGTATTGGGTTGTGATGGACGTCAACAATCTCGACATGTAATGCTGGAAGTACAGTGGGAAGACATATGGCTGAACTTCCAGCACTTAAAGCACTGCAAAGGGGGAGGGATATATGGCTTGACATCACAGCGGTAGACCATCACCTTGACCTTCTCGGGTAATGTGTCACCCTCGAAGGCAAAGATGAAAGCACGAGTGGCAATCTAATTATCCCTCAGACCCCAGTGGATGCGCCGGACGAAATGATCTCCTTGTCGCTCTAAATTGTTTCGCAGCTTGTCGTCAGACTACAAAAGAAGATCCCTGTGAAATATAATACCTTGGACCATATTTAAGCTCTTATGAGACGTGATGGTAATGGAAATATCCCCCAGCTTGTCACAAGCAAGTAATGTGTGTGACTAGGCATAGGATGCCTGACCTAGACCGCATTTTGGAAAAGTCCTCCACCTACCCAAACTTGTCCTCTAAATGCTCCAGAAAAAACTGAGGCTTCATCGAGACAAAGGAGTACTGGGGCGAATAAGGTTCACTGCCATCCTTAGCCTGGCATTCCTCCCATGGTGTGGCCAAGGAGACATGGAATGCTTAGAGACTGCTGGTGTTGGATCACCAGCAAGTGATGACCTGGTATATTTTATGGCGTATCATCCACCCTGATGCCTCCCACTCGGACCAGGAACCCTCGCCATGGGTGCCAACCATCTGCAGCAAAGGCCAACTGGCAGGATGACCATTTCTGGGGGTCCAGATGCACCAGGATGACGGATATCTACTCCTTGGCATACGTGGGGAGTTTCTGCCGCAGTCATCAGCAGAGTGATTTCTGTGTAGACAGGGGACTACAACCGACAGGGTACATGGTGGCCCCACCACAACAGACTGGCTACCATGCTGTATATGAGGTGCAAAGAATTCCATGATCATCATCCGCGTAGAAAACGACACTGCATAGTGAGTGGAGGAAAACGCACTCAGGTAGATGTTCACAGTGGAAAGATGAAGGATGACCAGGACTGTAATGCCACGATGAGAAAGTGGGCTGAAGATCATAATGCAAAATGAACACAATGCACCATGTAAGGAACCCTTCCCGATTTGGTTCGCTCTTCCAGAAAATGTTGAGAAATGGAAGTCAAACCCTACAGGGGACCATCACATAAAGGCTGGAACGTGTGAGACTCCTTTTAGTCGCCTCTTATCACAGGGAGGAATACCTCGGTCGTATTCTAACCCCCAGGCCCACGGCGGGGACTGGTTCCTGTCAGATCACTGAGGTTCAGCACTGACGTTCTGGGCTAGAACTTGGATGGGTGACCATACAGTCTACCGAGCGCTGTTGGCAAGCGGTGTGCATTCAGCCCTTGTGAGGCCAACTGAGAATTAGCGGCTCCGGTCTCGTAAACCGAGTACGCCTGGGAGAGCTGTGCGCTGACCACATGCCCCTCCATTTCCGCATCCAGTGAGGCCTGTGGACTGAGGATGTGGAAACGGCCGGTCGGTACGGTTTGGCCTTCATGGCCTATTTGGCAGGAAATCAAATTAGCAAATACACCGGCCAAGTATCACAAGAGGAGGAGGTACACTATTAAAAGTCCGGGTGACATATAAGATTCCACCTAGATTACATAGTCGTTACACAGAGATTCCGAAATCACATACTGGACTGCTAAGGCGTACTCAGGAGATGATATGGACTCGTATCAAAAAACTGTCATGAGGAATAGTAGGCCAAACGTTAAGAGAGTTATGAAGAAGAATCAGTTTCGAGGAAAGTGGAATACTGAAGCACGTGTTTGAAATTCCGTAAAGCTGTAGATAGCGCGACAGGTAGTCCTACTGTAAACGGTTCAGTCCTAGAGGGATGAAAGTCTCTAAAAGAAAGTGTAAACTCAGACCCTGGACAAACAAATATAGATATAAGGAAACAAATAGTGAAGAAATCTTACGTAACTGAAAAGCTTCTCACTGACGAAAGAAGGAAGTAAACCCATCTTCAAGGAAAGACAGGATGCAACAATAAGTATCAGTCAACAAGGAAAGAAATAAGAAGCTAGTGCAAGGAAGCCAAAGTGAAATGAGTCGTAGAAAAATATGAAGACTCAAACAAGAAGTGATCGTCGGAAGGACAGATTCAGCATAAAGAATATTTAATCTTCGGTGAAATGTAAAACATCAAGGACAGCAACGTTAAGTGTGCCGTGGGGAGTCTTCTGTAACCTGTAAAACGCTGAGCAGAGAGCAGAATGAGTGAAAGAGTCAATCGGAAGTCTCTTCGAGAAGGAATGGGTAGAACTTATCTGGTGACGTGATACAAGACGAAGAGGGATTACATATGCAAGACACAGAGGATCCAGTTTAACAGAGATTTAGAAAACTTGCGGTCAAGCAATGTAGGAGAGGTATATAATTTTTCTTCAGAATTTCTAAAATTTTCAGGAGAATTAAAAGCGAAACGACTATTCAAACTGATGTGTAGATAATACGAGACTGCAGATGTACCATCATAAATCTGAAAAATATTAGTTACAAATAATGAAAAAAAGATATGCAGATAACTCTGAGAACTACCACACAGTCATTTTAACGGCTCAGGGATACCAGTTGCTGATAAGAATTATGTAGAGAAGAATAGAAAATATAAAATGTGTTGTGTGATGACGAGTTTGTTTTTCGGAAAGGTAAAAGCACCAAGGAGGTAGTTCTGATTTCGCGATTGGAGAAGGTAGCAGGAATTAAGAAAAATAAAGAGGCGTATGAACGATCAGTCAATCTAGGAAACGTGGCGGAACAAATATGCCATAACATGTTCCAAATTCTGGGAAACAGGCGCAAGCTGTAGGTAATGAGAGATTATTTTCAATATATACAAGAACCAACAGGTAAGAATAACAATGGAACACCAAGGAAGAAATGTCGAGATTAAAAACAGTGGAAGATGCTGCCTTTCGCCATTACAGTTCAGAGTATGCATCGGAGAAACGACAGAAATAAATTAAAAATGCATGAGTGGGATTACAATTCTGGTTGGGGGAATGTCAATAATAATATTATCTAATGACACTCTTAGCGTCATTGAAATTCTAGAAGATTTACAGGACTTGTTGAATGGAGTGAATAGTCTGATGATAACATAATATTGACGAGAGTAAACGGAAAAAAGACGGAAGAAATGAGTAAAAGCAGAAATAAAACTTCTGATAAACTTAACATCGAAATAGGTGATCGGAATGTCAAGGAATTCCGCTACTTTGGGAGCAAAAGAGTGGAAATACGAAACGGAGTAAGTGACAAATCTGACATTTCTCAGAGAAAAGAAAAAAAACAATGTATCCCTGCCTGCACGTAAATGATTTGCATCCAGAAACTAAGAAGGAATTCTGATATCACAGAATTTTCCTTCTCACCGCATCACGGCAAAAAGTAATGAGACGTATTAGAGAATAAATACTTTACTAAGGACTTTCTGATTGCCGTAGTAGGAAGCTGACTTGTTCTAGGTGTCAATAAAAGATCTTTTACAAGCTGAGTCTTGCAAAGAAGTAAATAGAATCCATCCACAGGTAATAATGCTATTTATTTTTACAAATAGCGCTGCTACCGGTTTCGAAAGAACAGATTCACCTTCAGACTGTTGTTTTTATTTGTTGCTGGATTGGGTTTTTTAGCGACTGGCGTAGACAAAAACAAATATAATACACACAAGAAAAACTGCCTGAAGACGTACCCGCTGTTTCTAAGACGGCAAAGGCGCTATTTCTATGAATAAGTAGCATTACTAATAGTGACTGTTTGCTGTTTCCTTTTTTACGAGAATGAACTTTTGTATAAGTCACGTTCCCTAAAATGTCAATTTTCAGCAAAATAGAAAAAAAGAAAACGTTTCTTTTATTTGCCAATAGTCCTGAAGCGCTAACTTCTTACTTTTGATAGTAAACGTACAGAAATATACCAACAGGCTTTTAACTAGTAAAGCTGTATTCAACGAAAAACTCTTCCCATTGCCAGTGGCAGAAAAAAATCGCATCACCAAAAAATAATTAATGCAGAGTAATGAAATTTCGGGCATGTGTTCATTTAGCTGAATATTTCAGTGATAAACATTACAGGATCACAGATTCATGTAAGCATGAGATAAGCCACGACAAATGTGAAATGATGGTAACTGATATAGCCGGGGTTGCCGCAAGAATGTAGAATGCATGCATGGAGACGGCCATGGACTGTATTGTGCCGGTGGCGGGTGTCAGTTTGTGGGACGGAGGGTAATGCATACTCCGCCTGGTCAGTCGATACAGGGACGGTTGAAACATCCCCTTAGAAAAATTAAGAATGACAGTCCTGGTAAACCACTTACGTTATTTGATTTTCAAACAGCTGAGCAAAATTGAACGTACACAGACATCTCTCTCCTTACTTATTCTGATCAACAGTAAAGTGACACACAATATTTTTTTTATTCCCGCAACGCAATCTGACTTTCAATAATCCCTACAAAAGAATGGCCCTTTCAATAACCTATACCTTTCATGAATCAGTTACCTCACAAAAATCTTCGTTACTCAAACTACTGCAATACAGCGTGCGCCACTACTGCCAGCTAAATAAAATATTCTACCTACTGAAGGCTCTAACTACTGATACGCATAGTTAGCAAATGAAAGATTTTGATAGAGAACAAACAATGTATTTACCTTAATAGTGTTCAAAAGTCATGATATATATACCAGTTCATGACATTCGGTCTCACAAATTTCATTTTTCTAACGGACGGACGTCCAGATCGTCCGCTCTCAAAACTCTGCCATCGCTCTCCCCATATCCACCACTGCTGGCGGCCCACCTCCAACTGCACAACGCTGCGCCCTGTTCACATCCAAGTACCCAAAACTACAATAGCGAATATTCCAACAATGCCTGCCAGCCACAGATAGCACACAGCAGAGTCAGTGATTTTCATACAGAGCGCTACGTGGCGTTACCAGCATAAAAACCTAAACAGCCCACTTACACGGTTAATGCTTTTCGTCGATGATGCTGCAGTTTTCGTCCGATGATGGCCCGTACATGCTCGATTTCATACAGACCTGGTGAGCGTGGAAGCAAAGGCAACCTGTCGACTGCCTGTAGGGAATGTTGAGTTTTAACAGCAGTATGTGTATGAGTGTCATTCCGCTGGAAAACACCTCTCGGAATGCTGTTCGCGAATGGGAGCGCATGTCGAATCATTAGACTGACATATAAATTTCCAGATGGTGCGTGAGATTTACCACGAGACTGTTCCTCCTGTCATACGAACTTGCGCCCCACACCATAGCTACAGGTGTAGGTCCAGCGTGGTCCAGTACTCGAGCAGATTGGTTGCAGGTCCTCACTAGAGGCCTTGTAACAGACACATGGCCGCGGGACACAACCAACTTTCATCAGAAGGCACAACAGACTCCGCGCTACCCTCCGACAACGGGCTCTCTCTGGACATCACTGATGTTGCAAATGGTGCTGTTTTGGCGTCAGTGGAATACACATTCCAGGGCGCAGGCTCGGAGCTCACCTTGAAGCAAACGATTCCTTATAGTGTGTGGTGCCACCTGCTGCGCAGATTTCTGCTGCGGGTAGAGCACGATGCGCCAGTGTCATACGCCGAAATACACTCCTGGAAATTGAAATAAGAACACCGTGAATTCATTGTCCCAGGAAGGGGAAACTTTATTGACACATTCCTGGGGTCAGATACATCACATGATCACACTGAAAGAACCACAGGCACATAGACACAGGCAACAGAGCATGCACAATGTCGGCACTAGTACAGTGTATATCCACCTTTCGCAGCAATGCAGGCTGCTATTCTCCCATGGAGACGATCGTAGAGATGCTGGATGTAGTCCTGTGGAACGGCTTGCCATGCCATTTCCTCCTGGCGCCTCATTTGGACCAGCGTTCATGCTGGACGTGCAGACCGCGTGAGACGACGCTTCATCCAGTCCCAAACATGCTCAATGGGGGACAGATCCGGAGATCTTGCTGGCCAGGCTAGTTGACTTACACCTTCTAGAACACGTTGGGTGGCACGGGATACATGCGGACGTGCATTGTCCTGTTGGAACAGCAAGTTCCCTTGCCGGTCTAGGCAAGGTTCGATGACGGTTTGGATGTACCGTGCACTATTCAGTGTCCCCTCGACGATAACCAGAGGTGTACGGCCAGTGTAGGAGACCGCTCCCCACACCATGATGCCGGGTGTTGGCCCTGTGTGCCCGGTCTATACAGTCCTGATTGTGGCGCTCACCTGCACGGCGCCAAACACGCATACCCCAGGAGCAACAGTGTCCCTAATTTGCTGGGAAGTGGCGGTGCGGTCCCCTATGGCACTGCGTAGTATCCTACGGTCTTGGCGTGCATCCGTGCGTCGCTGCGGTCCGGTCCCAGGTCGACGGGCACGTGCACCTTCCGCCGACCACTGGCGACAACATCGATGCACTGTGGAGACCTCACGCCCCACGTGTTGAGCAATTCGGCGGTACGTCCACCCGGCCTCCCGCATGCCCACTATACGCCCTCGCTCAAAGTCCGTCAACTACACATACGGTTCACGTCCACGCTGTCGCGGAATGCTACCAGTGTTAAAGACTGCGATGGACCTCCGTATGCCACGGCAAACTGGCTGACACTGACGGCGGCGGTGCACAAATGCTGCGCAGCCAGCGCCATTCGACGGCCACACCGCGGTTCCTGGTGTTTCCGCTGTGCCGTGCGTGTGATCATTGCTTGTGCAGCCCTCTCGCAGTGTCCGGAGCAAGTATGGTGGGTCTGACACACCGTTGTCAATGTGTTCTTTTTTCCATTTCCAGGAGTGTAGTTGGGCTTCCCTCTCCACTGTGTCACGTGGCCGTCCGAAGCCCGGTCTTCTTGCGACCGTACATACGTCAGACGGCCCCTGCTATCAGTCATGTAGAGTGGCTACATTACCGCCAAGTCTTTCTGCAGTATCGTGGAAGGAAAACGCATCTTCTAGTAGCGTTGTTAGTAGACCTCGCTCAATCTCAGTGAGGTGTTAATAATGGTATCTTTATCAGCTTAAAGGAATTCTTGACTAACGTCAACGCACCATGTCCAATGACAAAGGTAACCAATTCTCACGACCGTTTCATCGACTATTTAAAGCAAAACCTAATTTGCATTTTCATAGTCGAGCTGTTAGCGCCACTTTTATGCTACTGTCGCTTAGTCTCAATAGGCATCATTTTTCACCTTTAGAAACAAGCCCACCATGCTTCGCCTGTCGCGACTTTTTTCCGTCAGTGTAACTTATTGATATCTTTCTGAGTGCCGTAATAGGAAATGTCTTGTTGTAGTTGTCAATAGGAGAGTTTTTAAAAGTTCATTGTCATGAAGAACAGAACGGCGTCCATACACTGTCAATAATGCTGTTTATTTATGCAAATATCTCCGTTACCGGTTTCGAACCAACAGGTTTATCTTCAGACCGCTGTTGACGTTTATATTACATTGGTTTTTCAACAATATGCTATTTGCGAGTCCGCCTTGATATTTTTGTTTTTGTTTACATCAGTTGTTGACTCACTGTGTTGTAGGAACTAACGTAAACAACAGACGTAATGTACACATGAACAGCGGACTGAAGACGAACCAGTTGGTTCGCAACCTGTAACGGTAACATTTCTGTACATAAATAACATTGTTAGCAGTGTCTGGTTACTGTTCATTTCATTATCAGAGTTAGCTAGTATTTTGTACACATTCACGTTATCAAACACGTCAGTTTTCTGCAAAATAGCTAGAAGAAAGTATTTGTTCAAATTTTCGTTACTACTGAAACACTTCGTTTCAGTTTTGATAATACAAGTACAGAGATACAGCGTTAGGTTATTAAGTAGTAGAACTGTGGTGAAAAAGGCCACTTCCCATTTATTTGAACCTCCAGAGGTACGCGTAGTTTGGCACCATCCACTGACAAACATATACTTGTAATTCTTTCTCCACGCTTTGGCACTTCGTTCAAGGTTGAGTACATGCAACTTAGTACCGAGAATGCAACAGTATTGAAAAGGCGATCTATTAAACAATGACACTTATAACTCTTATTAATTCCATCCATGACGGGGTGGACGATACCAGAGGGGCAAAAAAAGTAAATTAATAAAACAGGCCAATAGTACATTCCATGCCAAAATAAGTGTATTAGCATCTAATTATTTACTCAAAATTTGAAAATTTTACTTTTTATGATACTGAACCACATGACAGGTCATGTTGGTCTGTACTGCGACAGTTGGTCTGTACTGGACAGGTACGAAATCAGGAAAACGTAGTGAGTAGTCAGTTCTTGGGTGTAAATCGTTTTATCATATACTGGTTTTGGAAGGCACGCGAAATCTTTATTAGAAGGACAAGTCAAGTCTGACAGTTGTAGTACTCTCGAAAGCGAAGGAACCAATTAAATATCGGGTGACTGACCACGCCACATATTCAGCCTTGAGGGATTCGCTGACTTGTCCAAATGAACATGAGGATTTTCATGAGCCCAGCAGACACAAATGTGGCGGTTCACAGTACCGTTGTCTGAAATTCGCTTTGTCCGTCAACACAGTTATCTCTACAAATTCCTCATACTTGCGAACCATGTGCTCAAATTGATTCGCATTACCCTAATTCATCGTGCGTAGCGATGTTAGAATGCAAATGCTCGACTTTGCCTGCGACTTTTGATATCATCGACTGACATCACTTCCGCGAGCTTCCTGACTCATCATTTTTTGAAGTGATCGAACGAAATGTTGCCACACCGCTGCGGTGGGCGTTGACTGGCAGCTATTCGTGGTCGGCCTGATCCCGCATTCTGCATATGTTGGATAGTTCTTTCGGTTGTGAATTTATCACGTACTTGGGCAAAGGCTGAGTGGCCTGGAGCTAAACTCTTTCTGTCAGTCTTTTTATACTCGTGAATGTTCTCACGCTTCTAGTACCACCTCGAAACAGCCTAGCATTCCTGAGATGATAAGCTCACCTGATACGTTATTGTTAGTCTACTGTCTTGGTCTTTTCTCGCTCACGTGAGAGTTTGCAGTACGTTCCCAGCGCTGCCTACTTATGAGAAATCTAATAGTTACACTAAGCTACCTACACTCGTAAGTGCGGAAACTATCTTACAATCAGCGGAACAGCTCCTGCATCGAAAGCTGACAATTACAATCTGCACAAAAATGTAAAAGCTACTTGAGGATCTGTCAAAATGACTATCAGTTAGTCTTTGTCACAGGTTAAGGCTCCAGAAATGTAGATCTGACGTTGCGCTTAGTAATGGAAGCAACACTTTAGAAATATCGAGAATAGGTGCTCGACAATATAAAATTCTCAAGAAAATTGGTGAAAGCTGTATGGAAAGACGAATAATATACAGTATTATATTCGCTAGTGCGACTGATTAAGATTCTCTAGAACAGAGCAATAACGAACACCACACAGCTCCAGCTTGTTGAAACAGTTGTGTTTTTCATCTTCTTTTATGATTGCGAAGTATGGACGCTTATGGCCAGAGACAAGCAGTGTAGCGATGTATTTGAACTGTGGTGCTAACGCAGAATGATGCACATAAAATGGACTGAAGGAACAAATGTGTGTTGACCAACGCTTAATACCCAGGAGCCTTTCTTTTCGTGTCAATTAAACACTTCGCCTGTTCTTGGTAGATGTAATCATTCCCGAGATAGATAGGGCAGAAGCCTAGTCCATGATGTAAAGCTATGTCGATGACGAAATTTGTCCGGCTCACCTTTGCACATTAAAGTACACTGTCCAGTCACATCAGTGTGGAAACCTGTAAGAAGCCTGAAAAACCACCTTTTGCAACGAGGACCGCTGCGAGACGTCTAGGAAGAGAGTCTTTCAGGTTCTGAAAGGCATCGACAGGGATGTGGTGCCATGCCGACACCAGCTGCGTAACGAGCTCCGCTACGTTTCTTGGTTGAGGGTCCATGCCACAAATCGCCCGACTGAGGTGCTCCAATAGTTTCTCGATTGGGTTTAATTCCTGGGAGTTTGGTGGTCAGAGGAGTAAGATACACTCATTCTGAGCCTCTTCGGATCACGTAAATACGCTGTGGTAGCGTGAGTCGGAACATGGGCCTATCGGTAGATGACATCTTGTGGATGCAAATAAAAGCGAATGTGGGGGGGGGGGGGTGGTCCTCAAAGTATAGTGTCATACTTGTATTGACTCACGGTGCTGTCTAGACTGGCGCAGTCAGGAAATGTCAGAAAACATGCCGCAGATCGTAATGTATGTAGGGTGTTCGCATTCAGACGTTTCAACTTGTAACACGCCAACGGCCATCTGCTTGATGAGCATAAAACGTGACTCATATGAAAAGACCCCCTGTCGCCATTCATTGGAACGCCAGCTGCGATACTGGAGTGCAAATTCGAGCCTTCGTCACCTATGAACTACGGTCAGCGTGGGTACGTGAAGCATGCGTCTGCTGTGGAGACCCATACGTGGGTTCAGAAGCTGAAAGGTCCTTCTAGGCCGCCAGGTGCTCAACAGTTACACCTACGTTTGTCAGTACATATCGCCGCAGCCCTTCATTTATCCCAGTCATCTTCTGCCCGTCTTGCATCACAGTTTTCTCGGCGCCAGATTTGGATACCGCCATTTCTGCATGCACGGTACAGTTTAATCATGGCATCACGTGAACGGTTTACAGGCTTCGGCTAGAAATGCTTCCTCCCTGGTCCGAAAGCCGATGATCACGTCCTTTTGAACGTCAGATGAATCCCTCCATTCCCGCATTACGACAACGCCTGCACTGTTTTCCCTGTCTTACCGACACCCTTTATATGCCCTCCGCTGGTAGTGCAACCACCTACCGTCTGTGAGTGGTTATTTTACGTTGAGATCGAACATAGGCGGTTTTCATATTAGCCGTGTAATGCTGTGGTTTCATATCAAGCCCTCTGATACCCTATTAATGAACGTCAGTAGCGGTAGAAAAAAGTTTTGGAATGACATCTGACGGCTATCACTTTCAGGCAACATAAGTTCTTTATTTAATACGTAGGCCAGAAGACGCAGACGATTTTAGGAACGTGACATAGAAAGGCAGCTGTTCTGTGGATACGAATTTTACAGCAAAGAAAGACTTCGGGGGACCACATGTGATTGACGTATGGGTGGAAATGTCAAGATACGGACATGATTGTGCTCTGGTCGCACAGACGAAAGAGGTTATAGAGAATGTCCTCAGCACAGGTATTCTGTATCCAGTATAATCTGAAGGTATACAAGAGGATGACGGAAGTAAAGAAGAAGTATACAATCTTCTAATAATCAAGATTGGAAATGATCAGTTAGAAGGGACAAAGCAAGATCACTTGAGACTTGCCAGAATAAGACTATGAGCAGAATAGAGCAGGACAAAACCTGAATCTATCACAAGAATTAATACCTCACCAGCGAGAATGCCAATCAGCAGATAACGAGTCACGAAACGCTTTAGACGTTAGCAATATTAGACTGAAGACATCCCGAGATTTGGTTCAAATGGTGCAAATGGCTCTGAGCACTATGGGACTTTACTTCTAAGGTCATCAGTCCCTTAGAACTACTTAAACCTAACTAACCTAAGGACTCCACACACATCCATGCCCGAGGCAGGATTCGAACCTGCGACCGTAGTGGTCGCGCGGTTCCAGACTGTAGCGCCTAGAACCGCTCGGCCATCCCTGCCATCCATATCACCATTTGGTGATATGGATGGTAGTGAGTATCTATTTGGGAGACATAATTAGGAACGAAGAGGTCTGAGTGTAATACAGGATACCAAATATCTCTAGTCTCATACTAAAAAATTGAGCCAAACTCGTTGTGAGATCTTAAGATATAAAAACTCATTTGGAATAGAAGAGGAAGAAGCTGTTAACAAAAAAAAGTCAAAGATCCCTTATGTTCATCAAATCAACGGTGTGCTACGGAGTCAGACGTGAAGAAGGTGATTGTGTGATGACGTAGCTCTACAAACTAAACTCAGAACTGTACGCTAAGGAGCAAGGAGATAAAATCCTTTCACAAAGCAACTTATGACTAGACAAGAGTTATCTAACTAAACATTTTCATGAGGTCGATCTATGGTATGATTCTACTCTCTTTTTCTTGTTCTCTTACTCCTAAGAAGTAATTTGTGTCAGTTGCGGCTTCCCCTTTAAATTATCCCAAGGACAGTGCATGGCTAGTTTTCCTGTGTGATTTCCTTCATCGCCTGTTTCCGTCCTACTTCAATGTCCTGCTTAATAACTTATAACTAGAATATAGAAAAGAGGAATATCCGTATTATATAAATCTTTACCTTCACCTCTTTTGGGACTATTGCTGTTTATCCTTCCTCTAAATCTCTAAGTCGTTATTTGTCGAGATAAAGTTCATTGCAGAACTGTTTTATCCTATACCAAAATTGCAGTTTATATTCGACATGTAGTTAATCACGGCCCTGTGACCTCCTCTTCTTTTAACTTGTTCTTTCATTATTCATTCCTCGGCGAAAGAAGTGATAAGTACCGTACTACCGCCTGAGTAAAAACTCTTTGTTGTATTTCGTTATTAACGGTAACATCCATCTCGGAGGTTGACATCTCATAGAACGCCATTGTACTCTCGTATTACATTTTTGAATTCTTTTTATAACAGTGTTACTATCTGACTCCTGCTCCTAGTGAGTCACAGAAAATGAATCAAAATGGTCGATCTTCTCCGAAATCGTTAATTACATTTTATATTACTTGCGTTTCATTCAGCTGTTGCATTACCATCTCTAACATTTTTACTATAACGTTATTTATAGTGTCTGCCTTTATTCGATATATCTGTTAGACACTTACATATGAAAAGAGCTAACAGTATAAGTTTGAATTGTATTCTTCTTGTTCTCTTTTGTAACTTTAAAAGCTTTCTCATGTCTTTCAATTGCTCGGCTTTGTCAGTTTGATCCACGAATCAACGGTATTAAAACATTTATGGCACTTGTATTATACAGATCTTTCACACACCATAAAACTTTTGATCCAGTTCTCTGTGTAAGCATTACTGGGGTTTAAATTGCACTTTCGTCTTTCGTGTCTTCCCTGCTATTGCCGTAGTTAGACGTTAATCATGAGATACTAGTGGTCCGAGAAATAGAGTGAAGCTATTTCGAAGCTCTGTTTAATTACTCTTTTACATAAATTTCTTGTATAGCTCGCCTGATAACTGTCATGTTCTTTACATAGGTATTAATAAATGCGATGGTTTTTATGTGTGATGAGACCAAGGTTGACAGATAACGTCCTTACTTCTTACTTCTGCAGAAATGTTGAAATTTGTATTTTGGTGAGTAAAACTTTAGAACGCATTTAAAATCACCACCAAAATCATTTCCAGTTCTTCCTATCCAACAGGTACATTAGCTGTGTTAAACGAAAATAGTTCTGTTTATTCTGTTATCTGACTGAGAGGGGGCAACAATATTTCCACTTTTTTTCACACCAGACGACTAAGCTCTCGCACAAGTGTTGCTGCGGGCAGTCCTGGTGATATTACACCGACCGGTTTCCCGACTAACGTGGAGTTGAACACGGCAATAACCTGCATGCCATCTGCTCAGTTATCAAATCGCACATACTGCTTCACTCATAAAAGTAACTTAATCATTGCCGTAAAAATAAAGGTTTCTGATATTTCCCTTTTAACTGGAACCCTGGACCCGCAGAAGAAACCAATTCAATTTTCGCCACGCTAATTAAAAAACCCAAGATTTATACACGAGACACCACCGAAAAATGTTTGTAAACTCGCACAGGCGCCCAAAATGATATTATTACTGCCGGAACTTGTGTATTCCTGAATTGAAATTGAGCCTAAGAAAAAAAAGATTACTGCTCGCAAAAATTAGAGACAAGATTGAGCACGTATTTCACAAGCAGCGAGCACGTGAAACTTAGGAGGATGCATAAAATGTTCTCGGTGTTCACATCGGGACAAATCTAACTTCGAATTCGAGCTTTCTTTTGCGTCAGGACGTGACTGCCTACCAGTAGTAAAGTCTGATTCCCTTTTAGTGGTTTTCATGCTTCTCATTGGGCAGGTGACGTCGCTTGGAATTCTCACTAACGTTGGCAGTGTGACGTCACCTGGAGGGCCGGGATCGCATGCGCAAGTGCAGGAAATCATAATTTGTAAGTTTTGCCCAGCCATCCTCCATCCGGACGCGACTGAAGGTTGGAAGGCGAATGGAGATCACCCCGGGCACTACCTATCTTCCTGCAGACCTACAGTTTTTGGTTGCCTCTCACTGAACTACCTCTGTCCCTAGTGCCCGTCTATACGAAAATCTCAAAATGTGACCTTCGTTTCTGTGTAAACTGTCAATTCACTTGTCACCCTCTACCTCTTCTCTTGTTACGGAATCCCAACACGTCGAAGCGTAGGAGAGGACCTCTGTTTTCTCAGAGTCGATCATGTGCTCTTCCACTAGTCGATGATTTCTCAAGATATCAGTATTTGATATGCCACCTTTCTTTAGCGCAGCATTGCCCTACGTAGTTCTCGCCATATTCACGGGCCACACAGCAGACGAAAGGTTGTCTCAAAACCAGGCTGGTCTTCAGTGGATGCAGAAAATCTTCACTTCTCTGGTACGAGTGGCGGATACAGAAAAACCCCAAGGAGCGGGTGCTGAAGATATCTTGAGCTACGTTACTTTTACCGTAATAAAAAATAATGAAGTTACACGCAAAGTTTAAGAAAGTTTTATTTACACTGATTATACACATATACAAGACAATTCCATCTTACGACATAAAAAAGTTACAATTGTGGTTCTCTTCCTTAAATGATGAATTCTATGTGCCTACTCATCCTGGCGAATTGGTTAATTACGTAGTCAACAGGACAATCAATTTCAGGGTGAGTGTTCAACATAGCTAAGCCATTAGTTCGATCCTTCTTCATTGTCGACCTCAGCCGTGTCTTTGTACGCCGAAATGTTAAAAAACTTCTTTCTGCTGTAGCAATAGGAGCAGGTAGCAAGCAAATGTTTTTTACAGTGTGTGATAAATAGGATAGTCAGATCTAGGACAAACAGACAGTCTTTGCATAACAGACTCTCGATCATTAAGGGCGTTTATGCTCGTTTACTTGTATTGAAGAATCTGTCCCATTATTCTCTGTTTAATCACAAAGAGTGATTCTTCTTCAAAGAACGGTAGTTCAGAAAAGCACTGTTTCAATTTATGTCCCAGATCATTACCGTCATGTTTCAGTAGTTGTGAGGGCAAAATTATGTTGAATTTCTAATGATAAATATTTTCTTCAGCAAAACGTTCTCTCATGTTCTTTTTCAGTACGTCATAGCATCACTATGATGGCAGTTTTCCCTGTGCATTTGTCTGTCTGGAAGACGAGAAACACTCACCTCCACATCTAACTCTTCCATAACCTTCAACAATACGAGCAAAGTGACTATTGCATTAGCTCTCATGCCGTCGCACACCTTGAGCGTCGAATCTGATACTGCTTTTGCCATCGTGACGCCCAAGCTATTTTGCTGACTGGACATGTTATGATCATAATGTTACTTAGTGTAAACAGAGTGATAATAAAAACAATTAGAGAGAGCTTGAAGGAGAAAATTGGCTTTGGTAGCTGTTGTTGTATCCCTGCTTTTCTTTAAGAACTTCGCAAAATCTTCCGAGATCAGCTGCGAATTGAAGAACGGCATCGTGTAACTCGCTTAACAATGTGCCTGCGGGAGTGTTTTAGGTCACTTCAATGTCGCGAGCTGTTTGCTAGACGCTGTAAGAAACTGTATTACTACTTCAATAGTACCAAGTGAGTTTCTTACAATTGTAACTTTGCAACCGCGAGAGACGGCGTAGTTGAGTTGATGACTTCGACACGATCCTACCTGCTCGTTGACAGCTTTCTTTTTGTTATTCTATCCGCAGCTCCTTTCAGTTCTGAGCAACCATCACAGCCTATACCCACACAGTTCTCCAGAGACAGAGAAAGGCTTTCCATTCTCCTCAGAATCGTAGTAGCTAATATTTCACCAGTACCACTGCGCTCTTAATCTTGACTCTCTTGCGGTTCATCGTCAATGTTTCCACTACAATCACTGTCTTTGTGGATGTCAACAAAACCCAAAAATCTTTCTCATAATTTGCCGTCACCATCAACGTATCTTGCAGCTAAATTCAGTTGGGCGAAGTGCACTATGTCCGTAGTCTCATAGAAAATTATGCTATAATAACGAGAATTTTTGATTTCCTCCAATATTGTCGACAACATCACTGTTCAACAGCATGAAATAAGTTCATTACACGTTGTTTTACTTATGTACGTGGCGTTCGCTTTACTGGACTCAAGGTGAAGTTTAATTGCAAGTCTCCAGCGTCAATTCTTAGAAGAGCTCTAAAGCTTCTCTCTTTGCTCACTATACTTTAACAAACATTCTCGTTTTCTAGTAGACTCCCATCATCTCTATGCCCTCGGCAGAGGAATACTTACCTTACCATGAAATATGATTGTTTTCATTGGACTTACAAGACCGTCTCTATTTTCCCTAATGTTTTCTGTTATCTGTCTTGGCTACTGATTTATGACCTCAAGTTCGCGGTTATCTCGTGTCGCCAAAAGTAATTTTGCATCTGTTGACGCATCACGTGGTACTTGAGCTGAGAGTGGGCCTCAAGGTCACCATTTTGTCATTAAGTTTGGCAAACTTCATTAGTGGTTCAATCACAAGTTTCTCGGCGTCAATGGATTTCTTTTCTCCGACCATTTCATTATTCGCAAAAATTTGAACACTTAATGCAAAAAAGTTGCTTTTTAACCTGTGAGAACACCAGCCATTGATACTATTCGAAGTGATTATCGTGCACTTGTCTGCGTTGAACCCGTCCCCCCATGTTGAGCTCAGTAGTAGGAAAGATGTAACCTTTTTTATGTCTCCTTGGAGCCGTGAGAAGCTTGTGTTTTATATCATCACTAACATCTCCGGACGCTAATGTATTTAAATAACTGCCAATATCCGTGGGATTAAAGGAACAAATCGATGAACTTTGAGGTGGATGTTTCTAAGAAGTGGTGGCTCTGCTGTGCATCTGATGGTGTTTTTGCGGCTGAATGGTGACCAGAATCTTCAGATCATTCTACTTTTCTTTTTCATATCACATAACGATCCACTATACTACACTCCTGGAAATGGAAAAAAGAACACATTGACACAGGTGTGTCAGACCCACCATACTTGCTCCGGACACTGCGAGAGGGCTGCACAAGCAATGATCACACGCACGGCACTGCGGACACACCAGGAACCGCGGTGTTGGCCGTCAAATGGCGCTAGCTGCGCAGCATTTGTGCACCGCCGCCGTCAGTGTCAGCCAGTTTGCCGTGGCATACGGAGCTCCATCGCAGTCTTTAACACTGGTAGTATGCCGCGACAGCGTGGACGTGAACCGTATGTGCAGTTGACGGACTTTGAGCGAGGGCCTATAGTGGACATGCGGGAGGCCGGGTGGACGTACCGCCGAATTGCTCAACACGTGGAGTGTGAGGTCTCCACAGTACATCGATGTTGTCGCCAGTGGTCGGCGGAAGGTGCACGTGCCCGTCGACCTGGGACCGGACCGCAGCGACGCACGGATGCACGCCAAGACCGTAGGATCCTACGCAGTGCCGTAGGGGACCGCACCGCCACTTCCCAGCAAATTAGGGACACTGTTGCTCCTGGTGTATCGGCGAGGACCATTCGCAACCGTCTCCATGAAGCTGGGCTACGGTTCCGCACACCGTTAGGCCGTCTTCCGCTCACGCCCCAACATCGTGCAGCCCGCCTCCAGTGGTGTCGCGACAGGCGTGAATGGAGGGACGAATGGAGATGTGTCGTCTTCAGCGATGAGAGTCGCTTCTGCCTTGGTGCCAATGATGGTCGTATGCGTGTTTGGCGCCGTGCAGGTGAGCGCCACAATCAGGACTGCATACGACAGAGGCACACAGGGTCAACACCCGGCATCATGGTGTGGGGAGCGATCTCCTACACTGGCCGTACACCTCTGGTGATCGTCGAGGGGACACTGAATAGTGCACGGTAAATCCAAACCGTCATCGAACCCATCGTTCTACCATTCCTAGACCGGCAAGGGAACTTGCTGTTCCAACAGGACAATGCACGTCCGCATGTATCCCGTGCCACCCAACGTGCTCTAGAAGGTGTAAGTCGACTACCCAGGCCAGCAAGATCTCCGGATCTGTCCCCCATTGAGCATATTTGGGACTGGATGAAGCGTCATCCCACGCGGTCTGCACGTCCAGCACGAACGCTAGTCCAACTGAGGCGCCAGGTGGAAATGGCATGGCAAGCCGTTCCATAGGACTACATCCAGCATCTCTACGATCGTTTCCATGGGAGAATAGCAGTCTGCATTGCTGCGAAAGGTGGATATACACTGTACTAGTGCCGACATTGTGCATGCTCTGTTGCCTGTGTCTATGTGCCTGTGGTTCTGTCAGTGTGATCATGTGATGTATCTGACCCCACGAATGTGTCAATAAAGTTTCCCCTTCCTGGGACAATGAATTCACAGTGTTCTTATTTCAATTTCCAGGAGTGTATATTGTTACGACGTAGGTAAATTTTATGCCCAGTTATCTTTGAATGAACACTTCATTCGCAATGAAAAATGCAACACTAGTACTCTTAGCACTAAAATACAAACGGCCACACTCCGCGTATTTCTCATATCACTAAGAACAGCACTGACTGAAGTCCGTGGTAGTAACCAAAAATCGCAGTTGTTCATTTTCTATCACTTCCGAGTTATCGCGACGATTGTAGTTTCATACTAACAACCTGGCAGCGACTCTGGTTCCCTTGTACGCTATGTGATCAAAAGTATCCGGACACCCCAAAAATCATACCTACTGGCAGGTACTCTCAGCGACCTCAGCAGTCATTAGACATCGTAAGAGAGCAGAATGGGGCGCTCCGCGGAGCTCACAGACTTGAAACATGGTCAGGTGATTGAGTGTGACTTACGTCATAGGTCTGTACGCGACATTTCCACATTCCTAAACATCACTAGGTCCACTGTTTCCCATGTGATAGTGAAGTGCACAACGTGAAGGCACACTTACAGCATGAAAGCGTAAAGGTTGACCTCGCCTGTTGACTGACAGACACCGACTGACAGACATCTATCCAGACCATCAGACAGGAATTCCAAAATGCATCTGGATCCACTGCAAGTACTATGGCAGTTAGGCGGAAGGTGAGGAACATCGATTTCACGGTCGAGCGGTTGCTCATAAGCCACACATCACGCTGGTAAATGTCAAACGAGACCTCACTTGGTGTAAGGAGCGTAAACACTGGACGATTGAATGGTGGAAAAATGTTGTGTGCCGTAACGAATAACGATACGCAATGTAGCGATCCGGTGGCAGGGTATGGGTATGGCGAATGCCCGTAAACGTCATCTGCCATAATGTGTAGTGCCAACAGTAAAATTCCGAGGAATGGTGTTATGATGTAGTCGTTTCTTTCATGGAGGGGCTTGCTGCCAGTGTAGTTTTGTTTGGCACTATCATACCACAGGTATACGTTGATGTTTTAAGCACCTTCTGGCTTCCCACTGTTGAAGAGCAATTCGGGGATGGCGACTGCATCTTTCGACGCGATCGGGCACCTGTTCATAACGCACAGCCTTTGATCGAGTGGTAATGGACTGGCCTGCACAGAGTCCTGACCTGAATCCTATAGAACTCATTTGGTATGTTTTGTAACGCCGACTTTGTGTCAGGCCTCACCGACTGACATCGATACTTCTCTTCAGTGTAGCACTCCGTGAAGAATGGGCTGCCGTTCTCCAAGAAGCCTTCCAGCATATTGATCGTATGCCTGCGATAGTGGAAGCTGTCGTCAAAGCTAAGGGTGGGACAACACCATACTGAATTCCAGCATTACCGATGGATGGCGCCACGAACTTGTAAATCATTTTCCGCCAGGTATCCGAATACTTTAGATCATATAGTGTATATGTGTCTCGGTTGTTTCGAGAGCATTCTATACCAGAATGTTCGCTTCCAGACTTTTATGAAGTGTGAACAAATACATGCAGTGAAAGCGACAATGTAATATGTACCTTACGACGTATAATATGAGGGCAAATTTCCAATTATGACGACATCCGGCAATTTATGTCTGTGGAACTTTTATTGTAGATTCTGTTCCTTTCTAGTGCATTAGATTGCGGGCCTATATAGTAACAAGCGTCTTTAGGAATCTTCTCGAAAGTCGCTATTACCGGAGATATATGCATTACGAGTAATATACAGGAAACTATTGTTATGTCATTAATAAAACTATTGTTACGAGTGTCTACAGCCTTGGCCGAAAATTTCACAACACTATATTTTCAAAATTATAAGCCTGTCAGTTTCTATTTGCACTGATAGATTGGCCTTCATTTAGGTGAAGTAGGCAGGTTCTATGTAATAAATATAAATCACAGCTATCACAATGACATTCCCACAATGGTAGCTGTGCACATCGCGACCAAGCCAGCTAATTCCTCCCATAAAAATTCAACATCTGATCCATTACATAAGCTACTAAAAATCAACGCTTCATTAGCATGTTACGGTATTGTAACAAAAAGATACATTACTTATATTCGTTGTTATTTAACAACTCTTATACAGACATTTCTTTCGAAAATTACTAGCAAGAAAAGGCCAGCGAAGTAACCACATTTGACATTCTTTTTACTTAAGTAAACAAAAAATTTATCAGCGTTATCAGGCATACCACCTCTGCTCTCACTGCATTAAACAATGGCCACGGAATACTTTTATCGGCTTTCTTCCTTTCTGATACTCATAGGTAAGAAATATGAAGCGATTTGTGGTATTTTGGCGTTTGCGACATAAACTATATAATTAAAAGTATCCTGACACCAAGCTTAAAATAACTTACAAGTTTGTAGTGCCCTCCTTCGGTAATTCTGGAAGTCAATATGGTGTGGGCCCCGCCATTAGCTTTGACGATAGCTTCCACTCTCGTAGGCATACGTTCAGTCAGGTGCTGGAAGGTTTCTTGGAGAATGGCAGCCCATTCTTTACGGGGTGCCACACTGAGGAGAGATATCGATGTCGGTGGGTGAGGCCTAGCACGAAGTTGGCGTTCCAAAACATCCCAGAGGTGTTCTATAGGATTCAGGTCAGGACTCTGTGCAGGACAGTCCAATACAGACATGTTATTCTCGTGTAACCACTCCGCCACAGGCTGTGCTTAATGATTCGGTGGTCGACCGTGTTGAAAGATTCTATCGCCATAGCTGAATTGCTCTTCAACAGTTGGAAGCGAGAAGATGCCTAAAACATTGATTTAGTCATGCGCTTTGGTAGTGCCACGCAAAACAAGGGGTGGAAGCCCCCTCCATGGAAAACACGACTACACCATAACACCACCGCCTCCTACTTTTACTGTTGGCACAACACACCATGGCAGATGACGTTCACCGGGCATTCACCATATTCACACCCTGACACCGGATCTCCACATTGTGTACCGTGATTCGTCACTCCACACAACGTTTTCCCACTGTTCAGTCGCCCAATGTTTACGCTCCCTACACCAAGCGTGAGGTCATTTGGCATTTACCAGCTTATGAGCAGCCGCTCGACCATGGAATCCAAGTTTTCTCACCTCCCTCCTAACTGGCATAGTGCTTGCAGTGGGTCCTAATGCTGTTTGGAATTCATGTGTGATGATCTGGATAGATGTCTGCCTATTAGACATTACGACCCTCTTCAACTGTCGGCGGTCTCTGTCAGTCAACAGACGAGGTCGGCCTGTACGGTTGTGTGCTGTACGTGTCCCTTCACGTTCCCCCTTCACTACCACAACGGTAACAGTGGACCTAGGAATATTTACGAATGTGCAAATCTCTTGTACAGACGTATGACACTAATGTCATCCAATTACCTGACCACGTTCGTAGTCCGTTAGTTCCACGGAGCGCTCCATTGTCTAATTACTACTGAGGCCGCTGATATGAAGTACCTGGCAGCAGGTGGTAGCAAAATGCACCTAATATGAAATACGTATGTTTTGGGGGTGTCCCTATACTTCTGATCACGTAGTTTACTTAATGCTTAGTGACTCACCCTCCTGTTTCAGCATTAATCGAGTTCCTTCCCTGGTATTATTCTCCGTTTGACCATATATATCATTACGCAACCTCGCCGAATTACACAGCTCAGAAAAAAGAGGAAAAACAAAAACTTGGGGACGTTTCGTGCCCAGTCGGATACTATCGTTTATTTAAACGAAAATTTGTTTTTCAGTTCTGTAGCCTAATTTTACAGCTGCAAAAATGAAGTATCAAGAACAACATTCTATCGGATATACTGACGACTTCAAACGTGTGTCTTTTACATGTAATGAAACGTCCCCTAATGACAATTGTACAGGACTGTGCTTAAATTGACATACAATATTTTTTTTAGCGGAACGCAATCTGACTTTCAATAATCCCTACAAAAGAATGGCCCTGACTAACATTAACCTATACCTTTCACAAATCACTTACCTCACAAAAATCTTCGTTACTCAAGATACTGCAATACAGCGAGCGCCACTACTGCCAGCTAAATAAAAGTTTCAAACTACTGAAGGCACTAACTGCTGTTGGCATGGTTAGCAAATGAAAGATTTTGATAGAGAACAAACAATGTATTTACCTCAATAGTGTTCAAAAGTCATAATGTATATAGCAGTTCGTGACATCCAGTCTTACAAATTTCAAAACTCAGCCATCTCTCTCCCCACATCCACCACCGCTGGTGGCTCGCCTCCAACTGCGCAACGCTACACGCTGTTAACGGCCAACTTCCCAACACTACAATGGCGAGTATTAGAACAATGCCACCCAGCCACAGACTGCACACAGCACAGCCAGTGATTTTCATATAGAGCGCTACATGGCGTTACCAATATAAAAACCTAAACAGCCTACTTACATAGCCCCCATGCTCCCCACAAAAAATTTTAAAAATTTTTTGGGCATTGGCCAATTTCCTAATTATAATTACAATAACAAAGAAATCAAATGCACACACTTATTGATACAATGTTGATCAAAAGCTAAAATTTTCTCACAGTCCACAAAGACAGTCCAATAATTCATCACAGTACAATAGCAGTGTTTTTCTCAAAGTCAGAGCAATAAGAGAAAATGCACTCGGAAGTAATGGATTTCTAAGCAGTCTTGAAGAAGTAGTGTTGTCCTTCCAATGGAAAGGCAGTGCTGACTCTTGACATGAAGACAGGTAATGGGCCACTACAGAGCAAACCCACTGCAGAATCAGTCAAAGTTTTGAAAAATATCGTTTGGTAGGTCGTCACAGAGCAGACCCACTGTAGTCCTGGTAGAGAGTGTGGTATTGGTGGGCTACTAGAGGTGCAGACCCACTGCGGTCCTCGTAGAAATAATGGTATTGGCCGGCCATCAAAGGTGCAGACCCACTGTAGACCTTGTAGAGACGGCTAGCAGCAATGTGTTGCGACTGTGCAGGTGCACAATCACCATCGAAGAGTCTTGCGTACAATATAGCAAGTCCATAACCCACCACTTGTGTACTCACAAAACGTTTTGGAATGTCCTTAGAATCAGCAATGCTGTTATCTAGTCCCTTGTTGAATTATCAACACACGTGCAAACACTAACAGTCCCTACTTCTCACATATTGTCCATATACTATGACCAACAGAAACCTGTTCAGTGAAATGTAACTGACAAGTTACTTAATTCGATGAACTGGTGTCAATTAAAATTTTATAAGATGAGAATACAATAACAAAGGTACAATATATATCTTTAAATAACATAATAGTACAGATAACATTTGCAATAATACAGGCTTTACAAAAGAATCGAAATAACAAATACATCAGTGTTACAAAAATTATGACATAAGTACATACATAAAAGATCAGAATAACTTTTGAAACATCAAATTTACACATGAGCATTAAAACAAAACAGAATATATAATGTCTAAGCATCTTTACAAAGAAAATAACGTATTATTAGAAAAATTCCACAACATAACTCATATCAACTAAACACATAGACAGGAAAAACACAAATATACAAGGGTACACAAACACATAGCAGAATAACACAAGAGGAAAGGGCAGGGTTTGTTTTCAGTGTAACATTTGGTACTGCAGTCCAACCCAAAACTTCATTCCACAGATCTTTCGTCTGATTTCAACATTTGTTTTCACCAAAAAATCCTATCCAAGCATGCTTTTGTAATCTGTAACACCTGAGGATATCATTACATTAATCCTCAGGGGGTACACGCTTACTTTGTCTACCATGTGTTTGGCAAGCACAAGGAGCCTTAGCTAATATGGTATTTGCTTATACGATTTTACACATCGGTACCATATTTCTCTAACACAGAATTACACAGCTATTTGATTATTTGAGAGAGAAGCAAACATCTTTTTACTACGTCAGTGACACATGTTTACGCAATTACGTAGGTGGATAACTTCACACTTATGAAATTGTATTTTGTCTGTACTTTGTGAAATGTTCATATTTTTTCGGAACCATTGTGATACTACGAGAACTTTGAATGATGTATTTGGTATGGGATCATGATTTTTAAAGTTCGTTTGAGGCAGATGACACTTTTGACATGAGCAGAGAATTTTTTTAGGTTTTGAAATTATTGGAGGAATCTACGACGATTTTGAGAGTTGACTGTGGTTTTATGATGTTATTATTATGATGACTATGTGTATTATGAAACTTCCTGGCAGATTAAAACTGTGTGCCCGACCGAGACTCGAACTCGGGACCTTTGCCTTTTGCGGGCAAGTGCTCTACCATCTGAGCTACCGAAGCACGACTCACGCTCGGTACTCACAGCTTTACTTCTGCCAGTGTGTCGTCTCCTACCTTCCAAACTTTACAGAAGCTCTTCTGCGAACCTTGCAGAACTATGTGTATTATGCTGCTGAGGTATGTTTAAGCTGATGCTATATGAGTTATTTGGTTATGCTACATATCTGTTATGATGAAATATTGAAGAAGTGTCGACGAGTATGTGTATGTGTAACAAAGCAAGGAATAATGAGAAGTGGTTAGGGACTGTGCCTTGTGAAAAACGGTGTTGGAAACCGAGAATCGTACTTTAAGAGTTATGAAATGTATGTAAATGCGTGAATGTATCACTATGCTGGCGAAAATTGGACACTATTATATTTAAAGGATTTTGTTTCTACAGATTTGTAACGGAAATTCTTGACCTGTGAAATATTTTTATATGAGACTGTCACTGTAGCGGAAACTGCTGTCGTAAATATTTCGGTAAGAAAGTTAAGTGACCACCTGCACATAATGCGTCGTGGGCACCCAGCTGCGCGACAGCTGCCATGAGAAAAAGTCATTAGTGTGTGCCTTTCAGAGGCACATGTGGAGCAAAAAGGAGGCCATTAACCTCGCTATTGACATTCCTTTGTAGAAATACGACACGACCAAACTTGAAAACATATGATTACACTTTGAATTTTATACGTATTGTCTTTCTAGCTGAGAGATTGCTCATTTAGTTTAATATACAGTTTTTATCTGCACTGCAGCATTGGTTAAAATAAAATTTAATAGATGTACTAATATCACTATTTTATGTCTACAGACCCAGTAAAGAATCATTTTATGATCTACTTTCTTAGAAAAGAGAGCACAAATAGACATTTCTCTTCACAGGAATCGCAAAAATATTTTTTTTTTTTTTTACGATTTGGTAACTTATCTGCTAGCGTATGTTCTCGTGATGCATTACTCTAGTGTTAAGATGTGACATACGTATTAAACATTTTTACTGTCATATTTTTTCTGCTTCAGCTTTGTCATGTTTAGATATAAGTTATTGCATTTGCTGCTGCTGTTTGCCAGGCACAATATTACTGAATTTAACTTTGTATTACTCTGTTAAGCCAGTTTTACTACGGATTTATTTTTCTTGTTTTCTGCGCATTGCCTTATATTAGTTGTAATATTGCTGCTTGCTTTGACAACTTCCATTTTTTATTGCCTTATATTAGTTTTAATATTGCTGCTTGCTTTGACAACTCCCATTTTTTTCATTGCTGTTTGTATTATTTGTTTTGTGCTGCTGCATTGCCTCGTCCTTTAGTTTAGCATCTGAGCTCAGTAGATTTTAAGTTAGCTTAAGAGGGGGTAGACTATATGAGAAACTAACTATGAGGAATTGGAAGAAATCCATTGAGAAGTTACAAGAAAATGATTTGGCCAAAGAAAGTAGTGTACAGTGGAGAAAAACTATTTTAGAAAGATAATGTGAACAAAATACAGAAAGCATGCTTGGATAAGATATTTTTGGTGGAAACAAATGTTGAGATACGACGAAAGCTCTACAGAATGAAGTTTTGCGTTGGACTGCAGTACCAAATGTCACACCGAAAACAAACCCTTTCCCGTATTTTGTGTTATTGCGCTATGTGAATCTGTTTTTGTCCTGTGTTTATGTGTTTAGCTAATAAGATTTATGTTGTAGAAGTTTTCTAATAATATGTTATTTACTTTGTAAAGATGTTTAGACATTATTCATCTGTTCTGTTTTGTTGCTCATATGTGAAGCTGATGTTTCAAAAGTTATTCTGATCTTTATGTATGTACTTATGTAACACTGATGTGTTTGTTATTTCGATTCTTTTGTAAAGCCTGTATTATTGCAAATGTTATCAGTGTATTATGTTCTTTAATGATATATTCTGTACCTTTGTTATTGTATTCTCATGTTATAAAATTGTAATTGGCACCAGTTCATCAAATTAAGTAACTTGTAAATTACATTTCACGCACACAGTTCTGTTGGTCATAGTATATGGACATTATGTGAGAAGTAGGGACTGATAGTGTTTGCACATGTGTCAAAAATTCAGCAAGGGACTGGATAACAGCATTGCTGGTTCTGAGGACATTTCAAACAAATTCTCTGTGAGTGGACAAGTGGTGGTTTTTTGGACTTGCTATATGGTCCACAAGACTTATAGATGGTGACTGTGCACCTGCACAGTCGCAGCAGTTGGCTGCTAGCCATCTCTACAAGGACTGCAGTGGGTCTGCACCTCTGGTGGTCCACCAATACCATAATCTCTACTAGGACTACAGTGGGTCTGCTCTGCGATGACCTACCTACCAATAGTCTTCAACTTCGACTGACTCTGCTGTGGGTTTGCTCTGTTGTGGCCCATTACCTGTCACCATGTCAAGAGTCAGCACTGTCTTTCCGTTGGAAGGACAACATTACTTCTTTAAGACTGCATGGAAATCCACTACTTTCATGTGCATTTTCTTTTACTGCTCAGACATTGAGCAAAAACACTGCTATTTTACTGTGATGAAAGATCAGGACTGTCTTTATGGACTGTGAGAAAATTTTAGCTTTTGAGCAACATTGTATCAATAAGTGTGTGCATTTGATTTCTTTTTTATTGTAATTATAATTATGAAAATTTTTTTCAAATCTGTATTGGCCAGTGCCCAAAACAATTTGTAAAATTTTTTGTGGGGAGCACAGGGGCTATGTAAGTAGGCTGTTTAGGTTTTTTTATTTGTAACACCACCTCTGTATGAAATTCACTGGCTGTGCTGTGTGCAGTATGTGGCTGGTTGGCGTTGTTGTAATACTCGCTATTGTAGCGTTGGGCAGTTGACTGTTAGCAGCGCGTAGCGTTGGGCAGTAGGAGGTGAGCCGCCAGCAGTGGTGGACGTGGGGAGACAGCTGAGTTTAGAAATTTGTAAGAATTGATGTCATGAATTGATATATATATAATGACTATTAAGGTAAATACATTGTTTGTTCTCTATTAAAATCTTTCATTTGCTAACTGTGTCTATCAGTAGTTAGTGACTTCCGTAGTGTGGATCTTTCATTTAGCTGGCAGTAGTGGCGCTCACGGCATTACAGTAGTTCGAGTAACGAAGATTTTTTGTGAGGTAAGTGATTTGTGAAAGGTATAGGTTAATATTAGTCAGGGCCATTCTTTTGTAGGGATTATTGAAAGTCAGATTGCGTTGCGCTAAAAATATTGTGTGTCAGTTTAAGCACAGTCGTGTATAAATTGTTTCAAGGGGACGTTTCAGTATTTGTTTCTAAAATTAGACAAAAGTCAATTATACGTTAAAATTGTTGTATTGAGAGAACCAGCAACTGTTTTAGGCAGTTAGATGATTCTAATTTATTGTTCCGCGTGTGTTGCACAGTTTTTAAAGTTTCGATAAGTATTTCGATAACTCTGGATCACCCAGAGTAAAACAAACGTGTAATTTGCCGGGAAAGCTTAAAATCAGTCTTGCGCTTTGGCTAAATGTGTACCACGTGTCGACCATGCACCGGTAATACCTTTATCCATATGACTAATTAACGTTTCTGATGCCAATTACGTGATTTAAACACTCTTTACGCCGCGCGGGATTAGCTGACCGGTCTCAGGGTGCTGCAGTCATGGACTGTCCGGCTGGTCCCGGAGGAGGTTCGAGTCCTCCGTCGGGCATGGATGGGTGTTTGTCCTAAGGCTAATTTAGGTTAAGTAGTGTGTAAGCTTAGGGACTGATGTCCTTAGCAGTTAAGTCCCATAAGATTTTACACACATTTTGAACATTTTTTTGAACAAACACTCTTTACAACTTTATTTTTCCACGTATTTTCCATTTTAAACGAATGAGGCTAATTTATATTAAACACTCTCATTTCATCTGAAAAACTGTTTCTTGGCGCCTCCTTTGACGGGGCTTCATGATTTAGTCATTGCACTTTACATCAACAGCGGTCGTAATCACTACGAGTCTTTTGCTCTACGTCCCTGTGCATGACTTTCAGCAAACGAGGTACGCTCTGGTGGTGATGCATAAGGCAGAGACGAACTGCACAAAGTGCTCTTCCTTGATGTCTCATGTTTTGCGTATCAGTATAACAAATGGGGAGGGCATTACCATTTCGCTGATGATGGCCTCTGCTGGTAAGACACTCATAAGGCTCCATATCGGCTGCGAGAGGATGCTCAATGTACCAAGTGTTTTTTTTTTTTAAAAAAACGTCGTACTTAGGTCATAAGGATGTGTTTCCAAATCAAAACGGGAAATAAAATGAAAGAGCCACAAAAATATTATACAGCTTCTCTTTTGTTAATAAAACCTTGATGTCACTTTCTTCTTCAGCATCAAGCCAATAAATAACAATTTTCATCATTTATTAAATAAATTCGACTGCTGAGATTTAGCCTGTGGATTTTCGTCAACAACGGGTGGAAAAAAACTCACAGCAGGTTTAGATATGACAAATACGACCGTTTTATTGTAAGATGCTCAACATTCTCAGGAGGTGGTGAGGCGTAGAGCATCTTGGAGGTCCTCGTTCTCAGAATTGCATTGGTTCAAGTTCAGGTATGGTTAATTCTTCTAATATACGAGACCATTCCGAAACTAACATCTATTTACTTGTGTGAACTACAGAAGATACAAAAAATAACATCGTTGAATAAAACCATCAGCTAGATAATGTCGCTTTCCCATCTTGTCCCTACTGTTCATCATGGACCTTTAACAAAGATAAATAAGGACCTGAATATCACGCTCGTAAAATATTGGACCCTTTGAGGCTACCAACTGTCTTACAGTTTCGACAGTATTTTAGTGTGGAATGTAATGACCACGAAGTCCATCTGTCATGGCCCGAAGAGATGGAAGTCTGAACGTACTAAACCAGGACTTTAACGTGAATGTGGTAGGACAGTAAAGTCATATTTTGGCAGTGATTTCCTTGATCACAAAACTGTTGCAGTGCCTAGCTTTATCGTGTTGCAAACGAAAAACTCTTCTCTCACCTAATTTTGAAAATTCGATGTTCCAGTCCTGTCAATGTCATCATGTAGCACTTCAGAATCCAAAACAGCTACATAACCGGTGACAGTTGGATTCACTGTGATGGAGACGAATATAGAAGCATGTAGCACGACAATTAAACTTTGTTCATTTGCCTCACATTAATTATAAAAATTCAGTATTATTCATTACACACGTTAAACATTAATTACCTACTGGAATCCCCTACGTATGAAAAGGGAGATAAGTTTTAGTTGTAACGACGCATCGCTGAATAGCCTCATCATACACAGGGGTTTGATATGGCTTGTGGTATGAAAACGAAATGGTTCATATGGCTCTAAGCACTATGGGACTTACCATCTGAGGTCATCAGTCCTCTAGACTTAGGACTACATAAACCTAACTAACCTAAGGACATCACAGACATCCATGCCCGAGGCAGGATTCGAACCTGCGAGGGTAGCAGGAGCGCGGTTCCCGACTGAAGCGCCTTGAACCGCTCGGCCACAACGGCAGGCGTACGAAAACGGACTGAGAGAAACTGGAAGGCAACGTGTAGCTTCAGCAACTCCTACACTCTTCTATGAAGCCGGGAATAAACTATTTGACTCAGGGAAATTGGGTATTCTGTGAACTCACGACCTACGGTTTACATGAACTACGTGAACTACCACCGTCTTGATAGTAGCCCAAGACCACGAAGCAATCGATCCCATGTCAGCATAAGCTCACTCGACACCATTTCAAAAAATACAGCGAGAGTGAGTGCTTCGCAATCCTAACAGCGTCTGATAATCTAAAGGAAAGGCTCGGTACAAGACTGGCTTCATGATGCGATCACAGGGATGGTCCATGGCTAGCACGTTGACTCACATGATCGATATAAAACTTCACACGGGATTATTAAATTACACCAGAAAATTGTTGAAACGACTTTAGTGAATCACTCCCTATTGCTGGAGGCGTTGATATCATCAGGTTTCAGCGAGATAACTTAAATTTCAACCCTAACGAACCTGGCAGGCCCGCATGTCAGCAGAAACGTGTGTATTCACCAATGTCTGGAACAAGAGAGTCCACAGTCCATGAACTTAACAGTCCTTGCTGGTCTCTTGAGTACAGAGCAGCCACAACATAGTCATACGAACTGTCAACAGATGCCCATGGATCGTGTTCTGCTGGGAGCATGGCATTCCGGTCAACGGACGAGCACGCTAACAATGACGTCAGGGCACCTATAAAAGGGAGTAGCGTTTGATGGGTAGTCCCACAACCACAATAGCCGTGTGCACCGCCACAGACGATGCAGTGTGGCACAAAGAAGACGCCTTCCAAGCTCTCTGCGGTGAAGGGCTGTAGGAAGAATGGAAGCAAGACAGTATCAAACTGATGTTGGTCTATGGCTTAATATGATTCGTTCTGTGATTTCTCGGATGTTGCGACAGTCTATGGAGACCGAAATTCTATACTGAAGACCAGGGCAGTGCCGACCACGTGTAATATCAAAAAGAAAGGACCCTTATTTCGCTGTGAGGGTAGGACGATACCGTCACAGTACTGCAATGCAACGAGCATCTGACCTCGCAGGACCCACTGGACGTGTTGTACCGAGTCAAAAGGTGTACAGAAGGCTTTGTCAGAGTGGCATTTACTGTCGGAGACCTGCTGTATGTTTACTTCTGACGCATCTTTACAGAAGGGCACGTCTAGAGTGGAGTAGTCAACATGCCACCTGGACGGTCGAACGTTGGGCCAATGTTCGTTTTACAAATGAGGGCCGATTTAGTCTGGAGAGTGATTGTAGACTAATTAGCATCTATAGGGCACGTGGAACACGATTTCGGGACCCAAATGTTATGGAAAGAGACCGATGTCGAGGAGGAACCCTAAGTACGGGCGCGGATTATGTTGAACACTCTAACACCTCTTTATGGAATTGAACGTGTGAATCGGCAAGGTTTAACTGGTTCCAGGTGTCGAGATCGTGGGACCTCATGTAAGGTTGTTGCGACGTGCTGTTGTATTCAGGACGATAACGCTCGACCTCATACAACATGAGTGGTTGATCTTTTCTTTGAATCTTTCCACACCTGGCACGACCTTCTCACTCTCCCGATGTTAACCGCATAGAGCACGTTTGGGATGTGCTAGGGAGACGGGTTGTATCACGTCAGCATCCACGGATTACTCTCCAAGACTTGTGAGCAGCTCTGGAAGAAAATGGGCCTTATTGCCTCAAACATAAGATTCAACACATCATTCACAGCATGCCCCGTCGTTTCCAGGGCTGTGTTGCTGCTAGAGGTGGCCACGCCTCATATTGTGCTAAGTTGGAAAACACGAAGAACATTTTCGTCTACTGTTATGCTTGTTGCACTTATCTATGTTCTGTATTCTACACACTGTTCCTACTTTACTGTCATCTGTTTATAGTGTTTTGTGGCTAAATAAATGCAATTTGCAAAATTTCCGTATGTTGCATTAATTTTGGACACCAGAGTAGAAACCCGCAAAATTTAAATTACGAAACATACAGATAGCATTCACTTTTCAACTAATAATCAACATGTGACATCAAATTAAGGAGAAGTATTACCACCATTCCCAATTTCAAGATTGGTCAAACTGTTAAAACATCAAAGAAACTCAGTTAATTTCCAAGTATTCCATGTATCATTGTAAAACGCATTATTCCATTTCAAAATACAAGAGGGTGCAAACCGACGAAATATACTTTACCGTACAAACGTTGTACGTATAACTATTTTTCAAAAATTACGTGTAGACTATCACTTGCCATAAAAGGATAAAGAAGTATGACTTTGAATGGGAAAGAATTTGAACGCTGTAAGAGCTTTAAACATCTTGAGTCACTAGTAACTGATAATAACGATACGAGAGAAGAAAGACCTGTAAGGATTACAGGAGGTACTTCGCACTGATTGAAGTGTTCAAAGCAAAAATCCTTAGTAGGAATCTCAAGCTGACAGTGTATCATACAGTAGTGAGACCTGTGGTGATGTGTGGTTTGGAAACTTGGACAATGACGCAAAATGATGAGGAGGTGTTGGAGAGATGGGACAGGAAGATACTTAGGAAAATCTTCGGGCCAGTAAATTATTGGGATTTTGGTGAATCAGAAATAATAAGGAGATCAGAGAGTTGTTCAACAAACCAGATATCGGGACAGAAATAAAGGGTAATAGACTATGATGGTTAGGACATGTAGAAAGAATGATTGAGAACAGCACAGTCAAGAATGTTTTCAAAGGAAAACAAGGTGGGTGCCGTATAAGGAGCAGACCAAAGACCGAATGGCTAGACAACCTGGAGGAGGACTTGGGGAGAGTGGCAGTTAGAAGATGTAGAGCCCAGGCAGCCGGCAGAGAAGAGTGGGCGGAGATTGTCCAGGAGGCCAAGGCCCTATATGGGCTGTAATGCCACAGAGTAAGCAAGTATAAAAATTTAAGACTGAAGAATTGACAAATTTTATGCAGCACGTGAATGCGTAGAACTCGAAATACGAGTATTTACGAATGTAACACAAGATGGAACCACTTGCTTAGCAACAACAAAAAGGCTAGAAAGTGGCGAAAATGTTTATGGCTGTCTCTATTACGTATTCCTTCGTGTGATTCTAAAATCAGTCACCAGAATGAAGTACCAACTAACAAACATCACGGGTTCCTAGTTACATTCTTCTCTACATCAAAATTTGATCTTAAAATTTTAATCCGTCTGAACTAATTATTGCATGAAAAATTATATGATTATCAGCAGTTTTTATGTTACTGGTTTAATTTTAAGAATACTTAAGGGACGCTCTCCATATTTGAGGAGCTACAGTAGTGATACTTTTCTTCTAGCTGATCATCTGCAAAAGATTTTAGTATACTTTACCCTCAGCCACACACCGCATGGTGGCTTTTGGGAATATTATTTAACTGTAGTAAATGGAAAATATGTTCGAGATTCTGCGGAAATAAAAATACAGTTTTAAACTTGCACCAGACTTCGGTTTTCGAAGCTTCCTCCTAATTTCATTTTCTGTTTTTCTCCATCGACTACTAACGCGTCGCGACAGGAGAGAATGGATTCTTCAGCAGCGACGGTTCTCCATTTCAGTGGGTGGGAATTTGAACACAAGGCAGCGTGATCTGTTGGAACACGGGGCGTCAGCCATAAATAAGCCGACAGCGTACGAAGGTAGGCCGTTGCGACCGCGAGCTATTCCAGTTGTTCGCAGCGCGCGCAGTTGGCTGCCCAAAAACGGGCCCCGCCGCCTGTAACAGGTTAGCGTCGTAACGACCCTCCGGCGCCCTCCTCCCCCGCGTGTACCAATTACGCGGCGGCAATAACAGGACAGGCGCCGAGGGCCCCGCCCCCCGCCCACCGTCGCTCCCGATTAATTAAGCGTTCGTTACTCAGCCGGTATTTACGCCCGCCGCAGGGCCTGAGCGATTCCCGTCCGCATGGACCACAGAGTGTGGCTAACACCTGCCTGCCCAGGACGCCAGCGGGGGAATACTCCTCTGCAGCGCATGTGGCATTAATGTGCGCAGTCCACTTTCAAGACTACCTGGGTACTTAGTACCAATGCCTGCTGGTACCGTAGCATTTATTCCCTCTGATTACGAGGAAATACGCACTCAGGTGACTAAAGCCATGCGATTCTTGCTAATATCTTGTCTGACCTTTTTCTGGCCTAGTACAGCAACTCGAAGCGACATGGACTCAAGAAGTCGTTGGAAGTCCTCTGCATAAATAATCACCCATGTTGCTCGTATAGATGTCCATCATTGCTAAAGTATTTTCTGCACGAACAAACCCCTCAGAGTTATTCATGTCGGGCGATCTGGGTGGTCAAAGTATTCGCTCGAATTGCCCAGAATGTTGCAAGACGTCGTGGTCTCCTGACCTTCATTGCTTGCACATTCCGCCCTCACAATCATATTCCACACATCAAGAGGCCTCATTGGAACTCAAACTCGATAAGATAAAGTTAATGTTGTATGAATTCATGTAAAAGATGAGCAAAGAACTAATAAATCGCAAGTGCGCACCGTCGTTGAAATACTCGTGGAGTACACACACACATTCAAGACACGACGGTCACAAAAGCTTTTAGTTCGGGAGAGGCAAACACCGCACGCCAGCACGCCAATCCCTTCAGAGGTTTTCGCAGGGAGCTATCTACGTCGGCCGGCGGCCGCCAGTGGAGCGGACAGCGTTTGCCCGAGTGAAAGGGAAGAACGACCCCATGTTCAGCTTGAAAGCAAATTCCGCTACATCGTGTGAGAGCGCCCAACCTACGCATTCTTTACAAATTTAGCACGCAGTTTCAGAGATTTTCACAAGGAGACAGCGCACGCCAACTGCCAATGCTACAGATTTCCGGATTGGTCACCTTAAACGAAACGTCATTCTCCCATTTTAGAAGAGCAATGCTGATTGGCCGACGGTGTTTCTGACGCCTTGAGCTGAAGGAGTAATGGAAGAGACCGAAAGATACGCCCCTTCACCTCTAGCGTGGAGAGGAGCCGTTCCGTTGTCGCTCTTGGAGCGAGAACACGTAACGAGAGCATGTGCGCTAGTACGTGTACTCAAAGAGCGAGGAACAAGTCTCTCCTCAGTACTTCACACCAATAGTTAGACTAGGGGTGAATAGGAGTCCTTGACGTCATCATGGTGTAGGGAGAGTTTGATTGGCGAAGGTCAATCCATATACACTCCTGGAAATGGAAAAAAGAACACATTGACACCGGTGTGTCAGACCCACCATACTTGCTCCGGACACTGCGAGAGGGCTGTACAAGCAATGATCACACGCACGGCACTGCGGACACACCAGGAACCGCGGTGTGGCCGTCGAATGGTGCTAGCTGCGCAGCATTTGTGCACCGCCGCCGTCAGTGTCAGCCAGTTTGCCGTGGCATACGGAGGTCCATCGCAGTCTTTAACACTGGTAGCATGCCGCGACAGCGTGGACGTGAACCGTATGTGTAGTTGACGGACTTTGAGCGAGGACGTATAGTGGGCATGCGGGAGGCCGGGTGGACGTACCGCCGAATTGCTCAACACGTGGGGCGTGAGGTCTCCACAGTACATCGATTTTGTCGCCAGTGGTCGGCGGAAGGTGCACGTGCCCGTCGACCTGGGACCGGACCGCAGCGATGCACGCCAAGACTGTAGGATCCTACGCAGTGCCCTAGGGGACCGCACCGCCACTTCCCAGCAAATTAGGGACACAGTTGCTCCTGGGGTATCGGCGAGGACCATTCGCAACCGTCTCCATGAAGCTGGGCTACTGTCCCGCACACCGTTAGGCCGTCTTCTGCTCACGCCCCAATATCGTGCAGCCCGCCTCCGGTGGTGTCGTTGCAGGCGTGAATGAAGGGATGAATGGAGACGTGTCGTCTTCAGCGATGAGAGTCGCTTCAGCCTTGGTGCCAATGATGGTCATATGCGTGTTTGGCGCCGTGCAGGTGAGCGCCACAATCAGGACTGCATACGACCGAGGCACACAGCGCCAACACCCGGCATCATGGTGTGGGGAGCGATCTCCTACACTGGCCGTACACCTCTGGTGATCGTCGAGGGGACACTGAATAGTGCACGGTACATCCAAACCGTCATCGAACCCATCGTTCTACCATTCCTAGACCGGCAAGGGAACTTGCTGTTCCAACAGGACAATGCACGTCCGCATGTATCCCGTGCCACCCAACGTGCTCTATAAGGTGTAAGTCAACTACCCTGGCCAGCAAGATCTCCGGATCTGTCCCCCATTGAGCATGTTTGGAACTGGATGAAGCGTCATCTCACGCGGTCTGCACGTCCAGCACGAACGCTGGTCCAACTGAGGCGCCAGGTGGAAATGGCATGGCAAGCCGTTCCACAGGACTACATCCAGCATCTCTACGATCGTCTCCATGGGAGAATAGCAGCCTGCATTGCTGCGAAAGGTGAATATACACTGTACTAGTGCCGACATTGTGCATGATCTGTTGCCTGTGTCTATGTGCCTGTGGTTCTGTCAGTGTGATCATGTGATGTACCTGACCCCAGGAATGTGTCAATAAAGTTTCCCCTTCCTGGGACAATGAATTCACGGTGTTATTATTTCAATTTTCAGGAGTGTAGAACGAGAGTTACCTCATTTGACAACAGCGAGCGGCGCAGACAGCAGTCATCGCAGCTTACAGTATTGTGCGCTACAGCTCTAGCAAGCCCCATTTTTCCTCCACAACAGTACACTTCACTGAATTTTACACGCGACAGGCTAGATCTTACCTAGCAACATTCTAACAGATAATTATTGAACATGAGTAGGCGCGGCTCTCAGCCATTCTACCAAGTCAAGGACAATCTTAAATCTTGTATAGAAATTTCAGTATCGAATCCTATCCTTCAGAGGTAACTTCACATTCCGAAAAGAACCTGGAAATAACGTGTTCACTTCATAACTAAAATTGCCATTGTCATTTCACAGAATTTTTTTACACTAACTAGCACTACTCCAGTACCCAAGTATCCCACTAGTTACGTAAGAAATTTTGTGAATTTTTGTGTCATTTCCTTACAGCGGACGACTCCGGAAGATATTTATTGCTGAACTTTTTGCAGGCATTTCTCTCTTAGGAGCGTCTGTCTGACTTCTGTAGTAGTGTGGGGGTGGAGATTGTATTTTGCAGGAGCCACAGGGTAAAGGGTACATCTCAGATTAATCCGTTACGCAGAATGACAGAATAGCAGCCACAAGCTCACAATGTCTTTGTAATAAATTGCGAACTGTTGTGGCCCAGAGGCATCGCGCATTCTCATCCACAAAAAATCCATTTTTGCTTGGGATCATGGCTGCAAATGGTCTGTAAGCAGCCTAACATAGGCATTTTGTGTCCATGAGCGGTTGAACAGGACCGGAGCATCCACTCCATTCCATATAAACGCATCGCACACCATTTTAGAGCCATCACCAGCTTGCAGAATGCTTTGTTGACAACTCGGTTCCGTGGCTTCGTGGGGTTTGCGCCTCACTCGAGATCTACCATCAGCTCTTACCAATTGATGTCGGGACTCATCGGACTGGCCCACGATGTTCGAGTCGCGTAGCGTCCAACCGATATGATCACGAGCCTAAGAGAGGCGCTGCACGCGATGTCGTGATGCTAGCAAAGGCACTCGCGCCGGTCGTCTGCTGTCATAGCCCATAAACGACAAATTTCGCCCCACTATCTTAACGGTCACGTTAGTCCTACTTCTCCATTTCATTTCTGGGTTATTTCGCACAATGTTGCTTGTCTGTTAACACTGACAACCCTACGCAAACGCCGCTGCCCTCGGTCGCTAAGTGTTGTACGTGATGAGAGGTAATTACCTGAAATATGTTATTCATGGCCTACTCTTGACGCTGTAGATGTCAGATTACTGAATTCCCTAACGAATTCCGAAATGGAATGTTTCATGCGTCGTTAGTTCGCCCTCGGACATGGGTGTGTGTGTTTGTCCTTAGGATAATTTAGGTTAAGTAGTGTGTAAGCTTAGGGACATGACCTTAGCAGTTAAGTCCCATAAGATTTCACACACGTTTGAACATTTAACTTCTCTACTCTTTATCACTGTGAGGTTGCAGCTGGGCCATCGGGATACACCTGTGGCTGTCAGACTGACCTAACCGATGAGCAGATCGCTCCTCGTGGGACCACGTGCAATGGACAACGTAATGAATTGAATCAGTTAAGCTGGAATGACTCTAACGTACTTGAAACATGGGCGCTGTAAATCACAAAGATGATGAAGGTAGAGAATTCGTCAACCACTATAAAAACGCATGCTTTACAAATTACAGTAGATTTCAAATGAAACATAACTACACAAACACACAAAACTGTTACGTTCCTTACTTATTGACACCGATCACAGTGGAATAAATATCGCATGTTGGCAAAGATCGGATAATGTATTAAAGGTGTGTACGTTAAAATCGAAACAACATCTGGCGAAACAACAAAGCTCGGGGAAGTCGGATAATGATGACCAATTGTTGATCAAGAAGAAAGGAAATATCTAGAGAAAGAATCATGCTCTCACCTACTTTCTAGCCTATCAGCATGGTGAGTCCACGACTGCTGATAACTGTACTTGATCAATTTGAAGACATGAAGTCTCTAAATAAGTCTATCACCATGTTATGACACTTTATTTATAAAGGTCAACATTCATCAAATAAATTACGTAGTTCATAATTACGAGTTTTAGGCATCGCCATCTCCAACTACATTACAAACAGGAAAACAGTGGAGTGACAAATTACGTCCAACTAGCTGAAGTTAAATCTACAACAGATCTAGTAATGCATAAGAATAACAAATAAGAAACACTGACATGATTAATAGCCATGATGCCACAAAAGTATTCTCATATCAGTATCAACATAAATATCTATAAACCTAGGTCCGTAGTAAGTGCTGAAGGTGGCCTGGTTGAGCCCCGCCTTTATTCAAATGACTCAGGCTAGTAGAGGGCACTAATGGTATGGAACATGAGTAACCAGTATGGTCAATTCACTAGTTGAAAGGTAATATGTGTAGTCATTAATTAAAATTATTTCAAAAGGCAAAACGACCATCTGAAAACAAAATGTGAATCGACATACAAAATAAAACAGGTAAAGAATAATAGTATCAGAAAGCTCCTAGCCTGACAAAATTAAGGATACCGGGTACTTATAAATGGTGGAAAAACCAGATTTTTTTATTACTTTATTAAATTCTGTAGTCTCTCCTGATTAGACTTATTTACACACATGTCTTCAATTGATCAAGTACAGTTATCAGCAGTCATGGACTCACCATGCTGATTATAGGGTTTCAAATGAAAAATAAACTACATATATCAAATTTTAAAGTTAGTCATGTATGCTGCCAAATCCCCTTTATTTCTGTTACAGAAACGAGCATTATTTCGAAAAGAACTGTGAACTTTCTGTTTCCAGCGATTATGCATATGATAAATTGTATATCTTGGTAACAGTGCAGGTTTCTAGTGTCTGTAAATGATTATCTTTGCTAGTATTTACTTTTGTTTCGCTGAAGCAGTTTGTTCATGTGTTACTAAATGTTTGTTGCCCAAGTGCTACGTGTATTTGTGGAAGTACATATCTTTTAGTGTGCAATAAATAGGAACTATGCCACGCATCAAGAAATTTAATAAATGGAAATTTCATGGTGACAACTTCACAAACAAAGCAAGCAACACTGTTGAGGGTACCTAGGTATCAGTTCATCAGGAAAGAAACTCCCACATGGCACGACTTCTGGTAATCCAAATTTTTATGTTAACAATGATACTGTTTGTAGTGGATTTGTTGTTGTTGATGTGGGCATCTTATCTTCATTGGTAAAGGAAGTCGCAAAATGTAAACAATGTGATGGTGAAGGCTGTCTGGAAATAACTGAACAACAACGTGGCAGAAAGGGTTTAGCGTTAAACTTAGTTGTTCTGTGTAGATCCTGCAATAAATCTACCTCGAAAATGATTCGAACATTCTGCATAATTCATATGACGTGAATTTGAAGTTATTGTATGCAATGCGTACAATAGGAAAAGGAAAAAAAATCTGTTTTATGGTTTGATGGACCTTCCTGCTCCTCCCAGTAATTTCAGCAATACATAAAAATGCTTTCAGGTACCTTGATGGTTGTGTCTAAAGCATCTATGAAACGTGCAGTAGAAGAAACTGTATATATTAGTGGAACCGGGGATATTGCACTTGATGGGACATGACCACGTCGAGGACATCGTTCCTTGAATGGTGCTGTAAGTGTCACTTCTCTGGAGAATGGAATAGTTGTTGGTGTTGAGTGGTAACTAAGTACTGCCACACCTGCCATGGAAACACTGAAGGACATATTGAACATCAATATTCTAAGAATTATGATGGTTACAGTGGAGATATGGAGTGTGATGGAGCTCTAAAAATATTACAGAGGTCGGTGTCCGTTTGTAACGTTAGATATACGAAGTAAATAGGTGACAGGGACTCTAAAGCTTTCAATAAAATTAGTGAGTCCAATTTTTATGGTGATACCTTGGTAACGAAACCGGAGTGTTGTGGACATGTGCAAAAGAGGATGTGTACTGGACTGAGGAAGCTACTAAGAGAAATGAAAGGAAAGTTGCTATCTGCTGGAAAATCTCTGTCTGGCCGAAGCAGACCTACAGAAACTGAAATAGACCTTCTTCAGATTTATTATTGACTGGTCTTTAGACGAACGGCACTTCCGAATGACGTTGCAGCAGTGAGGAAAGCTGTATGGGCCACCTACTTTCAATAAGTTGTCTGCAGATGACCACTCTGATCACGGAATTTGCACTAAATGAGCTGATTATTGGCGTGGCTAACAAAAAAACAAAAGAAAGTGGTCAAATATACCATCATAAGCATTCTCTTCCTGATCCAGTTATGAATGAAATGAAACCAGTTTTTAGAGACCTGAGTGACGTTGTTTTTCTTAGTAAATGCCTTCATATGGGCACTCACAATACAAATGAAAGTTTCGACCATTGCATATGCGAAAGATCACCCAAGAATGTTTTTGTAGGACTAAAGACATTAAAAATTGGTATACTAGATGCAGTGATATGTTTTAGTGGTGGAGTGATAAAAATGTTGGAATTCGTAAAAAATTTATGCATAAAATGTGGCTCCAATATGGAAGATCAATTGCTTACATGTGACAGGCAACAGGTGCATGAAGCTGAAAGATTCTCTCTTAAAGTTACCAAAGAAGCAAGAAGTGCTAAAAGGAACGCCAAGAGGAAGTTTGAGGATGAAGAAATGTTGCAGGATGAAGACTATCCTTTAGGAATGTTCTGAGGCACAGTTTGACTGGACTCATATCTTCATTCACAGTGTCCCGCAAGTTGTATTTTTCAGAATTCAGGCACCAATATTTCCTAAAGTTTATAAATCATTGCTCTAATGTTTTTCTGTAACTTGCAGTAGTCCATAAGTATGTAGCAGACCTAAGCCTTATTGTTGAATCGACTAAATTATAGAAAAAATAGCATTTTTATTAGGAAAAAACTATAAAAATTAAAATGTAAGATGTGACTTTTTTATCCTTGTAATACACATAAAAGGTGAAATTAAATAGGTATAGTATCTCAGCCATGATGTCATGTATATCTGGCAAAAATTTGGTCTCCTTCAAATGTATAACATCGAACTAAATGGTACCTTAATTTCAGGAAGCATTTTAGAAAGAAATTGTATCAGTTCCTTTGTAATTCTTATAATAACCATAAACGTGTTAAAAAATATTCAGGATACTTGTAATTAGTTTAGAAAGTGTGCTGCAATACCTGATATTTACAAAAAAACTGTAAAACATATACATTATAAACAGTACCTGAAAGAAGTAAATGTTGATTTCTACATAATATTGAGCTGAAAAAGTACCCTGTATCTTTAATAACATGTGAAAGTGCAAAATTTAGATTAGAAAGTTTAAAAGTAACATCTCATCTATTAACAGAAATCTTTCAACACAACAATGGAATTAGACGTAACTGTAATTGTAAGATAATTAACAAGACAATGACTATTAATTAAAATCTCGATAGTCGATGTCACAATTGAAGTAGTATCTGAGTAGCATCGCCTTGTGCCTTCTCTGCAATAAGTTTTTGTTTTCCTCCGTTAGAGCTTGCTGAAGAAAGCCCAGTCTCCTTGTCGATGTACGCGATCGAACTTTAACTATTGAATATACGATGTTGATTACTCACATACCCCAGCATTAGCGCCCTATACTGGCCTAAGCTACTTCGACAAATTCAGGACGAAGCCAGGTCATCACCAGCGCTTACGATAGTCCTAGGTACACAGATACCGACGTTTACACTTCTATCAGAATATTTTTATGGTTTGTATGCTTCTTAATCACGTTAATACTTGCTATTTGTTATTCTTATGTATTACTGGGACTTTGTAGGTTTAGTTTCAGCTAGTTGGACGTAGTTTGTCATTCCACTGTATTCCTATTTGTAATAGATCTGAAGATAGCAATGGCAGGAACCGGTAATTATGAACTGCATCATACATGTGATCAAGAAAAACATATTGAATTAAAAATATGGAAGTCCAAAGGCCAAAGTAAAATCTTTGCATGGTTGTTACAACACGGTTTCCAGATTGTGTTGTTGCTCACAATACGTTGAGTTATTAGTTCCCTTCTAGTGGCTGTTTTGGTGGCTTCAAAATTCTGAGTTGCCTCTACTGCACTGTAGGCTGCTCTCACTCAGAGCCTGCAGTCAAAGCCCTTCTTTTGACTGAAGTGTCCCCAGTAGAGTGTCGTATGGAAGTTATTCTGTAGAGCGTTCCCAGCAAGATGCTGTATTTTTACTCTTTCTTTGTGAGAGTGAGCCTTGTGCTTCGCCGCGCGGTATAGGGTGTCTTGTCACAGTCCTCGCGGCTCCTCCCGTCAGAGGTTCGAGTCCTCCCTGGGGCATGGATGTGTGTGTCGTCCTTAGCGTAAGTTATTTTAAGTTAGATTAAGTAGTGTGTAAGCTTAGGGACCGATGACCTCAGTAGTTTGGTCCCATAAGACCTTGCCACAAATTTACAAAATTTCTTTCCTTGTGCTTCGCTTTTAGCGCCAATGACAGTGGTTCTTGCGGGAATAGACCAGATGCATTCTAATAAGCAATCTCCCTTCCAGTCTCAGTTTTAATTTTGTTAATCTGTTGTGTGAATTCTTAGAGCCGGAGCTCAGAAACAAACATCTCACCCCCACTATCATTCCTAAATTGCACTCTGCCAATAAGGCCTTCTCCATATACGCAAAAAAGTGAGTTCCGTTCTCTCAAGCCAGAGTTTCTGTGTCTTAGCCTATGGTAACAATCTCACTGTTTCTTAGCACAGTATAGAAGAGTTCAGTTAGTTTAGCGCCAGCCTGATGGCTGCGAATACCGTGCATCCAGGTACAAAACAGCTGGGTTTCCCGAATAATGACAATTGAAACCAACAGCTGTACTCTGATCCAACACAGTTTATTCAAAACGTGTTCTCATCACGTTAGATTACAAAACAGCTGTTGGTTTCGATTATTGTTATTGAAATGATGCTGTCCCTCTGGCCTCGATGGATTACCAGAGAAATAGTTGGATGGTCTCTTACCATTTTACCTTACAGACCTCATCTCTGAACATTGCCGTATCCAGCAGGTCCCTCAATATAGGCTTTTTGCTGGACGCAGTGCATTATAGTATGGCACGCCCTGCCGCTGTCAGCTCGTGATCACCTCTATGGCTCCAGTGGACACGCCACTTTAAACACAGTCTCTCATTACTCAACAGGTTTCTGTCGTTTAGGGAGCAAACACAGACGGCAGCTATCCGGGGCACCTCTGCCCACACGCAATGTAGTGCGCCCACTGGCTTCGACCTGGCTTCTCTTCTTCCCGCCTACTCATTCCCCCTCCCCCGCCTCACCCCTGCCCCCACCCCCCAAATGCTGGCATGTGTCTATTGAAAAGGACTGCGGCCCACCAATGGCCGAACAATGGCTTTCTGTGCCCTCTTCTTCTAGCGTTCAGTCAACCTATATGCTATAGGATTCACACCCTCTCATTTAAACAATCGTACAGATTAAGAATTTAATATGGAATTTTTAGTAGATATAGCAGTCACTAACGTTAACTTTAACCTTACTCATACTCTCACTTGCAGCTGGGAATTTCTTTGTATTACATGGGTTTATTAGTTTAACAGAGAATGATTATAACGCTGGCAGTAATGACAAAAATTGCCATGTTACAGCATGTGTATTGCTGATATGCCTGCCACAACATCTCTGAAATTTGGATACAGTGATGATTGGGAACTAGCTACTCAACACAAGGAAATTATAAAAAATAGAGAATGTTCTACGCAATGATTTGGCTGCAGCTGAGAACTATTTCCACAGATAGAGAATCCAGACCATTTCAACCAAGCTGGAGGTTTGATGCATTCACCTGAACAGCAGACACATCGAACCTAGAGTTCGTCTCAAGCAACATAATCCTTAAGTATCTAGGAGTTACTTTAGATAGAATTTCCGGCTATAAGGAACAAGTGAAAATGTCTGTTCAGGGAATAACATCGTACGAGAGCTAGGTGGCACCAAATTAGGCTCTTCGTCATCTACGTTATTAATAACAGCATTATCTTCGGCTTAATCAACAGCACAATACTGTTGTCCAGTCTGGTGTATTACCCCCACACGGAGAAAACAGACATCTAACGAAATTACACAACCCAAACGATCACGGATAGGATTAAGAATACTTTCACCTTTTCCCAACCAGTCCTAAGTCGTATATCTCCACCACGAACGCAAAAACAAAAAGCACCTCGTCGAAAATTTGAAGAAACTGATGACAGTCAGCCGGTAGCGGTGGCCGAGCAGTTCTAGACGCTTCAGTCTGGAACCACGCGACCGGGCATGGATGTGTATTAGGTTTAAGTAGTTCTAAGTTCTAGGGGACTGATGACATAAGATGTTAAGTCCCATAGTGCTCAGAGCCATTTGAAACATTTGTGAACGCGCGACAGCTACGGTCGCAGGTTCGAATCCTGCCTCGGGCATAGATGTATGTGATGTCTTTAGGTTAGTTAGGTTTAAGGAGTTCTAAGTTCTAGAGGACTAATGACCTCATATGTTAAGTCCCATAGTGCTCATAGCCATTTGAACATTGTTTCAAGACAGTCAACAACTCCCATTTCAATTGTGCTCTGATTACACAAATACTGCACTACTACGTTCTAGGAAACCATCATTTTCTGAAGTTATACCCGTAGAAAATAACAACTTTGATTTGATGCGAGACTGGAGGAAAGCCTTGGTAGGTACTATAACTATTGATCTTGAGAAATTCTGGTGTGTCTCTGAAAAACGGAGTGGCGTGGAGCTTCCGAGAAAATCCTTGGTAAGTTTTTACCGAAACAGAATCAAACACGGCAAATGTGTGGATTCGTTGTATAACTGGAAATTAAAATAATCTCGTAAGTGAGACTGTGAGGGAAAAAGCAAACTACCATATAGCAAAGACATGTTCACTAAGAGCCTACACAGAACAATTTGAAGACTTTCTGAACGCAGCTGTTAGGTTGGTTGACTTAATAATATTTGCAACTTACACGTTTCTTTAGAAATGCTATTCTTTGTTTATATTCATTAAGGCGATCTGTTATAATGTTATACGATAAATAAATAAATAAACACATGAGAGCTGGCTCCGTTTACAACATGAGTTACAGTATTCGTGAATAATTTTCAGGTCTTGCTAAGATATTACTGCAGTTCATGTATGGAGTAAAGTAGAACAATTCGATTCTAACAAGGGGACTGTACGACCTTCCCCTCACTGATTTCACTCATATTGACTAGGTGTGTAGAGCACAGCATAACTAATCCTTGCGCATACGTAAACAGGAAGATGCAACTCTCAAGGAAATAAGAGTTTCAAAATTTGAAGCATGCTTATATAATCTGTATGGTCGCAAGTATTCAGTGAGCCCAGCTGAGCGAGTATGCACTTAGTTACAAGGACCCGAGGTCTCTCGATCGAACTTCATTGCCGGTACTTTTCTTCATTCCCACATGTTTCTAACAACAGATTTATTATGGCTATGGAAATTATCAGTTTTTAATGAGTGTTTTAGTATGCATAATAGGATTTCATAATACTTATCGTGGAGAAACAAGACTTAACTTTTTCGTAAGAAAACTTAAAATAAGAAAATAGATACTTGAGAACGTTCATATAGCCTCCTTATTTTTAATTGATGGATCTATATTTGCGACAGGTAGGTCTATAATGTCTAATCAACGGAGCAGTGCATGAATAAGGATGATACTTACGATAGAAATGTGGGAAAAAGTAATTATTTCGTCATACAGTAAATTTAATAGGCATTGAAATTTTACATATGTACAGTTTTTTCAGTGGCTATAGAAGGAACTTCGTTTACATTCATAAACGGTCCACGGTCATGACACAATTTCACAGTATACAATGCAATTGTCCATACTTTTGCTTTAAATATAGATTTTTCGTTGGTTTTAAAAGGTTTACACTGGCCTTAGGAATTTATGTTTAAGTTTGTGAAGAATTACTTTCAATTTAAATTTATTGAAGCTGTGTCTTTTCTTTCCGGTAGTTTGCACCCATTACCGATAATTCAGTGCCGGTAACTGCTGGTGTGGCGTGTACAGAAAGTAGATAAGATACAATTGCTTTTCATTGTGTGGTTTCTTTTACTTTTGAACATATTCTATGACTTCTCCAAAGTATTTTTTGTGTGAAACATTTGTCATCTTTCGTTAATTTCCTTGAATTAATGGAGTCCTATAACATGAATCATTCTTGCAGACACTCTATACCGCACTGGGTTTACTTGAGGGTCACTTTATATCCAGTCATATGATTTCCTTCATTTCCACGCAATGAGAATTTCAGCGGTCTGGGCCAGACACGAAAATCACTATTAAGAAAACACCTATTCACAAACATGGACAAAAATTGAACTAAAAGCTACTTATTACTGCTGAATAACAATAATAGTGACGATTGGTGATAACAGAGCGTAATCAACAATTTGAAGCCATTTTGACCTTTTTTCGGCACTGACTGTCTCAAGAAATATGTAAAGGTTTTTTAAATTACCGCTACCAGTCACAAACTTTGTTATCTGTTGTATTACCTGTTTATTTTGCGACATGTTTCGAGGGAATACCTCATCTTCAGGAAAAATGGCATTACAAAAACAATTTTGCAATAAGGTCATACTGATGTTACATAGTCTTTTCACTACTGCTGTGGTTATCCTGTGGAAGAGGAGGAAGCTTAATAAGAGGCGATGTCACTTTGGAAGCTGGACTGATGTTTGTACGAAAATGATTTGTAACGTTCAAATGGCTCTGAGCACTATGGGACTCAACTGCTGAGGTCATCAGTCCCCTAGGACTTAGAACTACTTAAACCTAACTAACCTAAGAACATCACACACATCCATGCCCGAGGCAGGATTCGAACCTGCGACCGTAGCAGTCGCGCGGTTGCAGACGGTAGCGCCAGAACTGCTCGGCCACCAGCGGCCGGCGTTTTGTAACGGTCACTCACTTCGTTCTTCTGGTGTGGCAGTCTCGTTGTGATGAGCTGAGGTGTTTCCATTTCCGTGGCTTTGTTGGCTTTCTTCACCAAGAAAGCCAAAAGCGTTTTCCACACCGCCACACACCTTCGCACTCTCTCACTGCTAAGATCTACCAGCAGCCCTCGAAGCCTGGTACATTCACCACGAGCAAGGCCGACTGTAGACCTCCTGGGCGGCGCTGCACACCCGAGCTTGAAGATGCTGTACTTCAAGCAATGAAAGAGGACTCGGCGACGACTACCAGAGACATAGTAGGGAGAGAGAATGTGGATCACCAAACTGCCTGGCGTGTCAACTGCACTCGTACTACGCCTATTGTGCTATTTTATGGAAGACAAAATAAAAGTAAATAAAACTGACCATTTTCCTTTATTTTGTTTCAGAGCAACAATTTTTAATAGCCGTGGCAGATGAATGAGTATAAGACACGTTGTTCATAATGTATTTTGACATCTTATACTCCTGAATTGATAACTATATTGAGGAAAATCTTTAAATTCCAGAATATCAGTTTATTTGTAGAAAGTACATGGAATGGGTTCATATATTTAGCCGACTGAAGAGTCTTGTGTAAATCTTGCGGAACAAAGTTCATGTTTTCATTTCTTCGTTGTCCTATGACGGCAAAATCTCTGTGGCAGTTCAATAAGCGGGGTCTACTTGCCAAGAGGTCAAGCTTCTTTCGCTATTTTTCAACGACAACCTATCTTCTTGCATTACAGATACTTTATTACTAATAATAAGAACATACACGCGTTCTACTTAACAGAAAATGTGCATCTACTGAATGAAAGAGACCTTCAAGTGCGCACTTGGAACTCCAGAGAAAAGCACTGCTTGGCAGAAAGACTTTGTACTATGTCGTAATGAATGACTGAAGCATTTTCTCCATGACTTGGAACTTCCAACTAATCGATGGACTTACAGCAGAACAATTAGAATAAAGTAGCATTAAAAACTATTTTTGTGCAAAAATGGCTCATACATTGTTTCACATTTTCACTCGTCATGTTTCTGCAGCGAAGATAGTCGTTTCTTTAAGAAAAAAAACCGAAAGTTACCTTACATTCGATTCATAATCTTTTGGGTTATTATTATTCTTGCATTTCTTTATTTTTAATGGTATACCTATAATCGAGTAACATAGCGTCCGCTCTCGTAGCCTGTATGGTTTGCACAGATATTTTGGTTTTTCTTTAATCGAATTTTGTGTGTTGTTATTCCCATTGCTCATAAGGAAATCTACACACTATAAAAGGATTAGTGATTCTTTACATGGCTGCCAGTGTAACCTCCCCACAAAAGAAAATAATATAAATATTACTCACATTTAGTGTAACCTCCCCACAGAAAAATTCCTAAACCTCTGAACAGTAAAAAAATATAATTATGTCGTTCACATTCAGTATAACCTACCAACAGGAAAATTGCGTAACCTATCAATAATTTAAACAAAGTGACTATTCTCTCAATAGTAAAAATGTGACTCACTTATAACCTTTCAGTAATTGAATGTGTGAATTTAAACTGGTAAATTTTGGACGTCAGCAGTGCTGCGTAATGGCCCTGAATAAATTGAAAAATCTTACCTCAATTAGGTCGCCCGATAACGCATATATATCTGCTCCTATATGAAACTAAACTTTTCTGGCACAGCCCAGTGCAATGATGGCCGATAGATCTGTCATATATAAAAGGAAACATCTGATTTTTCTTTACAATAATCGGGATGACCATGGATTGGAGAAATTAGTGAACTCTTTAAATTCAGATGAATGATTGTCAAAAGTTATTTTTATGAGAAAGATTTATTTAAAATACATCTACATGCCACTTGATATAACAATACTACATATGCTCGAGGCCGCTTTTACCTACAACGCTCCGCCATCGCTCCACCACGATCGGCCCAGCCAACACGATACACCAGACTGCTCGCTAGCAACTACTTACTGCTACTATTACACAGTTCCTACTGCAGTCAACACTGCTCTTTGGTCTGAGATTCTCTTATAGCTTACATATCGCAGGCAGCTCGTGAGCAATCCATCGAAATGACACTGCTCGAGTGCGCTAGCAACAAATTCTTTAGTCATGGACCTCTTGCACCAGTACTTACGTAATTAAAGTGTTCCAGAGTGTTTAATTTACTTTCATACAAAGAGTTAAATAAAAAGAAGAAAGAAATCGGATACGAGATTCTGTAGTTATTAGCACTAGTCTTATAACCGGTACTGAATTCTCTCATAGGAAACGGATATTTCTGTACACTGAATCGCAATTAAACATGGCATACATTTTGTTAGCAGAAATGATTAGTTTGCGTAGTAATTACAACAAAAATAACTTTGTAAACGTGTTTTAGATCTACTGAAAAACTAACGTACTGAAGACCCATTTGTTTTTCTTTACAATTTTGACAAGCCGATTTGTCGTGCCGACTGTTAAATAGCTCTTTTGATTTAGTTCAGAAACTGCAACACCTTGTAAACTTTTCACGTTAATTAAGGCCATAATAGCATGGTGTTCTCTGAGTGTAAAGGGTGTATCAAAAAGGATCATCCGAGTTTTTTAAGAAAATATATTATGTTATTTGAGATACGGACGTGAACATCGTATTGTTGGAAGAAGCAAACTCTTCAAGTTTTACATGGTTGCTCCAAGTTAGCAGCAGTGTGTGCCCACTTCAGTTCTAATAAAATGGTGTCAGGACAACAGAAAGCGTTTTGTGTTCTACGTTTTGCTCAGAGCGGTCAATAACAACTGTTGAACGTGCCTTTCTTACTACTTATGGTATGGATCCTCCTACAGCACAGAGGGTTTGACGATGGCATGAACAGTTCCCAGAAACGGGTTGTTTGTGTAAAGGCAAAAGGCCGGACCGTCCTCGAGTGTCTAACACAGATGTCGAACACATCCCCCAAAGCTTCACAAGAAATGGGCAGAGATCCGCAGCTCGTGGTCGTGCGGTAGCGTTCTCGCATCCCGCGCCCGGGTTCCCGGGTTCGATTCCCGGCGGGGTTAGGGATTTTCTGGGCCTCGTGATGATTGGGTGTTATGTGATGTCCGTAGGTTAGTTAGGTTTAAGTAGTTCTAAGTTATAGGGGACTGATGACCATAGCTGTTAAGTCCCATAGTGCTCACAGCCATTTTTAGAGATCCGTTCGCCGTACAGTTAGACAGTTCAGCAACCTCCGATGTCAGTCTGGCGTGCGTTGCGTCGACGTTAATACGTGAAAACATACAAAATTCAGCTACTGTAAGCTCTTCGTTAAGGTGACGAACACGACGTGTGGAGTTCTGTAATTTGGTTCTTGGCAAGATGGAGGATGACGGTTTTGGTCCACGATTAATGTTTAGTGACGACACAACATTCCATTTAAACGGAATGGTCCAAATGGCTCTGAGCACTAGTCACCTAGAACTTATAACTACTTAAACCTAACTAAACTAAGGATATCACACACATCCATGCCCGAGACAGGATTCGAACCTGCGACGTTAGCGGTCGCGCGGCTCTGGACTGTAGGGCCTAGAACCGCTCGGCAACTCCGGCCGGCAAACGGAATGGTGAACCGTCATAATGTGAGAACATGATGTACCGAACAACCACATGAAATTGTACAACATGAGAGGAACTCTCCAAAAGTTAACGTGTTTCGCCCAGTTTCACAAGAATAGGTGTATGGTCTGTTTTTCTGTTCCGAGAACACTATTACAGAGAGCACATACAGTATCTCGATATGCTTGAGAGCTTTATTTTCCCACAGTTGGAGACTGATTCGAACTAGTTCGTTTACCAACAGGGCAGGGCACCGCCACACTGGCATCTTGTAGTTTGTGAATTGTTAAATCAAAGGACTAGTGAACGATAGGCTGGTCGCACTGGACCAAATGATTCAGTCTTACATTACTGGCCTTAAAGGTCACCGGAGCTAACTTCATGTTACTGTTTCTCATGGGCGTCTCATAAAAGACTGCTTATGTGCCTCCGTTACCAACAACAATGAATGAACTGAGACATCGCAAAGCAGCAGCTGTGGATCGTGTAACTCAAGACTTGTTCGCAGCAATGTGGTAACAATTTGAATATGGCATTGACATATGCCGTGCATCTCAAGAGGACATATCGAACACTTATCGAAAGGCATGGAAAAAACTTTTTGATTTTCCCGCTCGTCAAAAAACAAAATTCATTATATATGTGTATTGGTTTCAGAAAGATAATCGTGCCAAATCGGATGATTCCATTCGATACACCCTGTACTTCTGACCAAACAGCGATTTCGCTTTCATAATGAAATAGTTTCATAAAACTTTTCATTTCCTGTTTCACCTCCTTAAGGGCCGAATTTGCAAAAACACTGAAGCACAGCATTTTTTATTTCTAACAGAGAAATCAATTTTCACAGATGTAGCTGCACAGTACTTTAGTAGTTCTTCATTAATAATTTATTCTCGAAAACACTTTCACCTGTTAGTGGGAAGAGGAATTCCCCCTTCTGCAAGACAGCTTTTTCCTGTTTTGTTTCACCCAGACATGGTTCAGCACATTTTTTTCTACTCTCTTTAGTGTTTTTTTTTATTTTTTTAAATAAAACAGTGAAACAAAACAGTAAAAAAGATGTCTTGCATAAGGGAGAATTCCTCGTCCCATTTCGCAGCAAGCACGGACATAACAAGAAGACCTGCAACACCACAAGATGAAAAATGACTCTGAGCACTATGGGACTTAACATCTGTGGTCATCAGTCCCCTAGAACTTAGAACTACTTAAACCTAACTAACCTAAGGACATCACACACATCCATGCCCGAGGCAGGATTCGAACCTGCGACCGTAGCAGTCGCGCAGTTCCGGACTGAGCGCCTAGAACCGCTAGACTACAGCGGTCGGCACCTCAAGATGATTTTCACCTGCTATTTCACCCCCTTCGGAACAGAATTTCTAAAAATTTTGAAACACCTATTTTTCATTTGTGATCGAGAAACCAATTATCAATTTTCGTAGTTGTAGCTTGAAAAATTGCCTCAATAGCGACATATTTTCTAAAAGCCTTTCATCCCATATTTTGCTCTCTTAAGGGTGGAATTCAAAAACAAAAACACTCTTTCCTAATTTCCTTTGATATTAAGCGTGTTAGGGGTAAAAGTCCAAATATTGTGATCATTGGTGCCTTAATACGTACCCCTCTCAGTGTGTTAGTTGTTTTTTCTCGGTTTCTAACAGACTTTCCACAAAAACGTTGCATAATTTACTGCCTGATGTTCTCTGCACGACCGTTGCTGCACCACTGACTACGCATGTAGCTACAGACTACATTTCAACACCTGACCTGCTGCCAAGGCAAAAATGGCATTAACGGTTTGCTTTTGCCTAGAGTTGCACTATACCAAAACTCCCGTTCTGTTGTTTTGGTGCACCACATAACAGACGTAGTATATTTTTGGTTAATGTGTAGCATTGCTGGTAGGGAAACAGACAAAAATGTATGTTTGAGAAACTGGGAGCTGATGACTTCTCTTTCATTGTAGTTTGTTTGTTTTTTCGCACATAATTAGAAATTAGTAGTCGATTGTGTATTGTATCAGATGATAACACAGCCAGATAGTTTTTTTTAAAACCAAGGAGAAGTTAGTAAGGAGAAGTTAGGAGCAGAGTTACATCCGCGATGGCGAGGTGAGCGGAGTTGTGCTGCCGGCCGCCGCCCTGACGCTGCCTAAACACCGACAAGGTAATGAACGCACACGATGCCGCATTTTTGAGCACATAAGGCTTCACTCAGAACTGCAGAAGTCTCATCTGTTACACGCCCTTTTTGCGTAATACTAGTGTCGGTCGTAAATTAAAGCTCACGGTGTTCACATTTGCCACTTGAAGTAAAAATCTGAAACGCGATGATTTTTCTGTTATATAGTTATTGAGCAGTCACATCAGCCACTGTAATATACGACAAGTTAGATAAGTAATTACAGTTAATTGAGGGTCACTGTAGACCATTTTGATAGTTTTCTCTTTTGTGAAACTTAATTTAAACCTAGATTATACATGTGATATGGCATAGGTCATCCTTCGATCCATTGTAGAACTTGGAAACCAACTCAGGGAATATTCGTTCATATTTTTGTTGAACGCAGTTGTTTTTTACCATCCTGTATTAAAACATTTCCTTTTGTCAGTAGTGCAATTTATAAACGATGTTTTGTAGGTAGAATAAAACTTTCAGTTGTAAACTTAACTGCTTTTTCGACGTTATTTTACCAGCTACCTAAAAATAGGAAAGCCTTGAACCCCTTACACCAAATTTAGTTAGTATTAAGATTCTTTTACAGGGAGTGCAGTGGAGCTGATGCTGAAATCATTAAGTATTTGGTTATATCATCGCTAGTGTCACTGAACTCTTCTAAATTCTACATGTCATGTGTGGTCTGGCGTCTCCTTACCAGCAGCAGGTCCCAGGTTCAAACTAATCAATTGCCTAAAAAACACACCCAGAGCGTCGTTGCGTGAAAGTGGTAGGGAGACACGATATAGAACAAACAGACCCCACCATGAATGGTTAGAAAATGGCGACCATGCCAGGATGGTAAAATACCATGATTGGAGGTCGACCACATGCCTAACTAGATCAGAAAAATATCTTGTTTAAAAATTTTTGTAAAAAAATATTTTTTTTTCTAAAGTTATATGTAGTCGAAAACAGTAGCTGCAGCGATAGATAGTAAGAAAGTATTCAACAAATAGTGAGACATTGTAGCAGAGGCAATAGCATAATTAAGTTACGAATTTCAATATTGTTAGAATTAAGGGTTGTGTTGTTTGGGGGAAGAGACCAAACAGCGAGGTCATCGGTCTCATCAGATTAGGGAAGGAAGTCGGCCGTGCCCTTTGAAAGGAACCATCACGGCATTTGCCTGCAGCGATTTAGGGAAATCACGGAAAACCTAAATCAGGATGGCCGGACGCGGGATTGAACCGTCGTCCTCCGTTAGAATTTAGTTTTCTCTTCCAATGCAAGCGCGCAGGTGGCGGATGCATCTTTGACAAGTTGGTTCTGACCCAACAAGTAAGTGAATGGTTTGTCAAGTCGTGTGAACAAAAAGTTTATGAAACGCGTGAGATCGTATGAGCGCATGTTGACGCGAAGTAGGGCGGGTGAATTGCTTTTAAAACAGAAAATATTATATACTCGCAATGGCAGATCGAGACCTTGATCGAATTGAGGTAGAGACCAAGCATGAAAATTGACAGAGAATAGAGAACGGTACAACAGACGATGCAGTATCGCGAGATATAGGACGTATAACGCACCATAACGAGGATAATGTACGCCAGGGCACAGAAAACCTAGGTCACAATACGACAGAGGAGCAGGAAAGTAGAGGGACAGTCAATGAGGACTCTAACTTGCGTCTTGAATCCGTAAAACCCATAGTACAAGTAATCAGAGCTCCCTCACCACAGAGCACAAGGAATGCGAGCAGAAACGTGTCACAGCCCAGTTCAATGCAATCGGTTGCGAACGAACACTTGGGCGAAAACATAAAGCATAGGACGTCGGAAAAAAACGCAATAGGACCCACAAATCTGGCAGAATTATTACAACAACTTACGGAAACCATGACAAGACAAAATGAAGACATAGCAAACCAAATTCAAATTCAGAATACAGAAACCACGAGACAAATGCGTGAGATTGAAGAACAAAACAAACAAAATTCAGTTACACCTATGCCATATTGAAGACGAGGCAAAAGAATCTCGACAACCGATAGGAAACTTAATAACAGGCTACAATCAACTGAGAACAGACATTGATAAGGTACAAGTGGACGTACGAACAATGCATAAAAACATTACGTAACAACTCCCACGGAGAAGTCAAGAAGCTAGAGAAACAGATAAACGCAATTACTAGACAAGCAGCAGGTACAGCGCGTGAAATTGTTGAAAACAGTGTGTTACACAAACGTATCACAAAAGCAGCGCTGAAAAGATATGATAACCGCATAGTCAAAATAGAAGCGCACACGAAGCGATAATGTCAGAAATTGCGAACAGAGTCGTTGCAAACCATTGAATAGCGTAGTGAACAGGATCGAACAAGCACAGAGTCTGCAACCACATCCGTATCTGTAACAGCACCGGAAAAACAGGCAATGAACGAAGATATTACGCATTTGCGATTCCAATCACAGGCGGAAAGTAACATACGTGACAATGGAAAGCCAGGTCTCGAAGAGTACAGTGCAATGCATTCAGCTACACGTTCACAACCGATGGAAGAAAATTATTGCGTACCACTCTAACGATACTACGCAAGGGTAGGCGATAGTTACAGTGGACAATATCCAATGGATCTACCACAACCGGAAAGAACGACGGGAGAAATGATCAGAAACAAAAGTGGTGAAGAATCGCCAATTTCATATGGAACTATGACGAAGTACGGCAACCATCATTTCCTCACAGTCAGAAAATTTCAACACTTTCGAGAAGGAAACTCAGTACATCCACGAACTTTTATTGATCAATTCCGAGTAGGATTACCAGAACACTGGACGCTAGGACACAAATTAGACTTTATATGCGCACACATGTCAGGAACAGTCGCAGAAACCATGCAGAATGTTGCAGCGACATGTCGGTCGTACGAAGATTTCAGAGAGAACTTTCTCTCACGGTATTGGTCCAACGAAGCACAGAAAAGAGTGAAGTACGAATTATTACAGATCCCATATTTTAAAATTCAGGAGAGAAGAGTCCCGTGAAATTGTTCGAATTAATGGCAAAGAAAAATCAATGCTTAGATGTACCATACAGTGGCGGAAAGTTGACTATATTATGCGCGATGAAGCTACCATTGAAATACCAGCAATCATTAGTCGGTCGCGGAGGCAATGATGTCGAAGCATTTAAAGGTATTCTAAGGGAACTAGAGTTCATATTTTTGGAAGATGATGCAAGAAAAAGACGAAGTACACGTGAAAATGAAAGCAAAAAGCAGCGGAATCCGCAAGACACAGTACGAAGAAACAATAATTACGAACCACGTGATAACTTCGCACCAAGAAACGACAATAGATTTCCACAAAGAACCGGTTATGGATTTAGAAGAGAATATTGCAGTAACTATAATTCACCCAGGAACGGCAACAACTATTACAGAGGGAATAATGACAACCGGAACGGGTACTGGAGAACCAATAGACCGACAAATAATCAACAAAGAAACCACTATCAACAAGCTGAACAAGAAGAGCGAATACAGATAGAAGAAGTGAAGGTAAGATCACCAAAGCCCGATAAACGTTCGAATTGACAGCTAAGCGCCCATGCCAAAGAGAATGACGCACCGACCCAGGACAATTGCAGCACCTTGAACAGAGAAGTAAAAATCTTATCACGAGAATAGAGGAAGGAAGAAACAAATCCGCAGGGATCAGATGAAAACGAAGACAAGAAAATATCAATATCGTATAGGGACGAAATTAATTGGGAGAATACTGACGAGGGCGATGAATTACCAGAGGCATGCACAACGAATGTAGGAGGAAAGAACGAAGTAATGAGTATTGCAGAGCTACTTGAGATGGAAACCAGGGAATGGGAATTCAATGAGGATAATGCGCAGTCGACAGAAGTTGAAAGTAAGTTACAAGTGGGCACACAACACAACGTATATAATGAAGGAAGTTATGAAGCGATAATTAGTGTAATTAGATGCGATCATGTGGAAGTAGCGACGAAGAAGGAGAAGATAGACGAGGATGAGGAAAAAGTAGAGGATGTAGTAGAAAGCGTAAAGGAAGGAAGAAATAGAGAAGAGGAAATAAAAGAGAGAGAAGTAGCAGTCGAAGCTTATCCTACAGAAAGTTCGAATACACAAGGGAAATTCCTAAAAAGACTCATGTATGATTCAGTGGAGGATTCGTTGATGCAAGAAGAAGACGAACAGAACCAACCCTTTCAAATTCAACCAATTGTGAAGGCCATGGTAAAGCGCATTCCAGTCAATATTGTAATTGATAGCGGAAGTGAACTGACTGCAATCTTAGAAAATTTATTCATGCAGTGTAATTCCAATGAGGAAATGCCAGTTCTGAAAACACGTAAGATTAAAGTAAGAGGTCCTATTAGAAACAAGTCTGCGGTAGTTACGAGACAAACAAGGTTAACTCTTGCGTGCCAAGGTCAAAAGATCGAAGCCAACTTCGTGATTATACCTAAACTAACTGTAGATTTGATTATAGGTGCAGATTTTTTTAAATGAGAGACGACGATAATAGATATGGGGAAAGGTAGCGTAACATTCGGGAATGTCAGACTTCTCTTTGAGCAAAAGCTAAAATTAGAAGAAATACCATTTACAAAGAAACAATTAAGAATGACGCGAGATAAAGAGGATGAAGAATTAGAATGGTATGCACAGAAGAAGGAATCGCCTCAACTCATGTTAGAAGTCCATAAAGAAATCGACAAAAAATTGCAAGAAGTTCTAGGTATTTCGGAACCCAGTAAAGGAGAATTAGAGGGTATTTTACGAGGTAAAGCAGAGGTATTTTTACCTAAGACTGGCAGTATCAAACACTTTCAGTACAAGTTTGAAGTAAAACAGCAGTAACAATTTACAGTGCCACCCTATAAAATCCCATTAAGCTACAGGAATAAAGTATTCCAGGAGATATCTAAAATGTTAGATGAGGATATTATAGAACCAGCTATCTCCACATATAACAGCCTGCTCCATATTGTACAAAAACGATATGGGAGCATCAGGTTAGTGCTTGATTTCAGATAGATCAACACGATCATAATCACTGAGAGAGATCGTCCAGAAAAATTAGAGGAATTGATACAAAACTTCCATGGTGCTAAGATATTTTCATGAATTGATTTACGGAATAGTTTCTGGCAAATAGAATTGGCCCCAGAATGTAGAAAATTTACAGCATTTATCGTATTCGGTAGATGTTAGCAGTTTAAGCGCTTGCCATTTGGTTTAAACATATCATCAGCAGCGTTTATTAGGGGATTTAATACCATACTCAGTCCTGAAACTTGACAAATATTTACTTGTTTTGTTGATGATGTGATTATAGCAGAACCCTCTTGGGAACATCACAACGACACATTAAATCAGTTTTTACAGATCATGAAAGAGCAGGGGGTCACAGTAAATACAACAAAATCCAAATTTGGAAGACGAGAGGTCAAATTTCTAGGACACATAATTTCCGAGAAAGGGGTAATGTACGACCCAGAAAAACTAACGGCAATCAAAGAATCTGTACTCCATATAATAAGAAAACTCTCAGAGGATTTCTAGGTCTCACAGGATTCTATAAAAAATTTATTTGGATTGATTCTCTTGCAGCACCACGCCTATGTGCATTGACTGGAAAAAATACGCCATGGGTATGGGATCAACAAGCCAATGAAGAATTTTTAAAAGTTAAAAACGCACTAACAACAGCACCGATTTTAGCACATCCTGATCTAACACAAAATTTTTGTATGGCTTCTTATAGCACGAAAACAGGTTTAGGAGTTGTTTTATTCCAAGAACACGAACAGGCAGGGCTAAGATCATATAGAACAATTGCCTTCGCCAGTCGGGTACTCACAAAGAGCGAGAAAAACTATTCAGTCACGGAGCTGGAAGCATTGCCCATTGTATGGGGCTTCCAACGTTTTCGATACTTCCTACCCGGAAGAAAAACAAAAGTATATACTGACCACAAAGCGTTAGAATTTCTGTTATCCGCCAAACTAACTCATCGGAGGTTAGCCAGATGGATGTTAACACTACAAGAGTTTGACCTCACTATTACACACACACCAGGACCAGCGAATGTATTAGCAGATGCTTTATCACAATGTCCACAGGGTGCATCCAATAACATAGGTTTGGAAGCAGCAGAAGACCAGTTTACTATGTACTATATGGAACAAGTACCTTTCGAAAACTACATAACGACAGCACTGAAAAAACATAGGCAAAGAACAGGACAAAGATCCCGAAATACTAGGAATCAAACACAAGAGAGAAGTAAGGATTTTTCAGACATTCGACAGCACTATCTCGTAAAAAACAATGTTTTATTTTTTAGACGAAATGTTGCAACGAATGAATGGTTAATTTATATCCCAGATGAACTAATTAATAAGTACATATTGTACACACATTTAAGTAATGGCCATTTTGGACCAAAGAAATGATTTTTAAAAATAAAACAAACAAGCCATTTTCCTGATATGGAAAGACGAATTAGAACAGTAATAGTCAAAAGCAAAAAATGTATGAGGGCTAAACACGTCACTTTTCCAACCAAACCACCTATGTTTCCAATAATCCCTAAAAGATTAAAACAAATAGCTGCAACAGATTAGATGGGGCCCTTCCCACGCACAAACAATGGATATATATTCATATTAGTCGTTTTGGAACTTACTTCTAAATATGTTACCTTGACACCATTAAAACGGGCAACAGGTCTTGCTATAAGTAAAGCATTTAGACAAGATTTTGTCAGACAAGTAGGTCGAGTGGAACGAATAATTTTTGCTAATGGCCCTCAATACAAATCAGTGCAACGGCAGAACATGTAAAAAAAACACAAAATAAAACCCATCTACATATACACTCCTGGAAATGGAAAAAAGAACACATTGACACTGGTGTGTCGGACCCACCATATTTGCTCCGGACACGGCGAGAGGGCTGTACAAGCAATGATCACACGCACGGCACGGCGGACACACCAGGAACCGCGGAGTTGGCCGTCGAATGGCGCTAGCTGCGCAGCATTTGTGCTCCGCCGCCGTCAGTGTCAGCCAGTTTGCCGTGGCATACGGAGCTCCATCGCAGTCTTTAACACTGGTAGCATGCCGCGACAGCGTGGACGTGAACCGTATGTGCAGTTGACGGACTTTGAGCGAGGGCGTATAGTGGGCATGCGGGAGGCCGGGTGGACGTACCGCCGAATTGCTCAACACGTGGGGCGTGAGGTCTCCACAGTACATCAATGTTGTCGCCAGTGGTCGGCGGAAGGTGCACGTGCCCGTAGACCTGGGACCGGACGGCAGCGACGCACCGATGCACGCCTAGACCGTAGGATCCTACGCACTGCCGTAGGGGACCGCACCGCCACTTCCCAGCAAATTAGGGAAACTGTTGCTCCTGGGGTATCGGCGAGGACCATTCGCAACCGTCTCCATGAAGCTGGGCTACGGTCCCGCACACCGTTAGGCCGTCTTCCGCTCACGCCCCAACATCGTGCAGCCTGCCTCCAGTGCTGTCGCGACAGGCGTGAATGGAGGGACGAATGGAGACGTGTCGTCTTCAGCGATGAGAGTCGCTTCTGCCTTGGTGCCAATGATGGTCGTATGCGTGTTTGGCGCCGTGCAGGTGAGCGCCACAATCAGGACTGCATACGACCGAGGCACACAGGGCCAACACCCGGCATCATGGTGTGGGGAGCGATCTCGTGCACTGGCCGTACACCTCTGGTGATCGTCGAGGGGACACTGAATAGTGCACGGTACATCCAAACCGTCATCGAACCCATCGTTCTACCATTCCTAGACCGGCAAGGGAACTTGCTGTTCCAACAGGACAATGCACGTCCGCATGTATCCCGTGCCACCCAATGTGCTCTAGAAGGTGTAAGTCAACTACCCTGGCCAGCAAGATCTCCGGATCTGTCCCCCATTGAGCATGTTTGGGAATGGATGAAGCGTCGTCTCACGCGGTCTGCACGTCCAGCATGAACGCTGGTCCAACTGAGGCGCCAGGTGGAAATGGCATGGCAAGCCGTTCCACAGGACTACATCCAGCATCTCTACGATCGTCTCCATGGGAGAATAGCAGCCTGCATTACTGCGAAAGGTGGATATACACTGTACTAGTGCCGACATTGTGCATGCTCTGTTGCCTATGTCTATGTGGCTGTGGTTCTGTCAGTGTGATCATGTGATGTATCTGACCCCAGGAATGTGTCAATAAAGTTTCCCCTTCCTGGGACAATGAATTAATGGTGTTCTTATTTCAATTTCCAGGAGTGTATAAACGATGTTTTGTGAGTAGAATAAAATTTCCAATTGTAAACTTAACTGCTTTTTCGGCGTTATTTTACCAGCTAACTAAAAATAGGAAAGCCTTGAACACCTTCCACTAAATTTAGTTAGTATTAAGATTCTTTTACAGGGAGTGCAGTGGAGCTGACGCTGAAATCATTAAGTATTTGGTTATATCATCGCTAGTGTCACTGAACTCTTCTAAACTCTACATGCCATGTGTGGTCTGGCGTCTCCTTACCAGCAGCAGGTCCCAGGTTCAAACTAATCAATTGCCTAAAAAACACACCCAGAGCGTCGTTGCGTGAAAGTGGTAGGGAGACAAGATATAGAACTAACAGATACCACCATGAAAGTTTAGAAAGTAATTATTGGTGTTACGTTGTATTCAGTACAATGTTCTTCATCGTGATCAAAAGCTACAATATACGTTATTATTGATAAGTGTGAAAGTTACTATTATCTATAAATAACAGAACGAGGTTTATACAAGCTCTACGAGGTGTTGAAGCGATGTTTGATGTGTTTTGTTTTGCAGTAATTTTTTTCTTAAGAAATAGTTCACATCTTCCGGTCTATGGGGAGATCTAGCCAAAGAAACTGGCACACCTGCCTAATATCATGTAGGGCCCCCGCGAGCGCGCAAAAGTGCCTCAACACGACACGGCATGGACTCTACTAATGTCTGAAGTAGTGATGGAAGAATACCGTAAGAATACAAGGGGTCTGAGATATCTTCTGAACAGCACGTTGCAAGGTATCCCAGATATGTTTCACGATGTTCATGTCTCGGGAATTTGGTGGCCAGTGTAAATGCTTAAACTCATTAGAGTGTTCCGAGAGCCACTCTGTAGCAATTATGGACTTGTAGGATGTCTCATTGTCCTGCTGGATGTGCCACAGTCATTCGGAATGCAAAGTGGACATCAATGGATGCAGGTAATTAGACAGGATCTTTGTGTACGTGTCACGTGTCAATCTAGACAAATCAGGTGTCCCATATCACTCTAACTGCAGACGTCCAACAACATAACAGACCCTTCATCAGCTTGAACAGTTCCCTGCGGACGTGCAATGTCCATGAAGTCATGAGATTGTCTCCATTCCCGTACACGACGCCCCGAACGATACAATTTGAAGCGAGAATCGTCCGACGAGGCAACATGTTTCCAGTCATCAACAGTCGAATGTCGATACTGACGGGTCCAGGCGAGGCGAGTGCTTTGTGTCGCCCACCTACCAAGAGTACAAGAGCAGCATGCAGTAGTCTTACAACGCTACTCTTGTGTGTGTGTGTGGTTTGAGGATCTTATGGTCGCATAATGTCGAAGTTATCAGCGCCCTCACAATGATTAAAATAAACGAATGTGGACAAGAACGGAAACTGTCGGAGACGCATGGACACGAAATGACCTCAGAATTACTCTATCACACAGGCACTCTCACGTGCACTAAAACCAATGAGGGATTCACGATAGCTAATCAAGAAATTAAACACAGTTACAAGAACAGCACGGGGAAATGTAGCAGGCTGACCACTTACAAGAAACTTGGGTGAGCCAGCCACCCCGTTGACGCACTAAAATGGTTCAAATGGCTCTGAGCACTATGGGACTTAACTGCTGAGGTCATCAGTCCCCTAGCACTTAGAACTACTTAAACATAACCAACCTAAGGACTTCATACGCATCCATGCACGGGGCAGGATTCGAACCTGCGACCGTAGCGGTCACGCGGTTCCACACTGTAGCACCTAGAACCGCTCGGCCACTCCGGCTGGCCTGACACATTAAAAAACATCTCCCAAAAATATTGTTAAAAACATGGGACAATTCACAAAACTTTAAGACGCGAACCACATTCGTTTGATCATTACAGAAAATACACTGCAGATGCACCGGCAAATCCGCTGCAATCTGCTGGTCAGCAAATAAAAAGCAGTCCAATAAAATGTGTTGCAACGTGATCTGCACGCCACAAGCACCACACATCGGAGGGTCCTCTCGCTGGAGTAAAAATCCATGCGTCATAGGGCCGTGGCCGAGGCGAAGACGAGTGAGGTGGACATCGTCCCTTTGACGTGGCTGGAAGGAAGTACGCCACGGCTGAGCTGTGGGCTTGACGACACGAATCTTGTTGTCGGTCACTTCAAGCCACTTGTGTTCCCAGTTACACAGGACTTATACCGCAACAGCGAGGTGAGGGCATGCAGGGGGGAAAGCACACTGAAAGACCTAACGGTCACGGCACGCCTCCTTAGCTGCTCGATCAGCCTTTTCATTCCCCAGAATTCCCACTTGCCCTGGTAGCCAGCAGAAAGACACCTTCTTCCCCAGCCGCTGTATTTGGAGGAGGGTGTCCTGGATAGTGTAGGGACCGCCGAAGTGGCCGTGCGGTTCCAGGCGCTGCAGTCTGGAACCGCGAGGCCGCTACGGTCTCAGGTTGGAATCCTGTGTCGGGCATGGATGTGTGTGATGTCCTTAGGTTAGTTAGGTTTAACTAGTTCTAAGTTCTAGGGGACTGATGACCTCAGCAGTTGAGTCCCATAGTGCTCAGAGCCATTTGGATTGGGTTACTTTATGTGCTGGGTACAAACGCTGGAGAGAGTAAAGGGCGCTCAGAGAATCTGAACAGATGAGAAATGTAACACTGGGAGAATGTCTCATCTGCTCCAATGCCCGCAAGATTGCATATAATTCTGCGTCAAAAATGGTAAATTCGGGAGGCAGTGGGACCTCGAGGACACGACCTGAGAAGACGACAGAGCAACACCCTGCTTACACCCATCCATAAAAACAGCTACAACATCGTGGTTATCAGATAAAGCGGCAGAAAAGAACGCATTAAAAACGAAAGCAGGAGTGTTTCACCGCATGTACTTGGGGATACTAACCAACCTAAGAACGTTCTACTCCTTATAGATACAATTGTTAGTCTGCAAATGAAGTTAATGAAGTAAAATAGCTACCAATTTTTGTGTACATAGTTCCGCGTAGTCAGCACGTACACAACTTTCCCAGTAGAGCGCGCCCCGCTAAGCACAACAGCGCAGGCGCAGCGCTCGTCCATCTCCGCACTACGAGATGGCGCTGTCTTAGAGACGGACCAAATTCTGCTTCCGCCGATCCGCGTATTAATATCTAACGCAGCCAATGAGATTGCTGCTGACGTAGAACCTTTTCTCTTCGCGGATCACACTCGCGCAGTGATACCTGAACGCTCGAGGTATCATAATGAGTGTACAGACCCTTGATTAGTCAGTCTGCATTAGTCTGCATTAGTCTGAACCAGTCTGTAGTCATGTTTCATTCTGCGCCTAATAAGATTATCACATTCCTGTACATAGCCATGAAGAGAAATGTATAGACACTTTGTCAAGTATCAGAGATATGTGAGAATAAGATTAACGTACCAAGACCAAAGGAACTTCAGACTGTCAATTGTAAATAGCATCCAGAATCAAGTTAGGTTATTTTTATGCTTGTCATTATTTTAATAAATGTGTGTGAAAATTAATCAAGTACTGTTTAAAGTTGGTCACCGTCAATCTGCTACTCTAAGTGTGCAAGTGACATTTCTACCGTCTGACCTAACGGCAGGAGATAAACACGCTTCGAAAAGACCACGAGACATATTTCTGACACTCGCCTACTTGGTTAGTCAAATAATTTGATGGTGTGTGTACCGAAGGTCTTACAGTACGCACACCACGCCAATAAAAATATCTGTACTTTTACCGCTAACAACCTCTTTAGAGATGACAGCTTGCGCCTACATCCGGTTGTTACCCGCAGGAAATACTGTGAAAAAGGCGACAATTAATCAGTTCATGGAAGGCCGCCGGCATTGCCAGCGAGCCCTCGCGGCGAGGCGGTAGCGGCTGAGACAATGTGCGCCTCTGCAGCCAGACGGCGTGGGCGCCTTTATCCGGGTTAGGCGGCCAGCCGGCCTCTCCGAGACGGATGGCCGCCCTCGAGGAGCGGTGGGCGCGCAAAGTGTTATGAATTACAGCAGGCATTTGTCTCCGGCCCGGCGGCTCATTGGAGGCGCAGCAGGCGCCGCGGGGCGGGGATAAATGTGTTTACCGTCGCCCAGCCTCGGTGCGCCGCAGACCCCCACGTAAACATTTCTCTCTCGTGCAATTAGACCCGGGCATGCACCTTCTTGGACCCCGAGGTGCGACCCTAAATCTGGAATATGAACAGTAGAGGCCCTTGTTGAATTTCAGGACGACGCTCCGAGATCCTTCCGTCGTGATGAGAGTCGTAGCGGGGGAACGGCGAGGGACGTCTTCGCGAAGGGTGCGAGCACAAAGGGTACGCCAAAACCGACTGTAAAGAAAAGAAAAAAAAAAAACAGTTTAAGGGGGTAGGACGTCAAACGGGGTGACTTGGAGCAGGACAGGCACCACAGGACATTTTAATTTCCAGTGTCTATACTTTTACAAATAAATTCATAAAACTTTGTCAGCATGACCAGGAAGGATTCAGAATTCACACTCATGGCAGTGGAATTCGAAAACATAACGAAGTAATTTTTTTTTTACATGTGAAGTTTCATCATTTTTTCTCTCTAAGTTATGAAGAAAAGTGTACATATAGCAACAAATGCAGCCATTAGTAATTGAAAAAATGATGAAATTTCACACGTAAAAAAATATTTTGTTATGTTTTCGAACTTCCACTGCAGCTATTGTGAATCCTGAATCCTTTCTGGTGATGCTGACAAAGTTTCATGAATTTATTTGTAAAAGTAGACACATGAAATTAAAATGTCCTGTGATGCCTCTCCTGCTCCAAGTTGGCCGCTTGACGTCCTAGCCCCCTTAACAATCAACCAAGAGAGGCACGTTATGTCATCTACCTCACTTTTTCTCTGTTTACATCCTACGAGTAGAGGCCTTTCCGTTCACCAACAACTGTAATCACACCGTTGTCACAGTGGAGGCCACGTGCCACCATAAAGAACTCTGCTGAAGGCGTCTACCGCTAATACAGCTTACACGGCGACATTGAGAGCGATAGGTTCACACCGAGGTAGGCAGAAATTAAAAGTGCACGGCTCGCTCATGCTCTACAAAAAGATGCTCTTGCTAGTACTTCGACAAAATGTTGCGGGATGCTGGAACAAATTTTCTATTTGACCGAAAGGTTCCGATTTTTGCCGACTGTACTGTCGCGTAACGGCGTAGGAAGCAAGCAAGAAAGGTGTAAGGCATATTGTAATGTTCTAGCCAGTCGTTTCACTACTCTGAAGATTCTGTATGAGCGACCTGCTGTTAAATTCAAAAATGGGACTCAACTGCTGTGGTCATTAGTCCCCTAGAACTTAGAACTACTTAAACCTAACTAACCTAAGGACGTCACACACATCCATGCCCGAGGCAGGATTCGAACCTGCGCCCGTAGCAGTAGCACGGTTCCGGACTGCGCGCCTAGAACCGCGAGACCACCGCGGCCGGGGCTGTGTAAGTAAAAAATTGATAAACTATAGTCCTTCTGTGGCTGATTAAACATATCGAGGAAGTTGTTAATCTCTGTGCCTAGCCTAAGAACAGCTACTCTCTGCCCTTCTGAATTCAACCCTAGGGTAACAAATGTATGCTCTGCCATTGGGCATGGGGTGCACTGGCCGAAAATTGTCGTAATTGATGTGTTAAGTATTTTGTTGTTAAGTAGTCTCTTTATTGTTAATCCAGCGTGAATAAAACTCTGACACATGTTAAAGCATAATAAATCTTAACTTTCTTTCGTAACATCTGAACTAAACGTTGAACATCTGTATTTCTTTAATCAGATATCACTAAACAGTTCGTTTCACTGCCATTCATTTTTATTGAAACTCCTCTTATTATTATGAAATTTGCGTCCGAGGAAGACCGCTTAAATGTGTGTGGTGTGTGTGTGTGCATGTGTGTTTGTGTGTGTGTGTGTGTGTGTGTGTGTGAGAGAGAGAGAGAGAGAGAGAGAGATAATTTGTGTATGTTCGTGCGCGCGCCCGTACATTCGTGCTGTAAGTTTGTAGTCATCGTGACTTCACCCGTGCGTAGAGAGCGATATCGCTGGCTAAAGACATTCGTTGCCTGACCTTTGCTGGAATAACGTGCGATGTAATTGTGCTCCAATCAAGTGTGCATTACTGAGTGTTAATAAATAGCATTCTATGTTCAACGATAAGGAACGTCTTATTCATGTCCGACAGACGCCCTGATATATTTTCTTGTGGCCAATTTCGTTGCAACTGCGAAATTTGAGATTTAGAGAAACATAAATAATTTATGGAAATTCCAGGAAATTCTGTGTTATTTCTGCACAATTGTGGGACTGAATAACCGCCTGTTCCAGGAATTTAAAAAGATTTTCTAGCATTATTAAGGAAATCAAATACTTCATGATACCAAATGCAAAATCTGTGCCGGAAGTTGACAATGCTAACTGGGTGACAGATGTAGCACTTTTTTCTGATCTGCTTGCACATTCAGACGACTTCAGTAGGTTTCTTCGACGCAGATACGTAATTATCTGTACAACCTTTCAAACAATCAACGCGTTCCACATGCAACTGAAATTATGGCTAGCGCATGTAAACGCAAACATCTTCTTCCATTTCACCACATTGGCCTACCATTGTCCTAAAGACGTATGAAACACACAGGTATAGTTATCGATCTGGTCCAAGAATTTGAAAATCCATGTCAGGTTTTTCGAAAAAAAATAATCAAAATTCTTTTCACATGACACCTGTTACAAAAAATATACTGTAAATACATAACCACAAGATTTTCAGATGTAATGCATAGAGTTGCTGTCCGACAAGTAAGAAAAAGGGTCGTGCGTTCCATATCTCATCTTGGTTTGGAAGCATGCACGCTTCTAAACAGTTTATAACACTACTGCAACGTTTGCTATATCATTATGAATGTTAGCTAGTGACGATAAGATTTTAGTCCTGTCACAAGGGAGCCAAATACAACACTTACTGCCCAGCGGATAGTACTGTAGCGGGAAAAACCAAAAAGAACACTATACTGCGCCGCTTGTTACACCGGCAGAACCGGTATAACCAAATGTTTTGTTACGTAGCAGTAAATATTACCCTTTGGGAGGATTTAAGTAAATTGAGTGTGAGTTACCTAATGGATTAGGATTATCGAACATAAATTTGATATAACAGTAGAAACCAGAAAGCTAAAGATGGAAATTTAGAAAATTGCTTAAGTAACCAAGTATACTTAAATGAAATAAAATACGGTCGCCAGCCTAATTAGGCATAGTAATGTGAAGAATTACTTTTAAAGAATCTGTATTGAATTTTGGTAAAGGATATCTACCATTACTTTTCTCCCAGGGATAAGCAATGAACTCTACCATAACCAGACATGTGGTGCAGTGATGCTAGCAGTTACAAATAATATATGCAAGTTCTCACAGAAACCGTTAACGGCTTATTTCTCATCAATAGTATTTACTTTGTTATATATGAATTATTTAATCACCAAAAATTATTAAAGTCAGTACTAAACAAGAAATAAGAGATGGACTTAGTCTTATTTCAACAGTTACTTTACAAATAGCACAAATATAATTAAAAGTCACTTGCTATAGGATTTTTACACTCATTAAGAAGTAATATTGTTTCTATTTTTATGAATAAGGGCAATTACAGTAACTTTATCTTCAATAAACAACATTGTTTAAGGGGGATCGCAAACTGGCTTTCTAATTATCATCACACATAGTACACAAAATTCAAAATTAAATTCAATGGCAATTAATATATTCATTATTCAAGCAGGTTTATTCATTTTAAGCATCTCAAAATTGGGGACCCTTAAACTGTCCAATATCATAAAGCCAATGAAACACTCTTTTCTGAGATAATTCGTAAGATTAAAATATTTGTGTTATTATTTCACTAATTTCACTCACCTTGTAGGACCTTTAAATCAGTTTACGACAGTAATTTTTCATACAGGTTCTCAGGTTTGACTTTAAATGTATTTTACTCCAACTAACCTCAAAATAACTTGCTTCATTTCGTCATTAGCGCAACCAGTGATTTTCACTGACGGAATTTAATGTAGTTAATCTTTGAAGCAGAAATACTTTGAATTAGAAGCAAATCAAACATTATGAAGGTTTTCATAAATGAAATACTAAGTACGTCCTTTATTTCAATGAAACACACAGTATTTCTATATACCTTCTTGCATTCAGAATTAAGCAACACCAACAATCATTTCCAATCGTTTCTCACATACAGGGTACTCGGATGTTAGTAATTATGTGGAATGGATCCTAAGAGGTATGATCAGAGAAACCTTTTCTAGTGTCAGGCATACAGTTAAACATAATTTGCCTTATTATTGCAAATTAAACAACATTGTACTGGTTCATACTCCGACGTAAATGTGACCTCTTGGATTTTGCTGAAGTGATGGCGCAATATTGGTGGCGAGTACGTGGTGGCTGCCTCGTCTTTCCACTGGATGTAATTTGCTCCATTATCTTCTCGATGATACTTCCAACATTAGAGCCTTTTTCATTAATTGAACAGCATTTTAAAGCAGTACACAAATCTGAGTGTTTTCCATATTAATCAAGGTACTGGATGCTACCCTCGGCAGTTACACTGTTCACTCACTTACTGCACAGACCAGAACTACTGTGCTCTCTCAATTGGCGCCCAGACAGAGCGCCTCATCCACCTTCTAGCCCGCGCCAACCTCTTCTTGGCTTGCACCAATTCAGTTTCGTTACAAATGGGAAGTACTGTTGCTTTTCATTTTATACAATGCAACTCCCTAGATTTGAACCAGCTTGTACATAGTTGTAAACAAACATCTTTAATAAAATCGCAACATTTAAACACGTTAATAAGTCAAAATAGAATAACTATAATTAAATACTACTTTTCTCCAATTAATACAAAGAATTTAAATGGTAAAGAGAAAACATTTTACACAACTTTTCACTTCATTATAGTAGGTGAAAGACATTACATAGTAAAAAAATACATACTTCACATTAAACAGAATTAATCAGTACAAAATATTTACAGAGTTACTTCTGGTGTTACAAGTTATTTTGAAGAGTAAAACACACAAAGAGTAAGAATGGAGCAGAAACATCAGATGAAAATCTTGATAACACCCTGAGAATGGCTACCACATAGCTGAAATCTGATATTATACATTAGTTTCCAAAATTAAAAGTTCAATGTTGCACTAATACTATGATTTAAGTTACTTGTAGACTATACTAAACTACGAATGAAATCTCATACACAAAATTTCATATTAATTCTATCTTACATTTTTAGATTAAATAATCATAAATTTATAGAGTATAAATTACTTAAATGTGTTAAAAATGTGCCTCTGAATGTTCTGAATCATAAACTAATATATTATAAATTACTTAAATGAGTTAAATATGCACCTCCGATGGTTCTTTTTTTCTCAACAGTTATTGCTCGTGGCAAGTATATTATGTGCGGCCCGTCTTTAGATCTGGTCCTGGTGAGCTAAAAGTTTGTACACTCATGGTGCAAACAGTGGCAGTTGTCAGTCCGGCTCGTATAGGCAGTCCAGCTCACCTCAACTTGATAGCATAAAAAAAGAAACGAAACACGTATTCCATGATTTTGCAAGCGCACGTTGCATGGTTGATAGGCCAAGGGCAGTCGGTAGCATCTTCAGAGTTACTGGGACGCCGTGTTTTTTCGGCCAGCGAAATGGAATGGCGGCGTCACCATCCATTATATTCCGCAGAGCGCCTCGGAGCCTGCAGTGTCTCCCTTGATTGATGAGGCGCCGTGCGCGCAGCCCCTTATGAGGGGGGAGGCAGCCAGAGATGGCGCTGATCCGCATGCAGATCCGCCTGCCCTGACTTCCACCCCAGGCAGCTCCACTGGAGTGGTCCTCCCCTCACGTCTCATAAGCTCGTTAAGAAGGTACGCTGCTGCTACAACTTCCACCCCGTCCGTGAATGCCGTACCCCTTGACCTTTTCATGGCATCAGTACATTAACTATTCGTGGGATTCACATTGTAAGGTGATTCTTCTGAAGACAGAAAAGCGTCGCTTACATTCCTGACCTTGTGACTGTAGCAGTATCACGTGGATCTTCTAAACCTCAGGCTTGGGGAACACCAATTCGTGTACGACGGACCATCTTGTTTCAGAGTTTGAACTTAGTAGCTGTAGCCTTAGCGTGGCGGATATCTCGGAACATGGCAGGAGGATATACGGCCCAAGCGCACGTTCAAGAAATGGCTTTCAGCTGCTGACTCCTGAAATCTTATGAGTCAGTCAATGCGCAGCAAAAAGACGAAGATGCTCGGTATATCTTCCTTTCGTGCCCTGATACTGTGGGGCCTTTGAGTGGTCCTTTTGAATCCATAGCTTCCACGTTCCCATGATAGTCATAGCCCGTCCAGCGGTGGTAGTGATGTCATGGAATGAGATGTCACTCTCTTGATACACAGAAATCCTGCCGTTGTCAAATTCCGAAATGTGTCGGTAGATGTCTCTCGATCTTACTCGAGGCGTGGAACAATCTTCTCATACCCAGTCAATACCCAAATGCTATCTTTGAATGAGAAATCTCACTGTCTAATTTTTCGTTGTAAATTGTACAGAATGTGGACATCACTACTCCATCAGTCTGTGCAGATGCGCTGACATGACGGTGATTTGCATATCCAGCCAAATGATGGTTGTTGGATGCCATCTTTATGGTGTTGCAATTTTAACGGCCAGCAGCGTATGTGTCTGGTTGAGATGGACGCGAAGTATCGTCTGATGATAAAATACTTTGTTTACAACGTTCCATTTTCAGTGTAAATTAATCATTTTCTGCTGAAGGGTAGCCAATTTTCAGTAGTTAAAGGATGGGCGATTTGATTTAAATGTACCTGTTCGTATTTGAGGACATCTAAAAACTGCTACCACAGACGAAATTGTATTCAGTACCGTGCTGAACTATGGGAAATTAAATACACTCCTGGAAATTGAAATAAGAACACAGTGAATTCATTGTCCCAGGAAGGGGAAACTTTATTGACGCATTCCTGGGGTCAGATACATCACATGATCACACTGCCAGAACCACAGGCACATAGACACAGGCAACAGAGCATGCACAATGTCGGCACTAGTACAGTGTATATCCACCTTTCGCAGCAATGCAGGGTGCTGTTCTCCCATGGAGACGATCGTAGAGATGCTGGATGTAGTCCTGTGGAACGGCTTCCCATGCCATTTCCACCTGGCGCCTCAGTTGGACCAGCGTTCGTGCTCGACGTGCAGACCGCGTGAGCCGACACTTCATCCAGTCCCAAACATGCTCAATGGGGGACAGATCCGGAGATCTTGCTGGCCAGGGTAGTTGACTTACACCTTCTAGAGCAGGTTGGGTGGGACGGGATACATGCTGACGTGCATTGTCCTGTTGGAACAGCAAGTTCCCTTGCCGGTCTAGGAATGGTAGAACGATGGGTTCGAAGACGGTTTGGATGTACCGTGCACTATTCAGTGTCCCCTCGACGATCACCAGAGGTGTACGGCCAGTGTAGGAGATCGCTCCCCACACCATGATGCCGGGTGTTGGCCCTGTGTGCCGCGGTCATATGCAGTCCTGATTGTGGCGCTCACCTGCACGGCGCCAAACACGCATACGACCATCATTGGCACCAATACAGAAGCGACTCTCATAGCTGAAGACGACACGTCTCCATTCGTCCCTCCATTCACGCCTGTCGCGACACCACTGGAGGTGGGCTGCACGATGTTGGGGCGTGAGCGGAAGACGGCCTAAAGTTGTGCGGGACCGTAGCCCAGCTTCATGGAGACGGTTGCGAATGGTCCTCGCCGATACAACAGTGTCCCTAATTTGCTGGGAAGTGGCGGTGCGGTCCCCTACGGCACTGCGTAGGATCCTACGGTCTTGGCGTGCATCCGTGCGTCGCTGCGGTCCGGTCCCAGGTCGACGGGCACGTGCACCTTCCGCCGACCACTGGTGACAACATCAATGTACTGTGGAGACCTCACGCCCCACGTGTTGAACAATTCGGTGGTACGTCCACCAGGCCTCCCGCATTCCCACTATACGCCCTCGCTCAAAGTCCGTCAACTGCACATACGGTTCACGTCCACGCTGTCGCGGCATGCTGCCAGTGTTAAAGACTGCGATGGAGCTCCGTATGCCACGGCAAACTGGCTGACACTGGCGGCGGCGGTGCACAAATGCTGCGCAGCTAGCGCCATTCGACGGCCAACACCGCGGTTCCTGGTGTGTCCGCTGTGCCGTGCATGTGATCATTGCTTGTACAGCCCTCTCGCAGTGTCCGGAGCACGTATGGTGGGTCTGACACACCGGTGTCAATGTGTTCTTTTTTCCATTTCCAGGAGTGTATGAATGAAATAAGCGTCTCACAAGAATTTATACACGGTGACAAAAAAGTCGTGGGACAGCTTATACAGGATGGCGGTAGAACACGTACACAAGGTATAAAAGGGCTGTTCATTGCCAAAACTGTCATATTTACTCAGGCGATTCATCTGAAAAGATTTTCGACGTGTTCATTGCCGCACGACGGGAATTAACAGATCTAGAACGCCGAATGGCAACTGGAGCTAGACGCATGGGAAACTCTATTAAGTAAATCTTTAGGGAATACAACTTTCCGAGATTAGCAATGACAAGTGTCTGCCGTAAATATCTGATCTCAGGCATTACGTCTCACTACGGACAACGCTGTGGCCGACGGCCTTCACTTAACTACTGAGAGCAGAGGCGTTTGCTTATCTTCGGGAAATAGCTACAGAAATCAATGTCGTACGTATGTGTGAAGGACATATCCATTACGATAGTGGTGCGAAATTTGGCGTTAGTGGGCTACGGCAGCGTTTAACTGCTGCGACTGCCTGTACCAACAGCACTATATAGCCAGCAGTACCTGCCTAAGTGAGTACATAGTTTGGACACTAGACGACTGGAAAGCCATGGCTGGGTGAGACGAGTCCCGATCTGGGTTGGTAAGAGCTAATGGTAGAGTTCGAGTGTCGTGCAGCCACAGAACATTAGTTGTCAGGAAGACGCTGTGCAAGCTGGTGGAGGATCGTTAATGGTGGGGGCTGTGTTTACATGCATTGGAGTGGGTCCTCTGCTCCAACTGAACCAATCATTGACTGGAAATGGTTATAATTGGCTACTTATACACCATTTCAAGCCATCCATACACTGCATGGTCCCAGACAAGGACTGAAAATTTTATAAATGACAAAGTGCCACGTCACGGGGACATGTCGACTGGATAGAAGAACATTCTGGACACTTCGAGAGAATGATTCAGCCACCCATATCAAGCGACATGAATCCCATGGAACACTTATGGAACATTATGGCGAAGTCAGTAACACCAGCGTAACACGCCGTTCGACGTGAGGATGTTTTCCTTCTACCACATTCGGTGGCCTGCGCTGCTGAAGAACGCCACGTACTATTTTCGTAAATCTCAAGCGCGTTGGAAATGTCGTAATATGGACATAGCTCAGTTTATATGAGAGCTGGTGAAAAGAGCTATCGCTCTGTCTGAGACATGTCACAGGTCTAAGTCGTCCCTGCACCAATGGAAGGCGAAGATCTCATACCTCACCTTGAACAGCAGGCAATGACCAGTATATGGTAATGTCATTGACTGTGGCTACGTGATAAGTCTGAAAGACTGCCATTGGCAGGAGGACGGGCGCTGCCAACATGGGGAAGCCGTAGGTTCATGTCAATAAAGTAGGTATGACAATAGTTAACTTTGGGATTTACTAGGAGTAGTCGCAAGCGATGGGCGACATGCAAACAGTAATGTTTTTCACTGTAGACACTGTCCAAACAAGCAATATTTATGTATCACTAATATCTGTTCTCGTGGCACTCTCTGATAGGCCGTGCTAATACTACACGAATAGTGTCCACTAATCTCTGGCCGAGACTGGCAGGGGCTTATAACATTAACTGCCCAATAGAATATTTAGTCCTGTCACGGGAAAAGCCAAATATAACATTACAGTGCGTCACGTGTTGTATGAACATACCGTATATTACCAATTACAGTACTACGACGTAGTTACTGTTACCCTTTGGGAAGATTTTAGTAAATATACCGTGAGTTACCTAATGGATTTGACTTATTGAACCTGAATTCCGTGCTACAGAAGAAACCAGAAAGATAAAGATTGAAATTTGGGAAGTGTTTCAATTAACCAAGTTTGCTTAAATGAAATAAAAACGGTCACCAGCCCAATTAGGCATATTAATGTGGAACATTAATTTTATATAATCTGCATAGAGTTATGATAAAGGAAAACTACTATAACTTCTTTCTCAAAAAAGGGCAATGAACTCTACCGTAATCAGACAAATGGTACAGTCATGCAGGCAGTTATAAATAGTATATGCAAATTCTCACAGAAACGGTTAACAGCTTTATCTCTTCCAAACAGTAATACTTCGTCGTATATAAATTATCACATCGTTAAATGTTGTGAAATACACTACTATACCAAAATTGAAGATGGACATAGACCTGTTTCAATAGTTACTTTTGATATAGCACAAATATAATTAAACGTCACTTGCACTAGGATTTTTATACTTACTAAGAAGAAATATTTTTCTATTTTTATGCATAAGAGCAATTACAGTGACTTTATCTTCAATGAGCAAAATTGTTGGTGGGGGCTCTCAAACTGACTTTCTAATTTCCATTACATAAAGTACACAAAACTCAAATTTTACTTGAACAGCAATTACTATCTTCATTATTCAAGTAGGTTTATTCATTTTAAGCAACTGAAAATTGGGGATCCGTAAACTGTCCAATACCATAAAGCAAACTAAACACACTTTTCTGAGACAATTTGTAAGATGCAAATTTGGGTTTTAGTCTATCACTAATTTCACTGACCTTGCGTCGTTTTTAAAACATTTAATGGCGGCAGTTTTATCTATATAATTTTAAGTAAGTCTTCAAGTGCATTCAAACTCTAACGTCAAGACAATGTGCTGTCTTATTGCGATTAAAACATCCAATAATTTTCACTAACATAATTTGATGCAGTTAATGTTTAAAGCACAAACACTTTGAAATAAAGTAAATCAATCACTTTGGACATTTTCATAAATGCAACACTAACTTCCTCACTTAACTTCAAGTGAAACCACAGTATCTCTAGGTATCTCTTTGCGTTCAGAATAATGAAATAAACAAATATCCAGTTTCATCAGTTTTTAACACACAAGATTCTCAGATGTCAGTATTTATGTGGACGGGATCCTAAGAGGTATCATGAGAGGAACCAAATCAGGGATCGGAGACAAGTTTCACAAAATTTGCCTTATTATTGCAAATTAAACAACACTTAAATGTACTGGTTCATACTTTGACATAAATTTGACCTTTTAGATTTGCTGAAGTAATAGCGCAGTATTGGTAGTGAGTGCATGATGGCTACCTGGTCTTTCCTCTGGATGTAATTTGCTCCAGTATTTTGTTCTTGGAGACGATACTTCCAACATTACAGCCTTTTTTCCTTAATAGAGCACCATTTTATAGCCGTACACACATCCGAGGCATTTCCGTATTAATCCAGGTACTGGTTGCTAACCTCGGCACTTACGCTGTTCACTCATTTGTTGCTCAGATTAGACTGTCCTGTAGCTAGCTGCCGGCTCACTCCTATATTCTACCTTTTAGCCTGTGCCAACCATATTTTGGCATGCTCCAACTCACTTCCGTTGCAAATGGGAAGTACTGTTGCTTTTTGTTTTATACAATGCAAGTCCATAGGTATGAAGCAACATAGTTGCAAGCAAACATATCTAATAAAATCCCAACATTTAAACACATTAGTAAGTCAAAATAAAATAAACATAATTAAATGCTACTTTTCTCCAGTTAATACAAAGAATTTAAATGGTAAAGAGAAAACGTTTTACGTAATTTTCTACTTCATTACAATAGGTCAGAGACACTAAATAGTGAAAAATAGATACTTGACGTTCAACAGAATTAATCAGTACAAAATATTTACAGAATTAATTATGGTGTTACAAGTGGCGCTTATATTCACTTTGGCTAGATACCACTGCTATCGTGGTGACGCTATTGGCTGACATCGCTTGACGCCTTCTCTGGTCTTACTGTCTGCGTCTTCGATCCGGTGCTTGTGGTTACTCCAGAACAATCTTCACCACCAGAACGTAGATCCTCAGCATCGACGTCGTCCGCCAAGGAGACAGGCGCCTTACAGAGCTGTTTCCGTTGAACGCTATGACAGTTTTGTCCACAAGCAGCGTCAGACACAAAAATGGAGTTAACCGTAACAGACGCATGAGGGGGAAGGTCGGTGTCCGTAGGTGGATGCTTACTAGAGAGAGAGGCGTGGAGAGACGTCGCGTCATCCGATGCCAGGGCGTTGGAGGACAATGCATTATCAGCTGTAGCGTCGTCATCTTGTGCACACATCCGACGGAGGCAGTCAACAGAAGCGGTGCGGCACCGGCCCTTCCATTTCCGCGACCACCTCCGTTCTAACATGTTCTTCCGTGTTGGATGGCGGGTCGTTATCTTCCGACATGCACACAGACTGGGGAAAATCGGGCAGTCGGTACAGTTCCACGATCAACAACCATGGGCTAGGGACACACGGCTGGCATCTGCCTTCAGCAGCAGTGCAGCACAGAGAGCCAAACGTCCATTCCGTCGTCGAGAGGAGTTGACACCAGTGACGACAGATTCTGAGTGGGCGCAGCACCAGGCAGCCACACCACGGACACGCAAGATGGAGATAACACAATGGAAGCCATGTCTGAGCCACTCTTCGTCAAAGACACTAAGAACGGACATACCCTTTCTGGCCACAACTTGAACATGTACGTGGCTGGTGACATGACGACATGTCTGCCCCACTGAGTACAAGGTATATTTCGAACGTCTTCCACGTTGAAGCAACGTGACTCACGACGTTTCCGACGGCACCGCAAACCGGAAGATCAAAAACCCTCAATGATCGGCAGCCAGAACCAGTATGATCAACTTCATCAGCCACTATATGGTTGTCGGGGTATCGGAACTTGAGATCGGTATGATGGCGCCACGCAACGTCAGCGCACAATGTTTCATTCGTCAGCTTTATGTACACAGGACTGGTGATCGTGAGATGAATTCCGAGAACATCTTTCGGCGGCAGACGCATTTTATCCAATACAAACTGTTCTACTTTCTAATTTAACGCCATTATGGTCTATGAAGTCGCTACGCGGAAGTAAACAAACGCGCACTAGCTCGCAAGGAGCACTTGAGGCGAGACGTAAACAAGGCGTGGTAGCCTCACCACTGATGGGGGGAGACTGTAACTCACTGGGCTCACTGTACAGTGCAGTTGCACAGTTTTGAATGAAGTTGTTTGTCCGCGCGTGAGTACAATGTTGCCAAGTTGTCTTCTAAACATTCATGGTGGTGTCGGTTTATTCTATATCGTGTCTCCCTACCACTTTCGCGCAACGACGCTCTGAGCGTGTTTTTTAGGGAATTGACTTATTTGAACCTGGGACCTGTTGCTGGTAAGGAGACGACAGACCACACATGTCACGCAGAATTCAGAAGAGTTCAGTGACACTAGCGATGATATAACCAAATACTAAACGATCTCAGCGTCAGCTCCACTGCACTCCCTGTAAAAGAATCTTAATACTAACTAAATTTAGTGGAAGGGGTTCAAGGATTTCCTATTTTTAGTTAGCTGGTAAAATAACGTCGAAAAAGCAGTTAAGTTTACCATTGGAAATTTTATTCTACTCACAAAACATCGTTTATAAATTGCACTATTGATAAAAGGAAATGTTTTAATACAGGATGGTAAAAACCAACTGCGTTCAACAAAAATGTGAACGAATATTCCCTGAATGGGTTTCCAAGTTCTACAATGGATCGAGGGATGACCTATGGCATATCACATTTATAATCTAAGTTTAAATTAGGTTTCACAAAAGAGAAAACTATCAAAATGGGCTACAGTGACCCTCAATTATCTTTAATTACTTATCTAACTTGTCGCTTTAATTACTTATCTAACTTGTCGTAAATCACAGTGGCTGATGTGGCTTCTCAGTAACTATATAACAGAGAAATTATCGCGGTTCACAGTTTTACTTCAAGTGGCACATGTGAACACCACGAGCTTTAATTTACGATCGACACTAGTATTACGCAAAAAGGAGGTGTAACAGATGAGACTTCTGCAGTTATGAGTGAAGCTTTATGAGCTGTTATGAGGCATCGCGTGCGTTCATTACCTTGTCGGTGTTCGTCTGGGGGGCGGCGGCCGGCCCAGCAGCCATCCAGCTCGCCGTCTCGGAACTAACTCTCTCCTAACTTCTCCTTACTACAATTTACCGAAGTTGGTGTAAAAAAACTATATGGGTGTGTTTTTATCTGATCAATAAGGGTCTCAATGTTAACCTTAAGCTCCGCCTACAAAAATTCTGTCTATCCAATGAGAAACGTTATACTTTTCGTGGTGGGGCAATGTTTTTAAGGTTTGCAACGTAACTGAGATGCGAAAAAGTCTCACGCTAAAACCTACAGCTGATTTGGTCCTTTTAGCGTTACCGTAAGATCTATACAGTTCTTCTGGAGGGCTCTATCTTTTAACATGGGCTAGGGTGGTCCTAATATAACAGACACGCGAAAATGTCTCACACTAAAACTTGCGGGTGGTAGTGACCCTTTTTGTGTTATCGTAAGATCTATACTGTTTTCCTAGAGGCCTCTAGCTTTTAACATGGGCTTGGGGGTGGTCCTTGATGTAACAGAGATGCGAAGCAGTCTCACGCTAAAACGTGCGGGTTGTGTGGGCCTAGTGGTTAGCTGGCGACGTGGGTGTCCAATCCGTCCCTTATCGTAGGGCCTTCTACCTTAACACGGTTTTGCGCTCGGCGTCTGTTCTCGTTTCTCACCTCGGAACTGCGTCTGCCTAAAGGTGGGAAGTTATGACATGCATTTAGGCATTCTTGTGTTAGTCTGTGGTATTCCATTTGCTCACTCGTTACTCGTATTACTTTGGTTAATTTAATGTCACGATTTATTCGCAGCTATGTGACATACTACTGGATTTACTTATCATGTCAGGGTTTTCATGGAAGGTGTTGGATTTGCCTGACACCTTACAGCCTTCCTTTGACGTCCATTTTCTACAGAAAATACACCTGGTGTTTCATAACGAAATTCGGGGGTTTACGTTTTTGTAGCATTCTTTACATTCTAGTTGCAATTAAACATAATGCTTCAACTCTGACAGGAACTATGTTTCTTTTTACAGCTAAAATTCTTCTCGGTATTATGCCACGTCATTGACAAAAATTAATATCAATAACAAAGTAAAACCGACGTTTCGGCCGAATTGCCCTGAGGAAGGCCGTTGCAATTCGTCCAAAAAGTCGGTTTTAGTTTTTTTATTGCTATTAATTTTGATCAATGACGTGGCATAATACAGAGAAGAATTTTAATCACTATGACACCGGCCGCGGAAGCCTACGTTGTTATATTTTTTACAGTTGATTTCAATATTAGCACCATTTTTCTCATGGCACACATAGAATCGATGGGCGAGTTCTTGCCAAACCTTAATCAGTGTTTGTGCACGAACTGATGCAACAACTATTTGAATACTGTTTCTTAAGTTGCGTGGGCGAGCTGGTATGCTACACAAGCCTTGTTATTCGTCCACTTGCGGTCGATCCAGCGATCGAGTGCCACGTCGTTCTCCCAATCGCTTACTGAGATGCGTCAGGGAGGCGGCACACTGTGTTGTTTTCAAATGAAGTTACGTTTCTTCCAAATGAGGTAAGTGCCATAATTGTAACGCATCAAGATAGGAAACCCAGTTAAATTGTTTCGCCGAACTGGAGAGGTCCGTAAATGTCCCTCCGGCATACGGCACAAAAACATTCAATTTAGAGGATTCTCAATGGAACTGTACCATATCGTGGAGATCTGTGTCAAGTCAGCACTGTAGACCATAAATTCCAGAAAATCTTCATTGCCTTGCAGCAACTTTCCGTTTGCAAAGTTGGCACATAATAAACAGTACCCCCTCATGCGCAAGGTTCAAAAATGTCTCTGAGCAGTATGGGACTTAACTAATGAGGTTATCAGTCCCCTAGAACTTAGAACTACTTAAACCTAACTAACCTAAGGGCATTACACACATCCAGGCCCGAGTCAGGATTCGAACCTGCGACCGTATCGGTCGCGCAGTTCCAGACTGTAGCGCCTAGAAACGCTCGGCCACTCCGGCCGGCTCATGCGCAAGGACATACAAACAAAACTGTTTCGAGTCCCCATTTACTTGATGTACTATTTATAATTGTAAGTTGAATATGACAGATGATACAAAGACTTAGAACCCCTTATATGAATGCGTGCTATCTGTTCTTTCGGATATCTTCGAAACAACAGCACCGCGCGGAATCGTCAGCTGTACATCATACGTAAATCGAAGGTGGATGGTGGGCGGGGGGAAGAAGGGAAGGAAAGGATATGGAAGCGATTACTGAGGTCATCTGCACAGAGACATTAAACAAAATGAGCGGCGAGGAGGGAAAATGTGCGCCGGTCTGTGATTCGAACCCGGGATCTCCCGCTTACTAGACGGGTGCGTTCAGGTAGTTGATTCGCCTCGATGAGCAACAGACCCACCTTCTTCACTGCGGATGCACATGTACGTCCGACCTCCTGCGGGAATCTCTGATTACCGAGCGTGAAGGAAAGGGACAGGGGAGTGCGGGTAGGTGGCGCTCGAGGGAATGTGGGTCGGCCGTGAGGCTTACCGAGAGAGGCTGCACAGTGGCGAGAACACTATGTACTGAATGGCGCAGTGGTTACCTCCCCTGCCTAACAAGCAGGAGATCCCGGGTTCGAATTGGGGTGCAACACATTTTCGCTAATCGCCGCTCATTTTCTTTAATGTCCTGATGCAGCAGACGTCAGTAATCCATACCTTTCGTTCACCACCTCCCACTCCCCCTTCAGTATACCAAAATACCAAAGTAGACGAAGTAAATATTCCTGAGCTCCAATAAAGAACAACTGGCATGATGAGAAACATAGAAGTAGATGTCCTCGGAGTGACAAAGCAGCTTAAATCACTTAATAAAGGCAAGGCCTCCGGTCCAGATTGTATACCAGTCATGATCCTTTCAGAGTATGCTGATAAAATAGCTCCACATTTAGCAATTACATAAAACCACTCGCTCACAGAAAGTTCCGTACCTAAGGACTGGAAAATTGCTCAAGTCACACCAGTACCCACAAAGATAAGTAGTAGTAATCCGCTGAATTACAGGTCGATATCGCTAACGTCGATTTGCCGTAGGGCTTTGGAATATATACTGTATTCGAATATTACGAAGTACCTCGAAGAAAACGATTTATTGACACATAGTCAGAACTCTTTCAGAAAATATCATTCTTGCGAAACACAACTAGCTCTTTATAGACATGAAGTAATAAGTGCTATCGACAGGGGATGTCAAATTGATTCCATATTTTTAGATTTCCAGAAGGCTTTCGACAACGTTCCTCACAAGCGTCTTCTAACCAAACTGCGTGCCTACGGAGTATCGCCTCAGTTGTGCGACTGGGTTTGTGATTTTCTGTCAGAAACGTCGCAGTTCGTAGCAATGTACGGAAAGTCATCGAGTAAAACAGAAGTAATACCCGGCGCTCGCCAAGGAAGTGTTATAGGTCCTCTATTGTTCCTGATCTGTATTATCGACATAGAAGACAATCTGATTAGCCGTCTTAGATTGTTTGCAAATAATGCTGTCATTTACCGTCTTGTTAAGTCATCAGATGATCAAAACGACTTTCAAAATGATTTAAATAAGATATCTGAATGGTTCGAAAAGTGACAATTGCCTCTGAATAAGGAAAAGTGTGAAGTTACTCACATGAGTACTAAAAGAAAACATCTAAACTTCGACTACGCGATAAGCCACACAAATCTAAAGGGTGTAAATTCAACTAAATACTAAGGAAGTAAATTACAAATAACCTAAATTGGAAGAATCACATATATAGTATTGTGGATAGAGCAAACCAAAGACTGCGATTCATTGGCAAAACATAGGTCTACTTAAGAGATTGCTTACACCACGCTTGTCCGCCCTATTCTCGAGTATTGCTGTACGGTGTGGGATCCGCATCAGGCGGGACTGACGGATGGCATCGAAAAAGTACAAAGAAAGGCAGCTCGTTTTGTACTATCCTGAAATAGGTGACATAGTGTCACAGACATGATACGAGAATTGGAGTGGAAATCATTAAAACAAAGGCGTTTTTCGTTGCGACGGGAGCTCCTCATGAAATTTCCATCACGTTTTCTCCTCCGATTGCGAAAAAATTCTGTTGGCGCCTACCTACATAGGGAGAAATCACCATCATGATAAAATAAATCAGGGCTCGCACAGTGTAATCTAAGTGCTCGTTTTTCCCGCGTGCTGTTCGAGAGTGGAACGGTAGAGAGACAGCTTGAAGGTGGTTCATTGATCCCTCTGCCAGGCTCTTTATTTTGAATAGCAGAGTAATCACGTAGATGTAGATGTATTCATTTTGAAATACCGGGTATACGTCACGAAAATTTGGTGTAGACACATTAGACACATTTTGTACAGAAACTACGCAAGGAATCGCACTGTGGGGTCACAGTGTGCGAATTTTGGTTCACTCTGTCTATAAGGTAAAATTACTCAACAGATTTCTCCTTCAGGAGTCGTACTTCAAAGCTCTTTGTTTGTGAAAAGATTGCATTATGGCCCCTTCGTGTGAAGAAGATAAACGCTTGCCAGTGCGTGTCGGAATCTGACAGTAGCAGTGCTCGTGGCCCACCGGGACTCCAGTTTACGGTTCCACGATGTGTCTGCTCACGTTGTTTGCGTTCCCTCGATGGTCACGCGAATGTGGAATCGGTAAGTATAGTGGGCCATGCACAACATCGTGAAGTCACGTAGTCTCGAGTCAGCAAATGGGCCAGTTCACAGCAAGACAATGAGCCACACGTAGAGTCACACTCTTAATGTGTCTAGTCACGACACACTCTGGCGCGAAAGTTACTACCGTTCGACAGTTGGGGCGAGCCTAGCGCTCCAGGCGGTGAGAGACTAGACAGTCGCCAGCATCGTAATGATAATGTCCGTTTTTAATTACTTTCTACTCAGTTAAGTAGCAAATTGTTATATTTCTGCGTTCCATCCGTTACTTAATTACCAAGACATAAGAATTATTGTGAAATACATGCAAAAGCAGCCGAATAAACACTTGTTCAATGACCGTAAGCAACGGCATGTAAATGAAGAAAGCATTTGGAATATGTGTGTGTTTTCAGCTTACACCGCTGAAGGTAAGAGTATATTAACACATATTTCATGAACAAGAAGCATATATATCTGTTGGTGGCTGTTGCTATTATCATACAAACTGTCGTTGACACTTAACAAATTTTATATAGTCTAATGATTTGCGCATTCTTACGCTTCACTCGACTTTACAATACTAGAATATTTTTGTAAATTAATTGCTTCTGCTTCTAAAGCGAATGTGCTGAAGATTCTTGCTGGTCGTGGCTCAGATTTCGCAACAATTATGGAACTCGTTTCTTCTGTGTGGGAAACAGTTTTACAGCTTTTGACGATTTCTTGCCGCGTCGATGTGGTTTTCCCTTAAGGTACATGTGTGGTGGCTTGTTTGTTGCGTTAAATAATGTAGGTATTACATTCCATATCGTTTTCTTACGTTCCGCATTCACTAATTTGGCTCATAGTACATCGAACAAAACTAATCTTTGCTGGGTGGATGAATGCAAAATGTCAAGTCTTCTGGCGTTTAACAGCAATTTTTTGCTATTAAAGGAAATCTACTTTATTCAGTAAATGTCTGCAAGACTCAAGACCTCGGTATTTAGTTCCATAACCCCCATCAATGAATCAAATAATCAATATCTACGTTACAAGATAATCATAAATAAACTGTCTAATAATGTACAGTTTCGTATCTCCCAGGGTCCTTAGGAAACTAAATAATGACAAATATTTTGACGTTTTTAGTTATTGTCGACTTTTGTGGCACTACAGGCCTACACTTCCACATTGTAAAGACTAGCTTACAAATCTAGAGATTTGTTAGTAGTCGCACCCGTTGTCTCTGTCGGAGGTCTTTTGTTAGTATTAAAAACGTCCTAGGTCCTGGGATCGAAATCCGCCGCCCCATAAATTTTGATTAATAATCAGCATTGGCGGCCCAAAACTTTCGGCATAAGAAGCCACCCACATTCTACCAAATGCCTTGTTGAGGAGGGCGGATGAGTGGACAGCGGTACAGGGCAGTCTCTAGTCCTAGGGATGGGAAACAACCCATAAGAGGCGGAAGAATCAGCAATGATCAACGGCATGAGGATGCAGAAGGCAATGGAAACCACTACATTAAAGCAAGTAACGTGCATCTACAGGACATGTGGCCTGTAAATGAAAAATTGTCATGATGATCTCTCCATAGGCTAAAGATTGTGGAATAGTCCCCCATTCGGATTTCTGGGAGGGGACTACCAAGGGGCAGGTGACCATAAGACAAAGAATCAATAATCAACGAAAGGATGAAGTTCTACAAGTCGGGCCGTGGAATGACAGGAGCTTGATAGAAATTCTAGAAAATGTAAACGGCGAAATGCAAAGGGTGAGTATAGCAGGGGTCAGTGAAGTGAAATGGAAGGAAGGCAAGGATTTCTAGTCAGATGAGTATTGAGTAATAACAGCAGCAGAAAATGGTATGAATAGGACGGTAGGCCAGAGGTTGTGTTATTGTGAACAGTTCAGTGATAGGCTTCCTCTTATCAGAACCGACAGAAAAACAACATCTAAACCGATAGCTCAGATACACATGCCGACGTCGCAAGCTCAAAATGACAAGTTACTGGAAGTATAGGAGGATACTGGAAGGATAATACAGAACGTAATGGAAAATGAAAATCTAATAGTCACGGCAGAGTAGAATGCAGTTGTAGGGGAAGCAGTACAAGAAACGATTACAGGAAATATGGGCTTGGGACGAGGAATGTGGAGGAGAAAATTTGATAGAGTTCTCTAATAAATTTTAGCTAGTAATAGAGAATACTCTGGTCAAAAATCACTAGCGGAGGAGGCACACTTGGAAAAGGCCGGGTGATACGAGAAGATTTCAGTTAGATTACATCACAGTCAGACAAGAATTCCGATACCAGATACTGGATTGTACGGTATGACTAGGAGCAGATACAGATTCAAATCACAATGTGGTAGTGATGAAGAAGAGGCTGAAGTTTAAGATATTAGGTAGGAAGAATCAGTAGGCATATAAGTGGGTACAGAAGTACTAAGCAATGACGAGATACGCTTGAAATTCTCTAAGGCTATAGATACAGCAACACAGCGTCGATGAGTAGGAAGTACGGTTGAAGACCAATCGACTTTTCTAAAAAGGGCAAACACAGAAGTTAGAAAGAAACCCAGAGGTACAAAGAAGGTAACTGCGAAGAAATCATGGGCAACATCTGAAATACTTCAGTTGATTGATGAAAGAAGGAAGTACAAAAATGTTCATGGAAATTCAAGAATACAGAAATATAAGTTGCTGACGAATGAAATAAATAGGAAGCGCAGGGATGCTAAGACGAAATAGTTGCACACAGGAAAGTTAAAACAACCTTCGGTGACATTAAAAGCAATGGTTGTAACATTACGAGTCCAACGGGAATTCCACTGTTAAATGCAGAGGAGAGAGCGAATAGGCAGAAAGAGTACATTGAAGGCCTGTATGAGGGGTAAGATTTGTTGGATATGATAGAAGAAGAAACAAGAGTCGATTTAGAAGTGAGAGGTGTCCAGTATTAGAATAAGAATTTAAGAGAGCTTTGTAGAATTTAATATCAAATAAGGCAGACCGGATAGGTAACATTCCAACAGAATTTCCATAATCCTTCGGGGAAGTGGCAATGAAACGACTATTTACTTTGGTGTGCAGAATATATCAGTCTGGCAGCATACCATCTGACTTTCGGAAATATATCATCCATACAGTTCTGTAGACTACAAGATCCGACAATTATAGCGCAAATAGCCTAACAGCTCATGTACCCAATGTACTGGCAAGGATAATATGCAGAAGAATGGAAAAAAAACTGAGAATGTGTTAGATGAACAGTTTGGATTTAGGATAGGAAAAGGCACAAGAAGGCAGCTCTGACGTAGCCTGTGGTAATGGAAACAAGACTAAAGACAAATCAATACATGTTCATAAGATTTGTCGATCAGGAAAAAGTGTTCGACAATATGAAAAGGTGCTAGATGTTCGAAATTCTGAGGAAAATAGGGGTAAGCTATAGGGAGGGATGGGTAATATACAACATGCGCAAGATCCCAGACAGAATAATAAGATTGGACGACCGAGGACGAAGTGCTCGGACTAGAAATGGTGCAAGAAAGGAATGTAGTATTTCGCCCCTATCGTTCAATTGGCACATCGAAGAAACAATGACGGAAATAAAAGAAAGGTTCAGGAGTGGAATCAAAATTCAAGGTGAAAGGATATCAATGATAAGATTGGTTGATGACATTACTATCCTAAGTGAAAGTGAAGAAGAATTCATGTTCTGCTGAATAGAAGGGACAGTCTAATGAGTACATAATATGGAGTTAGAGCAAATCGAAAATAGATGAAAGTAATTTGAAATAGCAGAAATGAAAACAGCAAGAAACTTAACATCAGGATTGATAGTCACGAAGTAGATGAAGATGAGGAATTTTACTACCTTAGGGCGGAAAATAAACAATAACGGTCAGAGAAAGGAGGACATCAAAAGCAGAATAACATTAGCAGAAAGAGCATTCCTGGCTAAGAGAAGTCTACTAGTATCAAACATAGGCCTTAATTTGAATAAGAAATTTCTGAGAATGTACGTTTGGAGTATGGTAGTGAAAAAGGGACTGTATGAAACCGGATAAGGAGAGAATCGAAGCATTTGAGAGGTGCTGCTACAGACGAATGTTGAAAATTAGATGGAATGGTAAGGAATGAGGAGGTTCTACGCAGAATCAGTTAAGAAAGGAATATGTGGAAGACACTGACAAGCAGAAGGGATAGGATGATAGGACATCTTGTTAAGACATCAGGGAATGACTTCTATGGTACTAGAGGGGGCTGTAGAGGGCAAAAACTGTAGAGGAAGACAGAGATTGGAGTACTTCCAGCAAATATTTGAAGACGTAAGTTGCAAGTGCTACTCTGAGATGAAGAGTTTGCCACAGGACAGGAATTCGTGGTGGGCTGCATCAAGCTATTTAACAGACTGATAACTCAAAAAATAAAAAATAAAGTCATAGCCATCCGACATTGTATTCAAGTGTCGCTTGCTGGCTGCTGAGATGCTGCTATCGCTTTGGGTGGCATAACCGAGGCGGTAATTCGTGACTGTTATGTTAGACCGTGTTGTATCATGCCTACTCGACAAATGTGGATCGCTAGACAACAATTGAAGCAAATCGTCTTAATGAATTTTACTTACAGATAATAAATGACAGCCGGCCGGAGTGGCCGTGCGTTTCTAGGCGCTACAGTCTGGAACCGAGTGACCGCTACGGGCGCTGGTTCGAATCCTGCCTCGGGCATGGATGTGTGTGATGTCCTTAGGTTAGTTTGGTTTAAGTAGTTCTAAGTTCTAGCGGACTGATGACCATAGATGTTAAGTCCCATAGTGCTCAGAGCCATTTGAACCATTTGAGTTTGAACAAGGGAAGTAATACAGTGAATGCTTCTGTCCAGGTCTCTGGTCTTCACGCTTCTCGCAGAACTGGGCCGTGGCCCAGGCTGCGCCGTGCTTACGTCCTTTTCGTCTAGGGGACGCTGCGGGTAGCGTTGTCGTCCTGGAGAGGGGTCGGTCCGAGTGAAGTTGGCTGACCTCTTCTCCACAGCCCTCTCTGCTCTAATGTTCCCGACTGGCGTTCCGGCGCTTGAAGTACGCAGGAACACAGCGTGGCAGCGTGTGACCAATTCTCTGTATACCAAAGATAATATGCACAGGCGCCGCCATTCTTTTGCCCGAATTCTTACGGGAAGCTTTGTGTGTTATCTGTTGACTATCACAAGATACGGATTTGACATTCGCACCATAGGATAAATTCTAGCTTGTAATTTAGTGTTTGACTATCGTTTAATGTGAAATAAATTTCAATCTGCCGTGATGCAGTGCAGTAGCCATTTGTCGCAGCGTTCCGGAAAAATGGAAATCGACCAACAAAAATAACTTCCATTTGTATTATTTCAGAGGCTCTGATGGTATTTCAGGATTTCCTACTTGGATCTCATCTTCAAAGGTAACGAGCATCATCCACGCTTTTTCCTACACACTATGATATGTTTTGGATGACATTGTAGTAACTTTGTCTTGTACCGGAGTAATACATAAAATGTATTTCCGTAAATATGTTCAGAATCACAAAAGGTTGGAAGCATGGTAAAACAATCTCACTGTGGCTGATTTTCGAAAACGAAACTTCTGTTATTACGAATGCTCACATTTCCTTGCGATTAGTAACTGAATGGTGAAGGATTATGTTCCAGTGATTGTTAACTGACATTTCAATTCGATAAATGCAGTTATTTAAAATTTAAAGAGAATTGGAGACAGTGGTACTCAAACTGCCGACAGTAAACTTTATGGTCTTGATAGTATCTTACTGATGTAAACGTGATGTTAGTACAGAAAGGCGATATATTACGTACGAAATTGTGTTCAGAAATTTTAGATGTCGGTTTTGTTCCTTGCAAAGCAAGAAATCTGTAGACGTGGTATACTACAGACTGGAATAATTTGCTAAGACGATTTGTTTGCGACATGTGCACTTATTGTCAATACTGCTTCGGTATCTAACTACAAATGCGTACTACATGTGCTATCAACATGGCTTAGGTCTGCTGTGTCAGACTTTCAAATACATGAAGTTTCAAATCACTCACGTTCTCTTGGCTATACATTTCAGAATACAGCAAAGGAGGTAAAATTTCTGGACAAGACTTCCAACGTCACGCTTACTTCACAACCGTACCTATTTTATCACAAAATACGTTCTTATTTTAATTTGTATCTTAGCCCGCACGCGTAAATACTATGCAAAAAGCTTTTCGATTGAAGTTGAACACACATAACGAATAACTCAGATATCTCGTAATCGGTTTCAAAAGTCTTGAAAACAGTCACCGACCTCAGCAAAACTCTTTGAACATACATATCGAAAGAGAGCTATGCAGGAAACTGTCGTCACAGGTGGTTTGCCAATCTAGTGCGATTTCACAACTGACCACCCTCTCTCTCTCTCTCTCTCTCTCTCTCTCTCTCTGTATATAGGTTCTCTGTGCATAGAAGCAGTGCGACGACATGTGAGGTGCCACGGACTGGTAGCTCAGTGAACATTGTTGTGGTTTCCCCTGAGACTAAGGCCGGTGATAAGCGATACATCTCTCGCATACAAGTCAGGTATAGACAGCCTGCCACCTAGGCGTAGGACGGGTATAGCTCAGTTTTCGCGGGCGATTTATCCACCGGGGAGGAAGAGGAACCGTTGTTTTCTGTCGTTGACGTGCGCGCCCGCAGTAGAAGACGTGTATGTCTGCATGCGCACAACGCATCATTTCGAGGGGCCTCTCTGCTTGTTTTCGTTTTCACATGTGGTGAGCAGAAGAGAAATACTGAAGCTGTTGAGGCCTCTCTTAGCTACTGCGCAAAATATTCCACATACTTTTGTTCATATTTGTATTGTTAGCTGCAACTGATAAAAGACATGTTTTGTTGATGCTGCATACTTTCGCGACTTTAACTGAGGCAAATTCACGCTTCAGTGTTCTCCTTCGGCAGACTAGTGTAAAGGTTGGCACAGAGACAACTAAGTAAAAAGTCTGTCCAATTGGCACATTTATTTAAGTATAAGAGCCGATTTCGCAATTCTCGTATGCGGGAGACCTCGTTTGCAAGATTCGCGTACCTATTTGAAATTCTAGATTCGCACATTTTATTGTTTGCGTCGCTTCTGAATAGTCTTCCACTGGTTGTGGTAATACCCATTTCTATGGTGATATATTCTGAAATTTCGAACATTTTCGAATACCCCAATAACTCTTACTATTGCCCCAACTGTAGACTAAAATTTATTTGTACTCTTTTTAAAAGTTCTGTTTAGCGTAGGCGTATCCTAGTTCAAAACAATGATTCCCTAATTCCACTCTATAATTATATGAGATATAGGTTATTTTTGAGAATTTTTGGACGCTTACAATGCTATATTTTCTTACGTTACCGATGAGAGTGTTTTGATTAACATCTTTTTCAGCAAATCAGCGTTTGTGATTCGCAGTTACCGCCAAAGAATAGCTCACCCTGAATTTTATTGAACATCAGTTCAAGAAACGAGAATTTTTTTCGAATTTTCCGAAGTTACCATTGTCCCGTGCATTAATTTGTAGTAAACAGGTGTTTGTAACTTAGTCACTGTAGCCAATACTTAATCCAACATATTGTTTTCATTTAGGTTTCCCTTAAAGAGAAGTATGTTTTATCTACATTTGTAGTAAACTAACTAAATTCTCGAGTTTGCCTGAGAACTATAATTCAAATGATTCAAATGGCACTGAGCACTATGGGATTGAACATCTGAGGTCATCAGTCCACTAGAACTTAGAACTACCTATACCTAACTAAGCTAAGGACATCACACACATCCATGCCCGAGGCAGGATTCGAATCTGTGACCGTAGTGGTGGCGCGGTTCCAGACTGCAGCGCCTAGAACCGCTCGACCACAACGGCCGGCTGAGAACTATAACTAAACTAAAAATGTTTTACGAAACTAGCAATTTTTATGACAGCTTTTTCCTAAACAGAATACTCGTTTTGTGCATTTGCATCATTTATTAAATGAAATTTTTAAGTCTTTAGCTCAACATATTAAAAGGTAATCAGCAGGCTTAGTTTAAAGTTATTTGTTGAATGACCTGTAATACATTGCACCAGCCAAAATGTAGCTGTGGGAAATCGCCCTGACTACCGCCAAACGATTGGCAGCTGCTGTGGATTGGAGTGCTGGAATACCTCTTGAGTTATGTACCTGTGGTACGTACACCAAAGTCACCTGAAGTACGTTTCGGCACTATAGATCCTGTCTCAGTTTCCTCTGCAGGAAGTACGGGTTCTATCATTACTCGTCCACTTTCCTGACGTGAAGTTTCAGAGGTACATCTAGGCTTCCTGTACAGGCTGAGCAGCGCCAGGAAGGACTCATGGTGTTACACCGATTCCCTCCACCAACAACTTCGAAATACTGTCTTTCACTGAAACTGAATCGGATCCGGTTGGACTCGCTACTCCTGTTTTGGGGAAACCTGTTTTGTCTGCTGTCAGGAGGAGGCAAACACAAGAGTTATTCAAACGTACCGGCGAATGATGGTAACCCTCGGGGAAATGGCAGCAAGGCATACGAAAGGACACCAGATGAACTCAGTGTGTATGCCTGTGGACCTTATTCAGCATGTTGAAGAGGCTACTTCAGCAACCATTGAAGGAACAGGGTGCAACCAACTGCAGACTCCGGCGTACAATGGAACAAATGATGCCTGTTGTCTAGGATCCGCGGTTATTCTTGGGTCATTCCAGCGACTGGCAGACACAGAGACAAAAAAAATCTTCCTCACAGAGATCCAACGAAGCTTACAGTTTGTAGCACTATCCCCAGACCTGATCGTGGCCTCTTGGTTCTGAGATGAGAGGAATGATTGAACCAGAGACATCGAAAGTTCTGTGACGATCGAAGGTGTGACTTCCTGGACTTGCGCCATAGAATTGAGAACTGTATGGTCGCCCTACGTAGGACATGTGTGCACTACAAATCAGAAGCTGCTGCCCAGGTAGCTGACTGTGTGTGGTATGCAAACAAGGATTTTTTAGGTTAGGCGGCTCTCCACTCAGTCCAGATAACGACAGCTGTAAGAAACCCAGTATTCTTGTTGTAACATCGAAAGAAATATCTCCTGCAGGTTAGGGTATTAAAAACCTCGTGGTTAACTGCTGAAGCGTTCGTAAAAGTTCACAGTGCTCCTGAAAAGCAATGAAGCTCACATTATACTGGTACAGAAAGCTGGATAAAACATCATATTGATGGCAGCGAATTTTTTTGAGAAGAAATGTAGTTTCCATCGAAAGGATAGACTAAAGGGAAATGGAGGTGGCGCATTTGTCGCAGCGGACAAGAAATTCAAATCCACCTAGATAGAATTTGAAGCTGAATTTGAGATTATTTGGGCAAGACTTGGTATAAGGGGGGGGGGGGGGGACATGAATAAGTAATTGGAGCCTTCTACCACCCATCAGGCTCATATCGTGATACAATGGTAAACTTAAGAGAAAATCTTTTTTCGATTTTATAGAAGTTCTCTAGTCGTAGTGTAATAATCGGTTGATACCTTACCCACCCAACCATCAAGTGGGTGGTGGTGGATGTTTTAAGACATCCTGCAAAATATTACTAACTGCCTTCTCTGAAGATGGGAACCCCACTCGTGATGTAAATATACTGGATTCAATAGCACCAAACAGACGAGATATTAACTTTACACCTAAAGACGAAACCGAACGTAAAGAAGCCTAGAGTTCGAATACGTAGCCTGGGGTGTTGATGCAGACTTACGCGTCAGGTGCATTGTGTAATAGGTCTAAAACCGTCAGCACATGCGACGAGGCAGCTGGCATTGACGTCCAAGCAGACGGGTTATCCATCATAACAGTGCTATGGACACAAGGCACGAGCTGGTTCCCGTGATTTTGCGCTCTCGGTGCTCTCCTGTTGCAGTTGTGGGCTTTATTTGGATCACAAACCACAACCGTTTGTTCACGGAGATGGTCTCGCACAAAGAATTCCTACGTTAGGTCTATTAAAACACGTATTTCCTTTCGTGACCGTGTGCTGATCGTGTTACTCTGTCTGTGGTATACATGAAAGATAATGTCCACTCAGGAAGGACATCAACTTTCAGAAGTTCAACAAACGGAATATACTCACTCCTGATAGAGAACGCACTTATATTTGCATAACATAAAATATTACAGAAATTATTTCTATTATTTTCATACGAGACTTCTACAACGTTATAGAAAACGAAAAAGATGTAAAGAAGAAAATGGACGTGGTTGGTCGTGAATTCTTTGCTGAGTCACTATTGGTTCCAGATCGTGTGGCCTATACCAACTACGCTGCGCTGAAACTAAGGATCAAATGCAGACTTATTTACGTCGCAATCTTCTAAACGGTTTAAGAACCGAAATATATTGACATTTCATTGTAATTGTTCCTAACAAGAGCAATGTGTTTTCATTAATCTTTAACGGTTCGTTGCCCCGAAGAGCGTTACACTTACAGCATGCAAATTATAACGCGAAAATAACTAAATACGAAAATTCTTTAACCACCAGTGTGACGTTTCCCGTCATTTTATTGCAAGAAGTCGTACCAATAACGATTGGTTCTCGAGACATTCATTTTACTAGTGCTTATAAGTAGCGTATGTTTTGTAAGATGGCAACAGCCTTGCAACTTACATGAGTCCATTTAACTTGACACTTTAGGTTTTGTAGGCGTAATACTCTAAATTTCGGTGTAGGAAATCTATGTGGAAACGCATTGGCACTCGAGAATTCCGCGATTTTGTAATTATAAGATTTTGCGGAAAGTCAGTACGCGAGACAGAGCACGGCTTTCGTCCCCGCATAGCCGCCGGAGGCCACAGCCTAACGGTATGAACGGTAAACTGCGGGATTTCTGTAATCCATTTAGAGAGGCCACAGCGGTCGCCAACCTCTGAAGGACGCGCGGCTGCAGATGTTCAAGTGTTTACCAAAACAGAGCAGTGGATAGCTGGACGGGATTTCCTGTGCGTGCTCTCGCCTATGTCCCACTAATTTTACGCCCTCAAGTAACTAGTAGTAGTAGTAGTAGTAGTAGTTTTATTCATCCGTAGATCTCTTTTTACAAGGATATAGGACATGTCAAAGTATTTACAAGCTTAGATCAATTTACAATAAGCTAATTCGTATACACATATATTTACAGACTTCTAGTTAGAGACAATCATTAGATTTTACTCCTGGTATACAATAATTTATTTACAAATAACTCATTAAATAATGTAATGCCACACTATTCACTCATATTTCACTATCAGTCACTGCACACACTATACACACATTGTTTCATAACACTTCACTCACTACATACACACACACACACACACACACACACACACACACACACACACACACACACACACAGGTGATCCTTGGGCCATTTTCTGTACTGCAAGTTCCCATTTGCTATCCTGAAAAACTGAGTCAGCATCCCTTCATAATGAGTGAGATGTTGAGCTCAGAAAGAGGAAGAGGTGTTAGTATTGTGCTATGCATAGCTTGAGGGGAGAGTGTCTCTAGAAAGGAAAAAAGAAGAAAAATAATAAAGTGAAGGTGTTATGTGGAATATTGGATGTTTTATAATCATCATTATTATTATTATTTGTTTGTATAACATTTTTTTATCAAACCCCTACTCTGCTTTAACTAAGTAATCCTTCAATGTATAAAATGTATTGCATAACAGGTACTTTTTAGCTGCCTTCTTAAATAAGTGTATTTTTGAAATTTCTTTAATCTCATTTGGTAATTTATTGTACAGTTTTATTCCTTGATAGAAAATGCTGTTTTGAGTTTTATGTTTATTTTTTCTTGGTAAATGTAAGTTGAGTCTATCTCTTGTTGCATGGTCATGGACAGAGCTGTTTGTGCAGTAATTGCCAATGTTACTTTTGATGTGTACAACTGACTGGTAAATGTGTTCACATGGAGCAGTTAAAATTCCCAGTGTTTTGAACAGATCTTTACAATGAGCTCGACTACTATTTCTGGTTATTATTCTTATGGCTCTTTTCTGGAGTTTGAAAATTGTGTTCATATTTTGTGGATTTGTTCCCCAAAAAAGAATGCCATAGCTAAGAATTGAGTGTACATATGAATAATATGTAACTAAAAGACACTGCATGTTACACACAGATGATAGAATTCTAAGGGCATAACATGCTGATGACATTCTGTTTGCAAGTACCTTTGTGTGTTCGGACCGCTTCAGCTGAGAGTCAATATTCATTCCTAGAAATTTTGCATTTGTTACACAGTCTATAGAGGTGCCATCTACATTTAATTTAACATTGTCATTTTTCCTCTTCAAACTGAAGTTCATGGCATTAGTTTTCTTTATGTTTAATGTCAATTTGTTGCTTATTGACCAATCGTAAACTTCCTTGAGAGTTTCATTTGCTTTCTCGGTAAGGAGTTCTCTTGTTCTCTCAGTGACTATAATATTGCTGTCATCAGCGAAGAGAATTTTCTCACCATGAGTAACACTACTGGGAAAGTCATTGATGTATATCAGGAATAGTATTGGTCCTAATATGCTACCTTGTGGAACCCCTATATTAATATGTTTTGGTTCTGATAAGTATTTTACTAAATGTTTAGATCTATTTGAAGTATGTGTTATCTCTACTCTTTGTACCCTATCTGTTAGGTATGATCGAAACCAGTCATTAGCTACCCCTCTTATTCCTAATGCTTCTAATTTATTTAATAGAATCTTGTGGTCGACTGTATCAAAAGCCTTAGAAAGATCCAAAAATATGCCTGTGACACACTCATCTTTATCAAGAGCAGGGGCAGGCCAGGAGTTCCGAATGCAAAACTTTCAATGCAAGAACCTTTGTTCGCCACGACGGGGAATCTTGCCGGCAAAATCTCGAGTGGTCTCTTGGGAGCAAAGTTCCAGTAAACGTGTTATTGCCCACAGCTGTGGTTCTTCCCAGCCGCCGAGGGCGGAGTTTACCTGTGAAATTTTGTAGAAATAAAAGAATAGTGGAAAAGAGTTCTGTACCCAGGCCGTACATTGGTCGGCACTGGCAAACTGGGTATTTTCAGAGCTTCTAGTGATGTGATTCGCTCGGTAAAAGTTGAAGGGAGAAAACAAAGGTGAAGAGCGATCTCGCTGGACTCTCGGTAATGGTCTTCCATTCTGGGCTCTCGTACTGAGAGGACATTAGCCAAGTCGTCTCCCACCTTGGTCTTTCGTTCTGAGTGGATATTAGCCGCGGGAGCTCTTTGCTGCCGGGATATTCGTTGCAAATAGAGAAGTTTATGGACAGCGGTCTGTTGTCCGAGTAGTGCAAGAGTGTACTTTCCGAGACGCCACACGCCAACCGCACAGCCGCGCCGTCGCTGTCGGAGACCGCCGTTGCAACAGGAACATTACGGTGAGATCGTTCCCGCTTCGGCCTGTGTTACGAGTAACGTTCAATAGTTGGATCACACGCAATTGCTGTCTCCACAGAGGTTTCACGGTACTTTGGGGTGTAGTTGTTCTTCGTATTTTACGTTTTGTGTCGATGTCAGTCGGTCAGCCAAGTTATAAGAGATCGCGTTTTGGACAAAATTTAACTCAGTTCACTGCCAATTCAAGTCAGGAAGATAATTTGTAAATTGTTCATTGTGTTTTATTCAGCATAGATCTGAAGGGTATCATAAAATTATTGCGATTCTGTAGAGCCTTTACTTTCAGTAGTTGATCCAAATTCACCCTTTTGCTTTATTTTGTTTTTGTGTATGTGTTTGATGTCATTGAACACCTCAAGTGTTCGTGATCGTTCATGTTTGGAAGTACAAACAGGTGTGATTTATCGTCAACACTAACACCGCAGATTAATTAGGGGTGACAGGGCCACATTTAAATCTAGCGTTATCAATTTTTGCGTACAGTTCCACCCTCAATTTCTCTGTAAGTTGTTTGTCAGGGGCGAACACACGTAAACATCGCACAAGCAACGGGTGGGGTGTTACAGTTCATAGGGTGTAAGGTATAACATAAAACTCACTGCATGTGGGCTTCTGCTGAACATATGCCTCTTTGTTATCTGTAGGTGATGTACGTAGCATTCTTGATTCCCATTCGTTCTGCTTTACCTGTGTTTCACGTGACGAAATGACGCCTCAAGGAGAAATAGCAGGGAGTGACGTCACAAAACTCGTAGACTCCCCGCCAACGTTAGCCGTCTTTTACTGTGTGCCGACAGCTTAACAACAAAGTTGGCAGTTCCACAGTTGTGCGCTTCGGGTGCTCGTGCAGTCTCGTGTGCGAGAGTTCGGCCGTGTAATTTAAATTTAGATGTAACGTGCGCTGATGCACACCAACGTGTGATTGAAATACATAAGAGTTCGCATAACCATCGGTCGTGTGTGATAGTTTTTGCAGTTACTGTCTCACACTCTGTTTCGGTTTCTGATATGTTGCAAGGGGATATTCAACGGCGTACTTATACTGGTGTAAAATTGGAAAATCGACTATATCTGGGATTATTAGTTAAGTATGCAGATTTATATAGATGAAATTAAAAGGCGTCGTGATGTGCACCCCTAAGTAAAACAAAAATGGACTGATGTACTGCGAAGTTACTGTCACAACGTGACATAGCTGTTACATATCACTATGCGATATTATTTCATTTTCTGCAATCATTTCGCAGTTAGCTAGCGAGTATACTCGAGCAGTGCGTCTGAGAAGACAGGCCTGCGCTCGCCCCGTTGGGTGGTGTGGGTCGGAGGCGTTTCATTAGCCTTCTTTGTCGGCAGAAAGACAGTCGCATTACGTGAAGCGGTCCTACTTTTGCCGAGGGGTTCGGTTTGAGGAGGAGAAGATGGGGATTCGCAGTTCACAGAGCTGGGGCAACGACCAAGTTGCAAGTTGTTCAATGCTGAGCTGGCACCTCCCCCACTGAGGTCAGTGTTCCCCAGAGCCATCGCACAGCACCCAGGAAATAACTGAGAGCCAATTTATTTTCCTGCAGTACTTCAAAGATTCAGACGTCGTGACACCATAAAGCCAGCGTCAAAGAGACTGTTGGGTTCTCTCTAAAAATTTGGTTCAGTCACTACTACTGTGCCACCCTGGATATAGTTCTTGGAACAGAAAGTTGAATAATCATCAGCAAATTCCTTCGGCAGAGTGCCAACTTCGTGTTAAAAATGTGTGTCTTGTACACGGAAAGCACTTTCCCCAGTGTACTCGCCTGTCACATTTAGTCAAAACACTTTGTGGCAGTCCAATGTTAATTTTGAAAGATCTGTTGCCTAAACACAAAAAATCAGAGTACACGAAATTAAATTTTAAATAGAGATTCTTTTTCAAGAAAATTGATCTAATATGGCTTACATGATCAAAAATATCAGCAAATTTGCAAAATAAGGTTTACCTTGAGTAAGTAAAAGAACTATAGCTCCGACAGAAAAATGTTACAGGGAAAGTAGAAATATCTATCGTTTGCTGTTTCGTAATATCGATTGTTTTCTTACGTTTCGAGATATATCGAAAGAAACTTTAACCACCGGGTTCTCTATAACACAATTCCATTCGTGTCCCCATACTTGCTATTTACTAAAGTATAACCCGGGGTACTTGCCCGAAAAATTAAAAAATATTAATTATAGTTTGAGATACTGTATTTAGAATTTTTGAAAAAAAGCCGGTCTCGATACCTGGCTAGATCTTCTCAGTGGATGGCCCTAAATAATTTTTACATTTTAATAATTGTAAGAATCAAAAATGACTTCGAAAAACTTAGACTTTCGGTGGACATATTTTTTAACTATCTCAATTGTTGTTTGACTAAATGACTAAAAGAAAGAAATGGACGACATTTTCTCACTAATAAATTAAAAATATATATATTCTACAACCTTCTGGAATCGAGATAACTTTAAAAGAAATCTATTGAACCCATTTACAGCGATGTGCTGTTTGGAGGTTAATACTGAATTCTTATATATTCTACAAAAATTCTATAACATTTTTCACTGGTTTTTAGAATTAGTAATCCATACATATTATAAAAATGTCTGTATGTACAGTATGTATGACCCACATCTCCTAAACCACTGGACCGGTTTCAGATTTGAATCGAACGTGACACACGTATCGTTAATCGTCTGGAAGGAATCGCTGTTGGATAAGTACCTCTAACCTACCAAAGAGATGTGTGAGGGGGGGGGGGGGGGGAGGAAAGCAATATAACGGACGGTGCTCGAATACCCATAGTCTAGTCATCAGTATTTGAGGATGAGAGTACACAGCCACCTGCAACAAACTTTACACGTAGTTTCAAACTATTACGAAACTTTTCCTCTCTGACGACCTCCACAAAATGATGAACGAAAACAAGTTTATCGCTTATTACATTTTCGTTGTTCTTTAAGTAAATGTTCCGCATCAAACAGGTCGTTTTAATTTATTACTTCTATACCACTAACACTATTCGGAATACGTTACAGTATCCATACATGTTGCTTAACGTACCTACGCAAATATATCAGTGTATGACTTGTAGTGCAGAAGATACGAAGTCATAAGCACTGAGATGCTTCAAAAGTCAAGACATTTAAATTTTTTACTTTGTTGCTACTAACTCCAGTCCCAACAAATTTGGCATATAGTATTCCCATTTGCCTCTCAATGTACCTAAAAAATATATCATTGTGAGACTCACAGTTCTGGAGATATGTGATCAAGTAATGAGACGAAAAACTTTCACATGATGAATTACACTGAAATATATTGCTTTTCTACTATTAACTGTTCAGAAAACATACCGCCGACGGTAACTACATTTACCACTGTATGTACCTGCAAAATTATATCATTGTTCTGCACGTAGTTGAGGAGGTATGACGCAATAAATGTAGAATCTCGTGGATTAATAATGTTCTTTATTTACATGAACTGGAAACGATTTACTTAAATTCAATAAAGTCCTCTATAGTCACGAATCTGGTCGCTATGTGCTGTCATAGCCTGTGATGAACTAAACCTGCTCGGCGAGTGAACTGACAGACGTCAAACTGGATGTGTGAGTGAGTGAGTGAGTGATTGAAGTCCTCCGGTCAGCGGTAGCGGCCTAAATACATGCTGTCGAGAGCTCGTTGGAGGCGTGTTGTCTGAGGGTGTCTTTCTGGACTGCATCCTGATAGGCGCGCTTGATTCAGCGCCTACTAATGGATATTCACGCTTCATCTTTGCCGGCCGGTGTGCTGGTGACAGCTTATGTCAGCACAATAAACAATGAGCTGAGTTAAAATGAAACTGCAGGCAAAATTCGCTAGAGACATAGTTGAAATATGTGTACGAAAACGTGTGAAAATTGTTAAATATATTTAAATGTGTGTTCGACGGCAAAGCCATGGGCAGAATGCTGACATTAAACCACTGGAATGATCTGAATCAAATTTAGTTCACACATGGAAAGAAATACTATGGGGGTAAGAACCACCTGTCTCCTATTGTGATGGGGATGTCAAAGCGCGGAGTGAATGAGGGAGGAGGAGATGGACAGAGTGGAAGATGGACAGAGAAGGAGGAGGAGGAAGAAATGAGCAGTGAGACAAAGAGAGGTGAGAGTAATGACAGATAGAGATGGACAGAGATAGATGGGAAGGGAGAAATGAGCAGAGAGACAGAGAGAGGTGAGTGTGATGACGTGGAGAGAGAAGGACGGAAGAAGAGGTGAACAGAGGGGAAATGAACAGATGGGCAGAGGTGGAGCGAATGGACAGGGAGTGTGACGTGGAGAAGATGGAGAGAGAGTGTGAGACAGCGGGGAGTGTCAGGGGGGGGGGGCAGAGTTGTCGATGAAGGATACAGGCAGAGAGAAAGACACAGAGTGAGGGAGATATTAGGAGTTGAACTTAGACGGAGGTGTAAGAGGAGTTAGACAGAGAGACAGGAAAAGAAGAGATGGACTAATAGAAGATTAAAATAATACATCCAATTGAGTAATAAACTGAAGCCAGCAACTGCGGAGTGCAGGAGTTACTGCGCTTGCAGGGTCTTTGATTTCCCGGCTTCTGGACCACATACAAAAATTATTTTGTAGGTGTGGTAGCTTCACCAGACAAACACTAATGTTATACAAAGAGATCTTTCTGTGTGGCATCCGCAATGATATGTATCCATTTTGTACATTGAAGGTATGCTGAAGGAACAGTATTTTTATTGTTAATAGGCCAGTTTCAGCATATTAAAAGTACAAGGTTCACTCCAAAAGAAAAGCACACTATTTTTATAAATCCATCTTTTATTCTACATGTTTGAAAGTTTTACAGTGTGTAGATACATCCTTTAGGAACAATATTTTCATTTCTCCACATAATTTCCATCCCTCTCAACTGCCTTATACCATCTTGGAACCAGCGCCCGTTTATCCGCACGGTCAAATTCTGGACCAACCTGTTGGATCCACTGTTTGGCACCGTGCACAAGGGAGACATCATCTTCAAACCTTGTTCCACGAAGAGAGTCTTTAAGTTTCCCAAAGAGATTTAGCCACTTGGAGCCACGTCCTGATTGTAAGGCGGGTGTTTTAGTGTTGTCCATCCGAGTTTTGTGATCGCTTCCATGGTTTTTCGACTGACATGTGGCCGTGCATTGTCGTGCAACAGCAAAACTTCCTGCTTTTGCCGATGTAGTAGAACACGACTCAGGCGGGCCTGAAGTTTCTTTAGTGTCATCAGATATGCATCATAATTTATGGTGGTTCCTCTTGGCATGATGTCCACAAGCAAGCATCCTTCGGTATATAAAAACACCGTGGCCGTAAATTTTCCAGCAGAAGGTGTGGTTTTGAAATTTTTTTCTTGGTTGATTTGGCATGATGCCACTCCATTGATTGCCTCGTCTCTGGTGAAAAATGATGGAACCATGTTTCATCACTTGTTACAATTCGTCCAAGAAATTCATCTCCACCATCCTCGTAATGTTCCAAAAGTTCGCTGCATACCGTTTTTCTTGTTTCTTTGTGAGCCACTGTCAACATCCTGGCAACCCACCTGGCGCAAACCTTTTTCATATGGTTCTAATGGCTCTGAGCACTATGGGACTCAACTGCTGTGGTTATCAGTCCCCTAGAACCTAGAACTACTTAAACCTAAGGACATCACACACATCCATGCCTGAGGCAGGATTCGAACCTGCGACCGTAGCAGTCGCGCGGTTCCGGACTGCGCGCCTAGAACCGCGAGACCACCGCGGCCGGCAAAACCTTTTTCAACGCCAACACTTTCAGTATTCTGCAAACTCTTCCTTCCCATATCCCAACGTATCGTGACAATTCGTTCACTGTGATGCGTCTATCAGCACTCACCAGGTCGTTAACTCGCTGCACGTTCTCTGGAGTGTATGCAGTACGAGGCCTGCCGCTACGACGACAATCCTCAATATTGCCGTGGCCGCTCTCATCACGTAACCTGCTTGCCCACCGACTAACTGTGCTGTGATCGACAGCGGCATCTCCATATACCTTTTTCAACATTTTGTGGATGTTTCCCACTGTCTCGTTTTCACAGCACAGGAATTATATGATAGTACGTTGCTTCTGACGAGCGTCAAGTGTTGCAGCCATCTTGAAGACATGCTGTGATGGCGCCACTCACGGGAACAGGTTGAACTAAGTTTGAAAACAAGTGAGAAGGATGTATCTACACACTGTTAAACTTGCACACATGCAGAATGAAAACTGCACTTTTACAAAAATAGTGTGCAACTCTTTTGGAGTGACCCTCGTACAACATTTTGTGTAAATCATCTTCCTTCCCAATGCTGTCATGGAACAAAAGTCCCGTGTCTGAAGTGGAAAACATTTCATCAAAGAGTCCTTGAACAGTTCCTGTGTTACTCCCACGTTTCAGGAGAGCCGTTAGTGGGGCCCCTTTGACACGACTCTCGCTTTTTGCGTAGAGCGCTACGATAGAAGTATTCCTCTTTGGAGGCTCCGAGGAGAACGAACGTTGCGAGACTGTATTCGTCGCAGATTCAAAAATTGCCGTGATGGAAGTGGTTCCTCAACACAGTCACCTACGGATTGATTATCAAGGTCACAGAGACCTCAAAAGATGAAACTGGATCAGCGCATCCGGCGACTTAACACGTCATAATGCCTACTGCTATAGAATGATAGACTGTTCCCCTGATCAATATGTATTCAGCAACGCGGTCTGAAGCTTCTTGTCACGGTCAATGTGGCTCCCCCCGTTGGAGGTTCCAGTTCTCCTTCGGCCATGGGTGCGTGTGTTCCATTAGCATAAGTTTGTTTAAGTTACATTCAGTAGTGCGTAAGTTTAGGGACTGATGACCTCAGCAGTTTGGTCGCATAAGACCCTACCCTAAGTTTCCAAAAAATACGCTTTCCACACCTCTCAACTGTGGGAAACACCTGGTCACGGGGCTTTGAGATAGTGACGAACCACCACTCATTAGCCACTACGACTGATAACGTCTGGAATATAAGATGTAACAATTATATATATATATATATATATATATAAGTTCTTTCGAGAACAGTTACACAAATGGTTCAAATGGCTCTGAGCACTATGGGACTCAACTGCTGTGGGCATCAGTCCCCTAGAACTAAGAACTACTTAAACCTAACTAACCTAAGGACATCACACACATCCATGCCCGAGGCAGGATTCGAACCTGCGACCGTAGCAGTCGCACGGGTCCGGACTGCGCGCAACAGTTACACACACACACACACATATATATATATATATATATATATATATATATATATATATATATATATATATATATATATATGAAGACAGTAACTGTTCTCGAAAGAACAGATACCATTGATGACCGTGCAGGTTCTCTAGAATAAATGATAAGTGAAACCCTCAGCTGCCGACAGGTGTTGTTGATATACCTCGAAAAGGACAGCCGAAAATGTGTGGCACGACGGGCACTCGATTCTGGGATCTCCTGCTCATATGGCGGACGCTCTATCCATCTGAGCCATCAAGGACACAGATGAATAGCGCGACAGCAGGGACTTATAACTTGCACGCCTCCCGTGATATCCACATTCCCAACTGTCCACAATATACATACGTAATGTACGTAATAGATATTTGCCCATCCACTAATTACTCGTGCACACTAAGGTGACGATTCCCATAAGAGATTGGGCAACCTGTGCGCATTCGCACAAATGAAGGTCAATGGCTGGGCAGCCCTTAACTATATACACTCCTGGAAATGGAAAAAAGAACACATTGACACAGGTGTGTCAGACCCACCATACTTGCTCCGGACACTGTGAGAGGGCTGTACAAGCAATGATCACACGCACGGCACAGCGGACACACCAGGAACTTCGGTGTTGGCCGTCGAATGGCGCTAGCTGCGCAGCATTTGTGCACCGCCACCGTCAGTGTCAGCCAGTTTGCCGTGGCATACGGAGCTCCATCGCAGTCTTTAACACTGGTAGCATGCCGCGACAGCGTGGACGTGAACCGTATGTGCAGTTGATGGACATTGAGCGAGGGCGTATAGTGGGCATGCGGGAGGCCGGGTGGACGTACCGCCGAATTGCTCAACACGTGGGGCGTGAGGTCTCCACAGTACATCGATGTTGTCGCCTGTGGTCGGCGGAAGGTGCATGTGCCCGTCGACCTGGGACCGGACCGCAGTGACGCACGGATGCACGCCAAGACCGTAGGATCCTACGCAGTGCCGTAGGGGACCGCACCGCCACTTCCCAGCAAATTAGGGACACTGTTGCTCCTGATGTATCGGCGAGGACCATTCGCAACCGTCTCCATGAAGCTGGGCTACGGTCCCGCACACCGTTAGGCCGTCTTCCGCTCACGCCCCATCATCGTGCAGCCCGCCTCCAGTGGTGTCGCTACAGGCGTGAATGGATGGACGAATCGAGACGTGTCGTCTTCAGCGATGAGAGTCGCTTCTGCCTTGGTGCCAATGATGGTCGTATGCGTGTTTGGCGCCGTGCAGGTGAGCGCCACAATCAGGACTGCATACGACCGAAGCACACAGGGCCAACACCCGGCATCATGGTGTGGGGAGCGATCTCCTACACTGGCCGTACACCTCTGGTGATCGTCGAGGGGACACTGAATAGTGCACGGTACAAACCTTCATCGAACCCCTCGTTCTACCATTCCTAGACCGGCAAGGGAACTTGCTGTTCCAACAGGACAATGCACGTCCGCATGTATCCCGTGCCACCCAACGTGCTCTAGAAGGTGTAAGTCAACTAGCCTGGCCAGCAAGATCTCCGGATCTGTCCCCCATTGAGCATGTTTGGGACTGGATGAAGCGTCGTCTCACGCGGTCTGTACGTCCAGCACGAACGCTGGTCCAACTGAGGCGCCAGGTGGAAATGGCATGGCAAGCCGTTCCCCAGGACTACATCCAGCACCTCTACGATCGTCTCCATGGGAGAATAGCAGCCTGCATTGCTGCGAAAGGTGGATATACACTGTACTAGTGCCGACATTGTGCATGCTCTGTTGCCTGTGTCTAGGTGCCTGTGGTTCTGTCAGTGTGATCATGTGATGTATCTGACCCCAGGAATGTGTCAATAAAGTTTCCCCTTCCTGGGACAACGAATTCACGGTGTTCTTATTTCAATTTCCAGGAGTGTATATGAAGATAGTAACTGCTCTCGAAAGAACACGAGGAAGTGGTATGAGTCAGCCTAGTGACCTATGCCTTCTCTGTCTACATAGATTCCATCCATCTCAAATATCTGTCCATCAAGAGCTGCATGGGAGACATTATGAGAATGTGTTAAACTTTTGCACGTGGATATTACGACAGGATACTCCAAAATAGGATACTCCAAATGCAGCATTAATCTTGTTCAGTGATGAAGCCAAATTTATCACTCGTGTCCAGGTGAACCCCTGAAACATTCACTGTTGGTTTGTTGACAGTCGCCATTGGCTTCGTCAGATGGAACGCCAGCGTCCGTGGAGAGCAAACGTGTGGTGTGGGAAAGTGAACCATCAGCTCTTAGGCCCACTTTTCATTTCACAAACGGAACAGTGAATGCGCACAAGTACTGGAGCCATCTAACAGGTCATGTTCCGGGAATGATAGAGGACGTTCCTCTGGATATTGGAAGGAACTTTTTGTAATACCATAATAGCTTTTCTACCCATGGTGCATCAAGTACTAAGACATGTTTCCAAATCGTTGGACTGGACGGCCTATACCTTGCAGGCCCGTTCCCCGGATTTGACGCCCGTGGAGCTGGTTCCGTGGAGAAAGCTGAGAGATGCCGTGTACAAGGACATACCCGTTGATATGCAACGACGTATTACTGTAGCCTCCTCGGACATCTCCGCTAACACTTGTGCAGCTATTGTTCCATACCAGCCTAAAAGCGTGTATATAGCTCACGTCATGCTTGGGTAGCGCAGTTGGTAGAGCACTTGCCCGCGAAAGGCAAAGGTCCCGAGTTCGAGTCTCGGTCCGGCACACAGTTTTAATCAGCCAGGAAGTTTCACAACAGCGCACACTCCGCTTGAGAGTGAACATCTCATTCTGGACTCAAAATATAAACAGGCATCAAAGGCTGTGGATCTACACGCCGTGCCAGACAGGATCAACACGGCTACTGCTCCGTCCGCACTGAACTCTCGACAGACGACGACTCGGAAACAATAGCAGTCGCTTCAGAGATGGTATGACAGCGTACGTATCGATAAGCGGTGCTGCTGCCACTCACAGGCAAGGAAAGCAGCAACCTAGTGACGCCAGTAAATCGAATTAGAAGAAAAAACGAGGCGACAGAACCACAAAAACAAGATGACTGCGAGCCGCACAGTCTCAGAAGTGCTAGTTTTAGATAATTTACCCGGTACACGGTAAGCCAAGTCCGACATTTACTAACCTTCCCAGTGTTGTATTACAAAAGGCTGTCCACAAGGGTTGATCTGCGGCCCCATCTTCTGGGACATAGTTATAGAACCGCTCCTACAGTTACTAGAGGTGCACACGTTGACTGACGGAGTTGTCGCTTATGCTGATGATCTACTCGTCGTAGTTTCAGCAAACAACCGTGTCCAGCTAGAAGAAAGAGCCAGTGGAACACTTCGGACAATAACCCAATGGTGCACAGATAATAAATTAAAGATAGCAGCAAACAAAACAACTTATACATTGCTAAAGGGTGTCCTGCGCAGAAACCCAATAGTCAAAATCGGGGACACAAACATAGAACCTCTAGCAGTCACACACTATCTAGGAGTATACACTGACGAACGATTGAACTTCCACGAACACATGCGAATATGCAAACACGAAGCAGAAAAGATACTACACAAACTGGCTAGGCTAAATTCGGCACAATTCAAACTACCCTTGTCGGTCACACGAACATACCATTGCGCTCTCTTCGAGTCAGTACTATCCTTTGCTTCCAGTACGTGGGCCCACAGATGAAATGTCTCAACCAACAGAACCATTGTACGTCGAGACCAAAGAAGTGTTCTACTTCGACTAACAGGGGCATTCAACACAACATCAAATGACGCACTGTATGTCGTCATGGGAATCTTCCCCATAGATATTACCATCAGGTACCGTGCAGCAATGAACTGGCTTAAGATGGGGAGAATAGACCAGGTTCGGCAGATCACTGGCGTACCGATTGAGACAACACGCCAAGTCAGAGCATCGCGAGTGGATACCTGGCAGAGCGAGTAGGCCAACAGCGATAAGGGCCGCCGTGTATACAACTTCTTCAATGGCATCCGGAAAAGACTAAAACAAAAACATATCGATCCCAGCAGTGGTATGGCCCTTATCCCACGCACCTGTACCGCGTGAGTCTGCAGCAGACTAATAGATGCTCATGTGGGGACGAAGGTTCCCATGAACATATTGTCTTCTTCTGCGGACAACGGACGAACACAAGACACACATAACACATAAATCGCCTGAACACACGGAACGAACTACATGCCATAATACGCGATCCGGAAAGGTGGACTGATCTCAACAAACTAACTGACGAAATCTCGAAGATCCACACCACGTATCATTATAAGTCCCATTGGCTCAGCATGAATTGTTTGTACAACCAACCTACACAGCCTATACCTCAACTTCCACTACACTACCAACTTATGATCTGAAGCTTGAAGTTAGGCACCTCTTCAAGGGACCTACGCGTCCTGGTAAGAGGCGGCGCACGGCTTGGATGGAAGGATATTAATTGTGGTTCCTCTCTTTTGAGCCCAACCCGATGGATAGCTATGGTAGATCGGGGAAAACCACCGTTCAGGTAGTGTTGTCGGCGGGGCCGGGAGGTGCTTGCGCCACAAGGCTCAACACAAACCGTTAGCGTCATTACCTTTATTACTATTAGCACAAGAACCCTTTCATTAGCAACTTTGAGCCAAGCACAGAATCAGTTACCTATCTATTGTATATCGTAAATAGTTTAGCACGCTGGACATGGAGGTCTTAGTCTTAGTTTCTAGCTTTAACGTACCCTAATTCTTCTAGTTAACTTAGTTTTTAGGATGGTAGATGTTAAAGGCATGGTGAGCGATGGCCAGCGTCTTGAGGGTCATTCCAAGACCCGGGCCGCCGTCCACAAACAGGTGACGGGCAATATTATATCTATCTCTTCTCTATTCCATTCTCTTCCTTCCTTCTTTCTAAATATTTAATTCCGTTTTGTTTATTAATATCTCATTTGTTTTTGTATTAGTTATAAGTTTTTCTAATGCTGCACAAAAAATGCTGTCAAATGGATGTAAACAAATAGAGCCCGCCTCCACGGGCAACGGTGTGAGTGGGGACGGGTGCCGGTGTGGTGTTACTTTCTGTCACTCCGAACCCAGTCAAAGCGGTTAAGTGGCAACATAGGACCCACCATATGAACTTAGACGGTGGGTCATAAAAACTAAGCAGCTGGTGAAAAAAAAAAGTGTACTCGTACTTTCGGTACTGATAGACACAGTCACGCACGGATTTCTCTATATTTACAGTTTGTGATGCCGCCTGTAATGTCGGTCCGCAGGGGCGGTGGGCAGCGGGCAGCGACCGCGGTAATGAGACACCTGAGAGAAGCCATGGGGAAGGGTAGGAGACGGGCGCCCGCGGGCTGCGCCACACACGGCCGGCAGCGGCGCTAATGAGCGCAAATATTTGACGGCTCTGACGCTGCTCTTCCGCCGGGCCGGTGGTGACCCTGGAAACCGGCGTAGGGGTCCCAGTAACAGCACCGCCCCCGCCCTGCCCCGGGTACTTCTCTGTGCGTCTGTCGCCTGCACAGGCTGCTGTCCGAAGCACTGCTGAAAAACGTCGACAGTACCAGCTTTTTCCGAATAACGTTGAGAGAGAGTAATAAAGCATAATTGCCTGTCTTCCAAGGGCTGTGTTAATTTGTACAATTTCTCTAGAGCAGTAGACCTCGTCAGCATGAACAACTGCAGTGCGGATTGAAAGTTTCTAACCAAAGTTCTATCCTTTCTTTTGAGTATCATTCACAAGAATTTAAGAACTTTCAGCATTGCAGCGCGTCAGCAATCGTAATTATCTAAATAAATTATGAATAATCCGCCTCGATTTGCGAAAATTCCCGGTGTTTACCCAGGTTTCAACGTGGATAACCACGCCTTCTTCAGAACAAAATAAAAAATAAAAAACAGCTTGCCTAAATGGGCATAGTCAATTTCTAAAATGAACACGCACAACGGCAGGTCCCCATAAAATTTATTAACATTACACGGTACATCCGTACCAAGCCAATAACACTACTTAACTGTGTGTGCTGCCTCGCCCCAGCCAACGTGCGATGGGTCACAGGGGAACAGCCGGCGAGGCCTTAGTGCAGTGGAGAGCCTGTGACCCATCGCACGTTGGCTGGGGCGAGGCAGCACACACAGTTAAGTAGTGTTATTGACTTGGTACGGATGTACCGTGTAATGTTAATAAATTTTATGGGGACCTGCCGTTGTGGGTGTTCATTTTAGAAATTGACTATGCCCATTTAGGCAAGCTGTTTTTTACTTCTTATTTTGTTCTGAAGAAGGCGTGGTTATCCACTTTGAAACCTGGGTAAACACCGGGAATTTTCGCAATCGAGGCGGATTATTCATAATTTATTCACAAGAATGCTGTAAATTAAATATTCAGCAAACCTGCATCTGACTGCGTCTGTGGACTTGTTTCTTGCATTCCTCCATTTTGCCAGAAATGCAACATCTATTTGACTCAGCAATCTGCAGGCCGAAGTGGCCAAGCGGTTTTAGGAGCTACAGTCTGGAACCCCGCGACCGCTGCGGTCGCAGGTTCGAATTCTGCTTCGGGCATGGATGTGTGTGATGTCCTTAGGTTAGTTAAGTTTAAGTAGTTCTAATTTCTAGGGGACTTATGACCTCAGCAGTTGAGTCCCATAGTGCTCAGAGCCATTTGAACCACTTTTTTTTTTTTTTTTTTTTTACTCAACAATCAAGTTTAAGAGAATAATGCCGTGTGTGCAATGGCATTAAGATGGTACAGAAAATTTAACTTTTCGCCCTGACGCTTTTTTTTAATGAAATTATATATTGACTTGAATAACGCCAGTTCTGAAATGGCATGAAATTAGTTATTTTAATTAACTTTGCTCTGATAACGTTAGTTCGACCAAAATCGATTTCAAACCATGAATTGCTCATATATATTGCATAGAGGCCTCATTTTCTTTACATTCTTTCATTGGTCGGTAACCTTACTTTCCCACTCATCTTTATATACAATACAAGGAAAGGAGTGGACTATGATTCAGGCTGTTACGTTTAAACACAATGTTCATCACAATATATATTAAAATTTTAAGTCATACACAAAACCTACCATTTCAAACATTTTTGTAGCACCAATCTCTCTTACAAAAAATTTTAAAAAACACCTACTGCGTCAAACCCTGGACATGCAAATCCTAACTCTGAACATTATCTAACAAAAACCAATTTGAAATGATTATATAGCTTCTCTCATTTATGTGCTAAAGTTTGGTCAGGGGCAGCGACCTGCCTTAACGCTGTCACCACACGTCTGCTTCCTCCGGGCACCTAGCTGCAACGTCCACCTTAAAGCTGTCTGCACTCGTCTGCTTCCTCTGGGCACCTACCTGTGACTCCCCGGTTTTTTACTGCAAGCGGCCGGCTCTCTTAACCATCAAAGAACCTCCTACTCAAAGATATTATACTCGTTCCACCTTGCAGTTGGCAACTACCGACTATTTTCTAGAGCTACCCTGATGAGACCTTAGCACATACTTTTGACGATGTTTCTACCCTCTTTGCAGAGGTCATTTTCTAGAATGTACAAATGGTTCAAATGGATCTGAGGTCTATGCGACTGCTGAGGTCATCAGTCGCCTAGAACTTAGAACTAATTAAACCTAACTAACCTAAGGACATCACACACATCCATGCCCGAGGCAGGATTCGAACCTGCGACCGTAGCGGTCGCGCGGCTCCAGACTGTAGCGCCTAGGATCGCATGGCCACTCTGGCCGGCTTAATTGTAGACGGAAGGGATAATACAACTGCCCTGGATAATACGAGTTATGTGAGAAAAGTGATGAGAGTGGCAACGCTGCGAGAGATTTGGCAACGCTGTGTTGTTCTGCTTGAGTAGGCCAGTGTGTCAATCGCTTCCAGAAACTCAGTCCGACTTTCAGCTCCATACAGCCAACCCGTCATTCTTGATGGCACCATCACTGAAGTTGTGTTTTTCATGTACGTTACGAAAATGAAACGACGGAATTTATAGCAATCTTGTACTATCAAGGTTTGCGTTAAACTCGGGAAATCTACAAGTGTGACCTTTGAAAATTGGAAACAGGGCTATGGGTAACATTCCTCATGAAGAGCACAAGTTTCTTGTGGGCGCAAATGGTTTCTAAGAAGACCAAGAACATACCGAAGATGAAACACGTACAGGGAGACCTTCGACCTGAGAACGCGACCGAAACGTCGGACGTGTGCGTGCTCCTGTGAGATTGTTCCTCCAGAAGAAACAGTCAGAATCATGTATTTTTCAAAAAGTGTTCTTGAGAGGCCAGGAGAAGTGAGACCGGACATTGCAGACAAGTGGATGCAGTATTATGGCAGCGCCCCATATCACCCGGAATTTTTGACCTCAAAAACAAAAAAACAAAAATCTTGTTGCTTCACAGCTCTCCTGCTTACCTGGTCTGAGGCTTTGTCATTTTCATCATTTTCTAAAATTGAAAAAAACATCTGAGAAGGCGTCATTTTGGGGCTCTGCAGAACATTCAGAAGGTCCTACTAGCGGCAGCGGTTCACCACTGCTGCCAAGATTGGGAACAACGACTCTGCCAGTGTATGTCTGCCAAAGGGAAAAATATTTTTGTTTGAAATAATAAAAGCTTTGGCAGATAAAAGGTAATGGCCTTGCCACAGTTGATACACCAGTTCCCGTGAGATCACCGAAGTTAAGTGCTGTCGGTTGTCGCCGGCACTTGGAAGGGTGCCCATCCAGCCGCCTTGCGCTGTCGCCATTTTTCGCGGTGCACTCATCCTCGTGATGCCAATTGAAGAGCTAATCGATAGAATAGTAGCGGCTCCGATCACAGAAAACTATCACAACCTCTGGGAGAGCGGTGTGTTGGCCCCATGCCCCTCCTATCCGCATCCTCAACTGAGGATGACACGGCGGTCGGATGGTTCCGAAGGGCCACTTGTGGCCTGAAGACGGTGTCCTTTTTTTTGGTAGATAAAATTCCATTTGATTACTGTTTTTCACGCCCGTCATATTCACTGTAAGACTCACTCAGGTTGGACCATTGTTAGTAAACATCACAAGATGCTACAAATGGCCAACGTTGGTGTCGATGCAATGCTATGCTTGATTTATTAATCTATGAAACACACGTTCAGATCAGCCTGAAGGATACATATATGCTGGGTGATCAAAAAATCAGTATAAATTTGAACACTGAATAAATCACGGAATAATGTAGATGAAGAGGTACAAATTGACATACATGCTTGGAATTACATGGGGTTTTATTAGGACCAAAAAAATACAAAAGTTCAAAAAATTCCCATCAATGACCCTTCATCTGATCAGAGTAGCAATAATTGGCATAACAAAGTAAGACGAAGTGTGGGGCGGCGTATGGACCAATTGTTAATGAAATGTTCTGTAACGTAGAAAAGATTCATTTCCTGGCCGATGCACCATATGTGGGGTGGCGTATGGTAATAATTGTTAATAAATGTAATGTAATGTAGAAAAGCCAGCTCCAACCTTATAAATATTGCAGGGACGTGTCCTTCACGTCTCAACCACAAACACTACTCAATTCTATTACATTGCCATTCCTAGCTACACAAGGTGAGCTCATTTTTACATCTGCATATTTTTCATAACACTACGCAATCTCTTGTACTATTTATTAGTTAGCTCTACAGCATACAATAGGTTTCACTGCCACTTCAGATCCTGCTTATAAACGAACTTGTACATCTTTTTTAAATATTATTGTGGGACCATTTCCAATAAAACAGCACTTTGTACTTACAATATTAAGAGGCTTCTATACATACTTGTTACTCAAATACATTTGTATCTTAATTACATCATACTTCTCTGTTGTTTATTTCACTGTTGGGTTTGTCACATTAGGTATTTTCTTCACTAATCGGTGGATGGAATGGTTACAGAACTCATGCCCTGATAGCCATGACGGAAAATTTAATGTGTTGGAAAGAAGAAGTCGAAACTTAGGTGGATAGGAAAGATGAAGAATGAGTGAAATTTCAAAAGGGAAAGAAGATTTCACACAGCTAGGACTGCACAGCTGCCACACTGTTTAGAGGTTACAGAACAACCTCCTCGCTACAGAATTCATTCACTACCTATAAACCTCTTTTGGTCGATTCCTGAGACCTAATATCTTTTTACTTTTAGGGTACTCTAGCCTATATGCATTGGGATGTGGTTTTCCTATGATATTGGAAGGTCCTTGGTATTTACTAGGATTAACACCTTCGTCCCAATATCTCCTATTTTTCAAAACTCGTATAGGCACCTCCCAAGTTTCGTCATTAGTTACAACATGTTTATCAATGATAGGTACCGTAATTACTCCAGTTATCGGCAAGACCATTTTTAACTGGCTTCATTCAAAGTCAACAGCACTCCGATATTTCGACAAGATATCTATGCCAATTAAAACCTCAATACTGAGATTGTTTACAATTAAGCATGGATGATCAATTAAATTACCATTAATGTCAAAAGGCAGCAAAGCTTCTTGCTTTACCGTTTTTGGTACCTTGCCAGTAGCACCAATTATTCTTAGTCCTGATTCATTACTGTAAGCTTGTCTTTACCAGGTAATGCACGAAAGAAGGACGTAGATATCGCACTCACCTCACTTCCACTGTCAAAGAGACAACGTACATTGATACCCAACATATTCACTATTATTATAGGGTGGCTTATTCTCATTTGTACAGGTGGTTCCTCAAACTCACCCATTAGATCCTTTTGGATATGTCTCCAACTAAAGTGATCGACATCTGTCTTCATTACATTTAGATCAAAGTGTGCTGGGGTTTCCTGAATTACATTTTCAGCTGCATTTTCCAGTCGCTCTATTAATTTCAGATCGAAACACCGCACGACTTCTTTACATTTAGTTTGCTGAACATGACCCAAATTACTGTAGTCTGAGCGATTCTGCGCCTCCAGACCGGGCATAACACTAGTTACAGCTAAACCACTTTCACCATTATCGTCGGATTCCTTCTCAAGTGACAACTGGTCACAGCTACTGGGTTCATCGACCCCCAACAGGCTATCCTCTACATTCTCCTAAATCTATTAGTAAAGTATCAACATCCTGCACAGGCACTTTAGATAAGAGCACATCATCCTCATCGTAAATATAAGCATGAATTTCTTCTGCTTCTTCATCTGACAATTCAATAGTTTGTATCTCTTCCCTACCGTTACGCTGCTGCTACTTCTCTTTCTCTTCCCACTTAGAAAGCGTCTCTAACACGGTATCTATCAAATATTGTGAGTGATCTAATATTTCTGCTGTATCCTTAGATGCTACCGACCCCTCATCTACATGTTCAGTCTGAGTATTCTGATCTGTCTTACCAATTACTGTAATTACTGGCTTAGGAAAAGTAACTGCCTGGTGAGCGCCAGTGTCCTCATAGAAGGGAACTAGTTTTCCTGCCTCGGCCTACTACTGTTTCCTTTGTTTCCATTATAGTTAATTGGCACAGCATTGCTTTCCGCACTGTTGTTTACCTGCATAATTTTGTTCGGAACAAAATTACTATCATTTGGACGCCATTGTTGGTTCTGATAATTGTTTCTCCAATCCCTACCTCTCTTAGGATGGCGAACACCTACTGTTCTGATGTTTACATTGACATTCTGCTCGTTCTTAAAATTACTACAAGTGTTATTACCATTTCTGTTATTACGTGCTTGCTCCTCATTGGCAGCCACACGCTGTACACGTTCCAAATATTCAATGAAACGACCCAGATTGTCTCTAGGAGCAGATATAATTCTAGTTTGCCAGTACCATGGCAGTTTGGCTCAAGACCTAGTATTAACATTTCAGGTTTTAGCTTTTCCGCCAAATGTGATAAACGTGAGATCCATGACGCAGCAAATTCTTTAATAGATTCCTTGCCTACATTGAAGCGTTTTCCACTCCAAAATTCTCTCAACACTTCATTTTGCTTATTACTAGACCAATACTCATTAATGGAAGCTGTTTTGAATTCCGCTAATGTTTTACACTTCAACATAACATAAGTTGACCAACGCATGCCGTCACCTGCTTAATGGCTTCTAATAAATGAGATTTTCTCTCGTTCAGACCAAGTTGATGGAATCACATCTTCAAAATCGTTCCAGATATCTAGCGAGTGGATATTTGTATCTCGATCGAACCGCAAGAACTGCCGACACCCGATAAAAACGGCGTTTGCAGCTACAACTTGTTGCATACTACCATTACCAGAAGTTACTGAAGCTACTTTACTCTCAATTTTAGCAGTGTTAATACTAATATTTTCTACTCTCATTTCAACATTATCTACTCTTTGCACAATATGAGTAGTATCAGTTTTGATTGCGTCTTCTTCTGCTTGACATACGTTTACTTTTATATTAACATCTTTAAACCTATCTGAGCACAGTTCAGATTCCGCCTCGATCTTTTCTGTTAACTTGTGCTCCAGCTTCGCATCTTCCATTTGGAAGTCTTTGCAAACCTCAGCAACTTCGGATTTTACTGTTTTATACATTTCAGAAAATTGTTGAGCAACCTTTTTCTTAACATCATGATGATTGTAATCAATTTTATAATTCAAACTGTCCAGATCCTCTTTCAACTTATTGCAACCAGCCTTGAAGAAAGTTTCTAATTCAGCTTTATTGGATTCTAATTTATTGTCCTTTGCCTCAAATCGTTTATTAAAATTGGTTTAGCTGGCCACAATCCTGTTATTTACCTCAATTACCTGAGACTTTAATTCAGTATTACTGCTTTTGACCTGTTCACTTATTTCAGACTTTTATTCAGCTGTCATTCTAGCATTACTGGCCGCTATTGCTTGTAACATAACATTTAAATCCATAGCCCCAGTATCTTTGGGTTGCTCACTAGCTGGCTTTTATTAACACTCAGGTGACGAAAAGCTAGCTCCAACACCAGAATCATCAAAACTAAATGAAACTTCTGATTGATCAATCATATCTAACTTATCCTGTTTAAACTCTCCCATCTCTGATGACTGTTTCATTTTTAATTCATCAGAGAAACTATCATCCAATAAATTAACAACTTCTGACTTCTGCTTTACTACAGGGGTCACTGTTATTGAATCATTACCCCTTTGACACTACTGTCAGGAGACAATATTTCATATTTCACCATAACATTACGATTTTCATGCATATTGTCTGGATTTACAGTTCCCTCAACAGACATAGGTTCTGATTTAATTTTAATCTCGGTTTCTTCTGGCAGTTCCATCGCCAACAGTCTTTTAGTGCAGGTTAGTAAAAGTTTTGACAGCTTTTCGCTTAACTTAGTTCCTTCTGCACGACGTATGGCGTTGCCGGCGTGGAGTACCAGGATTACTAATGCGACGTGGCGCGTTGAACTGCAGACGGCACTTCGACGACTGCTGTGTGTTTGCGTGGTCCGCAACTGTAGGCGCAGCTCCGGTTGCTGCGGTGTGGCGAAACTGGCTTCTCGCGATGCCGGCAGCGCCGCTAGATTCAGTGCCAGCTCCGTCAATCCAGATGCGTTGTTAATCCAATTTCGTCGTCCACATGCATACGTAACACTATCACTGTTCTATTACTCAGTTGCGTGTCGCATTTCATTTCCGAATCCGAATATTTAAAATCACTTTCACTTTTACTCAGTATGTAATTTCCCGGCCGATGTACCATATGTGGGGCGGCGTTTGCAATAATTGTTAATGAAATGTTTTGTAATATAGAAAAGATGCATTTCCCGGCCGATGCACCATATGTGGGGCGGCGTATGGAATTTATTGTTACTGAATTGTTCCTATGATTTAATTAGTGCTGTTTTTTGCCGTTCTCAACACTGGCTCTCTAACTACAATATTGGCAACCAGAAAGTGATTAGCAAAACGTGAAGCCTGTAATCAGAATTCCTAGTGCCCACTTCAACTGAGAAATACACTTATAGCTACAGCTTATAGCTTTGAGGAATTAGGAGATTGTCTGGGATTCATAATCAAAAACGATTCATTCTAAAAGGTTTACTATATTCTGAAAGTCACAGACCAAAAAGAATCCACACAATCCAACTATCAGAGCAGTTCAGAGTCTAATGCGCTGATGCAACAATAACTGTTCAAATTAAATGTTTAAGTGAATGCTCGCCATAATTTGATGATAATATTCATGAAACGCTACGCTAAATAATGGTAGAATGTGTGTCCCGCGGAGGCGCTTGAAAATACGACATACACAACTGAAGATAGATCATTAAAGTCATCCCAGAATTAGCACTTCACTCGAAAACGATTTCATGGTTACGCTTATCCCAAGTAACTTATTACGGCATCCGAGGCTGTTTATAGCAATGATACCGACGCTACCCAACTCCCGCACTGGTGGTTAAATACACTACACGCAGTAGACGAGCTCTGAACTTGCCCTTTGGAGATACGCTATGGCTATAGTTCTATAGTTATTCAGTTGAAACTTCTCACATCTTCATGATTATAGCGGAGCTCCATTGTACTTAAATTTAAACACCCTAGCTTTATTTATTCACCTACTTAATCTACCTTGCTTCCTTACTTTTTAAAACAAAAACCAGAAAATCATGAATTTCAACTAAAATTTTAATTAGTGAGATCCAGAATACTGTTTCTACTAAATTATTATGCAAAAGGATCTAAATATAAATTTTTAAGTTTCTAGCTTATTTCTGTTGCGCCAATGTTTTTTACAGAAAAACATCCAAATCTCGAAAATGGTTAAAGCTATTGAACTGATATTCAACACATATTGGTTTAGTATTGCTCCTGACATGCTAGAAACGTTTCAGGTTATTTACTTGATTTTTAAAGTATTGCGCAACGTTTATGACGTCAGAGCTAATTACAGCGGACTGGCTGGCACACAATGGAAAGACTGTTGTGAATTTTATATGGCGTGAGTAGGCTGCTTCCCTACAAAAGCAAAGATGATATTCTTTACAGGATATGCTCAATATGTCCACCATCATTCCTCAAAAATAGCTGTAGTCGAGGAATAATGTTACGAACAGCACTGTAAAGCATGTCCGGAGTTATGGTGAGGAATTGCCGTCGGATGTTGTCTTTCAGCGTCCCTAAAGATGTCGGTCGATCACGATACACTTGCGACTTCAGGTAACCCCAAAGCCAATAATAGCACCGACTGAGGTCTCGGGACCTGGGAGGCCAAGCATGACGAAAGTGGAGGCTGAGCACACGATCACCACCAAACGATGTGCGCAACACATCTTTCACGCTTCTAGCAATATGGGGCGGAGCGTCATCCTACATAAACATCGTACGTTCCAGCAGGTGTTTATCAGCCAGGCTGGTGATGATGCGATTCTGTAACATATCGGCGTACCTCTCACCCGTCACTGTAGCAGTTACAAAACCAGAATCACGCATTTCCTCGAAGAAAAAAGGCCCGATAACGGTAGATGTGGTAACTTCAACCCATACCGTGACTTTCTCGTCGTGCAATGTAGTTTCCACGACAGTTCTAGGATTTTAGGTAGCCCAAATTCTGCAGTTGTGGGCGTTGACAGCCCCTCGGAGCGTGAAATGAGCTACGTCGGTCCACAACACGTTACTCTACCAATCGTCATCTTCCGCCATCTTTTGAAACACCAACACCGCAAATGTCTTCCGCTTCAGTAAATCGCCAGGTAACAGTTCATGATGCCAATGGATTTTGTACGGATAGCATCGGAGGGTACGCCTAAGTGCCAACCAAACCGTAGTGTACGGAATGCCGGTGCGACGTGCGACTGCACGAGCGCTGACTTTCCCGTGCATAGATGAAGCCGCTACAGTCTCCATTTCTTCTTGAACCGTCTCATCAGCATTATGCCTTGTGCTCGGTCGGCCACCACGGGGTCTATCGTCTAAACAACCCGTGGCTTCGAACTTCGAAATCATTCTCGCCACAGCTGCATTTGTCAACGGACCTTTACCCCTTCGAATTCCCTTCCTATGGCGATAGGATCGTAACGCTCAACTAGCACATTCCCCATTCTGATAATACAGCTTCACTAAAAGCACCTTTTCAGGTAACGACAACATGCTGCGACTGCTGGCGCATCTCATTCTCTCTCTCATTACAGCTCCTTTTATACACGATTGTCATCCGCAGTCACTGACGTTTCGCTGTCCAGCGCCATCCGTCGGACATTGTATGAACTTTGTTTTCTTTTGGTTCTAATAAGACTCCATGTCATTCCAAGTATGTGTCAAAATTATTACCTCTCTCTCTACATTATTCCATGGTTTATTCAGTTTTCAAATTTATTCTGACTTTATGATCACCCTGTATATTCAGTTGCCGACCTTATTGTACGACCCCCCACCTAATTGGTTACGTGGGTATTTCTTGACCTCTTAGCCACTGTGACATGTCTAAGCGCCCAGATGTGGATTGTAACTTCCACACCGGTACCCACATTCAGTCGCACCGTTGCCCGTGCCCCACCACGTGGACACGGGTCTTATTTTGGCCTCATTTTGTCTGCGCCTTTGTATTGTTTCGATCTTGTGTTCATTTTTGTTTTTTCCGTTTCCTCTTGTTTCTCTATGTTTTCCTTCTTCGGCAGCTTACTCAAAACTGTTTAACAAATGTTTTGAAATTAGGAAGAGAAATAGAAAGAAATAGTTATGAATGAAGAAGAAAAGAAGCCATTGGTCCTCAGGCTCCAATACTCTTTGATTCTACGCTTATACCATGAATATCTATACCATACTAGGGCTACTTCTAAACTAATTACACTATTTATAAGTTTAAAGTGCCGTGTTTGCCTATGGAAATTGCGACTGTGCACCGACACTGTTTATGTCTATGTACAGTTTTGGATCTATTCCAGATTGTCCACCTTGTTGGCAATAACTCTGCTACGTCTTCGATGTCATTTCTAGATTAAGGATATTTCTGTCGGCTCATTTGTTCTGCCTTAGTCCCCATTCTCATACTCCTATGGCGCCTGTCTACATGATGCACACAGGTTTGTCGTCTATACGTCCTCTCACGACCGTATACTTTGTGGCATTCGTCTGATATTATTTATGCAAGTGCCTCCAGTTCGTTCCATAGATCCGGTGTTCTGATTTCATCGTCTATGTGGCGTGCAGTTTGTATGTGTCATATCCCTAGTGTGTTCCTGTCGGCCGCTGTGGACGAGTTGTTCTAGGCGCTTCAGTCCGGAACCGCGCTGCTGCTACGGTGGATGTTAGTCTGGACCCTTTAACTCATGCACAATAGCAAATTTGTAAGGATAGGCATGCAAATATATTTTGATAATGTTTCGACACGACAGTCTCCTAACGCCAGCTGTATACATAAACGGTGGTGGCATTTCGTCGAACTTCGTTCCAGGCTTTCCTTCGCTCAGGCAGTGTTCTCCCGTGTTCCAACTGTTTTCTGAAAGTTACGGTTTTTATTCGCCATAAATACGTTTCGGACCATTCTTCCGCTAATTTTTGCGTTCCATAATTGGCTGCAGGTTGTGATAAAACGCCTCCAACCTTACACTATTGACAAAATAGTTCTACACAGGTTTTCCACGAATTGTGCTTCGCCTAATGGTCCACAAAGAACACACGCTGCTTTGTTGTCAGCACCATTTTGTGTTGTATTCAGCTCGTCACTAAACACGTCTGCTCCTCTCATTTACTCAAACGTTATACACAGAGCAGTACTCGGGACAGAACATGCACGAAATGCGCACGCGCAGACATGTGATCCATCAAAATCACGGTTTTCAGCATTTTCTGTGATGGATAATTCTCCTGCTCATGGCCAATGGTCAATTCCGCATCAGTCTTGTAATTATTTTCCAGCCAGCTACACTTTGCAGAGGCTGTAATGTGGTTCAGCACTAGGCCAAAGACATGGTGAAACGCTTCGACTGTCGCTGTCGCTGTTAAATGACCATTTTAAGGATAGCGGAAACGTCAATATTGTAGCTGGTTTATTGCGCGGTCGGTGCCCAAAGAAAAAACCTAGTTGCTATCCATCGCGAGGAACTCGCTAAGAAGAGGACAAAATGTTGGTATTATAGCTATATTAGCGTTTAATTGTGGCTTGGCCTAACGCCGAAAATGATTTTAATTTAAAAAAAAGAAGCCAGAGCATCACAAGTGCAGTTTGGATGTATTCAACCTCGTCAACAGGCCTTTATCCACTACAGATCCAGCAGATTTGTTACAGACCAAGGTGAGAAATGTAGCTGGATGTGGGTGGGGTATCCCATCATACTGTTTCTCAAGTAACCTGCCCGGCTAGCCTCGCGGCCTAACGCACTGCTACACGAATGGAGAGGGTATGTGACGCTGTTTCAGAGATTACGAAATCAAACTGCTAAAGAATTTGTCGCTATGAGCTAACTTATCAGTACGACTTTGCACCCTCAGTGGACGGGATGCATGTAATGATTCGGTTGAGAAAGAAGAAATAAAAAGCCGTTACTTCCTCCCCTGAAGCAAACTGGCCCAAAACTGTTGAAACTGGTTCTTGACATCCTGGATACTGATACTTTGAGGGAGTTCACGACCTATCTCGTAGTGCACATGTTGCATGGAGGACAAATCTGAAGATCTTGTTTTCTATGGACTACCCCAACATCATACAGACAGTTCATAAATATCCTGCTGGAGACAGAGCTGAAAATTTTACTGTGCACAACAATACCTCAACAAAAAGTAGCGAGTTCATAGACATACGTACCATGTGTAGATGAGCTGTGTTCTGGTGAAAAATAACACCAATACTGCTGCATGAAAAATAACATATGATGATGTAAGATGTGCATGCCGTACTGTGTTGGCGTCAGTATACCCTCAGTCAGTAGCAGCGGTGACGTGACGTCGTACCCGGTGGTCCCCACGCTATTACGCCATGAGTCAAACCGCTGAGTCTCCTCAAAAAATTGGAAGAGTGGGACCACTCCCCAGATGGTCATCATATTCGCTGATGATGGTCATCCCAGGTAGTGCAGAACCGATTCATCACCGATCACTGTCATTCATCACGAATTTGTGCGTCTCGGTCACGGCACCGCTCCAAACGCAGGCATTTTTGTTGCCGTGTTGACGGTAACATACGCATAGGATGGTAATTATCTAGGTTGGCTGCTGCTAACCTCCAACCAATGGCGCAGGATTACACAGAGTGTGGCATAGAATCCAACAATTGTTCTCAGGTGGCAGGCGCGGATGTCAAGGGGTTTCGATGTGCTTAGCACACAGTACGAAAGTGTTACATGCTGGTCATCGGGCGTGGTCCACCACAATCCTTATGAAGAGTATGCCTGTCCTCAAGGCCTCACATAGAGCAGCATCGAACCACCGTCACTTATGAATGCCTCGTAAATCTGTATACGGTACTGCACCATTCAACCAGCCGGCAAAATGGAGACCAACAGTAAGGCCCATATGAAACTCTGTCAGGTGCTGATAACGCTGTCTCCCATGAACACGGCATCTCCTTCTCAGTGATCAGTTAACATCTGATGCTGATTGCGCCCTTCGTGTATCCTCCTTGCAAATCTGGCAACAAAACTAAAGACAAACCATACCTATGCACAGTGGTGGGTGTTCTACCAGTCGCAGAGAGTTGTGACTCTGATCGTTTACATGTCCACCAATGATGTATACGTGAACAAAGTTATGCTGACATCCGTCCATCTCCTCCAGGTTCTTCACTTTTTTGTCGGACAGTGATTTTGCATGACGTGTCAAAGTTTTCCTGATGGAATGCACAAGATTTCATGGGAGCTGAAAACCACGGTCATGTCAACTGTTGTACGAATATAGTCAAACGATTCGACCCCTAAACTGCAAAATACCTATACGACATAGTAACAGGAGATCAGCCTTGTCTGTATTCGTACGAGCCGGAAAACGAGCGGGAGTCAGTTGTTTCGCTTTTTCAAGAGGAATCGAAACTGATAATCATGATTGGTTCACAAAGCACTTTGAAGAAAATTGACGCATTTTTCTTTTTGTTCACTCGACATTTTCAGAGAATTACTTTAGAGAATCGAAGAGCAGTTAATCTTGAATGGCAGGCAGCAGTTTGTTTGTCACAAGTCGTCGATGTAATCAGAAAAACTAATCGGGAACTTATCATCACCCTTAATCACGAAGGTGCAGGTGTCACACTGCATGCAAGACAGTTCGTTGTCTCACGGATAAAAACATTAAATTTGTGTCTCATTGTCCAGATTAATCTGTTTCATCGAATTAAGTATTTTCTCTTTGTTTACGTAAGTAAAAAAAAAGATAGAAAACAGTTAATGGTAGTTTGAGGTAAAGGCATAAGATTGTGAAAAAGTTGTGAATAATTGGTACGAAAGCATGAAAGGAATTATAAAATTTCAAGGTGAATAGAACAGTAAAATTATGTGTACTAAAAATATATTATCCTTTGACGGTTTTTGTGAAAACTTAGAAAGCGGTTCTCACGTTCACACAGGCGCTAGCTGTGTGCTCTATTTGATGCCCGGCAGACAAGAGGTGATGAAAGGTGTCTCTCTCAGGTTTTAAAACTGTTGGTGTCCAGAGAAAATTGTACCAGAAAGTCACAGTTCCTCCATGGAAACGAAATTGTTCTAGGAACAGTTACTCCACCAATACAGAAACTGTACTATCAGCGAAAAAAATACTCTCTGCACATTGAAGGAAGCGTAATAAAGGTCCATAAAACCGCATTTAAACATTAATTTTATTGCAGATATATTTTCGAAACATTTAGAACGTCCAATATGTTATATTGTGACGTAGTGTACGGCAGTGTAGAGACCTGCATGTAGCGGGGAGAGTAGTCGGACAATGGCTCTGAGCACTGTGGGATCTAACTGCTGAGGTCATCAGTCCCCTAGAACTCACAACTACTTAAACCTAACTAACCTAAGGACATCGCACACATCCGTAACCGAGGCAGGATTCGAACCTGCGACCGTAGCAGTCGCGAGGTTCCAGACTGTAGCGCCTAGACCCTCTCGGCCTCTTCGGCCGGCAGTCGGACAAGGCTGGTAGCGTGTATATCACCGTTGAGAAAGATGGTGGCGCCGATGATAAAAGTTTCGCGTTTCCTCGGAAACAATGGCTGGTGAGAAAATAACACACAGCCAGAGACCGTGATAACATCGACGTCATCATCATGGCCACACTTCATCTTCCATATAATGTGACGTACCATAGGATAGAGTTGACGCTAAATAAATAGTAGTCCTCCCATACACACATACATACACAGATTTCAGTTGCCTATCTCTTTTCTTCGCTCGGCATTATTCGTCCTTCGCTCTTTCATTTTTCTGTCCTCCATGTTCCTGGCCGGCCGCTGGTGGCCGAGCTGTTCTAGGCATTTCAGTCTGGAACCGCACAACCACTATGGTCGCAGGTTCGAATCCTGCCTCGGGCATGGATGTGTGTGATGTCCTTTGGTTAGTTAGGTTTAAGTAGCTCCAAGCTATAGGGGACTGATGACCTGATACATTAAGTCCCATAGGGCTCAGAGCCATTTTTGAACCTTATTCCCACACCCTGTCCACTTTCTCCGCCCCTTCTAATTCCATATTCTCCTTTCCCTCTGTTTGTTAATCTCCTCCTCCTCCTCTCTCTGTCCATCACCGCTTCTCCTCCTCTGTGACAATCTTCTCAACCTGTCTCTTCCTGTTCATTTCCTTCTCTTTCAATTTTTGGTCCATCTTCTCCTCTCCCTTCTCTCTATCCAACACCGTCTCACTCTTTCTCTGTCCATTTTCTCTTTCTTTGCTCTCTGTTCATCTCTTCTTCCCCTAGTCTCTGTTCACCATCACCTCTCTCCTGTCTCTGTCCATCTCCTCTTGTCTCCTCTTTGTGTCTCTCCTCATCCACGTTATCACACTCACTCCAGTATCAGTGACATGGCTAGTAACCATTAGTATTTCTCTTCCGGCTGTAACTTGAACTATGTGGCGGATAATTTTGCAAATACACTGTGACGGCGCGGTTCTGTCCATCCTTTACCTGCTACTACCTGTGAACTCATCGCAACAGATCGCCAGTAGGAAAGCCGAACAGAACCCTAGCGTACTGCAACTCGCACCAGGCTCCATACAATGTAATTATTCCAAGAATCGTAAAAAGGTCTTAATTTTGAATGAAAAAAAAACTTCGGTATGTTCTGAACTTTGATAATGTACACGTTCACTACCAAGCCTGTGGTAATATTAACACAAACCCTTTCATTCACGTTAGCACGTTTATGGTAACGTATGTCCCAAAATCTGAACAGCTACTAAGCACAGATTGTCCTCAAATGAAAATGCTCACCATGCTCTTAAGTTTATCTGTGTCTAATGCACTCACGTTTTTATTCACCGATCTGCTCAGTAGGCCACGGGGAATTACTGTCTTTTCTCACAAACAAAATTACTTAAAAAATCCGTACTTTCTAAAAACACACTGGAATAAATATGCCTTAATTTTAAAAGACTTTCGAAACATGCAGCACAATTAAAACCAGCAACTTCCTTCGGAGCTAAGACTACACACGACCGTACTATTGTAAGCGTTCTGTATCTCCATGGGACAAGGCGCCCAATGAATACTCCGTTCCGATTAGTCTATTTTCTTTAAGGTCAATAGGAAAACATTATTCTCCAGCATTAGTCCGCGCTTTTCGTAACTAACCAATCAACGAACATCACACTTTCGTACTGTACTATTTCTCGAAATAAATATTTAACATTGTGATATTTTGTTTATACTTCACGTTACTAACTATTTTTATCTGCAGTCGAATTAGCTTTCCTTTTACAGTAAAATTATTTAACATTTAATGATACAAAATTCCCCGTTGTCTGCATTCACACTGTCTTGAAACTTTCTCACACTAGTTCGCACAGCGTTCATCAGGAGAACAATGATCTACATATTTACTTTAGACTACATTCACGCATCAGACACACTACTAAAAGAGTATACAAAACTGTACAAACATTCATAAACAAAAATATCCTTCAAGAAATAAACAGAAAAATTCAAGAAAACATTCTCTTGGCCTGTTTCTTGAATGTCTCTGTCCGCTACTGTAGCCTGGTGGACGAAAATTAGGACTACATACTCCACATACATATATGTGTGTGTGATATATATTATATGTATTTACATATGTGTTAACTTTTATTATATGTATATCCATACATATAATAATAATGGGCCTGTATTTAATACTGTATGCAGTTATAAATAAATTAGAACAAGACCACTCCATCCAGGTTGAGTTATCAACTAGACTTAGCTAGAAATATGCTGCCAGAGGCAAACTTCAATCATTTGTAGCACACAAATTTGACTAATAGTTGCAATTTTCGTGAGAGTCAAACAACACTGAAGCTTTTTAATTTATTTGTTTATTTAACGTACACAGCAAAAAATATAAATATATGAATTTCTCTTTTCCATGATGTGTTATAATTTCTTTATTTCAGTCGATTGTTATAAGGTTATCTGCATTTACATTTGCTTTTAGAGTTAAATCAGTTGTTGGCATTAATCCTCTTTAAGAAAAATTGAAGTCTAGCTACGTCTGTGATGAACTGAATGTGTTTCTGAATCGAGGAAACAGTTCCACACCCATCCGGACACCAGGTAGTATACGTGAGCTAACAACATTGTACTGAACATCAAAACACTATTCAGACACAATTTCCTGACGCAGCCCAGTAAAAGCTAAGTCACTTACACACAAAATCAAACAGAGGTAAAAACCCAGAAATTTCACCCGAAAAGAAACATTCAAGTGCCGAATTTTCGTTACAAAACTGGAAACCCTCTTACACTTTTTCGTTGGAGTTCGAGAAGCGAGAACATATTATTAGGTTATTTCTGGGAAAATTTTAGCAATGCAGTGCAATGCAAAATCTAGTAGAGGAAATGAATTTACTGTTCATTGGTTACAAAACAACATGGAATGTAAAACAGACGAAGATAGAAATCTGTGGTAACTTTTGAGAAGTCCAGTCATCGCTGTAAGCCATTATTTTCTTTATCGAGAAATGTTTCACTTAGCACAACGAAATCATTTTCGCTAGACTTAATCATTACGGATGGGGTGTCTTAGCACTGAGCAATGATCATACTTTAGATGCCAAATAGTTTCAGAAGCTATAATAGAGCTTCCTGAGCCTTCGTAGGTGATATACATGCCAGCGTTTACTCTAATCCACGATATGGTTCACAATTTTCAGGCCGCGCCCCTTACTAACATGAAACTTTTAATCCCCATAGTTTTATTCTGGATAACCACTTGAGTTTTAATAATTAGCTTTATTTAGGAGACAACACTACTATGAAGCACACATATGTAAAGAATATCAATAAATGTTCCATAACAACTTTCAGTGTAGTATAAGGGGACCACACCCTGCCTATCTAACCCATGTTAATTTAGGTAAGTATTTGACCCATTTCTGAAAAAAAAACTATTTGATGCAGGACCTTAATGTTACATGATGCTAATAGAGGCAACTATCCTGAAATCTATTTTATCCATTCTATAGTTTTTAAGGAACACTTTTTTAAATGTATTAACAAAAAATATTATGTTTTCTTCTGCAGAAAATATTTGTAGTGAACTTCCTAATGGGGGCATATTAATGAATGTAGTACAAGAAATGGAATTGTATGTCATGCAGAGTCTCTGAAAATTTCTTTTATTTACCTATGATTGTTTCTGATATAATGGGGCATATGTTTTGAAAATTTTAATTTGTGGTAAATGGAGTTTAAAGAAAAAACTTTTGAAATTTGTTACTTACAGTTAATTAAAACTGTCCTGATGCATATTATGGCCATTCTTTGGCCTCCAGCAGGTCTTCCAGCTTCTTTTTCACCTTCCTAGATGTTTGTCTGGCTTTTATGGCCATATTAGATGTAGACCTGCAATCCCCATAGTTTCATTCTGGATAATCACTTGGATTTTTTATAATTAACTTTATTTAGGAGACAACACTTCTATGACGCAAACATGTCAGTGAGAATAAAAGTCTCCAGTAGCCTAACCGCTATTTTATTTGCACCACGAATTTTATTCTGATGGACACAATCCATGACATGGTTTATCCTCAGTAGAGAACTTATGGAAGAATATGTCCCAAACATCTCTCTTCATTGCCTCCAGAATTTCTTTATTTCTCCTAATTGCCTGCCCATAGTATACTTGCAAGTTTTCTGTTTCAGTTTTAGTTAACCGACCCTGTCCGCTCAACAATTTTTCATTTTCTAATTTTTTTCCTTTCATATCAACAGTTTTCTAAGCCCAGTTTCCAAACGTATTTGAACATGGACTACACATTATATTTGGCTAATAATGGCATCTCCATATGGCTTAGATTTCACCATGTTGTTGTATGCCTTACTGTTACCATCGCCCAAATATTAGGTTTACTTTCTGTCTCTTGTTTCTACAGAGTGATGATATATTTGTTGTACTCCATGGGCTTCCATACCATCACTTATTCCTCTAAAATTAGCCACACAGTTGTGTTCTTTATGTTCATTGACTTTAGAACATTTGCAATATTCAGACATTATCTCCACATCTATCACTTTACCGGTGGATACACTCATGGCAGTCACTTCTCCATTGAGAGAAGTATGTCCTGTTTTCTGCCAACTTCCATCAAGTGCAACTGCAATATCTGAACATCCATCATTTTCTTCCACTGCTTCCCTAGCAGCTAGTTTCATGCTTTCCTCGCTGACCTCACAAACAGTTTTCTCTAATATTGCAGTCAGTTTTTCAGATTTATTTGGTGGTTGATGTAAGTTCATCACTGGACAAAATGTCTCCCTGTAGCCATGCCCTTGCCAATGGATCGTAAGGCCTAATCTAATCTAGTATTGATTTAATACAGACCACTTGCATCTCGTTTTGAAGAACTTATACATGAAATCACAGCTGAGTATTTAGTGCAAATTAAATACAAAGCAGTTGCTAGGCTTTTCCTCCCACTGGCACTCTCACAAATTTTCAGACTCTGTGATTCACCACACTGTCTACATTGTACAAATTGAGAAATTACATCTGATAATATTCACAGATTCATAATAATGTTACTGCATCCCTTGTCACTTACAGAAAATTCGTTGTAACTCTCTTGAAATTGTGATAGCTTCCTTTATGATGCCCTTGTTGAAGAATTACAATTAGAAACATCGTTGCCAGGCGACATAACCTCTTGTACAGAAAGCTTTCTAAACTTGTTTCCTTTAAATTGTCGTTTCTTGAAAATGCCTTTATGTTTCGTCATCTTCAATAAACACAACAAAACACACGTAAACAAGCACTGCAAACGTAAGTATAACAACTACTCGCAATCAGAACTGAACAAAACTAACCGTGTGTTTGAAAGCGTGTCGATTACAAACAGCATAAACAAAAGAGTACCGGCCGTTGCATTCCGAGGATAGCGAACACACTCGGGAGTAAAAAAAATCAAGAAAGTGCAATGCAGGGGATATAAAGATCTAAAATATGTGTACAAAAGTGGGGGACAGAAAAGTGGTCGTTGCACATAAACTCACGTGGTAAGCCAATGCTCTTTAAATGCTGGAAAAAAAAATTTCAGCTAAATCCTTTTGAAAGTACTTAAATAAAACCTTTAATCTATCGAAATATGATGAAAACTGAAAATCGATTTTTTTCGATCTGAACCATGGTGTGGTCCCATTAAATTTTTGATATGATAGCCGACGATTGGTACAGTAGTAAGACTGTGCAACTCTTGCAACTGTAATCATTTCACTTCACGTTCATTTTTTGGATTCTTGTTTTATATGGCTCACTTCGTCCATGAGATAAAACAATGCAGGCGCCTCTTTATCCATGAGACCCCAAAATCGTATGTGTCGCAGAGATTTTTTGCCTTTTCTTCTAGCTTCTTGTAAAGATAGCAGTGCCTTCAACAGCGCACTAATTCCTGGGGTAGATATAACACATTGGACGCATCTGCCCATACACACATTTTACATTTAGTTCATTATAAAACTTCATTTTCACTTAAAGTGGATGTAATTACCGAATTCCCCGTCATTTTATAGAAAATTCCATTGAACTCACTGTTGGCATATTCTGTAACTATGTACAAATATTGTACACTGATTCACGCCTGAATTCAATACAAAACAAATCAAAATACGGGCTACTTAATTATATTTTGTATATCGTAATATTACTATTGTATGAAATTTCTTTCTCTGCATCGCAGACAAGGACTCTAATTGTGATTCCTAGGTATTTATTCCTAACTGCCAGCCTTAAATTTGTGTAATCTATCTTGGAATCGAAATTTAACGGATTTCTTTTGGTTCTCCTTTGGGTCCTCTCACACCTTTCCTTAACTGAGGGACAACAGTCAATCTTCGTATCATTGAGATGTCGTGGCTGTATCATTTTGCAATTGATTGTTGAGTTCTAATGACTTCACTAGACGGTAAATAGCAGTATCAACTGCAAACAATCTAAGAGGGCTGCTAAGATTGTCTGCTAAGTCATTTATGTAAATTATGAACAACAAGAAGTCTGTAACATTTCCTTGGGGAACGATAGACAACATTTTTGCTTTACTCGATGATTTTCAGTCGATTACTACGTACTGCGTCATTTCTGAGAGGAAATCTCGAATACAGTGGCACACTGAAGCGATACCCAACAGGTACACGATTAGAATTGTCTTGTGAGAAACGGTGTCAAAAGCCTTCTCGAAGTCTAGAAATATGCAATCAGTTTGAATCTCTTGCCGATAGCACTCATTACTACGTGCGAAGAAAGAGTTAGTTCCGTTTCATAAGAGCGATATTTTCAGAATCCGTGCTGTGCGTCAACATACCGTACTCAAGCCTAAGTGTATGGTATTGGATTCGACCGAACACCCTGCAGAAGCCTTATTGGATACAAACAGCGCTCTGGTGAATTCCACTGAGGATGATTTACTTCCAGCTCCGTTATGCGCTTTGTTCTACGTAACAGTTTTCTACAGCCAAAAGAGTTTTGAGGAAGGGGTGTCCGAATAAAGCTACAGCCGATGTTAAGTCAAGCCCTTGATGTAAACATTTTTTTCAATACTTTAATTTTCTCGAACCGCATGTCGCCAATTGTCACTTCTCGTTGTTTTTCTGCCCATAAGATGTTGGTTAACATGCTGAATCAGGAGCAGATTTACGCAACGCATAAAAACAATTTAGTATGCACTGTCTGATATTGTATTTGTACACCAAATAGGGAAGCTGTAACGTGGAACTTATCGTTAGGTGTCACGAGAAACGGATTCGAGAGTTTAAAGGTAGCGCTAGGGGAAGGGGGGGGGGGGGGGTTGTGCTGTTAATAGAGAAAGAGTAATAGCAGAACGTATCGGTCAGGATAGATGAATGACTTAGCAAGTGGAACAGCCATTGGATACCACCAAACAAACTGATCAGGGACGTTTCAACGCCACTACAGCTGTCTAAGCCGATTGTTGGTGATTTAACTGAGACATATAAAAGCGAAGAAACAACAGTAGTTGAACCAAGATCAGGCAGGCATTTTGTACTCACGGACAAGGGCGGTTGAGCAGTGAGGAACGTGATTGCAGAAAACAGTATGAGTCAGCAGGAGAAATACGTATTGAGTTCCAAAGTGCTTCAGCACTCCACCTAACTCAATGAATGTGCGTAGGCAGTTAAAAAATGGTCGTTTAGTGTGATGGAATAGGCTTCGTCCACCAGCAGTTCTATGCAAGGGTCTGGCTTTGGCACATGCCTGGAGAACATTTACTGCAATCACATGTCGTGTCAAACATGTAGTAAGGTGTAGGTGGTGTTGCAGTATGGTTAGTGTGTTATCGCCTTGCTCTGCTTCAGACTACAATATGTGAGGGAATGTACGAACACATTTTACAGATTTTTTTGCTAGTATAGTAGAGGAGCTGTTCGAGGTCGATCATTGTTGGTATGAGCATCACAGTTCAGCCAGACATAAAGCAGCATCTGCAAAGCAATAGCCGCGCGGGCCACCCACGTGGTCTAGGTCGCCTTGCCACAGTTCGCACGGCTCACAACATAGGAGGTTAGAGTCATCCCTCGAGCACGGGTGTGTGTGTTGTCCTTAGTGTAAGTTAGTTGAAGTTAGATTAAATGGTGTGTAAGCCCAGGGACTGATCACCTCAGCAGTTTGCTGACATAGGAACTTACCACCTCCAACGCAAAGCAATACCTTGCGGACAATCTGAAATGAACTGACCTGCTCAGAGTCCTGACCTGAATCCGTGCAACAAAATTTGGAAGAATTATAACATCCATCCAGACCCTAGCATTCAACATAACTGCATTCTCTGGTTGCGGCTCTTGAGAGACAATGGGATAGCATTCCTCCATAGACATTCGGACACATCATAGCAAGTGTCGTGAGTGGAGATCAAGTTATCATAAAATTTACAGATGGATTCCCATCCTCAGAGGCAGATGTGTATCTATGTGAATAACTGGCAACAGTGATAGCATATTAACAGCTAGAGTAATATGTATCTTTAGCCTTATGGCAGCGGCAGTCAAGAGTTGAGCTTAAGAGCCATGCCCTGACCCCACTGCCATAACGCTCAGTGTCACTGCACCCTTCCCCCACCGCTACGCCATGCTGTCTGAGCTTGAGGATGGGGAAGAGGCGGAAACTGCGAACACGCTGCATTTAAATGGCAACGCAGATGCCCTGCATACAGCTTGGTTTTATATTTCACATTTCTCAACAACACAGACAAAAACTAAAAAAAAATTTGGTATTATTTTATTACTTTTGACGCGCTTAAAACATGATATACCTTTCATTTGCTACAAACTGTCACCATGTTAAGACACGCCGAAAATTTCGCAGATTATCGCACTGAGGTTGCCAAGTAATCTTGACTTGTTAAGTTGTGTAATGAATAAAGCTCTACCATACACATACGTTGAACAAAATATTTTAGTACTTTTGTAACCACGTTATGGAGACTTGGAGACTGTACCTGAGGAAAATAATGCAGACGTCTAGGAGAGTTTTAACAGAAAAGAATGTGTATTTAAAACAGGAAATACACAGCAGACCTAGCAGTTATATCTGCACATGCACATAGGCCTTTTTATCTGAAACCGAAAACAGATGTAACATTGGAAGAGTTCTCAAAACGTTCAGAAAACTATCCTTGTAATTATTCCAAAGCCACAACGAATTCTTGAAACCTGTCTGTTTCGCAAACTTCTATGAGTCTATGGAAATGAATGGTGTTTTTTGACAGAATTTGTCCCTTCCATAATGCGATTTTCTTTGTAAATGCTTCCCAATCACTTCAGAAATTAGTTGTTTCTTACTTTGCAGTGTTTTACAGAGGGCAGTGTGCTGTCACGTCCACTTAAAATGCGAGGTCTGCAATCCATTCCAGATATTCTAATTTTCGATTCCGCAGTACTTGATAAATGAAAGATACAAGAAAACAGGCAAAATATGGACGGAGAGAAGGAAACAGGGACACAGCCAAAGAATGAAGAAATTTTGCGAATAGAGAAAGAAGAGGGGAACAAGAAAAAAATCAATCAAGTTTATCGCTGAGGCAAAAATGTGTAAAAATATATGCAATTATATGCATGCAAAATTCTGAAATTTCGCTGTTTGTACCAACACTTTCTCCCTGCTCTCAATGCCTGCAAACTTAGGACAAAGAGCTTCTTCATGTGCGTCACTATCAATACCTTGTAGCCATCACGGTAATTTTTTGCTCTTTCGTCGTCAACTAAATTTTTAAATTATTTCTGTGTGCTATTACAATGTCATTTCATTAAAAATGCACAGTAACTTCAAATATACGACAGCGTAACTGATACTGAGAAATTTTATCCCTCTCTGTGGTCATTCCCATTCACTCTTAAAGGCTTATGACGACAGCTCACTAGATTACATCTTCTTGTGGAAACAGCTACTAGACCTGTGACCATTCTTCATACTATGAACAAACGCAGAAGGGTAAAAAATGCTGATATCATCAGTTTACAGAACTGAAGACAGTTTTGTGCTGGCCGAAAAACACCATACCGGAAAACTATAGCGCTGTACCGAGTACTTCCGAAAAGGACCGAACGAATCCGAGACAGGTCGAGCTTCCGTAGGCACGTGGCCCGTATACCTGGCACGCTAACCGTAATCCATACGTCTTTAACTTCCTGTCTCCTTCTGGGCTATTACTACGGCATCGTTGCTTCGACAGTGCTATATTATGCTGCTTACAAACTTGGATATTACTTCCTTCTGTTGACATTATGTCCCTTTATCCCTTCCTCTCTCCTGCTCTAAACATATCATCACCAGTTGGTGGTTCACATTGCCGTTAGAACATAAATTTTTCGATCGTTGATCATCCTTCCATACTGATTTTTGGGATAAGGCATACTAGGGTCGATAACATTGGTACTACTGATCATCAGTTATATGTGAGAACTGTGTGTAAACCAAAGTCTGAGTTTTACTGGCAGAACACGCAGAAGATGTGAGGTCTACTAGACTGCGTACACTGCCCTTGTTCGTCCTCTACAAGAGTATCTCTGTGCTGTATTGGATCCTTACCAGATGAGTTTGACGGAGGAGATCGGAAAAATTCAAAGAAGGGAAACTCGTATTGTATTATCGTGAAAGAGAGGAGAAAGTGTCACGGATATGATAAGTGAGTTACGATGGCAACCATTAAGACAAAGGCGTTTTTCTTTTAAGTACGATTGTACAATTTCGGCCTCAGGCCATTTTCAAGTATTTTCTGGATTGTTTTTAGTGGTAAATTATGCGTTGTATGCAGTTGCTCCTATGACTCAGTGTTATGCTCATAAAATAAATTAGAGATATTTTACACTATTTTAGGAGCACCTTACGTATGAGCATTACATGGAGTCACAGGAGCAACGACATACAAAGCACAATTTACTTCTAGAAACCATTCATAAAATGCTTCAAAATGGCCTAAGGCCGAAATTGTCCAGTCGTACATAAAATAAAGTGAATGGCAGCTGACAGCATCATGAATCTCTCAAAAAATTCATCGCAGCTGCAGACCCTATCGCACTGAAAATCATAAAGGCGTTTTTCGTTGTGGTGAGATCTTCTCACGAAATCTCAATCACCAACTTTCTTCTCTGCATGTGAAAAATCCACCAAGCATTGTCAAAGGATGAAGTACTTGATTCCTTTTAGTATTTATTTTTCCTGAATTAAGAATATGTCCTTCTATACCTACCTTGTCAGTAACAGATGAAGTTAGATGTAGTAAAACTGTTAACAAAATAAAAGTATGTTCAATTTTGGATAATATATTATTTCTTTTTTATTGTTATAAAGTCAAACAGTTTAGATACATGAATATGAATGAGTTTTTTATTTGATTTTCTTTCATAAGTGGGGATAATCTGTACTATCATTTGTAATAACACTAAAATGCATGTATAATTGTGTATGATTTGGATGTAGCCAACAATCACAAATATTTATTGCAACCCTGTTTCTTTGTTAGAAAAATTTAATTTTTCTTTAGTTTTTTCATGAGCAGGAAATGAACAAAACTGATAACTTTCAGTTTTAATCTTGATAAATTGAGGAAAAAATTTAATAAATTTTTTTAGAATAACTGTTAAGTTACACTATTAAGGTCAACTAAATTATCATTTTCATCAGTTATAGTAGCTTCTAAAACTTGACTTGTATTAAAAATAGAAACATTTACAGGACAATTTGGTTCACAATTTATTGGTCCACCAAACTCTGAATTATATTTAAATAAAGTTATAATTTTAGTGTCTTTATGAAAATGATCACTATATTATACATATAATCCATCAGCAAGATTCAAATTTTTATTTATTTATTCAAAGGAAACAACTTGATGAACATCTTTCGCTACAGCTTTTTCACTATATTGAAATACTAGACTATTAAAACCAAGTCAACTTCCAATACTATCTACTGTATCCAAATATAATATTACACCACTTTCAATAACATTTCTGTTAAAAATTTTATTTGCTTGATTTCAAATGTATCAACTTCTTTAATATCCTAAACGATATTGACCTACAGGAATTTTATTGTTTCTCCATCAAAATAGAGTTTAATATTTTTTTGTTGTAATATTTGATATTAAAAAGTTGTATATAATCAACTAATGATACATTAGTATAATTATCAAGTATTGGAACAGTTAATCTTTTTCTAAGTATAGAAGATTTGTCACAAAGTGTAAATAATGTACTCATTGACTACTGAAAAAATTATTTATAAGTATTAAAATATAAATAAAAGAAACAATATGAATAATTGAACAAAGCTTATTGGGAACCTAAGGTATAAATTCCAGAAAATAAATTAAAGAACAAACATGGTAAACTCATACCAAATTCTGTAAGATGTGCAATATTGGAGTAAGTGTTTGAGAAAATACAACATTAACGATTGATAATTATATTGTAGCTCCAGGATGGTTAGACTGGAATAAAATTAAAGAGTTGTATGCTTATTCAAAAAGTTTAGAACAACCAAAATATCGAGAATTTATAAAACAAGGTAAGAAAATTGAAGATTAAAATAATGGAAACGTTGTTAGGTTTATTGAAAATAATGAAGAAATTACCCCTTTAGATAGATGTGAAAATAATTCAGTTGTTGTATTTGACGATTTCATATTAGATAATCCAGATATTGCTTTTATCTAACTCAATCTTTTTCAATAATAACAAAACTCTTAGTTACAGACAATTTAAATTTGTTAAATATTTTTAGTCCAGTTGATAGAAATTTTAATCATATTTATCATGAATTTGTTGTGGAAATTACAGGTTAGTAATTTGAAAGAATTGTGCAGTAAATGTTAGAATGATAAATTCGGTTTAATAACTATGTCTAGAAAACTAATTGAAGGCATATTTATAAAATAAAATACAGGATTTCTTAACATACACATTTAATCAAAACATAAACAGCAACAGAACATTAAGAGTATAATGAAAATAAACAAAAATATTAACATGAACAAAAAATTAACATGATTTGTGTTTTTCTTCATTAATAAAAATTTGCAAAGTATGATGAAAAAGTTGTTAAACCAACTAAACGAAATATAAAGAAAGCTAAAGAACTAAAAGATAAATTTAAACTTTGGAAAAAGCAACCAAGAACAGAAAATAAGAAACATGAACAGGAAGATCAACCTGTTATAGGTGGTATTGAGAAAGTAAAGCAAGATATTGAAGGATCAGGTGATAAATTATTAAAAGCAATTGAAGAAAATAGAGAAGTAGGAAAACAAGTGATTCCACATCATCAAATATCAGATTCTGAAGATTGATCACCAATTAAAAAATCAACAGATTAAGTGAATCAGATATTAAATATGAATTTAATAAATATGAAGAAGAAAGAGAATGAAGTACTTGTCAAAATTAAATTAAAAAATAAATGAAACTAAAGAAAATAAATGTTTTTGAAAAAATCATAGTGAATATAAAGTTTTTTGCTTAAAACCTATAGGTATGTTTAAATATGTTGGTAATTTAACTGTAGAATTTAATGGTGATAAATTAAAAATTGGTAAAAAAACATGAAGATACAGAGGGATTAATGAGACCCTTAACTCAATAATGAATTACTATAAGTGGGTTATATGAAAAGTTTAATGCCACAGATTTATCAAATTAAGCAAGTATATCATTAAATTGAGGAGGTTTTTATTCTGATAATAATCTAAATAAAATTTAATCAAACAGAGGTGATAATGATAATATTTAATAAAAACCATTTTGATAATTATTATTCAGACATAAAAAACTATAAATTATCCAGGTATTTGTTCTCCCCGAAAACGAAAAATATGTGAAGATTTAGTTAAAAATATACTGATCAAAAAATTGAATGTGTTTGGTTAAACGGTGTTAAACAATAATTTGATATGTTAGTGTTGCTCAAATGTTAAAAAATAAATTTAGTGATTTTATAATTAATAAATCAAATGGAATTCTGTATGTAATTAGATTTTTAAATAATCTTCCATATATAATTTGAAAAAGAGATAAATATGGACAAACTATTTGTAATGCATCTTCCAGGTTATAATTATTGTGGTCCAGGTACAAAATTAGAAGAAACAATACGTAAAGGTATAATTCCATTAGACATAGCTTGTAAAAACCATGATATGGGTTGTAGAGATGATATAGATTTAGAAAAATAGGCATATACCAGATAAAAATCTTCAGTTAGCTGCAAATAAGGAATGTATGCAAATGATGCTTAATTTGGTGAAAAAGTTGCCGATACAGCTGTTACAAAAATAATGTATGGAAAAGGAAAATTAGGTATGGGAAATTATGTTGTTATTTATGGAAATTGTTGGGGATTTTAAATATCTTTTAAAATTTTTGACTATATAAGAAATCTTTATAAAAAATTTTTACTGTATGAATTTTTAACTATATATAAAAATGTTTATTAAATATTTATATGTACAGGGTTATTGCAAATGATTGAAGCGAATTCACAGCTCTACAATAATTTTTTATATTTGAGATATTTTCACAATGCTTTCCACACACATACAAAAACTCAAAAAGTTTTTTTAGGCATTCACAATTGTTTGATATGTGCCCCCAATAGTGATTTGGCAGACATCAAGCAGATAATCAAGTTCTTCCCACACTCATCGCAGCATGTCCCCATCAATGCGATCGAAAGCATCGTTGATTCGAGCTCGCAGTTCTGGCATGTTTCTTGGTAGAGGAGGTTTAATCACTGAATCTTTCACATAACCCCACAGAAAGAAATCGCATGGGGCTAAGTCGGGAGAGCGTGGAGGTCATGACATGAATTGCTGATCATGATCTCCACCACGACCGATCCATCGGTTTTCCAATCTCCTGTTTAAGAAATGCCGAACATCATGGTGGAACTGCAGTGGAGCACCATCCTGTTGAAAGATGAAGTCGGCGCTGTCGGTCTCCAGTTGTGGCATTAGCCAATTTTGCAGCATGTCCAGATACACGTTTCCTGTAACGTTTTTTTTTTTTTTTTGCTTAAGAAAAGGGGTCCGTAAAATTTAAACCGTGAGATTGCACAAAACATGTTAACGTTTGGTGATACGCGAATTTTCTGCACGAATGCATGAGGATTCTCTACCGCCCAGATTCGCACATTGTCTGTTCACTTCACCATTAAGAAAAAATGTTGCTTCATCACTGAAAACAAGTTTCGCACTGAATGCATCTTCTTCCATTAGCTCTGTTGCAACCGCGCCGAAAATTTAAAGCGTTTGACTCTGTGATCGGGTATCAGGGCTTGTAGCAATTGTAAACTGTAAGGCTTCTACTTTAGATTTTTCCGTAAGGTTTTCCAAACTGTTGGCTGTGGTACATTTAGCTCCCTGCTTGCTTTATTCGTCGACTTCCGCGGGCAACGTGTCAAACCTGCCTGCACGCGTTCAACCGTTTCTTCGATTACTGCAGGCCGACCCAAAGATTTCCCCTTACTGAGGCATCCAGAAGCTTTAAACTGGGAGTACCATCGCTGAATGGAGTTAGCAGTTGGTGGATCTTTGTTGAACTTCGTCCTGAAGTGTCATTGCACTGTTATGATTGACTGATGTGAGTGCATTTCCAGCATGACATACGCTTTCTCGGCTCCTGTCGCCATTTTGTCTCACTGCGCTCTCGAGCGCTCTGGAGGCAGAAACCTGAAATGCGGCTTCAGCCAAACAAAACTTTATGAGTTTTTCTACGTATCTGTAGTGTGTCATGACCATATGTCAAGTAATGGAGCACTAGGGAATTTATGAAATCGCTTCAATCATTGTAATAGCCCTGTATAAATGAATTATTTTACAACTGATTAGACTTCGCTATCTAGTACTGAAACCAAACCTAAATCATTATAATTAAATTTAAATTATGAAAAATTAAATGCAATTGAGTCAGTTTAACCTAACCACAAAAACGTAAGAAAGATAAAAATAGTGGTGGAACATTAATTGGTATAAGAGCAATTCCTGTTCATAAACATTATTCAATTATTAACAAAAAAGGAAAACAGTAAAGGATTAACACAACATGAAGTTGAATTTTTACCATTATTATGAGTTACATTACCATATTTAGGATAAATTAATTCGTTAGCTGGAGGATTTTCAGCATATGCAAATGCAGTATTAAAGAAACGACAAAAACGATAAATAACTAGAAGAACAAAATGGCATTACTTAGAAATGGGAAAGAAAGTGGATAACAGGATTAAGAAAACAAAAAATTTCCAAACTAAATGATAAACATCCTAATCCATTAAGTACTTTTGACATAGAAAAACTTACTCAAAAATTAAAAATTAAAATTTTTTTCATAGTGTATATATGGTTAATGATGTAGTAAACCATTAAAATTGAATATGCTATAGTAAATTTGGATACATCTGATTACCCTGGTACTTGCTTGGATTTGTTATTATGAAAACAATGACAGGAAATCTGTTTTTGACTCATTTGCTGGAATTATATCAAAACAATTATTTACCTATTTAGGAAAAAATGAACTATACTTCAATGCAAAATGAATACAAATTTTTGAATAAGTAATGTGTGACTATTTATGTATATTTGTATTAACACTGCTTTGTGAGAGCAATTATTTTAATGATATTTTAGATTTAATAAATGAACATTTTTGGAAATAAGATACATCTAACTCCCTTAAATGAACAAGTACTTAATACATCTACATTCAATTTAGAAAAAATTGAATAGATTGAAAATAGTATTAGACTACTACAATCATCAATATATCTGAAGATAACTGTTGAAATTAATTTGTTTGGTAATGTAATGAAATGCCTTCAATAACCAATTGAAACAAAAATAAATAATGCAACTAAACTGTTTCTAAAACGTTTTTATTATATTTATAAAGAAATAAAATTTTATATTGTTTTTAGACATACAATGTTCCAATTGATGAAAGTGATCTTTAAAAGAAATTTACAGAAACACATATTCCAGATAGAGTAAGAAGACAAAAGGTATGTGTACAATTTGAAAATCTAAAAAGTGATTTCATTAAAAATATTGTAAATGGTGATGGCTTAAATAATATTCGTGAAAATACTATTAATGGATTACATATAACAATTAGAAAAAGTTTTAAAACAAGAAATGTTGTTTCTTTAACTACAGATGATTTATGGCAAACTGATATAGTTGAAATGGATTCTTGTAGTTTAAATTGAATTAAAGTTAAATATCAGCAAACAATAATTGGTGACTTTTTAATGTATGTTTTTTCTTTTGCTATTAAGGATGAAAAAGCTAAAAATACATTTGATTTTTTTTCAAAGAATTTAAAAACTAAGAAAACCAAATATTTTGCAAACACACAATGATAAGGAATATTATAAGAATAATATAAGAATTTATGAAGAAATATTACATTAACATTATTCATCTTCTTAAGAATTAGAAGCATCAAGGACAGTAAGATTTTACAGAGCACATAAAGAAAAAATTCGGAAGAAATGTGCTTTACAAGGATATTACAGATGGTTAAATTCCGTTAAAGATAGAATTGATGAATACAACAATTAAAAACAATCTACAATAAATATGAACACAATAGCAGTTAATGAACTTTTTTAAAATACATAACATTATACCAAATGTAAATACTAAATTTGATTAAGGTGGTACGGTTATAATAAGTAAACTTAAAAGTCTAATTGAAAAAGGATATAAAGCTCATTGGTCCACAGAAACAACTGAAGTATAAAATTATATTTATTCTAATCGAATTATGTTATAAACAGAGGATTTTATAAACAACTACTACAGAAAGCTAAATATCCACTTAGTTAAAAATGTTTTAAAAATGGAAGGTGATAAAGTTTATGTTAACTTGTTAGGTTTCGACAATTGATATAACAGTTGGATAAATAAAGATAAAGTAATTAGTTAGGTAGTTAATTCAACAATCAATTAATTATTCTAAGAATTGGTTTACAATTATTTTAACAGACAATTAGTTTTTAAAAGATTTTGTTTTCTCTTTACTTTCACAATCAATTAGTTTATTAATAAGTATCAAATATTTCCATCAAACTTTTAATTTAAATAATTGTACTTCAATTATTTCATCTTTCAGTTAATTCTTTCATCTTTTAGTTGAACACTTTCAGCTTTCATTTTAATTGTATCATCTTTTACATTAATTAAATCATTTTCGAATTTATTTACGGTTAATTGTTTTTGTATACAAAAATCTGTGTGTCTTATCTGATACTTGTGAAAAGTTTCCATTTATACATAAAAATTTTATATGTAAGAATCTTAGTAATTTTATAAAGAAATTTTTTTATTAAATTTTTTATACCTTACAATCACCATCTGGTGATGAAATTATTTTAGTTTCCAATATGTATCTTTTATTATCATGACGATTTAATATTTTTCCCTATTGTTCAATATTGCTAAACAAACAATCATTATAAAGTTCCAACTTTTTAAGCATACATTTTGCTCTTAAGCCACAAAAAACGTCATTTACTTTGCCACAACGTTCAGATTTCATTTTACAAAAACCTTTTATTTTAGTTGTGGAATTCTATGTATATTATCTGTTGGATAATCACTTCTACTATTTTAATCAATCATTGATTTATACCAATACATTCAACAAAGTTTTATGACAACTTGGTCCTCTATAAACGACAGGATCCTTATAATTTCCATATATCTTTTTAAAATAATGACAAAATCCACTTGTTCAATGTTTTTGATATTTCATTGTCTATAGTTTATCAGGATTTGGTTCACAATTATCAATATTTAATGTAAATTTTCAAATCAGCATAATAATAATTACAATTTTTTGTATTTTGATAATTTTTAAAATATACACACTCTCCATTATTTCGCATTTCAAAATTTAATGGTTTCTTAGTAAAACAATTTTGTCGATAATGATGTAATTTTCCTTTGCTATTGAAATGTAGTAAACATACTTCACAAATAAATGTTACTGTTTCATGTAACGTATTTTGACTTGATACAAGTATAGATAAAGGTTTTTCTAACAATAGAGTGAATTATAATCTTTCCTTGATAAAAGTAGATATACATGTTTTCCTTTTTAACATTTCTTAATTTTTAATAGATGCACTAGATATTTTTCATTTTCATCATAAATTGAGTAAACATTAGTAGATACATGAATTATATATCATACTTTTGGAATATGATCAATCAATTAGATTTTCAAGTTTTTTTTTACCAAGATCAAGACCAACATTTTTGTATTTCGTTATTCGTTTAGTATTTATACCTACAGGAAATAAATCTGCTTTTATAGACCATAGAAAATATCTTTATCATTGTTTTTTTTCCCTTATTGAAGCTTTTTTGTTTTTTATTACTTAAGACAAATCAATATAAGATGTCCTTTTAGTGAAATTTATTTATTAATTGCTAGGTGTAAACCAATAATTCTATTTAGTGACTGTCCTAATCCTTGTGCTTGAAAATTATACATTTATCAGTTATTATTAAAATCTTTTTCTGTCAAGAAAGCATTGTTTAAGTTTGTTGTATAAATTCATGAACTTTTTCAATTATTTAATATGACATACTTTATATTTACATTATAAATTGATATTTATCTTTTAACCATGATGTCCTTCCAAATAATCTTTAAGAATTTTAAAATTTTTGTGTTTACTACAGCTAAGAAATTATTAGGATCAAGTATATCTATTCCATTTTCAAAATTTATAATTTGTAATCTGTTTCAAATACTGTTTCAACTAAGTTAACTTAAATTGTTTACCTATCAGTTGTTTTTGGTTTTACAACTATTTGTGGAAAATAGCAATATTCGTTTAATGGTTTATCTGCTTTAGTTAGAAAAACATAGTAAATGTTATAATATGGTAACTTTTTCCTAAAGGCTTTTGCTTACTGTAACTGTATATTTTAAACAATATATGTATTATTTTCAATTGCTTCAGGTGTATATTTTCCAACAGTTTTGGAAGATTAGTAACAATAATTGAACAATTGCTAATAATTAATTATAGTAAATAAGCTTTACTTAAATTTGAATGTTATTGTATATTATTTATTTTACGAAAATCGCAAAGTTTGCAACTGTAAATTGTTGTAGTTGGTGACCAGCAATGTAACTTTCCATTATGATCTTTTATTCATTACAAAAAATCAGTAGATTTTTAAATAATATTTTTAATAAAATGTTTATTATTCACTAAATTGATAACAATTATTACTTAATAGAAATTAAACAAAAAGATAGTTCGTTTAATATTTAGTATAAGAATTACATATTAAACATAGGTTAATCGTAGTTAAGAATAAAAAGCTTTAGTTTTGAAAAGAATTAGTTTCATAATTAATTTAAGAATCAATTAGTTTACTATTTAGTAGAACTATCAATAAGTTTACTATGTAATTTATTTTATTTAATTATTCATTAAGGTATATTCTTTTTAAATATTAAATAATGTAGTTAAAGGTTTCTTATACTTAATATATTTTACAACACATTTCTTACAACCATTTAATGTATATTTTTAAGTGAAGGATTTTTATTAATGTGCCATACTTTGTTGCTGTATCATATTGATCATCAAATATACCTAAAATACCATTACTTCATCCTGAGAATCAAATATAGCATTAATAACAATTATTTCAATTTTTCTGTTAGTTAATTATTAATAACAGTTCTACAAAGTGGACAATTTTTATTCTTTTCACCATTTATCAATACATTCTTTACAAAATAATTTTAACAAATTTATTGTTATTTATATCACTTTGACAAATAGGACAATGAATATCTTCATCAGATACTTCAATTAGCTCTCAATTTTCTTTTAGTTTATTTTGCATTTTGTATAGGTTCTCCACTTCTAACAAATAATTTTTATAAGATTTACAAAAAATATAGGAAACAATAATTTCAGTAAAACAGTTGGGTGTATGTTAACAACTATTTAATGCAAAACTATTTTTTAAAATTGTGTTAAATAAAAACTACAAATTTAGCTTTGTAAAACTAATAAGCAAATTATAAATTTAAATGGAAACTACTTTAATAATAAACTTAACAATAGAAGTATTTCTAAAGAATTTGGATAGGTAAATGAGTTTCAGATAAATGTTTCATATAATATTACGAACTATGAATATTGAAATACTCGATTTTGATAACAACTTTGACCAGAAGTCAATAATTTTTTTAAAGTTATATTAACAGATTAATTTTCTAATTTAATTGCTGAACTTGATTTTGAGATAATTGAAAAAAGTTATATAAAGGAATGAAAAAACTTGAAAATAGGAATAAAGAAATTCATGATATAAAGTTCATAATCTGATTTTTTAAAAAATAATGTGCTATGTTAAATAATACATTTGATTTATTTACATAGATTCACAATGTGATTTTTTTAAGTAGTATACTTTGATTAACAATACATTTCAATTAATTTACTTACATCCACAATGTGATTAAAACAAATATTACTTTTATTAAATGATACATGGTATTTTGTGTTGTAAATAAACTAATGAAGATAGAAATCAGTTTAATTAGTCATTTTATTGCAAAAAGAGGTATTTAGTTAACATTATAAAATCGGTTGATTTAAATAAGTATCCTGTATTTTTAATTTAATTTTTAAAATTTTGTTGTTTTATGTATGAAATACAGAATTTATTTTAACATTGCATTAGTGCGCCAGAGCCTACAAAATCTATCTACTCACGCAGCCTTCCTGCTGTGCGGATTAATCGAGTACCATGTAGATACAACACAGTTAGTGACTGGACGTACACTGAGATAACAAGAGCCATGGATAACCTTGTAATATCATGTCGGATCTTCTATTGCCAATTCTAGTGCAGCAACATGTTGTGGAATTGACTCAACAAGTTGTTGGATGTCCCTGGACAAATTTTAAGTCATGTTGCACGAGAGCCATCTATAATCACATGCAATACTGTCCCAGTGACATGGTGCATCATTGTTTGGGACATTATGTCTGTGAATGGCTGAAAATGATCTTGAAGTAGCCAAAGATAACCATTTGCAGTCAACAATCGGTTCAGTTAGACCAGAATATGTAGCCAATACCACTATGGAATCAACACCAGCTTGTACAGTGCCTAGTTGAGAATTTGAGTCAATGACTTCCTGGGTTATGCGCCACAGTCAAGCCCTACCTCTAGCTTTTGTTAACAGGAATTGGAGCGAACCTCATGAGGCACTGTAGGCAATGTGCTGCAAACCTAGGCACTCGAGTCAGTCGAATGCTGTCAGAGGTCATTAATGCCAAATTTCAGCGTACTGTCCCAACTGATACATTTGTCGTAGGTCCCACATTGATATCTGTGCGTATTTACGCTGTGTTGCTTCTCCTAACTGACAACTCTACGTAAACGCTGCTTCTCTTGGTCATCATGTGAAAGCCATCTGTCATTGCACTGTCCGTGGTGAGAGGCAATACCTGAAACGTGGTAATCTCGGCACAATCTTGGCATTGTTGTTCTCGGAATATTGATTTCCCTAACGATTTCCGACTTGAATGTTCCACACTTCTAGCTCTATTTACAATCCCACAGAGAATAAATTATTGCATAAAGAAATCGGTGTGTTAATGTCAAAAAGGAAGTGGTCATAGAAATATATTTTTTTTATTTACACATCAAGCTCTGCGGGGCCAAATTCATTATATGAAAGTACAATATAAAAGTAAAAAAAGATAAAAATAAAATATTATGAACCTAAAAAACGTCAAGTCATAAGTTCAAATAAATGCAATCAACAATACAACAAAAATCAGCTTAATTTTTCAAGGAGGAACTCCTCGACAGAACAGAAGAAGTGACCTATAAGGAAACTCGTCAATTTCAGTTTCGATCTGAAAGTATGTGGATTACTGCTATGATTTCTGAATTCCAGTTTTAGCTTACTGAAAATGGATGGAATACTATATTGCACACCTTACTGCACAAGAGTTATGGAAGTCTGATCCAAATGCTGGTTTGATTTCTGCTGAGTATTAACTGAGTGAAAGCTGCTTACTCTTGGGAATAAGCTAATACTGTTAACAAGAAATGACGGTAAGGGATATATACATTGAGAGGCTCTGAAGAGGGGTCGACGAGAGACTCATGAACTTACACAACTTATTGCCCAGACCGCCTGTTTCTGAGCCAAATATATCATTTTAGAATGGGAAGAGTTACCCCAAAATATAATATCATACAACATAACCTAATGAAAATAAGCAAAATAGACTAATTTTCTTGTCAAACGATCACTCACTTCAGATACTGTTCGAATAGTAAAAAAAGGTATCATTGTCTTTGAATGTGGTCTTTCGACAACAGTTTACTATATATCTGAACATCTAGAAACTGGAAATGTTCAGTTTCAGTGATCGTATGCCCCATCTGTGAAATTAAAACATCGGATTTAGTTGAATTGTGTGTTAGGAACTGTAAAGTGTGAGTCTTACTGTGATTTACCGTTAGTTTATTATCTACAAGCCATGAACTTACATCATGAACTTCACTATTTGAAACCGAGCCAGTGTAGCACATAACATCTTTTACTACGAAGCTAGTATCATCAGCAAACAGAAATATTTTAGAGGTACCCGTAATACTAGAGGGCATATCATTTATACAGATAAGGAACAGGAGTGGCTGAACAGGAGTGGTCCCAACACTAATCCCTGGGGCAGTCCCCAATTTGACTGTACCACACTGAGACCCCACATCACTGCCATTCTTAACACTGTGATAATGACCTTTTGCTGTCTGTTGATAAGGAAAGAGGTGAACCAATTGTGAGCTACTCTCTGTTTTCTGTAATGGTCCCACTTCTGGAGTAATATTTTGTGAACAACACAATCAAACACTTCAGCTGAATCAAAAAATATGCCTAGCGTTCTAAACATTTCGTTTAACCCATCCAGTACCTCACAGAGAAAAGAGAATAGCATTATTAGTCGTTAAACGCTTTCTAAAGCCGAAATGTACATTTGATAGCAATACATGTGATATAAAATGATGAATAAGCCCTACATACATAGCCTTTTCAATAACTTTAGCAAACACAGTTGGCACAGAAACATGTCTAAAATTATCTACAGTATGCCTTTCTCCCTTTTTATAAAGTGGCTTTGCCGCTGAGTACATTAATTGTTTAGGAAACTAACCATTCCTAAAGGAAAAATTACAAATATGGCTAACTTGTGCAGCATAGTACTTTAATATTCTGCTAGGCACTCCCACATGTACATAATAAGGCATGTGGTACTGTGACACTGCAATGCAGTCCTTACTATGCATTTTTTTGCTTACTTAACACATGAAACTGTTTGTATACGAAGTATTGTCTACTGTAAATAAGTATTGTAAATAGTATGTTTAAATTACATAATATTTAACACTGGCAATTCAGGGCACTTTTAGTTAACGTTGAAGGCAGAGAGATTGCTTTGTCGCGCCTCTGGTCGCGGGAGCGCGCCAGCACGTAGTAGTAGTAGCAGTAACACTGTGCTCAGAGTAAGAAGTACAGCCGAGTGCTGCTATTCCTAGCTGTGTTACATCTAACGGCTAGTGTGTGGTTCTAAGTACTGCGGGGAAGTAGTCGTTGGCATATCTGGAAGTATGGCGAGGCAAGTTATTATGGATCAATGGGCATAGTGCTGAAGAAACAAGGACTTAAATCTGAAGTGCACTGTGGACCCAAGTCGCAACAGTAAAAGCCTGTTGCCACATTGTGTTGCTGCCGTGGACTTCCGTTGATCCACCGACAATGAGGGAAGTAAGATCCACATAATTTTTGTAGGGTAAAATTGTAGAAGGCTTGCCAGTGACTGTGCTTTTTTTCTGAAGTGGAACAATTAATAACAAGCACTTTATAATGGAAGTGTTGCAGTTACATTCTATCTGACAATAACACCAGTTAGGTTTCTTCCAATCGTTACCTTACTAAACCGAGTGTGTCACGCCATTATCAAGAGGAAATATGTTAATTACAAAATTATTTGCATAGAAGGTGAAGAGTAAATTTCAGACTGGTTATCATATTTAATTTTTGCCATTAATAAGCTTACACCAAGTGTAACATACTAACAGACTGAAGTAATAAATTTGATTGTTAAGATTTATTTCAATGCAATTTTAGCAGAAGTTAGTTAAATGATATTCCATGAAACTATAAAGTTTATTCCTTCCGAATATCCCCCAATTAATGACTTATTACCAGTGAAAACATAGTTAATCAATTATTGACAATATATTTCATTGTCAGTAGGTTAAACTGTGGAAATTACCTAATTTTAAAGACAGAATGACAGTCCATTATTCAAAATCTCGATAGATAATTATCTGTTTTGCCAACATTGCACTTAGTTGACAAATTATGAACAAAATAAGTGTAGTTAGATTGTTATCCCATTGTTTTATATGACTACTGAGCCTGACAAAGCACTTACGTAAAAGTAACAAACAGGTAAACATTACTTTAACACAATTATTAACGTACTTAACAGTACTGTCGCACAGCAGTTGAGCTGACGACCGATTTTTAATTCTTTTTACAACTTAATCATTTCTTTCGGCAAAATTTCCACAGGCAAAATTTATTTCGAAATTATTTCCATTATTTCATTTATCGATCGATATTGAACGAAATTACTCACTCAATAACGATCAAGTTATAATCTCCTGGTTCCCGCAGGATAGTCATTATTTACTTCGAATTCGGATGACTTATCACGACGCGGATCAAAATTCCTAATTCACGGTCATTGTCAACTTGTAATTTCGCAAACCCCGGGAAGCAGGGGGGTGTTATAGTTCGTAACTTTCGAAAGTTTCAAGTAGTAAGGCAGACCTTGACACTATTGAGGAAAACACTTGTTCCGTTAGTTTCGTTGTTCATAGACTGGAGCAGTTGTTTTCTTTTTCCTTATCCAACACTTGTACGGAGCTCTCCTTTCTCGAAGAGTGGAGAACACATTCAGTAGCGATCACTGTGTGTACCGACTCCTCCGGCAGACGGGAGGCAAGAGCTCTTTGAGGGTACACAGACGGCGGTTCCGCCAGGTGGCAGACGATATTGCTGCCGCGAGCGCAGCTCTGCGTATCTGCGGGCGGGCTGCCCTGCCGCCCTCGGCGGGCCCTATCCTGTCCCGGTCCCTATCCCTCCCTATTCCTAGCACTTTGTCTTCTAAAGTAACCGTCCGCGCGCCGGCGGCGAGCGAAGAGGAGGCGGGCGGCCAGAGCGCATCCCCCAGAGCGGCGGAATGCGCCGACCCGCTGGCGCCGCGGGCGGCCGCCAGACGGAGAAGTGGATAGACACAGACGTTAAGAAACGCCCGCGAGAGGATGAAAGCCGGAGAAAGGGGACTTTGACTTCATAACTCGTGAAATGTAATACTTGTTACGGCCTTTGATCTCCACTCAGCTGCGCGAAGAGACATGGAATATTAAAATTCCCCCCCTCTCCCCGGCAGACCCTCCTCCTCTTACCTCACAGCCGCCACCGTTGCCAGCGGGGCCAGACCGGCGAGGTTCGGTTTAAACGGTCGGTTGCACGGAGGTATCTGCGAAAGGGGAGACGGCGAGAGAAAGTGGCCCGCTGCCAAGTGTGTGTGTGTGTCTCCTTTCGGGAAAGCCGCCTCGCAAATGAAGAGCAGCATGGCGAGGTAGTCGCCACAAAAGCCGCCCCGCCACGCGCATGGAGAAGACGCTTTCTGGCACGAACTAAGAGGTGGGCACCGGTCTTCTGACGTAGTGTGGTTTTCAGTAAATAACAGCTGATGTCATCTTACGATTCTTCCAAACTACACTGACTGATAAAAAGAGTGTAGCCCCCGGAGGACATGATGATATGCCAGTGGAACTTCGAACACCCACACACCATCGCTCTTTATGATATCACTAGATTTGCTGTAGTCCGTAACAGGTTAAATGGCCACCAGAGCGCACTAGTGTAGTTAGTGTTAGGGTTGTTATCAGGTCAAGTAGGAAGAATAGCGTCAGATGCAGAGTGTATATTGTCAGGGAGACAAAGACGCCGCAATATGCTACACATGAATAAAGGTCCTGACCTTCTTCCAACGTGAGTAAGATTTAAATATTTTAGACAATTCTCATTTACTGTTCAGTATCAGTTGCACATTTTTAATTAGATCACATGTTTCGATCAATCTTGACCATCTTCACATCTAAAACAACGTAAGAACTTAGTATGTAGCACCTAATGTATTACAATAGTAGAAAAGAAAATAATTTTACATAAATGAAGAATATACGAAAATAACTGCATCAGCAACTCGTCTTGTCACCTTGGAGCGACATATGAGTAACATATTTTTCAACTCCGGTCACTGTTTAAAACAGGTATATTTGGGAAGTAGGGATGAACAGGAGTGGAAGAAGAAATGGAATGAAGCTGATTGGGGGAGAGGAAAGGAAGCAGGGAGCGGGGGTGTCGATGTCATGAGTTTAATAAGACAGGCTGTGTAAAAATAACAGAACCCATAATTGTATAACAATTCTCGTTGAAACATTAATAGCGTAAAGTAATGGGTGTGTAAAATTTAAAAGGAGTAAAATGGCGAAATTATAAAAATGGAGCGAAGGGGGATTCAGAGCAGGCAAAAGGATGGTAAGGTGGCCGGGGAGTGCGGGGGGGGGGGGGGGGGGGGGAGTGTAGTAGCAGGGATGCTATTGGATTGATGACAGTATCTTACAATTGAACTGCAAAGAATCACTAACATAGAAAAACCTTATGTTAAGATATCAGAACGAAAGTGAAGTGTGTAAATGGGATAAAATAGTATATTATAAAAGTAGAAATAAAGAAGGGAAAAGTGAATTAGTATCTGAAGATATTTAAAGTGTGAATCTCTGGAAGTATAAAGTCATAATTTCTTACTCTGAAACTATAAAACACAAAAGTGGTTAAATACTTTTGTCGCTAAAGTATTGAAAATGTGGGACTATAACAATAGTTTTATAGGTAGTGAAAGGCGCAAAGTTCGTAAAATTATAGAAGTGAAAGTGTGTACGTGACCTAGAAATGCATGACGTGCCTCTAAATGTTATGCATTTGCTGAATACGCGCAAGACGGTTATGTCGACTACGGTGTCAATGAGATTTTGTCCCCTTTTCCGGATGAGAGGGTCAGCGTGTAAAACATGAAATTGAAAATTTTACCAAAGTTACGAAATGACCCAAGATGAGAGAATTCTTGCTGTTGTTTTAGGTGGAATGGATAAAACCTATGCCCCATAATTGACTTTGGAGACCAAGTACATATGTGCCAAGGCTGCCTCTTGGATGTCACCAAGTTCCTCGCGCTGTGTTCGTTGACTCTGGTTCGCACTCACCGAGAGTTTTCCTAGAATTTGCAGCTGTAGTATGCCTTGTAGGTCGATAGCTGGAATTTGCACATGTTGGACCACATTTATGTCTTCCGTCTTAAAAGATATCCCATGCCCGACATTAGTGATACTTGATTTAGTTTTGTTTGTCTTCGCATCTGGTGCAAGTTAATTTTTTTGAGTGCTAACAAATTTCTTTTTGCCCATTATGTTTATTGTAAATAAATTTAGTCTGTATATCTTTTAAAAAATGGTTCAATTGGCTCTGAGCACTATGGGACTTAAAATCTGAGTCATCGGTCCCCTAGAAGTTAGAACTACTTAAACCTAACTAACCTAAGGACATCACACACATCCGTGCCCGGGGCAGGATTCGAACCCGCGACCATTGCGGTCGAGGGGGTTCCAGATTGTAGCGCCTAGAACCGCTCGGCCACTCCGGCCGGCAATGGTGGTCACCGCGTCATCATCGTCAATTTGCTATAATATGACACCGAGATGCCGCAGTGCTACGCTCGCGCTGAAGATTTTGCGACAGGTCTTCCTGTGCTTCTTAATGAACAGCACTACTGGACATAAGGTCAGTAATAAGGTTCAAATTTTATTTTTAACGGCGTTCTTTGTGGCGAGAACAGTGCCATCAATTCTTGTAATTACTGTCATTATTTTTCCCTGTCGCCTCTTTCTTTTGTGAATTACATGAAATATCAAAGTTTCTTCACGGAAAACAGCACCCTGCGTCCTGGCACAGATTATGAAACCTTTTTTCCGCCTCAGAGTCAAAATTTTGGATTCCATTCTCTTGACAGCAACATAGTTTTCCATGACGCATGCGTCCAGTTTGTAGCGATCTCATAAACACTGGAAATAAAATTCGTCTGTTTCTATATACTAATCAATTTTCTCACGAATAGTAGATTAGCATTTTTTTAAATTCTGGTTTCACACGTTTTAGCCACCAGGTCAAAGCAGAATTATTGGATGTGAATTTACTTTCGCAGTCCCGCCGTATTTTGTAGAAACGGTCGCGGCATTCGGCATCTTGCAAGCGTGTAACGTTTAGCTTCCAGATACTTCTGAATTGTTAGATGCACTCTTACTCCATGTTAATGGCACATATAAATGCAGCATGATCAGTAAAGGTGGTGAGTGGCACTCCTGTGTGCGAAACATTAGTCATTAAGTTGTTTGTTACTGTATATCTGTAAGAAACTTGCGAGAAATTAGTGATGGTCGTAAAACCACGCGCATCATATTTTCTGTGCTCCCCACATGTCATGTAAATTGAACGTTTTAATTATGTAATCTGATTCAGCTGACGGGTTAAATACAGGGACTTGTTCGTTGGGTCCTGGCAAACAGTTCGTAATGCCCGTTAAAATAATATCTTGATTACGTACTCTAAAGCGGGGGACAATCTTGTGTATCCATTTTTCTGATGTTTGAGTAAAGCAGTGTCCAGATTAGTGCGGCATTTGTATGTGAGAAAGCCCTACATGGGTACGATAGGGCAAACACAGTCGTCATCAAGGACCAGATAGAGTACGTCTGACCACCACACTGGAGGATCACCACATTGTGTATCGAACACATCGTAAGCTCTTCACGTGTGCACCTGACACCGAGAACAGGTAATGGACTCCGTGCAACATTCTGTGTCATCCTACGGCACTTGTCAGACTCTTACAAACAGCCGAACCAAGGAATTACCGTGCAATACAGAAGCTGCCGTTAACGCCAAAAACAAACGGCTGCGTTTCGAGTGGTTGTGAAACATGAAGCATGAAATCGTAATGAGTAGTGTCGAACTGTTTTCAGTGACAAATCGTGATTATACACTATGCTGTATGATCGTCGTGAGTGGGTGTTGTGCTGACTTCAAGATAGGTTGCACTCTTCCATTGTTTTGGAGACTGCCCATGGTAGATGAGTGGTCAACACGACGGAATGTCCTACCTAACGACCCAGGTTCGATTCCGGCCTGGGTCGGAGATTGACTCTTATCAACAGGCGAACCAAGGAATTACCGTGCCATACAGAAGCTGCCGTTAACGCCACAAAACAAACGGCTGCGTTTCGAGTGGTTGTGAAACAAGAAGCATGAAATCGTAATGAGTAGTGTCGAACTGTGTTCAGTGACAAATCGTGATTATGCACTATGCTGTATGATCATCGTGAGTGAGTGTTGTGCTGACTTCAAGATAGGTCGCACTCTTCCATTGTTTTGGAGACCGCCCAAGGTAGCTGAGTGGTCAACGCGACGGAATGTCCCACCTAACGACCCAGATTCGATTCCGCGCTGGGTCGGAGATTTTCTCCGCTCAGTGGCTGGGTGTTGTGTTGTCCTTAACATCATCATTTCATCCCCATCGACACCCAAGTCGCCGAAGTGGTCTATCCGACTGGACGCCCTGGCCACATGACATTTACATTTACGTAGTTTTGGAAAGCCACAAGGGTGTTATTCCTGTCGCCATGGTGTGGGGCTCTCTAGCCAGAGGGTGCATAATTTTAAGTAACCGATACTAACACGTTTATAGTTACTTCAGGCGAATTAGTAAAAAAAAAGGAAGTAGGGGAAATAGTTTCAAAGTTCTTAAATTTCAGGAAAAATTTCATATGTGGTGTGGTAATAAGAAAGTGGACACAGAGGAGTAAACGAGCCGTGTGCGGCTCGCGTTGAGGCTGTTCATAGTTTGGCATCTAGTAGTAGCGATAGCGCTGCCTCGTTATGTTAGTGTGTTCACTGGCGCCACTATGTTTGCTCGCCTTGAATGTCCGTGGGTGGCAGTAGCAGCGCTTATCGATAGCACCTACAGTGGTACCATCTTTGGAGCGGCATCTAGTATTTCCAGGTTGTCGTGTGTCGAGCTAGGGGAAGTTGGGACAGAGCAGCAGTGATGTCCAGGCAGCCAGTACTCGCCCGACCGGTGGCGACACACATGCACTGTCCAACGGAAGGATGTGGTCGCGAGAGTGCACGGTCACATCAAGGACCGGATTCAGCGACTTTTAGTTGAATGGAGCGTGATAAGCGAGTAGTGCTATTTCCACTTGTGTGTGTGTGCGCGTCCGCCCGTCAAAGTGACCTCATAGCAATACGTTTTCAGTCGAAGATTTATACTGAGAACTTTTCCGTGCCCGACTTGAGTGGGGTCGACCCTTGGTTGGTTGTTCGGTAGGACGTCGCAGCAGCCGACGTGCATTTGGTCCGCCGTCCGCTTCTGGCTTCTTTGTCTTTGTACCGACTTATTATTCGTCCGTTTTGTGGCACAGTGACTGATTTTAGTGTTGTCAGTTGTCGGTGCAATTGTTTTCCCGGGTCCGTGTGTATCTTGTGCTTTTCAATGAGCAGTTATTTTAATGCTGTCTGCGTACTGGATTTGGTGAGGGGAGTTGCGAACAGACATCAGGGCGGTTGGGGGCGCAGCAGCAAGGTGGCCCGTGCAGCGCGAGGGCAAGCGGGGGCCGCTGGTAGCGTGCTGCCGCTGCCGGATCGAGGAGGGGTAGCTGCAAGAGCACACAGAACCCTGGACGCTTAAGTTGGGCTAATGCTAGTGCAGCGTCGACTATTCTGAGATCTCGCCTTTGCTCGGCAGGTTGTTGCTCAGGGCCGCTGAGCCTGGTGGCAACGAGTGAAGTTTTTCGAGGCGGTGAAAATATTGCAGCCCTCTTTCTCTATTTGTTATTCATCATTGAATTTAGTATTATTCTTATTAGTGAAGTGCAACGAGCGGTATTTTCTGCCTTGTGGCCACTAACGCCCCCGTCACATGCCCTGGAGGTTAGCGCGCTTTTCCAGCGGTGTACCTTCTCTCGGCATGTTGATGCTGTCCGACATGGCGTGTAGTTCGACAGCCTCTCTTATTGAAATGTGCATTTTTTTTAGGTACTCCTTGGTTCTAGTGTTTCCTTCAGCCTTGAGTGTCTTCTGATGACGTAGTGCTGTCTCCCTCTTCACCCTCGCCTAAAATATTCCATCGCTGCACCGGTGATCGGACGTTAGGCGAATTGGTAGTCGGTCGGTCGGCGCTTAAGCTGCCTCTAGTTTGAGTTGCCCTACTGTTACGTGGATACAACTCTTGGCTGTCTGTCTCACCTTACCTTATGTTTGAGTTACCTTTTCAGCCCGATCCTTGGAACACTTGCTGAGAACCGCTTGTTCTGATTTCTTAGATTGTGACGTTTGTTTTAAGCATATTTGTAATTTTCTATTTATTGTTGGTGTGGCCTTCAGCCAAGCAATAATTTCACTTCTTTCATAATAAGGCCTTCATCCATGTTACAATATGATTTTTTAAAGCAAACTTGTTTTAAATGCAAGGCATTTGTGTGCTATTTCGAATTATTTTCCTGACTTTTTAATCCAGACCTTCACCCATTCGTTATCTAAAATTGTTTTTGGCTTTCAGCTGAGTGATAACTCCACGTCTTTTATAACAAACCTTTCAGCCATATTACAGTTTGTTTTAAAACGAAGTGTTTATCCTAATGTGTGCTATTTTGAATTGTTCTTCCGACTTCTCATTCAGGCCTTCGGCCTTTTGTTGTTGGGGTTATTGTTAGTGGCCTCTGGCCCTAAAATTGTGGGACTTTTCTTTCTGTGATAAGACCTTCAGCCGTCATACAGTCAATTGTTTTTTTTATGAGACTGTTTTAAGATTTTAATCTTTTAAATAAAGTTTACGTATTTGTTGTGCAACCGAGAGTACTGATTACGGCCCCACCCACAATCGTAACCTTATCGTCCCCCGTCCTGAGGAACCGGCTCTCAGTAAACTCCTACCATTTTTAAATTTTAGCACAAAATTGTTCATTTTCAGGGGAGAACTGTAATTACAAAAAATGTTCCTCGTAAAATTCTATACAAAAATGGTCTATTTTAAATCAGATGGACAGAGTTAGGAGATAGTTCTAAGAGAAGTCTGTTAATGCAAAATTTTTGCAGCTTTTGCTGGTTAGTCAGTTATGCAAATGCAAAGAGTAATGAAGTATGTGGATATATGTCATATGTTTTCAGATTCATGAAATTTCTTCTTTCAGTATTGTTGAAATCATGATTAGGTGTCAACAATAAAACATTAGGTTCTCCTCCCTATTAATTCCCCGCTCACTGTTGCTATCGTTTTCCCCCTACACGTCTCGTCTTTAGCTGAGTTTATGTCGTGCACGTATTAAACTCATTCGGGGTAGTTCGGTTTACTGTGTTAGGTAATGTTTCTTCTCGCTCTCTTCACCTTGCTGTGGACTGAGAGAAGAATAATGCGGGATCCTACCACTGGTTTTTTGGTGGTAAATCTATTTCGGAAGGAGAGACATCAAAAGCATTGAAAGGGTTGGAGACTTTGATACTTGTCAGCATGAAACGGAAGTCTGAGGCTCATACTCCTCTAAGAAACGTTGGAATTGCTTGCTGATCTGCGTGACGCACGCCGACGTGAATGTGTTAAGCAACGTAATGAGGAGAAACTAAATAACAAGAAAACAATACAACTGCGTAACAGAAGTTTAAAATCGGCTTTATCTTATTCATTCAGTTTCAAAAAATGCTGTGTGACATGTGCTGAAAATATGACTTAAGAGGCTGAAAGAATATAGCTGCTCCAAAAACGTCGTGGAATGTTTGAAGTTCGTTCGTTTGAGAAAGCACAGATTTCGGATGATTATTGCTGCAGAAAGGCCTCCGAACTCATCAACAGTCTTTTGTATTTAGTAGTTAAAGAAGAGTGTTATCAGTAAGATTACTATGCTAAATTATTGTCGAACCCCTCTTCTGTTCAAAACCGAGCCTGCCTCATGATATTAGCTTTCATGTTGCTTTCCAAAACGCCACGGTTGGCTAACAGCTTAGACTCCAGAAAACTGGGGGTTGGCCAGAATCAAACGTACTCCCGTCTATAACACACATGAAACGGCCACCAGGTCTAGACAACTTAGTACTACTGATTTCATACTGCTGCACTCAAGGCTGCGGAAGAAAATAGAAGTGTGTGAAAGCTGACTTAATTTCCACAACAATGTGCAAAAGTCGTCGAGACCTAAGCTGCACTAACACGACTCGCTTTGATTTGACAGAACATTAGGAAGATTGTTTTCTATGAATAAATATACACAACGGCTTATGTGTTCAAATGATGCTGTGGCTTTTTATTCATGTATGTATTGCACATATAATGATGGTAAATGCATTAAAGAGAGAGTAAGTTTAGACTAATTCTACAATTATTCTTAATTTTAATGGCAAATAATTTTGAATGGCATGTAAATATTAATTTGCCCAATACTGAATTAAAAGATGCATACCAGAATTGTTATGAGCCGAAAAGTGTCTGTTTCATTAGGAATTTCATCCTCTATCTTTTTTTATCTTCTGATTTTAGTACCAATAGAATAACTCAGCAACTGGTTTTCTTGATTGAAACACGCTTATGACCTCCTTCTAGCAGAATTTAACTAGATATCTTTTTGTCACAGTAGATGTCATAAAATCAACTGTTTTCCGTAAAAATTGAAAAAAAAAATTAACATGAAATGCAGAAGAGGGATGCTCACCCACCAGTAGAGGAAAGTTTCCTGTTTATTACTACTACATTTCCTCTGACGGTTTTTCGTTATTTGCCAGGAGTAGGTGTATATAAACATCTTGAGAATGTTCTACTTCATGGCACCCACATGAGAGACTCAGTTCAACGACTGATACAGTTGATAACGTGTAAATCAAGAGTTATTGACATCAAAGCACAGTTCTCAAAATGTGTACTCTTGATATCCTACATACCCATTGTTGCACCAGTGATCCACCTACATGCAGCCATTGCCCACAAGAAAACTACCATAGTAAATCCATGCCCAAAATCAGAGCATGCAGTTCACAGGTAACTCATAATTAATCACTGTCTTGCTGCAGTTTACATCGACACAATCTGCATATTGATTTAAATATTTCATCCATCATATAACATGACCAGTTTGGTGTGTCATTGTAATAGATGCTTTTGCCTCACTCCACTCTAAGGAGCTATGATATATTCTCGTAGACTGTAACCACATTGCTCTTGGCTACAACAGCGGTAGCTACAGTAGGGTAATGCATAGTCTTTGTGAAGAAGTAATTGATAAACTTATCACAAATGTCACAAGGAATAACAAATATATCGACTTAACAAATGTCACAAGGAATAACAAATGTATCGACAGAGGAGGATATAGAAACCTCACACATCCCACCCCAAGTCCTCAAATAAATGAATAAATATTGCTTGCAAATTTATGGTGACGTAAAGTACCAGCGTGAATTTAACTAACGAGGTGGGGTCCAGTTGATAGGAAAAAAATAATAGTTAAGCATTACATAATTGTAAATTAACAGGCCAATGGATAATGTACACCTAATAGCTGCCACCACTTGAAAACATAACTTCAGGGAATGTGTACATATGACATCAATAAAAAATTCCAACATACAGTGTAGAAGAAAATGTAATTGGAAAAAGGCTAAAAATGCAACTATTTTCAGAAGGTGTCCGTTATATAGAAGTGTGTAAGTGAATTTGAATAACTATAAATGAATTGGCATATTTAGTGCAAAATCCTTAACTAATTTTCACAAAAACAAATGGATAATTTGTGTTCTAAGAAATGCAGCTTTTTTTAAAAAAAATTGTTTATGTATATGAAACTAATTCACTAGTTACTAATTACAATTATATATTTTCATTATATTATGGAAATTGAAGAGGATGTAGATGAAGATGAAATGGGAGATATGATACTGCGTGAATAGTTTGACAGAGCACTGAATGACCTGAGTCGAAACAAGGACCCAGGAGTAGACAGCATTCAATTAGAACTACTGACAACCTTGGGAGAGCAAGCCCTGACAAAACTCTACCATCTGGTAAGCAAGATGTATGAGACAGGCGAAATAAACTCTGACTTCAAGAAGAACATAATATTTCCAGTCCCAAAGAAACAGGTGTTGACAGATGTGAAAATTAGCGAACTATCACTTTAATAAGTCACAGCTGCAAAATACTAATGAGAATTCTTTACAGACGAATGGAAAAACTGGTAGAAGCCGACCTCGGGGAAGATCAGTTTGGATTCCGTAGAAATGTAGGAACACGTGAGGCAATACTGACCCTACGACATATCTTAAAAGAAACATTAAGGAAAGGCAAACCTACGTTTCTAGCATTTGTAGACTTAGAGAAAGCTTTTGACAGTGTCGACTGGAATACTCTCTTTCAAATTGTGAAGGTGGCAGGGGTAAAAACGGGAAGCCAAAGGATATTTACAATTTGTACGGAAGGGAGATGGCAGTAATAAGAGTCCAGGGACATGAAAGGGGAGCAATGGTTGGGAAGGGAGTGAGACAGGGCTGTAACCTATCCCCAATGTTATTCAATCTGTATATTGAGCAAGCAGTAAAGGAAAGAAAAGAAAAGTTCGAAGTAGGTATTAAAATCCATGGAGAAGAAATAAAAACTTTGAGGATCGCCAGTGACATTATAATTCTGTCAGAGACAGCAAAGGACTAGGAAGAGCAGTGGAACGGATGATGCTGTGGGAATTAGATTAGGAAAAGAGACAATTAAAGTAGTAAAGGCGTTTCGCTGTTTGGGGAGCAAAATAACTGACGATGGTAGAAGTTGAGGGGATATAAAATGTAGAGAGGCAATGGCAAGGAAAGCATTTCTGAAGAAGAGAAATTTGTTAAAACATCGAGTATAGATTTAAATGTCAAGATGCCGTTTCTGAAAGTATTTGTATGGGGTGTAGCCATATATGGAAGTGAAACGTGGACGATAAATAGTTTAGACAAGTAGAGAATAGAAGCTTTCGAAATGTGGTACTGCAGAAGAATGCTGAAGATTAGATGGGTAGATCACATAACTAATGAGGAGGTCATCATCATCATCATCATTTAAGACTGATTATGCATTTCAGCGTTCAGTCTGGAGCATAGCCCTGTTATAAAATACCTCCACGATCCCCTATTCAGTGCTAACATTGGTGCCTCTTCTGGTGTTAAACCTATTACTTCAAAATCATTCTTAACCGAATCCAGGTACCTTCTCCTTGGTCTGTCCCGACTCCTCCTACCCTCTACTGTTGAACCCATGAGTCTCTTGGGTAACCTTGCTTCTCCCATGCGTGTAACATGACCCCACCATCTAAGCCTGTTCGCCCTGACTGCTACATCTATAGAGTTCATTCCCAGTTTTTCTTTGATTTCCCCATTGTGGACACCCTCCTGCTATTTTTCCCATCTACTAGTGCCTGCAATCATCCTAGCTACTTTCATATCCGTAACCTCAACCTTGTTGATAAGGTAACCTGAATCCACCCAGCTTTCGCTCCCATACAACAAAGTTGGTCGAAAGAGTGAACGGTGCACAGATAGTTTAGTCTTGGTACTGACTTCCTTCTTGCAGAAGAGAGTAGATGGTAGCTGAGCGCTTTCTGCATTAGCTTTTCTACACCTCTCTTCCAGTTCTTCCACTATGTTGCCATCCTGTGAGAATATGCATCCTAACTACTTGAAATCGTCCACCTGTTCTAACTTTGTTCCTCCTATTTGGCACTCAGTCCGTTTATATTTCTTCCCCACTGACATTACTTTCGTTTTGGAGATGCTAATCTTCATACCATAGTCCTTACATTTCTGATCTAGCTCTGAAATATTACTTTGCAAACTTTCAATCGAATCTGCCATCACAACTAAGTCGTCCGCATATGCAAGGCTGCTTATTTTGTGTTCACATATTTTAATCTCACCCAGCCAGTTTATTGTTTTCAACATATGACCCATAAATAATATGAACAACAGTGGCGACAGGTTGCAGCCTTGTCTTACCCCTGAAACTACTCTGAACCAGGCACTCAATTTGCTGTCAACTCTAACTGCTGCCTGACTATCCATGTAAAGACCTTTAATTACTTGCAAAAGTTTGCCTCCTATTCTATAATCTCGTAGAACAGACAATAACGTCCTCCTAGGAACCCGGTTATATGCCTTTTCTAGATCTATAAAGCATAGATACAATTCCCTGTTCCACTCATAACACTTCTCCATTATTTGCTGTGAGCTAAAGATCTGGTCCTGACAACCTCTAAGAGTCCTAAACCCACACTGATTTTCATCCAACTGGTCCTCAACTAATACTCGCACTTTCCTTTCAACAATACCTGAGAAGATTTTATCCACAATGCTGATTAAAGAGATTCCTCTGTAGTTGTTACAACCTTTTCTGTTTTCATGTTTAAAGATTGGTGTGATTACTGCTTTTGTCCAGTCTGATGGAACCTGTCCCAACTCCCAGGCCATTTCAATTATCCTGTGTAGCCATTTAAGACCTGACATTCCACTGTATTTAGTGAGTTCCGACTTAATTTCATCCACCCCAGCTGCTTTATTGCACTGCAATCTACTGACCATTTTCTCCGCTTCCTCAAATGTGATCCTATTTCCATCATCATTCCTATCCCATTCTACCTCAGAATCTGAAACATTACTGATCGTATTTTCACCTATATTGAGCAACTTTTCAAAATATTCCCTCCATCTGCCCAAGGCAACCACAGGATTCACCAGCAGTTTTCCTGATCTGTCCAAACTACTGGTTATTTCCTTCTTACCTCCCTTTCGAAGACTGCTAATTACACTCCAGAATGGTTTACCAGCAGCTTGACTCATAGTCTCCAACCTGTTTCCAAAGTCTTCCCAAGATTTCTTCTTGGATGCTGCAATTATCTGTTTGGCTTTGTTTCTTTCTTCAACATAACTTTCTCTGTCTACCTGAGTTCTAGTATGTAGCCATTTTTGATACGCCTTCTTTTTCCTTTAACAAGCTGCCTTGACTGTGTCATTCCACCAAGCTGTTTGCTTCTTCCTGCTTTTACACACTACTGTCCCAAGACATTCTTCAGCCACTTCTAGTACTGTGTCCCTGTACCTTGTCCATTCCTTTTCCAATGACTGTAATTGACTACATTCAACTACCTGGTACCTTTCTGAGATCGCTGTTATGTCTTTGTGCCTGATTTCCTTATGCTGAAGTTTCTCCACTCTTATCCTCCCACATATGGACCTGACCACCTGCACTTTCGGCCTCACAATCCCAATTTCACAGCAGATTAAATAATAATCAGTGTCATCAAAGAATCCCCTGAATACACGTGTGTCCCTCACAGCCTTCCTGAATTCCTGATCTGTTATTATATAGTCAATGACAGATCTGGTTTCCCTGCCTGCCCAAGTATACCTGTGAATGTTCTTATGTTTAAAAAAAGGAGTTTGTGATTACTAAGCCTATACTGGCACAGAAATCCAAGAGTTCTTTCCCATTCCTGTTGGCCTCCATATCCTCTCCAAATCTACCCATCACTTTTTCATACCCTTCTGTTCGATTTCCAATCCTGGCTTTAAAATCACCCATGAGCAGAACACTGTCCTTGTCCTTTACTCTAACACCTACATCACTGAGTGCCTCATAGAAACTATCCATCTTATCTTGATCTGTCCCTTCACAATGCGAATATACTGACACAATCCTAATTTTTTGCTAGACACTGTCAAATCTATCCACATCAGTCATTGCAACTACGCTGGGTTCCATTTCTTTCCTGATGTAAAGCCCTACACCCCATTGTGCTATTCCTGCTGTGACTCCTGACAGGTAGACCTTGTATTCTCCCACTTCCTCTCCTTTCTCACCCCTTACCCGAATGTCACTAACAGCTAAAACGTCCAGCCCCATCTTACTTGCAGCCTCTGCCAGCTCTACCTTCTTCCCAGAGTAGCCCCCACTGATATTAATAGCTCCCCATCTCATTACCATTTGTTTGTCAGTTAGAGGTGGGACTCCGTCACCTCAAAAGGTCCAAGGCATTTTGCTCTGATTGTTGCCAGCATCATATTTAAAGTACCAGGGAAGCAGGTTACTAACCTTACTTGCCCTGAGTCCCATTGGGTATTACCCCTAACGGTTGAGGGACTAACCAGTGGATTTGGTAGTCTTTGCCGTATGAGCACAAAGGTGACCACGACTCAGAATATGTCCGAGATGCCCAGCCTTATTCCAAAGTAACTGGTATCCCAACTGTCGGGACCACTTACTTGGCCACTCATACGTTGCCCGTGGTTCACGAACTAGGACATGACTATAGAAACCCACACCACGAACCACAAATGAGGAGGTATTGAACAGAATTGGGGAGAAGAGGAGTTTGTGGCACAAATTGCCTAGAAGAAGTGATCGGTTGGTAAGACATGTTCTGAGGTATCAAGAGATCACCAATTTAGTATAGGAGGGCAGCGTGGAGGGTAAAAATCATAGAGGGAGACCATGAGATGAATACACTAAGGAGATTCAGAAGGATGTAGGCTGCAGTAGGTACTGGGAGATGAAGAAGCTTGCACAAGATAGAGTAGCATGGAGAGCTGCATCAAACAAGTCTCAGTGTAGGGAAGCAGCCTACTCGCGCTGTATAAAATTCACATCAGTCTTTCCATTGTGTGCCAGCCAGTCCGCTGTAACTAGCTCTGACGTCATAAATGTTGCGCAATACTTTAAAAATCAAGTAAATAACCTGAACCGTTTCTAGCATGTCAGGACTAATACCAAATTAGTATGTGTTGAATATCAGTTCAATAACTTTAACCACTTTCTAAATTTGGACGTTTTTCTGTAAAAATCATTGGCGCAACAGAGAAGAGCTAGAAACTAAAAAAATTATATTTAGATTCCTTTTTCATAATAATTTATTAGAAACAGTATTCTGGATCTCATAAATTAAAATTTTAGTTGAAATTCATGATTTTCTGGTTTTTGTCTTAAAAATTAAGGAAGCAAGATAGATTAAGTAGGCGAATAAATAAATCATAGGAACATTTCAATAACAACAGTTCCACCCGCCGCCCCACATCAGGACTGTAGACCACAACAACAACAACATTTTCACAGCAGAAATTAAGAATTGTTGAATCAATACATTCCAGTTTATCTTGTTAGTGATAGATTTCATTTAAGCAAACCTCAGTATCTTCATAAAAATGTATGTGGAGGGAGCAAATCCATTAATTTAAGTTGTTATCTTAGACAAACATCAGTATGCCATATAGCCATACAGCAAAAGCAATCATGTCTATATAGAAATCAGCATTCCACATAGTCTCACAACAAAAGTAATCATGGCATTAATAAAGTCTGTGCAAACATGATACATAATACTTCAAAATTCAATACCAAAAAGAGTAATAGTTCGTTAGTTGAGAAATGAAAAAGTTTACATAGGTCAATATATATTTGTAGATAAATAACTCAGTCAGTCTACTACGTACTGTCATTACTAAAAGAATATCTTCAGAAATAAAAATGTTTCTGTCTAGTTCACTGACTCTGATACATAGTTCATTAGCCTCAGGAAGAGTGCTGAAATAGTTCCGTATGCTACATCATGGGGAAAGTTACTCAACCAGTCTGTCATATCCTAATAGCACACAACATGAATACTGTTCCTGCAACTGTATTCGGTTTCATTCTCTTCCATAGATCGATGGTAGAATTTAATAACTACCATAAAATCTCTCCAACTGAACTGAACTCTACATGGTCCCAACTAATATATCAGAGATTTCTTGAAACTGTGGCAGATTGAAACTGTGTGCAAGACCGAGACTCGAACTCGGGACATTTGACTTTCGAGGGCAAGAGCTCTACCAACTGAACTACCCAAGCACGACTCACGCCCTGTCCTCACAGCTTTACTCTGCCAGTGCCTCGTCTCCTACCTTCCAAACTTTACAGAAACTCTCCTGCGAACCTTGCAGAACTAGCACTCCTGAAAGAAAGGATAGTGCTGAGACATGGCTTAGCCAGAGCCTGTGGGATGTTTCCAGAATGAGACTTTCACTCTAGAGCGGAGTGCGCGCTGATATGAAACTTCTTCGCAGATTGAAACTGTGTGCAGGACCGAGACTCGAACTCGGGACCTTTGTCTTTCGCGGGCAAGTGCTCTAAAGCTGTGAGGACGGGCCTTAGTCGCGCTTGGGTAGCTCAGTTGGTAGAGCACTTGCCTGTGAAAGTCAAAGGTCCTGAGTTCGAGTCTCGGTCCGGCACACGGTTTTAATCTGCCAGGAAGCTTCATATCAGCGCATACTCTGCTGCAGAGTGAAAATCGCATTCTGGAATCGGAGATTTCTTGATTTTATCATTTGCTGCTGAAGACTTGAAAAGAGATCATATAAGCACAGAATCTCCGATTCTCTGCACAACGGACTTCGCTATTCGACTGTGTTTAAATGTCCTAGCCAACGCTATCTACTCCTTTTACTGTAAGATCACTCGTTATTTTTCGTCAACAGTAACTTCTGTTCACGACAGTATAGCAATAGACTCATAAAAATGTTGTTGTGTAACACTGTACATATTGGCAGACCAGTACTATCATGAGTTAAACTATTCATCACATATTCAAAATCAGATACATTATGAACCGTGTTTTGTGTTTCTTTCTTTAGTGTAACCTAAATAGTTTCAAAATTAAGACCTGCAGGATTAGGTGCTAGATGATGCTTAGACATACCATGTGACAGATCATGTACTCTTCAATGAAACAGTTCCACACATTAGTAAGAAAATATTGTCCACTATCTGGCAGTATAGATTAGGGCCAAATGGTTTTCAGAAAATTATCTTTTCTTAATTTTTTAGCTATGATTTTGCTGTTAGCTTTTGTCAGCAGAAGGAATTTTGAGAATGGTTTCATCACTGACAAACTGCCTATTTACTTCTGTCTCCGGTTCTTTGGCCGACGTTCGTCTGATGATTTTACTTACATTTCGCCAGCACAAGTGGCTGGCATTGTCACCGGCAGTGGAGGGTGAAATTCGACGATGCCAGCCACTCGTTCTGGCGAAACATCAGTAGAATCATCAGATGAACGTCGGCCAAAGAACCTGAGACAGAAGTAAATAGGCAGTTTGTCAACAAGTGGCCTCGAAAGCCTTAACAATTTTGAATTCCATCTCTTCTAGGACCTGTGAGAAATTTCCATGAGGCCTGGGGAGAGCGCCGTAGAGCTATAAAGCGTTCATTTATGCGGTTTGTTGTGGAAGAATATTGTGCATTGAAAATCTATGTAGACACATTGGTACACTGGCACACATAACAATCCTTTATAATTGCTTGTACTCGTGGGTCCATGTTGATGTCATTTACAAATGGGGTTTCACTGCTGCTGCGACGTGCATAAGTGCAGGTATGCATTTGGAAAAACTTGAAAATTTTGCACAGTTATCACCGGAACACACACTGGCGAAAAACATTGCAACACTAGAAAATAATTAATTTAGAGTAACCAAAATCCGGGAATACATTTATCTAAGTAACATATTTAAGTCATTGACATTTTAAGATCGCAAGTTGAAGGAAGCTTTCGATAAGCACCTGCTAGTGCATTAATAATCAGTGTCGTTGCCAGAACATTGACAATGCAACCATGCAAACGAGCAAGCATTGTGTTCTACAAGTCCTGGATGTCACTGATGTCAGTTTCTGGAATGGAGTTCCATGCATGTTGTACTTCGTTTGTCAGTACAGGGACAGTTAGCGCCAGTTGTGGATGACCCGAAGTTGTCGTCTGGTGATGCCTCATACGTGCTCAATACGAGACAGACCTGGTGGTCGAGCAGGCCAAGGCTGCATGTCGACAATCAGTAGAGCACGTTGTGTTTAAACAGCGGTACGTAGACGAGTGCTATCCTGATGGAAAGCATTCCTTTCATGTTGTTGAGGCATGGCAGCACAACAGTTCTAATCACCAGATTGACGTAGAAATTTGCCGTCAGGGTGCGTGGCATAACCATAACAGTGCTTCTCCTGTCGTACTAAATCGCACGGCAAATCACAACTCCAGTTGTAAGTCTAATATGTCTAGCACATAGATAGGTTGTCTGCAGGTGCTCAAGAGGCCTCTTTGTGATCGATACAGACCATCACTGGCACCGAACTAGAACCGTATTTCATCAGGAAACACAACAGACCTCCAATTAGCATCCAGTGAGCTATTTCCTGACAAATAGTGTTGCCTTTCGGTCATTACAATGCATGCCACGGAGCGGCGAGTTCAGATCTGTCCCTGAAATAACCGATTTGTAACAGTTCGTTGTCACAATGGTTCCAACTAGTCATCAAATTGCCGCTGCAGATGAAGTTCGATACTCGTGAGCTGTATGACGAGCACGATCATCTCCCTTTCCAGTAATGCCACGTGGCCATCCAGAGTCCATTCATCTTGCGACCATACATTTAGGTGACCGTCGCTACCAGCAGCTATGTACAGTGCCTACAGTCTTCCTTTCTGCAGTTTCACGGAAGTAACATCCAACTTCTCAAAGCTCTATTACGAGGCCTCGGTCATTGAGTTAATTAATATGGCTCTTTGTCACATTTAGGCCATTCTTGATTGACAACAACTCACTGTGTCTAATTTCAGAGACAACCGTCGCCCACGACCGTTATTTAAGGTAAACCTGGTGTGCATCCTTATTGGCGAGCTGCTAGTGCGAGTCACCTGCGACTGATGCGAAATTTTAATAGCTATCGTCTTTCAGATGAAGAAACACGGCTAACTATTTACATTTATGCTGCACAAGTTCTTCTTAGTGTAGCGACTTTTTTCCTTTTATTGTACTAGTTCAGGGACTGAATAAGGTGTGACGCAGGCCTGCGACGCCGCTCGCAATTGAGGAAGCTTAGCCCGGCAGGCATTACAAACGAGGGTGGAGACGGGTGTCCAGTAACCAGGCGCAACACAGGACACCGATACTTTATGAGATACCTGTACGTTTCAGTTATAACGACGCCTAGTGACCTGTGTGTTGGGGCTGAAGCGGGCCAGAAATAGCTTGTAAGTAGGCTGTTTAGGATTTTATGTTGGTAACGCCACTTTGCATTCTGTATGAATATCACTGGCTTTGCTGTGTGCAGTCTGTGGCTGGTTGGCATTCTTGGAATATTCGCTATTGTAGTGTTGGGCAGTTGGATATGAACAGCGCGTAGCGTTGCGCAGTTGGAGATGAGCAGTGGTGGATGTCGGGAGAGAGAAGGCGGAGTTTTGAGAGTGGCTGATCAGTACATGTGAACATCAGAGATAGTAAATTTGTAAGACTGGATCTCATGAAGTGCTTTGAACACTATTAAGGGAAATACATTGTTTGTTCTCTATCAAAATCTTTCATTTGCTAACTATGCCTATAAGTAGTTAGTGAGTTCAGTAGTTACAATCTTTTATTTAGTAGGCAGTATTGGCGCATGCTGTATTGCAGTACTTCGAGAAACGAAGATTACTGTGAAGTAAGTGATTCATGAAAGGTATAGGTGATTGTTAGTCAGGGCCATTCTTTTGTAGGGATAATTGAAAGATTGCGTGGCACTAAAAATGTTGTGAGTCAGTTTAGTGTTGATCAGGGTAACTAGAGAGCGAAATGTCTGAGTACGTTCAGTTCTGCTTAGCTGTTTGGAAATCAAACAATGTAAGAGGTTTATCAGCACAGTAATTCATAAACTTTTCTAAGGGGACGTTTCAAGCTGATGTTATAATAATTTAAGAAAACTCCACTCACCCCTTCCAGAGGGACTACATCAGAGGCATAAGAAACAAGGGAGCCGAACATCTCAACGCAAGCAATAACGTCACATCTGGAACTGGAGAGAATGACAATTATTCAAGGCCAACCACAACCATTTCGGCCCACTGAAACTACTGTGGATCTGTGTGCTGCAGACGTGCCACTGCTGTGATGAGGTGTGTTTGAAACATGACGCTGCATAACTGCGGGCCAGGTTGTGAAAATCTCTTCTGCGACGTGACGTCCTTTGTGGGCTGCAAGCTGCTGTCTGCAAGGGTGAAGACGTACCATGGGCCGGCCGCTGTGGCAGAGCGGCTCTAGGTGCTTCAGTGCGGAACCACGCTGCTGCTACAGTCGCAGGTTCGAATCCGACCTCGGCCATGGATGTGTGTGATGCCCTTAGGTTAGTTAGGTTTAAGTAGTTCTAAGTCTAGGGGACTGATGACCTCAGATATTAAGTCCCCTAATGTTTAGAGCCATTTAAACCATTTTGAACGGACCATGGCCTCACGGCCTCCTGCGTCCAAGGTTGTCCTCAGTCACTGACAGAAACACCCTGCCAGAAGGCTGGAGCTGCTGAGGCTCTATTACAACAACAGTTCGTGGCTGTTACCCTATCGTGCTCTACATAGTGATAACGAGCAGAGCTTCAGAGAACGGCCAGCCGTGCTCCAGAGGGCAGCTGCGGGGTTTCCTGCTCGATTAAATTAAATATTAGATTAGATTAGATTAAATTAATACCGTTTCCATGGATCATGAATGCGATATTTCGTAATAATGTGGAACGAGTCAAAGTTTCCAATACGTGAAATAATTAAGTTAATTTAACAACATAATCAAGTTAATATAACAACTTTCTTATAATTTTTTCTTTTTTTCTTAATTTATATATAAAAATTCCTCTATGGAGTAGAAGGAGTTGTCATTCAAAAATTCTTTTAATTTCTTCTTGAATACCTGTTGGTTATCTGTCAAACGTTTTATACTATTTTTATACTATTTTTATGCTACACTCCTGGAAATTAAAATAAGAACACCGTGAATTCATTGTCCCAGGAAGGGGAAACTTTATTGACACATTCCTGGGGTCAGATACATCACATGATCACACTGACAGAACCACAGGCACATAGACACAGGCAACAGAGCATGCACAATGTCGGCACTAGTACAGTGTATATCCACCTTTCGCAGCAATGCAGGCTGCTATTCTCCCATGGAGACGATCGTAGAGATGCTGGATGTAGTCCTGTGGAACGGCTTGCCATGCCATTTCCACCTGGCGCCTCAGTTGGACCAGCGTTCGTGCTGGACGTACAGACCGCGTGAGACGACGCTTCATCCAGTCCCAAACATGCTCAATGGGGGACAGATCCGGAGATCTTGCTGGCCAGGGTAGTTGACTTACACTTTCTAGAGCACGTTGGGTAGCACGGGATACATGCGGACGAGCATTGTTCTGTTGGAACAGCAAGTTCCCTTGCCGGTCTAGGAATGGTATAACGAGGGGTTCGATGACGGTTTGGATGTACCGTGCACTATTCAGTGTCCCCTCGACGATCACCAGAGGTGTACGGCCAGTGTAGGAGATCGCTCCCCACAACATGATGCCGGGTGTTGGCCCTGTGTGCCTCAGTCGTATGCAGTCCTGATTGTGGCGCTCACCTGCACGGCGCCAAACACGCATACGACCATCATTAGCACCAAGGCAGAAGCGACTTTCATCGTTGAAGACGACACGTCTCCATTCGTCCCTCCATTCACTCCTGTCGCGACACTGCTGGAGGCGGGCTGCACGATGTTGGGGCGTGAGCGGAAGACGGCCTAACGGTGTGCGGGACCGTAGCCCAGCTTCATGGAGACGGTTGCGAATGGTCCTCGCCGACACCCCAGGAGCAACAGTGTCCCTAATTTGCTGGGAAGTGGTGGTGCGGTCCCCTACGGCACTGCGTAGGATCCTACGGTCTTGGCGTGCATCCGTGCGTCGCTGCGTTCCGGTCCCAGGTCGACGGGCACGTGCACCTTCCGCCGACCACTGGCGACAACATCGATGTACTGTGGAGACCTCAAGCCCCACGTGTTGAACAATTCGGCGGTACGTCCACCCGGCCTCCCGCATGTCCACTATACGCCCTCGCTCAAAGTCTGTCAACTGCACATACGGTTCACGTCCACGCTGTCGCGGCATGCTACCAGTGTTAACGACTGCGATGGAGCTCCGTATGCCACGGCAAACTGGCCATTCGACGGCCAACACCGCGGTTCCTGGTGTTTCCGCTGTGCCGTGCGTGTGATCATTGCTTGTACAGCCCTCTCGCAGTGTCCGGAGCAAATATGGTGGGTCTGACACGCTGGTGTCAATGTGTTCTTTTTTCCATTTAAAGGGGTGTATTTTTTATAGTATTTGGTAAGTGAACATAGACTTTAGTGGTAGCATAATGCACCCCATTCTGTGCCAAAGTTAGATTTAATCTTGAATAGTGAAGATCATCCTTTCGCCTAGTATTGTAGTTATGCACACTGCTATTACTTTTGAATTGGGTTTGGTTGTTAATAACAAATTTCATAAGAGAGTATATATACTGAGAAGCTACTGTGAATATCCCTAGATCCTTAAATAAATGTCTGCGGGATGATCTTGGGTGGACTCCAGCTATTATTCTCTTTACACGCTTTCATGCAATAATTAGTTTATCCCTCAGTGATGAATTACCCCAAAATATGATGCCATATGCTAGCAATGAGTGAAAATAGGCGTAGTAAGGTAATTTACTAAGATGTTTATCACCAAAATTTGCAATGACCCTTATTGCATAAGTAGCTGAACTCAAACGTTTCAGCAGAGTAATCCGTACAGTGTGCGCATCCCCACTTTCCCAAACCAAAAGAAAACGAGCCGTGTGCGGCTCGCGTTGATGCTGTTCATAGTTTGGTATCTAGGAATAGCGATAGTGCTGCCTCGTTATGTTAGTGTGTTCACTGGCGCCACTATGATTGCTCGCCTTGAATGTCCGTGGGTGGCAGTAGTAGCGCTTATCGATAGCACCTACAGTGGTACCATCTTTGGAGCGGCATCTAGTATTTCCAGGTTGTCGTGTGTCGAGCTAGGGGAAGTTGGGACAGAGCAGCAGTGATGTCCAGGCAGCCAGTACTCGCCCGACCGGTGGCGACACACATGCACTGTCCAACGGAAGGATGTGGTCGCGAGAGTGCACGGTCACATCGAGGACCTGATTCAGCGACTTTTAGTTGAATGGAGCGTGATAAGCGAGTAGTGCTATTTCCACTTGTGTGTGTGCGCGTCCGCCCGTCAAAGTGACCTCATGGCAATAAGTTATTAGTCGAAGATTTATACTGAGATCCTTTCGTGCCCGACTTGAGTGGGGTCGACCGTTGCTTGGTTGTTCGGTCGGACGTCGCAGCAGACGACGTGCATTTGGTCTGCCGTCCGCTTCTGGCTTCTTTGTCTTTGTACCGACTTATTATTCGTCCGTTTTGTGTCACAGTGACTGGTTTTAGTATTGTCAGTGGTCGGTGCAATTGTTTTCCCGGATTTGTGTGTATCTTGTGCTTTTCAATGAGCAGTTATTTTAATGGTGTCTGCGTACTGGATTTGGTGAGGGGAGTTGCGAACAGACATCAGGGCGGTTGGGGGTTCAGCAGAAAGGAGGCCCGTGCAGCGCGAGGGCAAGCGGGGGCCGCTGGTAGATCATCAATGTGTTTCTTCCAATTTAATCTCTCATCAATGGACACACCTAATAATTTTGAATATTCTACTTTGGCTTTATGTTTCTGATTAAGGTCTATATTTATTAATGGCATCATACCATTTGCTCTATGGAGCTGTATATACTGTGTCTTATCAAAATTCATTGAATGTCCATTTACAAGGAACCACTTAGTAATTTTCTGAAAGACATTATTGACAATTTCATGAGTTAATTCTTGTTTGTCAGGTGTGATTATTATACTTGTATCATCAGTAAAGAGAACTAACTTTGCCTCTTCATGAATATAGAATGGCAAGTCATCAATATATATTAAGAACAACAAAGAACCCAAGACCGACCCTTGTGGAACCCCATTTTTGATAGTTCCCCAGTTTGAGGAATGTGCTGATCTTTGCATTTTATGAGAACTGCTTATTTCTCCTTTCTGCACTCTTCCAGTTAGGTATGAATTAAACCATTTGTGCAGTGTCCCACTCATGCCACAATACTTGAGCTTGTGTAGCAGAATTTCGTGATTTGCACAATCAAAGTCCTTTAAGAGATCACAAAAAATCCCAATGGGTGGTGGTCGGTTATTCAGATCATTCGAAATGTGATTGGTGAAAGCAGATATTGCTGTTTCTGTTGAAAAACCTTTCTGGAAACCAAACTGACATTTTGTTAATAGTTCATTTTTACAGATATGTGAAGCTACTCTTGAATACATTACTTTCTCCAAATTTTTGGATAAAGCTGTTAGAAGGGAGATTGGATGGTAATTGTTGACATCAGATCTATCCCCTTTTTTATGCAAAGGTATGACGATAGCATATTTCAGTCTATTCCTGTTCCAGGGATCTATTACACAGGTGGCTGAGAATCTTACTTATCTGTTGAGAACAAGCTTTTAGTATTTTGCTGGAAATGCCATCAATTCCGTGTGAGTTTTTGCTTTAAAGCAAGTTTATTATTTTCCTAATTTCAGAGGGAGAAGTGGATGAGATTTCAATTGTATCAAATTGCAAAGGTATGGCCTTTTCCATTAACAGCCTACCGTCTTCTAATGAACACCTGGATCCTACTATATCCACAACATTTAGAAAATGATTATTAAAAACATTTTCAACTTCTGACCTTTTGTTCATAAATTTTTCATTCAATTTGATGGTAATACTGTCTTCCTGTGCTATTGGTTGACCTGCTTCTCGTTTAATGATATTCCAAATTGTTTTAATTTTACTATCAGAGTTGCTGATTTCAGACAGGATACACATACTTCTGGATTTTTTAATAACTTTTCTTATTATACCACAGTAGCTTTTATAATGTTTGATAATTTCTGGGTCACTACTCTTTCTTGCTGTGTGATATATTTTCCTTTTCTGGTTACAAGATATTTTTATACCCTTAGTAAGCCATGGTCTCTTACATGGTTTCTTACGAGTATATTTAACTACTTTCTTGGGGAAGCAGGTTTCAAATGCATTTACAAAAGTGTCATGAAATAAATTATATTTTAAATTGGCATCAGGTTCACGGTACACCTCATCCCAGTCTAACTGCTGTAGGCTTTCCCTGAAATTTGCAATTGTTAAATCATTGGCTGAACGTACTACTTTGGAGGACTGTTTAGTACTGCTGAATGGAGCTATGTCATATATTGTAATAAGCTGTGCAACATGATCAGAAAGACCATTCTCAACAGGCTGAGCATTTATGTGGTTAAACCTTCTTTCAGAGAATCTACTTTGAAGTCCCCACAAATAATAATTGCTTCCCCCCTGTCTGACAGATAGCATAACAAGGAGTCGAAATTTTTCAGAAATAGATGAAAATTTCCCGATGGGGACCTATATACAGTTACAATTATAAATGTGCCTTTATTTAATTTAAGCTCACATGCACATGCTTCTATATGTTTCTCTACACAAAATTTTTTTGTTTCTATACTTTTTGCACAATGATAACTTCTCCATGCTTTCTCTAATTACATGTGCAGAGAGCTTATATCCACTTACATTTACCTTATCCATATCAGTAACAATGTGATACTCAGACAGGCATAGTATATCTATTTCGTCCTCAGCTTCTAAATCTTCTAAACAAACAAGAAGCTCATCTATTTTATTCTTTAAACTCCCAGTATTTTGATGAAATATACTTACATTATTTTTAATTATACTTTTATGAGAAACTTTCCTGATTCTAAGATTTGCAGTACTCTCCTGTCTGAGTATCTCATTGTGCTTATGCCTAGTTCCTATGACAGTGGTCACATGGTGTTCAGAGAGGCAGTTTATGTCAACTGGGTTGGGTGACTTTAATTCATCAATGCAATTACCTGGGACTGATATACAACTTGGTGGAGATAAAATTTCTGGTGGTTGGTGAAAATTTGTAATTGACAGCTGTGATTGGTGATCCGATGTGCTAGAATTGTGCTGTTTAGTTTCCTTCCTAAACAGAAGATTTGTTTCAATCCTGACCTCTTATGGAACTTGGCATCTGTCTGTCTTACCTATCCTAAAAAAGGTGCTGCTCCAACACTTGTAACCACTGGTATTTTACCAATCATGGCAGTGCCTCCCCCCCTTAAATTTGCTGCTATTACCCCAGCCAGTTTACCCTTTCCTTTCCTGTTGAGATTTAGGCCGTGCCTGGTATAGTCCCACCTACTGAGAGAATCAACAGGAACCACACCAATATGAGCCTCTGCACCCAACCCAAGCAGCCGTTCCAACTCCAAATTAACTCTCACAACAGAAGAGCTCAAATGAGGTCAGTGGAGGCGTCTCAGGACAGATACAAACTCAACATTGGTGTGTCTCGATGCCGACGCAATCTTTACTAGGTCACACTCTATACTGTACCCAGGATCTCTGTCGATACTGTTCCCTGGCCCTCCCACAATAACACCGGTGTCTTCCCTAGTAAATCCTTTACAGAGTAATCCTAAATCGTGTGTCACCTGATCCAGACTAGCATTTGGTTTGAAAAAAATTGTGACCTGGTATTCTGGTCCTAATTCCTCCTGCAGAAGTTCGCCTACACCTCGGGCATGAGAACTGCCTAACAACAAAACTTTCTTCCTTTTCGATGACTTTCCTACATTCTTATTCAATTTCCTAATGAAAGTTTGTTGTGTTCTGTCTACACATACCTCTGCTTGAGGCTCATCAGTTTCTACCCGAAGCAACAGGTCAAACTTATGTTTGACATCCAATCGACTCACATTGCTCGCCTCGCCACCCAGCCAAGGACAGGAGCCGTTAGGTCACGCTGAAGGAGTGTCCACGTGACGCAAAACCAGATTCCGATACTCGCGATTGCGCTGACACACGTACAACCGCTGCACTGCCGGCGTCTGGATCAGCAGAGGCAATGTGTATTATTAGGTAGAATAAAAGTCACTGTCATACTGTGTATCTCTGAAAGCACCGACGTGATTCACTCCTCTCTCCCAAGCCATCTCTCAGTGATCCTGGCACATTGTACCCCTGAGGCCGAGGAGTCATAACAGTGCAAACATCTTTCAAACGTTTTGGATGAGATGACAAAGTATCAGTTACCACATACGTTTCACCAGGGATGCACTGGACCTCAAAATTATATTATTGTATGACAAGGGTCCCATCTAGCAAGAAAGTTGTGGTCTGTTTGTACAATGGTTGTTTTCTGACCAGAAAGGAGTGAAAGTTGTCAAATCCTAAAACAATCGCAATTGCTTCACGCTCTGTCAAGGTGTATTTCCTTCCTAACGCTGACAAAACTCGCTGACAAAACTCGACATGCAAACTCGGAAGTGCTATTTTGTTCCTGACCATTCTCAGTGATTATTTGATATAAATGATATGTCAGTCATAATTCACTAACATCAATCCCACGATAAGTAATGGTGCGTTTAAGGATTCCGGTTTGATGCCATTAAATTATTCCTGTTGATAGGTCCAACAGGTTTAGACAAAATTCGTCTTCATTAATTGCAATAAAGAGAGTTATGGCAACCAATGTACTTAGAGAAAATATCGGTAGTATTGACAGGAACAGAGATATGATTGAAGTGATTGAAGTTCTTTTTAACAAGTTGATACCGGAAAATTTGGAATTGCTTCTAATTTCATCAGATCTGGCTCAGTTACTGCTGAAATATTACACTTTCTTCCTCACAAAATCAAATTTTTACAGAGTGGCAGTGACTACAACTGCAAATTATTATTTTTAATATCCAGACTACTAAGGTATTAAGTACCATCGAATTTCTGCAATATCTCTTCTATATTTCAGGGTCCATGTCTCTCAGGCAGAAGACGCAGTTGATAGGTCAGGTGCCCAAAACGAATCTAAATAAGTCCTCCTTTTCAATTACTTTATGTATTTTATTTTTCATTTTCCATTGTCCTACATATATGCATAGTCGACATGGCTATGAAGAGACACGGGTTGGTTATAATAAGGGGTGGCCAGATGTCCTTCCTGTCACCACCCTGTTACCAGCCGCCAGCCGTTACCTAATAATTCCTACGCTCTGCCTCGTCCACCCCCTCCCCCCTCCCTGGCACCCTGATCGGCTATGTGAAAGAGTGTGAATGTTTTATAAATGTTTGCAAATCTTGTAACCAAAGTGCAACTTTGGTACTTGCCCACTATTCACCTAGTCGGATGTAGGAAACCACCTAACACCCGCATACAGGCAGACTGCCACAGCAGCCCTGGCTATTAATCTTCCGAGCGAAATCGATCAGGGGCCGGTGCACCTGTCAGAATTGCGGAATTGGCATGCTAACACGCCTGGCTATTACTTGGTTTAATTGCTGTATGCATTGGATCGAAATATTCACTCTCTGACCTTTCAGTTATCTCATTTTCTATCATACGTTTGATTTCCAGTTCTACAGCTACTTGTCTGACTAGTGAGTTCATTTTAAACGGTTTATGCAATTGCACTTTACTTTAATACTGACATCCTGTATCAGTCGAGGTTTACTTTAAAAATATCTCTGCGTGCATATTTAACACCTGTCGTAATCCTCCTCTCTATGAAGTGGGCAAATTACTCAAGTCATCTATGGTTCCCAGACGTCTTCTTCTCATATTGAGAACGTGTAAACTGTCGATTAAGTCACATCATTTATCTTCTTATTATTAATACTAAATTATAAATCTTAGAAAGCTCCTTTTTATTCTACGAATCCAACGAAATTAAGCTCCAATTCTTCATTCTCATCACAAATGCTTAAAATAATCACCAACTATACATCTTCTTGTAGTCAGTAATTAGCAAAATTGAATTCACGGTTAGAGATCAATTATGAGTACAGGATGGTGAATACATCTTTCTGAATTCTTGCACGTAATGAGCGCAGGTCATGTAAGGCACGAATTTTATAGCCAGCTGCTGCAGCTATATGCACACGGTTACAGGAACAACAAGTATCGCTGTTGTTTTATGAAGCTGTTGATGTAATTTCTTGGATACAGCAGTAGTATCACTTCCAGACTCTAGGACTGCTGCAATTTACGACCTCTGGAGTTTGCAATTCCTTTCTTAGTAGTTCAGCCATAATATCTCCTCTATCATATTTAAATACTTGAATTTCCTGTACTTTCGGCAACAGGTCTCGCCCGAAAGTAAATTTAGATTACGGGTGTTCTTTCTTTTTGTCCGTGTCTGTTGTCTGTAACTTGGAGACGCGAGTGAGCACAATTTTCTGTCTGATGCTGCATGTTGGTTCCGTCTCCCAAAATATTTTCCCCTCGTCTCACCACTGCTTCAGTAATTACCACTGTGCACGTAAGTCATCAAATGATCAGCGGTCAAGGGTCGTATCACGGTCGTTGTCGGCCTGCTGACTCCACGGCAGGGGGCCAAAAGTTACCTTGCTGTAGCGTTTCGGGTCGCTGAAAACGTTCACTGCCATTTTCTGTGCCTTGTTTCAATTCAACAAGTCTTCCTTCACTATCTGTCTTTTCTAAACTATCACCAAGTACTAATAGCTTTTCAAAAACTTTGGACGTTCACGAAGATGTCTTCTTACTTTCCACGCCAAATACTTTATCAAAATTATAGTCAGACTAACGTCACTCATGGGGTATACGTATAAGTACTTTGTTCCCAGTGTTTTTGAAAAACTTTACGCACTGGCTACTTATTGAAATTCTAACTCATTCATTCCATCCTTCGTTGTCTCAACCAGGATCAACACCTGCGTGGAAACGCCTTTTCACGTGTCGTCCACAAATATCAGTTTTTTCAAACACAATCTGAATTGATTCATTGAATCAACTGGATGTAGTTGCTAGCGTGGGTAACACTCTCTTAACTGTGAGCAGCTTATCGACGATAATGTTCGTACAGCGGTCAGCCATACGATTTTCTTGTGTTAGCTTTTACACTTCCTGTACGATTAAATACATATCATCGTCAATATCGCAAATTTTTTTGTTCTTCGTTGTTTCTCCCCGTTCCTATTTCGTTTTTTATTCTTAATCGGAGTACTGTTGCTGCACACCCAACACAACTTTAATAACAAATTTTTTAGTTTGTCTGCATATATCTTTAACAGAAATAACTTAATTTGTCATTAGCGAACTCTCCAGTAGAACTTATTTCACAAGTTCCTGTTGTGAGTTTAATTAGGCCTGTATTTTAGCTACATTTGTTTCTATCTGCCGACAATGTGTCTTGACTCATGTCTAAATTCAGATTGTTGCCTGTCGAACTACTCGCTACGTTTCTTCGTAAGCTTGTTGAACTGATCCAGTACCTAGTTATGAATATCTACTACCTTTTGATCCAATACTTTGTTCAAACACTTTTTCAGTTTTTCGTTATGCTTATCGAGATTTTAGTTCCAATGTTCCCTCAGGTTTTAGTTATGCTTATCGACTTTTTTGTTCAAATCCTCACTCAGTTTTGATTATCACCTGTCAACTCCCACTCATTACCATCTTCTTTCTTTTTACACGATATTTGTAGAAATTCCGTTACAACATCCACCTTTCCACATTCATCAACAGGATTGGTATGCATGATGGCCTTTCACTATTCGACATTATGTTCAAGTTTGAATGGTGATTTTAAGTTCCCCTTAAAATATAAATCCTACTAATTAATCCCAGTTCATTAATGATACCACTGTCAACACTGTCTTCACTGACGTTGTACTCAGCAATCTGTGGCGTGGCATGACTCATGCTCTTAACCTGAAGATTTCAGTAAGCTATGTCCTTACGACCAGTCTCCTTGTATAACACCCTTGGATGATGCGACATATTAAAAGGCGCTGCTGCTTTTCTCCAATCCAAGGAACTACTTTTCTTTGACTGGTAATCTGAGGCAGCAAACAATAACGAATTCAGTAGAGAACAGTTGTTACCAATTTACATACCGTGCCATTCATCTCTGAGGTCGTTATTGACTTTAAATAATTTAAAGACACTCACTTTCAGTAAAAACCCAATTCATCATACGACATTAATCACTTCGCACAGAAACCGTCAGAAGGTGTGATTATACAGATACTATTAACTTGTCAATTGTACGCCCTACGCGACCACATTTAGCGATAGCGTCCGACAAATGACGACATGCACACACACACACACACACACACACACACACACACACACACACACACATACGCACACACACACACACACACACACACACACACACACACACACACAGTGTGTAACTCGCCACTGAAATGAGACTCTGCAATGCCAAGTGCATGCTGGAAGTAACAAAAATCACAGTGTCAGAAAGCGTTGCCAGTAGGCAACGATTACTCCATATGCCCGACTTGTCTAAACCAGCAGTATCTATAGTAATATATTAACGTATTACATGATGTGCTACGATGCTAACCGCTGAATTAGAACAGATGTCACAAATATATCGACATCAGAGGATATATTATCCCTACAGTGACTTGATGCAAAGAACCAATCCACCAGCCATCTGTTGCAATATTCAGAGCTCTCCCTGTCATTGTGCTACTACTCAATTTTTCACTTTCGGTTACCGAAGACAGGCTCTCTTATAGCAAAGATATACATAATAACACTGAAACATCTCTGTCCACACAATGTATTGTTTGAACTTTAACAACAAAGGAATAAATATTTGTACTGAGTGAAACAGATATAAGTGCTGATAACTTGACATGTGCTAACTTAAGGTGTACAGACGAGAGTGTGTGGGTTGGTTGTTCCCTGCGTAGAACAGTCTTCCCACAAACACGTCACAAATTTTACGATCTGATGTTTTCTGCATAGCCGTAACTGCAGCACTAAGTGGACTGCGCCTGTCGGTACATACTAACCATACTGCGTCCATTTAGCGACACTACGACCTCTGACCTTCTGCCTAGGGGGAAATAAGCATTAACGGCTTGCTCTTGGCACATGTGCTTGGAGGTACAAGCCAAACTTAAAAACACACAACTTATAATAGTTAAGACCATTGGCCTGCAGGTGATGTAAGCACTGATGTAATATCGTTCAGAGCTCCGTCCTTAGTCACCAATAGAAATGTCTGCACTTACACCCATTATATCCTGTATAGGCTTCCTAGAGCTACACCTTTACCCACCGATTCTTCCGCTTACAGAAAATGGCCAAGTTAAATCGTGCGTGTAGTATACAAAGTGACAAATGTCACCAGCAATAACGCTAGCAAACACAGCCGCCTGCGCCCCGCCTTCACCTCCTCTCCTTTTACGAGCTCGCTGAATCACATGTTAATGTGACGTATGTGCCTCCCCCGGCCGCGTATCGAAAGACGTCCACCTTCCTCCCTACGGATTCTTCTCCTTGGCTGCTTTCCTCCTTCCTGCGCCATATATAACAGGACAGCTGCGATTGGCCGGCCATCTATTTCCAATTAGCCGGTCGGCTGCGCCGGGTCGCCGTGCCAGACGCTAGGGCACGCGTCCAGTGACTGGGGCGCAGACGATACAGCCGAGGCTTACGAATACACGCCAGTCGCTGTGAGGACAACCCGTCTTCTGTCCGGAAACTTGTTGACTTCTTGGGAGCACATGTTCTAGCGTTGTAGGTAAGAAACATTTGTGCCAGAGAAACTGTCAAAGTGCAGCATGAAAAAGAATTGGATCAGCTTGATTAGATTTGTGCAAGAGATGGTAACACAGTGATGAAACAAATGGAGTATAACTGATTTGCTGAGACTTTATTTTCTGTACAGTGCTGACCCTTTTATCATACCCTTAAAAGCGAATGCTGTTCCATAGAAGACACGTTCACAGGGCAAACGGTTAAGTGTTTCAGTAGTGGCTGCTGAGCAAGTAACAGATTATAAACCTGAAATTTTTTTACACAGTATCTAATTGATTTTGGAACTGACTAAATCACAACTTCCTCCTTTGGGATTTCTTTTTAACACCTGTTAAGAGGGGACTTTGATGAAATTGACCCAAAATGTCAATTTTAGATTATTTTTTTTGTTAGTACAACTCATGGACAGTAAGTTCTCAAAATTTCATGCTGAAATCGCATCCGAAGTGCCTGAAAGTTAATTAAAAGTGTGACGCGGCCTCCCTGCCACGCCCACGTTTTGAAGCGGCACTTCAATATCAGCTCAGTGAACCACGATTCTGTGTATTACTTGCAACAAAACGGGTGCAGGATATATCTACAACGTCGTGATACATACTCTTTAGTTTTATAGATCATCGTTGAGTCTGTTCTGTATTTACAAACAGTAACAAACTAACTGCATACTTTATGACGAAGCAATTCTTTTTTGCCTTGTGATACTGTCGGAGATTTGTAGAAGTGTTCGATTCTTTCTTCATTCAGTTATACCACGATCACAAAAAGTATATAAAAAAATATATAAACTTTGTTTGAATAAGTTAGTGAATGGAAGACGTGAGAAACAACGACAAACCAGCAGTGAGGCTACGTCCGAAGTAAGAACATCTGCTGCAAAGTCAGTTGAAGACCTGGTAAAGGAAAGAAGACAGACAACAAGAAACCAGAAGAGAAGCCTTGAAGAGAAAAATGTCCCAGAGTACAAATGTGGTGCCTTCTGAAGAAGTGACATAAGGAAAAAAGTTAGCTTCAACTTCTAAATTGCGTTTCTTGAAAAGATTGTTTTTTAAGGTTTATGTACCTTTTCCTCAGACTCTATGATTGATAGAGTTATGAAATTTTGCACATATATTTCTGCAAACCTAATAAACGGTGTCTCAAAAGAAAATTTTGAAATTTTGATTGCAAGCTGAGATATGAGGCAAAGTGCTCGGAATTTTGTATGAATTTAAAATTGTACTTGTGGAATCATAATTAAAACATTATGAAAAATCTCCTGTTTGTCCTCTTCCAGAAACCTTATGAGGGAAGCTTACAATATATAAAGAGATGAAACAGAGACGTTTTTGTAGAAATCTCTTGAATACTTTCTGAGAAAAAGGAACACATGATTTTTTTGAAAATAAAACTTCAGATTTCATTCAAAATAAAGTTGAATATATATAATCAAAGGATTTCATAAGGAAATGTGTTGGTTTCATTTAACGCGTGGTATAAAATTTCATTGTCCTATCTCAAAAACTGTGGATTTGGTGCATTTTTGAAAGTGTGGGCTTTTCATCAACGTCGCCCTTTAAATCACGACGTGGTCTGATGATACAGTGATCGAAGAGTACTCTCATAACTGACTGGATAAGCCATTTCGACGCTTGAAAGAATGCAGAGATTTATCTTCCAGTAGCTATAAGTCACTTAAAATATGCTAATGTGATATTCGCTGTCATAACCATCTTTTTCCTTTCTTTACAGGTATTTAAAAGAAGTCATCGTTCCACAAAACTGTACAGATTTTAAAAAATCCTTTATTTGCCATCGAATGCCAGTAGAAACATAACGGTAATTTTCAAAGGTACTTAAGAGAACAAAGGACACATATGAGTATATGAACAGGAAGTGCATCCGCAAATAGGACAGTCTCTTTTTTCAGCACGTACATTGATGTGCTTTTTATTACATTGTTTTTATTTTTGCTTAAAACTGAGGTTCTTGTTTACGTCCTTCTGAAAGTTTCATTGCTACGTATCAACTGGATTATTACCTAGAATATACAGCTAGAGAGTCGGCAAGTGATCATATGCTAATGTGCAACGGCACACTGTAAACATCGTACTAAAATTATGCCATTTCTCTTTGAATGCTAACTGGTCTGCGAATAAAACGGACGAAAACGTGTTTCGTAGCGCTCTCTCTGAAATAACGAGGAGCCATAGTGCAGAATGGTAAAAATGATCTCAACCTCGTTTCATGCTGTGTGCGACTGCTCAAGCCCTGATGCGACGTCATCCCTACTGGTACTATCTGTGCTACAATCCTCACAGCACGACGTCTGTAGAGGCAAGAACGGAAGTAACACTGGGGGTAGAAACATCGCCTCCACATCGCCTGAGCTCTAAAACCAAGCAAGCAATGAAAATTCAGAAATGGGGGGGAAATGTGAAAACTCGGCGTTTTACCCACATGCAGGCTTCTATTACCAATGTTGATTTTAACACACTGCAGATTTATCACAAACACGTTACTGTGTCTACAATTTCAGGAAAATTGATGACACGTCATAGATTAAAGCCTTCGGGACAACCAAACATAATTAATAATACTGTTATATGTTGTGTGTGTTTAGTATAGTTAGAGACGCCGAGATTTTACTGAAGGAAAGGGGTTTGCATTCTGTTGTACCGTAATTTTTTGTACTTCTTCATGTTTGCAACAGGTTCTAGGAGGAGCAATGATATCTCTGTTCTTCCCTGCACAAATATCTGGCGTTTTTATCTGAACATGTAGGGAATTCCGAAAGCGTGATTAGGACAAGAACTGAGAAGAATGTGATAACCAACGTTGAGAGTTACAAATCTAAAGTTATTGATAAATTCTGTAGCAGAAAATAGCCTCATATGGATTTCATTTTTCTTCATTGATAAGAATCTTTTTTTTTTAATTTTAATGCATCTGTGTGAATTAGTTGTCTGTATATTTATTTTACATTGTAGCACAGTGGTAAAATTTTAGACTAGCCAGCATTCTATAGCTAAAAGATTCAAGGCTCAGCTTACAGTAAGTACAACGGATTATAGTCTTTTGAAGTTCATTACGAAGTATGACAGGTTTACTAAATAAGTGGATAGAAAACAGTGATTAACATCAGTAACCCGTATTCAGAAACGAAGATGCAGAAGAAGTTCATAAAACTTCACTAAAAATTGGGATGCAAACATGGGCCCTTCCCGAGAACGTCACACAAACGCTTTTTAAATGTCTTAATAAAGTTGGCTAGAATAATATAAAACATTAGCTTGGTCTACAAAGAACAACTTATATTTTTAAGCATTTGATATGAACATTAAACAAAAACTTATTCACAGGTATCGCAAACGTAAATGGTTCTTTCAGCCTCGGCGTAATCCAAGTGTCACCACATGTGGTACATAACTCACTTAACTCACACTGGTCTTTGTGTGACTCGAGAGACGCAACTTACATCGCCCGAGTCTGGTGTATCGTCGTACTTGATTTCCAGGACGTTATCGCTGCGAGGGTCGCAGGAGTCTGATGAGGATGATGAAGAATCGGATCATTTCTTGTCTGAAATTTCTGTTGCTACAGGCCTTTAGTCTTCCAGACTCTGCCCCCAAGTCGGCCTCCAACTCTGGAGAAGCTCAAACGACCTTCTCCTCACAGAATATTATGCCAGGTAGCTAGATCAACTAAATCTTGCATGGTGTTCCAGTTACAAGATTCACACCATCTGCTTTGAGCCCCCGAATGGTGGTTATCTTCTTTATGTTGACGGGAGGATATACGTCCAACGCAGAAACTGCATTTATGGTCCACAGGGAAGGCTGCGAATTTTAAATGAGAGCCAGTATTTACACCAACTACACCAAAGTAAGGTGACCGCTAACACATTCAAACTAAAGACACGGGTGACTACAGACGAGTTTTTGAAAGCAATTTGGGATAATGCTTTCTGGGTATCACTGTGAATTTATTTTAAAGTAACAATAAGAACACAGAAAAATATAGATACCAGAAACTAACTATTTGGCACACCAGCCTTTGGCTTGCAGTCGAGAACAAACACCTTTTCGCACTGTAGCAGACGCTGCATCCACACTACTTGAAAGAAAGTTTCCAACTGCTCTCTGCTGTCTCCTATGAAGATGTGACACTGTTCACAGTCCTGGCCGCAAGCCATACTGTAAAATTCTTAAATGCATTAATAGAAATATTTTATTATATAATGATTTATTTCTCTTTATAAAAGTAACTAGCTATAACTTTGATAAATATAAAAAATTCAAATAAACAATTAATGTTAGTAAAGTAAAACTTATAAAAATATTTCGAACCAAATGTAAGATATTAAATTAAATTAATTACATTAAAATTGAAACAAACAACAATTTCGTAAAAATGACATAAAATTAATTAAAATTAAAGAAAATTTTACAATTTACAAATTTAAAAAAAATTTCAATGTATACTGTTAAAATTTAAAGTGAATATATAACAAACCATGACTACGGTATTAAGGACCTTAAATTATCATGCTTTATGAAATTTGGCCCGAGAATGAACGACATTGCGATGTGACTACACTTAAGGAAGTACGAGGTAGAAACAAGCGCTCATAGCATAACATGAAAAAGACGCCTGTGACATAATTTAATGGAAGCTAAGTGGCAACAAAGGATTCCCAACGTCCTAATACCACCCACCACTGTAAACGGCACTATTCTTTTATAAGAGACAAGTGTCATGCAGATGTAACTGTCCACAATATGTCCTAAAACCTAATGACAGAAAGTAGGTCATAGCAGCGTAAGGGAACGAAGTATTCACCACAACAGCACCTGTCTTGAAGTTCTCAACAACTCATACTTACCTTGTATGGCTGAAAAATTGTCTACCAAGTAGAAAAATTGTGATCCTCTGTAAAATCGCTAAGAGGATTTGGGGATTCCATCCAGTCACTCGTTGAGCATTCCGGTCTGGCAGTAGAAGATAGCAAAACTAAAGACGAATTTTTGAAATTTCGCATATAATAAATCGTTCACGCAGGAGAATCGTACAATGGTAACATCGTTTGACCAAGCAACAGACTCCCTTGTTCAGCATATACTAATATGCATCCCTGGTGAAGAAAAGCAGCGGAAAGAGGTGAAAACAAATAATTCATCAGGTGTGGATGGAATCCCAGTCCAGTTTTAGAAAGAGTGCTCTATGTACTTAGCCAGTTACTTAGGTTGTATTTATTGCTAATCTCTTGCACAGACTCAATTCCAGAGCGACTGGGAGAAGGTGGATGAAATGGACGGAGCATTTAAGGACTGTGGTAGGGAAGGGGAATGCCCTCCTTCGATTTATTGGAAGAATATTAGGAAAGAGTTCCTCGTCTCTAAACAAGACCCCCCATATACGACGCTAGTGTTACCTATTCTTTAGTACAGCCCGAGTATTCGGAATCCGCATCAGATCAGATTAATGGAAGACATCGAAGAAATTCAGAAACGTGGTACTACGTTTCCCACAGGTGGGTTCGAACAACACACTAGCATTATGGAAATGCTTCGGGAACACAAATGGGAACCCCTGGAGGGATGGCGACGTTCTCTGGAAGGAACGCTATTGAGAAAGTTTAGGGAAATGGCCATTGAAGCTGACTGCCGAATTATTCTACAACCGCCAACAAACATTTCGCCTAAGGACCATAAGAATCAGATACGAGAATCCAGAATTCTTACTGATGCATTTAGATAGTCATTCTTTCATCACTCTGTTTCTGAGAGGAAGCGGAAAACAAATGGCTAATAGCGGTACGGAGTACCCTCCGCCACGAATCTTACAGTAGCTTATGGTGAATGTGTGTAGATGTAGATGTAAAATAGTTTGTATCTGACGAAGTTAACTCTCCCGTGCACAAGCATAATCAAAGATAAGTGACCACATGCGGATGTGAGCGTAGTTGACGGAGTAGGACTGAAAAGGGAAATGAATCTTCACTGATTTAAAATCCTCTTCACTTATTGTTAAAAAAAGAATGCACTAAAATTCATGAACAGCATGTACACATGTCTTCTAACGACTGAGGTAGGTGTAGAATACTACATTTTCACAGAAAGCAGAAAACTAACCCCACATGCTTTACAATCCGCGTACACTGTTAAGTCACATTAATATGTCCACTTGAAAAAAAAGCCTGAATAACCTAATTTTGCAGTCCGAACCGCTGCGAGACATTCAGAAAGAGAGTCAGTGAGGTTCTAGAAGGTTCCGACAGGGACCTGGAACCATGCCGACTCCAGTGCCGTTGGCCCCAGTGTTAGGAGTCTCGGTTGAGGGGTCTGCAGCTCGTGGTCACGTTCTCATTTCCCGAGCACGAGGTCATGGATTCGGTTTCCGGCGGGGCAGCGATATTTCACCTTACTCGAGATGACTGAGTGTGTTGTCTTCATCATCATTCATGAAAGTGGTGAGACTGGACTGAGCAAAGGTTGGGAATTTGTCTGGGAGGTGATAACCGCGTAGTTGAGCGCCCAACAAGCCAAAAGCCATCATGATCATCATCGGTTGAGTGTCCATGGCGCGAACGGACTGATCGATATGGTCCTACAGATTAGCGAAAAGGTTTAAATCCGGGGAATTCTGTAGCCAGGGGAGTACAGTAAACTAATCCTGATGCTGTTTGAACTACGCACGTACAATACGTGTGTGACTCGTTCCATTGTCCTGCTGGTAGATGCTATACTGACGAGGAGAAATAAATTGCATGTAGGAGTGGACATGGTCCCCAACAATGGATGCACACTTGTGTTGATCGACGGTTTCTTCCAGAACGACGAGATCAGCCGGTGAATGCCAAGAAAACATTACCCATATCATAATATGGGTTTTCAGGCGTTTCACGCGTTGCACGCCAACGACCAGCGGTCAAGTGAACCATAAAACGTGATTCTTCTGAAATGGGCACATGTCGATGTTAGGTGGACGTCCGGCTGCGGTGTGGGCGTGCAGCTTACACCCTTCGTCGCCGATGGATAGCAGTCAGCATGGGTCATGAACAAGTGCCTTCTGCAGACATCCATACGCACCAGCACACCATATACACTCCTGGAAATCGAAAAAAGAACACATTGACACCGGTGTGTCAGACCCACCATACTTGCTCCGGACACTGCGAGAGGGCTGTACAAGCAATGATCACACGCACGGCACAGCGGACACACCAGGAACCGCGGTGTTGGCCGTCGAATGGCGCTAGCTGCACAGCATTTGTGCACCGCCGCCGTCAGTGTCAGCCAGATTGCCGTGGCATACGGAGCTCCATCGCAGTCTTTAACACTGGTAGCATGCCGCGACAGCGTGGACGTTAACCGTATGTGCAGTTGACGGACTTTGAGCGAGGGCGTATAGTGGGCAACGGGAGGCCGGGTGGACGTACCGCCGAATTGCTCAACACGTGGGGCGTGAGGTCTCCACAGCAAATTAGGGACACTGTTGCTCCTGGGGTATCGGCGAGGACCATTCGCAACCGTCTCCATGAAGCTGGGCTACGGTCCCGCACACCGTTAGGCCGTCTTCCGCTCACGCCCCAACATCGTGCAGCCCGCCTCCAGTGGTGTCGCGACAGGCGTGAATGGAGGGACGAATGGAGACGTGTCGTCTTCAGCGATGAGAGTCGCTTCTGCCTTGGTGCCAATGATGGTCGTATGCGTGTTTGGCGCCGTGCAGGTGAGCGCCACAATCAGGACTGCATACGACCGAGGCACACAGGGCCAACACCCGGCATCATGGTGTGGGGAGCGATCTCCTACACTGGCCGTACACCTGTGGTGATCGTCGAGGGGACACTGAATATTGCACGGTACATCCAAACCGTCATCGAACCCATCGTTTTACCATTCCTAGACCGGCAAGGGAACTTGCTGTTCCAACAGCACAATGCACGTCCGCATGTATCCCGTGCCACCCAACGTGCTCTAGAAGGTGTAAGTCAACTACCCTGGCTAGCAAGATCTCCGGATCTGTCCCCCATTGAGCATGTTTGGGACTGGATGAAGCGTCGTCTCACGCGGTCTGCACGTCCAGCATGAACGCTGGTCCAACTGAGGCCCCAGGTGGAAATGGCATGGCAAGCCGTTCCACAGGACTACATCCAGCATCTCTACGATCGTCTCCATGGGAGAATAGCAGCCTGAATTGCTGCGAAAGGTGGATATACACTGTACTAGCGCCGACATTGTGCATGCTCTGTTGCCTGTGTCTATGTGCCTGTGGTTCTGTCAGTGTGATCATGTGATGTATCTGACCCCAGGAATGTGTCAATAAAGTTTCCCCTTCCTAGGACACTGAATTCACGGTGTTCTTAATTCAATTTACAGGAGTGTATTTACAGAACGAATGGATGTTGACACACAAGCATATTTTACATCTGCAACAATCATTATTGCTGTACCTACAGCCAAGCGGTCCTTAAGGAGACAATGTTGGTAGCCCCTCGTTCATCTGTACTCTCTGCTGAACCAACAGTTGCACTTCTATTCGCCCATACACATTCCTGCAGACGTCGTTCATCTCTGTTATCAATGGCCCGTGGCGCACCACACTCTACTCGGCGCTTATTTTGGACAGCACTAATATGCCACGCATGGCATTGTGTGTGTGTGATCAAGAGACTTCGCCCCGCCGTAGCCCTCAGTGGTTCACAACCCCACAACAGGCCACAGCAGTCCACCCACCCCGCCGCCGCCACACATCAAACCTCGGATTATTGTGCGGTTCGGTTCCCAGTGGAACGTCTCACACCAGACGTGTGTAACCCCAAACGTTTGTGTGGTAGAATAATTATGGTGTACGCGCATGTGGAGGCAATATTTGCGCAGCAATCGCCGATATAGTGTAAATGAGGCGGAATAAGGAGAACCAGCCCGCATTCGCACAAATAGGTGGAAAACCGCCTTAAAAACTATCCACAGGCTGCCCTGCACACCGGACCTCGGCACTAATCCGCTGGGCGGACTCGTGCTGGGGACCGGCACGCCTTCCGACTCGGAAAGCAGCGCGTTAGACCGCACGGCTAGCCGGGCGGGCCGTGCATGTTTATACGTGAATGGTTTACAAACTTAGGCATTACAGAAATACCTGTACTCTTCCCCGTAAGCCGTCGATCACAGACTTTTAGACATTATAAGAACGACTGCATTGGTTTGTTTGCGCTTTACATACGTTTCACAGCTGCTGCTGCCGCCTGCCTTCTATGAGTGGTTAGTGCACGTTGACGTCGAACATTGAGAGTGGTCGCATTAATGAGAATGGATAGCGTAGTTTTGAAAACTAGTTACATGATGTGTGGACGGTAAAGCCTTACTTCATTGGTCCTGCACAATGGCGTACCCTAAAACAGAAAGTCTTTTACCATGGAAATTCTTACCGTTGCTCACCACACTATGAACTGTAGTTTTCGACCGCGAAATGTGTGGGAATTAACTCCGTATACTAAGGGGTTCTTTCAATGACGCACTTTATTCTACCCCTGCGTCCTTTTCTTGGCGATACTGAGCGGTGGTGTATCTGGAATATTTTCCTCGACCACTCATAAGATATTCGCATGGTTTCAACAGCGTGAGTCGCAATTGTGACCTGCATCGGAGAGGTGTCAAAAGAACGATCGAAATTTGGGTAAGAGTGTGTGTGAAGCCTCTCCTATCATATGACAAGTCCACAGTAGCAATGGTCATAGTCACGGTGGAATTTAATGCCAATGTGATTTCATTAACCTATCTTAGATCACATGAACTTCTGAGCTGAAGCCTTATTTTCGCATAGGTTGACATCTCATTGTTTGAAACGTCATCGAGACCGAGAGTGAAGTCGTGCGACGCCACTTTTTCTTTTCACCAACAAGCACTTTATTATTATATCTTTATTAAGTATATCTTCTACTAAAGGAACGAGCCGTGCAGAAAAAGTGCCAGTTTGCCTGAAGGTAATGGGGAGGAAACTCGTCGAAACGTTGTGACAACACGAACTCGGTTGACAACTGAAGAAGCTTTTGGAAACATACAGTATATCCCAGAAATGTAGCAACAAACTTCGAGGAGCTGTAGAGGGTGTCTTGAGGAACAAATGGCGGATAGGAAGCAGTATACAATGACACTACTTAGCGTCAAAGTTACAGATTGCAGCATCTGGCACTAGGCCACCCCTTTGGCATCAAAGAAGACTTTGACCGCTGACGAGCCGTGAACGGAATGTCTGACAAATTTCATTGCTACTCAGTGAGCGCGACTGTTGCCAATATCGCCTATGAAGAAAGTGGAGCTAGCTACTCCGTAAGACGGACTTGTCTCCCGCGAATACAATGCTGTGTTGCCTCGGTGTAACGGTTTCCGACACTGGTTTACAAACACAATTCACTTTCGTCCTGCATCTCTCTAAAATCTCCCATGTTCTTCTGAATACAGGACCAAAAAAAAAAATGCCAATTGAAACAGTTGTCCGAAACTGTCATCCGCCAAGAAGACGAGCATCGCATTCATAGGACAGAACAGGAGCCAAAGCACGTCTATCCAGCAACTAGCTCCATCTTCTCCACAGGCAATTTTGGCAGTCGGTGGCGATCACTGAATAACAAACAACATTAAAGGAGACGTTCCGCCTTTAGTCCCTCAGCGCACATAACCATATCTGCTCAGATTTGCTTTAGGAGGGGTGCCTACAACCCATCGTATTATTTCTGAGACACGATAGATATCAAATTTATACAAATTTTCTGCAGATGACGTTGGCGTATATTCAATAATTGGGAAACTTTTTCGTTGCTGCGGTAAGACAAACATATTGTGGAAATGACTTTTTGTAAATACAACATGTTGTCATCTGTGGGAAACATTAACTCTGTCACAGATCTATAACGTGAGCTAATTTGAGTTAAATATGACGCATAATGCTCCAGTCGCTCGTCAAGCTACAGTACACGGTGGTTATGGTTAAAATTTTACTGCTTGAGAGAGCCTCAATGAAAAACAAGTGACCGTAAGACAACTAAACATTGTCCAACCGTTTATATAAACATGCGGGAGAGAATTAACGAATAAACCATTGAAAAAAAAACACATTTTAATTTGCAAATGACAGGGTATGTTAACTCCGTACCATGTTTACGTTACAAGTTACAAACTTTGCTCATATGACGGCCATCTCTACGCACGACAATCTGAAACCGCACCAGAGATTTCTCTACTGCTGCCGCGCTGGATTAGCCGAGAGGTCTCAGGCGCTGCAGTCATGGACTGTGCGGCTGGACCCGGCAGAGGTTCGAGTCCTCCCTCGGGCATGGGTGTCTGTGTTTGTCCTTAGAAAATTTAGGTTAAGTAGTGTGTAAGCTTAGGGACTGATGACCTTAGCAGTTAAGTCCCATAAGATTTTACTCTCTCTCTCTCTCTCTCTCTCTCTCTCTCTCTCTCTATCTCTCTCTCTCTGTCTCTCCCTCTCTCTCTCCCCCTCTCTCTCTCTCTCTCCCTCTCTCTCTCTCTCTCTCTCTCTCTCTCTCTCTCTCTCTCTCTCTACAACTGCCCCAAACATTTCCGATGGGATGTTGGCTACTTCTCTCGCTATATTCATTTCCAACCTCGAAAGTATGTCAGTGTTCCACTGACAAACACTGTCCTTCAGGTAACCCCACAGCCAGATTTTACACGATAAGCTTGCTGTCCACGTTGTTTGGAACGGTAGGCAAATGACTCGGTTTTCTCCAGACGTGTAACGGAGTAACCGAGTGCCTCCACGAGCAATGTGAAGTAGAGTTCCAACGTCCGTCAACACAGCTGAGTCCACAGCAACTCTCTGCCATAGATCACTTGTTAGCGAATCAGATCAGAATGTCCTTGGTTCTTGGAACCATAGTTCCTTATAGAAAAATGGATTATTCATGAACTGTGCCGTGAAGTCACACTAAATAGTGACCGCGTTCACAGTCCGGGGAAAGTTTATAGAGACGTTCGTGCTGACGATCCCCAGTTGACACAGCTGTTAGTGGTCACTGCCCAAGTGAGAGTAAGCTGTGCTTCATCACTACGCAAATGTCTCAAGGCCGCATGACGTCAACTTCAATCCTTAAGGGAAACATAAGAGCGAATTTTACCGAGATGTCTTGCGTCTCTTCGCAAAAGCCGGTTAGAAATGTGGAGTTTGTAGGTATCTATTTCCCAACTGTTCACTGTGGACCATAAGAATGTTCAGTTATGACACAGTTCGTGCTTTGCTTGAAGGTCGCGATACAGTCCAGCGTTCTCAACCACGGCTACAATTTGCCGCGCTATTCGCCATCGGGGTCTCCCAAGAGCAGTTCTAAAATCGCCAGTTAATTCTGACTCCCGAATCATGTTCTTCAGCCCCGATGAGAGAATAGGACCTCTCCGTATTTCTTTAATGCGTCGACACTGGGGAAGAGCGGCAGCATTATTGCTCTAGTTTCTATACAACTACTTTACGACTAAGGCCCTGCTCACCTTGTCCATACACATGTTCCCATTTTGAGAGTCTACAACTGTAATGCAAACTGATGTTTATGTTTCAACCCTACGTCTCCGTACCGATAGCGTCGCCTAACGGCAAGTCATGACACTAAAACTACTAACAACGCAATTTCTTCAGCGCACAGTCTAAACGTCAATCTCTTAAAGTTGGGTACCCACACCGTAGCTATCTTTCCATCTACACTAGCTCAAGTAGCGAAGGTTTAATTATCATGACCCAGTACTTCGCTGGTATTCACTCTACGAATCGGCGTTAGAATTCGGCCTCAAAATCAGCTTTGTCATGCAGCTGTATTTTCCCCCTCCGTCAATAAATTACGGCGGCAGAACTGTCATTAGTGAAAATTGTCCCTTTTTCAGTCATCGTAAGGAGGTCGAATTGTAGATACCGACATAGCCGATCGTGGAATAGAAAAGATAGAAAAAGAACTGCAGTCGCCTAGCAGCGGAAAGACATCAGGACAGGATGAGGTAAATATAAGATTCTACACAGATTTATCGAAAGAATTTGCTCCCGTTCTAGCAGCAGTTAATCGTAGATTTCTCGAGCAACAGAGGGTAACTGGCGACTGGAAAAAGCAAAGTTCATTTCCGTTTTGAAGAAGGGCTGTAGGAGAGGTGCCCTCAATTGTAGACCTACATTGCTGACGTAAGTGTGTTGTAGAATTATGAAACATGTTTCATGTTAAATAATTAGTTTTGGAGAACGAGAATCTACTGTATAAAAAACAACGTGGACTGCGAAAACAGAAATCCTGAGAAAGTCAGCGCTGTTCCTCCATGAGATCCGTAGCGTGTAGACAACGGCGCTGAGGTTGACGCCGTGTTGTTTGACTTCAGGAAAGGCATTTTACATCGTTCCGCGCTGCTGTTTAGTGAAAAAAGTTCGAGCTTATCAAGTATCGGATCAAATTTACGACTGGATTCAAGACTTTCTTGCAGACACGTCGGCCTTAATGGAAGAAAAGCGACAGCTGTAGAGGTACTTCCGGAGTACTCCAAGCAAGTGTGTTAGGCGCCATTACTGTTTACAATTTGTATAAATCATGTACTAGAAAGCATCAAAGGCTGTGTAAGACTGTTCGCAGATGATGTGGTTGTCTGTAAGAAAGTGGCAACGACAGAAGACAGTATCGATTTGCAAATGATCTGCAAATGGTTGATGAATGGTGCATGCAGTGGCAACTGACACTGAACACAAATAATTGTAACGTATTTCGCAGACATCGGAAAAGAAACCCGCTACTGTATAACTACACCGTTGATGACAAACTGCTTGAAACAGTATCTACCTTAAAACATCTATGGGTAGCTGTCCAGAGGAACCTTAAATGTAACGATCACGTAAAACAAATAGTAGGAAAAGAAGATGCCAGGAGTGGATTCACAGGAAGAATCATGGGAAAATTTAACTCATACACGAAGGAAGTGGCTTATAAGGCTCTCCTTCGAAAGATTCTTGAGTATGTTGATCAGTATGAGCTCCTTACCGGGTAGAACTGATAGAGATAGATCCAACGAAGAGCGGCGCATTTCGTCCGGGATAGTTGGTCGGCTGGAGAGTGTTCCAGAGATGCTCAACAAACTCCAGTGACAGAAACTACAAGAGAGCCGTTCTGCATGACGGAGAGGTTTACTACTGGAATTTCGAGAGAGAACTTTCCGGGAAGAGTCGAAGAACGAACTACTTCCTCCCATGTACCTATACACCTCGCGTAATGATCTCGATAAGAAATTTCGATAAATTAGAACCAGTCCAAAAGCTTACCGACAATCATGCTTCCCACATGCCATTCGCGATTAGAATATCGTAGAGGGGATCAGTTAATGGTACAAGAAGTACCGTCAGTCACACACGATTCCGTGACCTGAGGAGAATGATGTAGACGGAGATGGAGAAAACCCAGGTTGACCAGAGCAATAAATACCTATAATTTTCAATGCAATGGGGTCCGCAGCTGCAATGAATTTTTTCAATGATGCCTTGAAGCCTTCAGCTGCCATTCTCTTTATTCCATGTACGATTGTACTTCTTCAAATACCAGCATATGCTGTTGTTCTCCGTTATATTTAATTATCGTTCATCATAGGTATAAATAAGACTATTTGCATGTTCTTTAAAATAACTTGTAAATATTTGTTCTGTTATTGTAGCAGCAAGTCATTTTTGAATAGTTGGTACAAAGATCTTGTATATAAAATCTCATATGTTAATATATAAGATATTTGTACCAATTATTCAAAAATGACGTTCTCCCACAATAACAAAGCAAATATTTACAACTTCTTTTAAAGAAATTACACAGTCATATTTACACCAATGATGAACGATAATTAAATACAACTGAGAACAAAAGGATATGCAGATAGTTGAAAATGGCCTAAGGCCGAAATTGTACGATGGTGCATGGAATAAAGAGAATGGTAGCTGAAGGCTTTAACAAAACGTATCAGAAAATAAGTACCTATGTACGGCTCCTATGAAAAGACCTGCTTCCTTTAGACTGAGGAATGATTTGTGATTGCCGGGTGTTTCTTTCTGCAACAATAACCACCGCGTGAGCTGATGCAGTGGTTAGCACACTGAACCCCCATTGGTTCTTATACCTGCCCGGCCATCCACATTTAGGTTTCCCGTGATGTCTCTAAATCGTTCCAGGCAAATGCCGGGATGATTGGTTTTGAAAACGGGAAGTCCGATTTCCTTCCCGAACCTTTCTTAATCCGATCTTTGTTCTGTCTGTAATGACCACGATATGACATAAAATAATCTTTATTCTTTTTGCAGTAACAACCACAAACAAAGTCACATATCAAATCCTCAGAAAATAAGTCTATGTTGGTAAACCGCTTTTTTACACTATGCTTTTTCGTCATTGTTTCCAGCTACTATGATTTCCCATATTCCGCGCTATCTTTTAACATTTCCTTGCCCATCTTCGTCACAAAATTTTCGTTTACATTCAGAAGTGCAGTAATCATCGTGATACCGTTGTTAACATTGAGGAACGAACTACAGTTAAGTATATCTTCGTCGAAGTTACCAAGTAATTCTCTCTACTGATCTCATATACTCGCAATCGGGAGGACGACGGTTCAATCCCGCGTCCGGCCATCCTGATTTAGGTTTTCCGTGATTTCCCTAAATCGCTCCAGGAAAATGCTGGGATGGTTCCTTTCAAAAGGGCACCGCCATCTTCCTTCCTCGTCCTTCCCTAATCCGATGAGACCGATGACTCGCTGTCTGGTCTCCTTCCCTGAAACAACCAACCAACTGATCTCATACGTTAAACCCTTGAATGCTAAGACGGATTTCTTTATTAATAAAATTTGACAAGGTGTGAAACCCTTTTCCGGTCCCGTTAGGTTATGATGTTTTTACGACCACTGAACTTACACCGTGTAACATGCTTGCGAGTGGTAGGCTGTTCCCTGTAGACACATTGCGAAGCGTGGTCATGAGGCCCCCAGTACTTGCCTAGCTCCCTTCTGCCATTTCGTCACGTCTCAACGTCGCCCCACGTTACGGACTTACTCCGTACAGCCGTCTGGCACACACACACACACACACACACACACACACATACACACACACACACCATTTCACTGCTGTGACTCACGTCAGTTCTGGCTAGACATATTACCCCATGGTCGCAGTCTGACACCATAAAATGTGTAGCAAACCGAGCAGCAGGATATGACGAATATTCTGTCCTATGAGATTTTTACTTCTCTACGTGACAACCATTGAGATTTAAGCATTTACCATATCATAAAGAGTTGAGAAATTCCCTTTTGCATAACATCGTATCTTGGTGCCAAGTTTCACGAGTGGACCACAATTAGGTGGGAACGAAAATGCAAACACAGCTAAAGCATCAAGAGTCATGCTCTTCTGTATACGAGTATAACCAACGTACCAGCTTTGCGAAAGAAGCGGCAACATTTTTTGCGCAACTCACCCACCGTCTTGCACGACATTGCGCAGGCGCGTACAGCGCAAGCTGTGGCTGCTCTGTTCGGTCGATGTGACTGGGAAGTACTGTACCATCCACTTAAGTCCTCGTGACTTTGATTTGATTCCCAAGATGAAGGAACCACTTCGTGGCATTCGCTTCAGAACCGTTCCAGAGGTTCGGCAGGCAGCAGACCGCTCCATTCGCACCATAAACAGAACAGGCTCTGCTAACGGTATACTACGCCTTCCACACAATACTGGTGACTACTTCGACGGACAGTAACAGATGGAAAAATGTAACTCCTGTGTATCGGTTGTGAATAAATAGTTACCACTACTGAAATTCTAACCGTCGTATTATTCTTCAACTAGTTCCTTGAACATCATATATTACTTTTACTGCTTGCTTTTGTACAGTCACTACTATCCTTCTGATCGATGATTTACCCCGGAAAATTATTGCATAGGACTTAACTGAGTGTAAGTACGTAAAATAAACTCCTGGAAATTGAAATAAGAACACCGTGAATTCATTGTCCCAGGAAGGGAAACTTTATTGACACATTCGTGGGGTCAGATACATCACATGATCACACTGACCGAACCACAGGCACATAGACACAGGCAACAGAGCATGCACAATGTCGGCACTAGTACAGTGTATATCCACCTTTCGCAGCAATGCAGGGTGCTATTCTCCCATGGAGACGATCGTAGAGATGCTGGATGTAATCCTGTGGAACGGCTTGCCATGCCATTTCCACCTGGCGACTCAGTTGGACCAGCGTTCGTGCTGGACGTCCAGACCGCGTGTGACGACGCTTCATCCAGTCCCAAACATGCTCATGGGGGACAGATCCGGAGATCTTGCTCGCCAGGGTAGAGCACGTTGGGTGGCAAGGGATACATGCGGACGTGCATTGTCCTGTTGGAACAGCAAGTTCCCTTGCCGGTCTAGGAATGGTAGAACGATGGGTTCGATGACAGTTTGGATGTACCGTGCACTACTCAGTGTCCTCTCGACGATCACCAGAGGTGTACGGCCAGTGTAGGAGGTCGCTCCCCACACCATGATGCCGGGTGTTGGCCCTGTGTGCCTCGGTCGTATGCAGTCCTGATTGTGGCGCTCACCTGCACGGCGCCAAACACGCATACTACCATCATTGGCACCAAGGCAGAAGCGACTCTCATCGCTGAAGACGACACGTCTCCATTCGTTCCTCCATTCACGCCTGTCGCGACACTACTGGAGGCGGGCTGCACGATGTTGGGGCATGAGCGGAAGACGGCCTAACGGTGTGCGGGACCGTAGCCCAGCTTCATGGAGACGGTTGCGAATGGTCCTCGCCGACACCCCAGGAGCAACAGTGTCCCTAATTTGCTGGGAAGTGGCGGTGCGGTCCCCTGCGGCACTGCGTAGGATCCTACGGTCTTGGCGTGCATCCGTGCGTCGCTGCGGTCCGGTCCCAGGTCGACGGGCACGTGCACCTTCCGCCGACCACTGGCGATAAAATCAATGTACTGTGGAGACCTCACGCCCCACGTGTTGAGCAATTCGGCGGTACGTCCACCCGGCCTCCCGCATGCCCACTATACGCCCTCGCTCAAAGTCCGTCAACTGCACATACGGTTCACGTCCACGCTGTCGCGGCATGCTACCAGTGTTAAAGACTGCGATGGAGCTCCGTATGCCACGGCAAACTGACTGACACTGACGGCGGCGGTGCACAAATCTGCGCAGCTAGCGCCATTTGACGGCCATCACCGCGGTTCCTGGTGTGTCCGCTGTGCCGTGCGTGTGATCATTGCTTGTACAGCCCTCTCGCAGTGTCCGGAGCAAGTATGGAGGGTCTGACACACCGGTGTCAATGTGTTCTTTTTTCCATTTCCAGGAGTGTATGCGACTAACAATGATAGGAAGAGCAAAATGTGCTGAACATAATTGTTTGAAAATCTCAGTAATATGTTCCTTCCTCGTCAAGTTATCATCAGTAACTACCATCAAAAATTTTTAGCATTCTTCTCTATTTACCGACTGCTGTTCACGTCCCGCAATAGTTGTCGTTACGCCTTTATTTTCAAATACAGTTCAGTATGGTGTCTTATCTCAAAATGTAAGGATAGTCCATTTTCAGACAGCGTCTCAATAATTCTGTTTAAAAGAACGTTAACAATCGCTTCCACAGCTTTCTCTCTAATATGTTTTATTATAGCACCAGTATCATCTGCAAAAAGTGCCAGTTATTCTTGTTGAATGTTAAACAGAAGGCCACGCATATATATGAGGTACGGGAGCGGACCCGAAATTGAATCCTGCTTCACTTAATTTATGATTTCTACCAAGTCATTAACATTAACAACGTTTAGTGCATTATCCAGCAAAACATTTTGCATTCTGTTTGTTAACTACGATTCGCACCAGTTGTGTGTAAACTCATCAATTATATAAAGCGTTAACTTTTCGTAGAGTATAAGATGATTTACGAGCTCAGAAGCCTTGAATGATCACAAAAAATATCAATAGCCTTTAATATTTGGTGCGTTACAGTGTAAGTACAGAAGAGTAACCCTCCTGGAATCCTAATTGTGATATGGTATGTGTTTCTACTTCAGTGTGTGACTACTCTCAAGTACGTCTTTGGATATTTTGGAAAACGTCAGTATAGAAATTGGGCGATAATTATCTAAGTCTTTCTTGTCACCATTCTTAAAAAGAGGATTAACAGCTGCGTATTTTAACCCGCGTGGAAAAATTCTTATGTGTCAGAGATACATTACATGTGTTCCTAAGGACATTATTTATTAAGTAAGAAAAAAGTTTCAGAACTCTATAGCAAAATGATCGCCGTATGAACCGTTGATTTCCAAAAATGTCATTAGTAACTATGAATTCTGTCGCATGGGTCCCACACGGTCTCATGCAAGGAAGGGTGATGTTATCGGTCTAAGATGACCTATCGATCGCCTGGGAGAGATTCGACTGCGAGACCCGACGGGAGAATTGTTTCTATCCGTCTTTGCGAGGACACTGTTGGAGTGGGCTGTGAGGGGGGGGGGGTGGCGGAGGGGGGGGGGGGGCGGAGCGGATGTGGAGGCGGTGGCGGAGGCGCAGTCGGCGCACGGAGCGCTCAGTGAGCAGTCAGAGTCCGCACGTGCCGTGAATGCAGCCGCCGGCCGGCTGGGGCGGCGGAGGCGGCGGAGGCGGCGGAGGCGGTGGAGGCGGAGGGAGTGCGGTAGTGGAGGCGGCGGCGGCGGTAGCTTCCGTCACAGCGTGCGCCGCCCTTCCGCGCGGCTCGCACGCCCCCGCCTAAAATATTCCCACTGGATCTCACATCCGCAACTGTGGATCCGCCAGAGCGGGATCTCCAGCTTCCGACTGTACCAAAGGCGCAGGGTACAATTCTATGGCCCGTGTACTGTGGAGGTGATAGGGGGGGGCAGAGACAAATGCCACTATTTCTGCCAGTGCTTCTTCAAACGACAGCACTAACACCGTGTGAACATTTTTATGGAGGATTGTGGTAATTGTCTCAACTGCCACTAAAAGAATAAATTTACGTAATAAATTTTTTTATTCATAAAACTGCAGTTCTTTGTGGAACATTTTGTGCTGTATTAACTAAAGGAAACACTTTTTTAGTCTTGCTTCACTAACTTTTTTACTAAGTAGCTTAGCACCCGCTGCTTCGCTCTTATAGATTTTATAGTGTGCACTAACTTTTTCTATTTATCTTTAATCGAATTTTTATGTTGCTCACAAATTGCAACACCTTCCAAAATTCCCTCGCTAAATAATGTCACCGGAGCACGGTCTTTTCCGAATGTACCTCTGAACAAAAAACGTTTCTTGTAGCTGGAGTGCAACCCTCTTTTAAAAATATGTTTTTTGTTCTTGTGGCGATATTTCCGTAGAAACTTCATTCCAATAACATATATTACTTCATATCCAACCTAGGTGTGAGATACCGGTTTTCGTAGATTCACCCTTAAATTTTTTTGTAATTAAATATTTCATTCAAACTTTTCATCCGCTATTTTACGTCCTTTGTGATTGAATTTCCAACTGAGACATAAAATACCAGTTTTCGTAGCTCTAGCCTCAAAATTATCTTAATGGTGACATATTTTCAAAAAAGTTTCATCCTCTATTCCATTCTCTAAAGAGTGAAATTTCAAACAATCCCTTCTTAAACGATGCCTACAGTATAAGATCCTCTCCAAATTTCTATTTTATATCCCTAGAGAGTTAGGTTGGAACATGATATGTCAATGAAGCAGTCTGGTGCCATCCCAACCCCACAGGGTGTGAATTACCAAAAACACTGAAAATCTATTTTTTAATTTCTAACCAAGAAATCAAATACCAGTTTTCATAGGCTTCACTTTAAAAATACTATAACAGTTCTTTAATAATGATTTTAGTTCAAAAAAATTCACCCATTGTATCAGCTTGATAGCGGTTAAATTTTTAAAATATGCTACAATATTTGTTTCTTCCTTTCTGAATGAGTAACCAAATACCGGTTTTCGTAGGTCGAGCTTTATAATTGCCTTCATAGCGACGTATTTTCAAAAATCTTTAATCCTATGTCTCACCACCTTTGGGGTGGAATTACGAAAAATCCCTTCTTAGACGACGCCTGCAGCATAAGACCAACACCCTTTGCAAATTTCAGGTTTCCATCCCTAGCACTTTGGCTGGTTGCTGATGAGTCACTGACTCACTTGGGGGAAATTGTCTTTTGTTGTTGTTAATGTACGACCTACATTTTGGCTTGTAAGCCCATTTTATAGCACATATACTAAAATGGTATTATAACCCAAAACCAACGTCATACAGCGATACTAAGTGCAGTTTGTGAAACAAGGTTAGAAAAGTGATTCATTTAGTTAATATCATTCAATTTTGTTCGTTTGCAGTTACGTGTCTGCAGTGCTGGTTTACATTGAAACGCTCTGGCTACAGTAGAGCAGCAAGCCTCTTGAGAAGACATATCCTTCTATCATAGTCTTTTGTCACAACATACTGGTAAAGTGGGCGTCAAGAGCACCGTTTTGTTTAGGCACCTTGTAATGGTACTTGAATTACGTAACCATTACGGCACCTCACCTCAACCTCTCTATACCACCAATGTTCTGCTGTGTTACTGTAAAATGGTTGACATATTTCTGTGGCAACATTCAGACTTGATTTCATTAATGTAGAGATACTTCTATACATCGATATGTTTATATTGCAAAGATATTATTCTTATGTGTATTCTTTCCTTTGTCACTATGATCTTTAACGTACTTGTGACTTTTATTTTTGGGAGCGTAAGCTGTTATTAGAGAGTCAAGCTTTGGTCGTCATGTTAAAAAGACGCAAATTGTAGTCAGTTTATGAAATGTGAACTTTAACAGTGAGGAAGATATTTTCAAATATGTTTTATATTGTGAAGTGATGTTTTGGAACGAGTTACGTGGATATTACAACAAAACTAACAAAAAAGAAGTGTAACTTAAATTCGGATTGCTGACAATTTTTTTATACATCACCATTGTCCTAACTTGCAAAAGTTTAATCTTCAAGAATGGTTTGTGAAACACATCTATAAAACTTCTGAATATTGCAGAATAATACCTAGGCCTTTTTGCATCCGAGCTTGGAACCATCACTACTTAGATTTTAGACGATTGAGCCATGAGTTCACAACGAGACCAGCGTGGGAAACAGGAAAATACGAGTGTCTAGTTTATCCATTATTTCAAGAAATGACTTTATTAACTCTGCTCTAATGACACCTGCCACATAATATAACTTTGTTGTTGCCCGAAAATGCAATATTTAGCAGCGTGTGCAACACCACAGTCATAATTAATTTTTGACCTATGTTGTGGTAGGGTTGTTAGAACCTGCAGCTGCATACTGCGGTACTGCAGCGCACAAAGTTCAGTGGGAACCTTGAATGCAGAAGTGTACCTGGCAATGAACAAAAATTTAATTATGTGACTTTATTTTTCTGCGGTAATAATGAATAGCTTACCCCTAGTACACACTAAAAACAACAGAATGTTAACTGCACAGACTGTCACATCGATTTTCTTGAATTACAGCGCCAAGTACCAAAAATCAAAACAAATGTTTGACACAAAATGTCCGTATTTTTCATGTATAACCTGATTCTGCAATAAAAAATGGAGGTTCCTATTTGAAATTTTAAAGTTACCTCCCGCCTCACCCCCAGGAGACAGGGGTGGTTGGCTAATTTTAGCACCAGCAGATGTCCCCCTCGAAAATAATCAACTTTGAATTCTACACATTTTTTTCGTGGAATTTGGAGTTATTTTGGTTTGTCAACTAAAAATTTACACCCTGTATATGTGACAGGAGCAAGTCATTAGTGCTAATTATCACCTTGGCAGCAGTTCGGATATTGAAGTGTGGACGCAAGGCTGCAGAACAGTTGGCCTATATTGAAAGGCATAGTCCACCCAGTAGTGCAGCTATGACCATACTGAACACGTCAGGTAGTAGATCATTTGACGTGTGTGTGTTTGGGAAGGGTCTTAGACACAGAGGAAATACAACTAACGTACTTAAATGAATACATTTTAACCATCTGGTCATATATCTGCACTAACACCACTGAAATGCTGCATAGGCGCAGATCATTTCAGAGTGGGAGATTCGCCAGGAAAGTTCTCCAAAGATTTTTCACAATAATGTTTTTCTTATGTAGGTGTAGGCGAAGTCCGCAAATTTATGCCTACTTCGTCCTCTTCACCACTTCAAACCCAACGAAATGTTTGGTGCTGCATTCTGGCCAATGTATTACAGTTATAAGAAACATATTTTGGTCTAAATTTCGTATATAAACTGGGATTTTACTAAATGAGGACAAACTGCAGTAGACGATCCCTCAGAGGATAAGAAGTAAGAAAGGAATGTGGACACATGATCAGAAGTGCATTCCAAGGGCAGTACACCCACATGACGACAGACATGAAAGGTCTTTGGTATTGTAGGTTTCACTGAGTGAAGTCACACGTCATAAGAAACCAGGCAAGCGGTAATGCTGAGACTGCACTAGTTTTTTAGGTCCACACTCAACATGTCAGTAATGTTGTCCATGACGGCGACAAACTATCATGTTGGTACCCATGAGCAGCCCCTACACTGCTTCGGCTGACTTACTCTGCTGTGAAAGCGTATTGTGTCAGGCAGCGGTGAGACATGATGTTCCAGTAGACCACCTAGGAACAAGCAGACGTGGTCTTCACATAAGGCCAGGCAAATGGCAATGTGCAGGTTGTTGCATGACCGTACCGCCCTTTAGTAACTGCTCCATAAACTGTTTGAAACAGTATTTCGTCGTCTGTGTGGGACAGACTCATTTACAAGGATGGGCAACCATGAACTGCAGGAGCATCCGGAAAGTACACAGATCTTGATAGAACAAGTGCCAATTACTAAAGAATATGAACCGTGTAATAGCTAGAGTCAAGTCAGCTATCAGCATGTAGTAAGCCAAAGGACGGCGTGCAACGTTCTCCATGACTACCATTATCCATGTCACTTACAACGTTTCAGGCGTCATTACCATCGGACTTTAGCTTCATTGCAATCGTTTTGTCTCTATAAACAGCAGTACACCTAAACCTGCCACAGGTGTGTATGGTCTAAGTTGGAATACCTACGTCAAGGTGCATCAAATACTCTGAGAACCAGTTTTGCTTTTCCCACCATGTAGGTTACTGGAAGAAGGGAAAATGATGACTTAATATCGTGTTACTATGGACGTATCAACCAAATCGGGTACTCGAGAGGAGATTTTATAATTAACAAGGCAGTTATACATGGGATTGTTTCGTTTGTACTGAAGAGTTTTTAGGGAAAAAGACTAGAACTGAAATTAAACGAAGTTACCCTTTGTAAAAAACACTACTTCATTCCCCTAGAATCTCGTACTGTGATGAAGAAATAAAATGTATTTATAAGCATTAGCAAGAACAATTACACAAAAATAATTCTTGCCTTTACGTAGTAATGTAAAATTGTAAACGAAGGAAAGAAACCACATTTTTGTTGTGTCATCCAACAGTATCAGGTGGAGGCGGTATGGAAGGATGGGACCAACACACCATGCCTCGGGCCATTGTCAGAACCGGTGCCGCTACTACTCGGTCATGTAGCTCCTCAACTGGCGTCAAAAGGCTACCTGTACGCTGTTCCAATCATCCCACAAAGTGGGATCCTCTGTTTGGCTGTCAGCCACGCTGACCACTCAGCTTTAGAGGCGAATACTGTAAAGTTTAGGACAGCGTTAATAAATTAAAAGGAAATTAATATGTCACATTCCTAAATCGAACTAAGAGGTTTCAAATAACTTCTCCTGGGCCTATACAGATTCAAAACTGCATACAAATAGTCTTCTATATTTGTGATTTGTGAATTTTTAACAGCAATGAATGTACTTGTTACATTTAAAATGAGGAACGCGGAATGCGTGCAGTAGATAGTAATAGTAAGGAGATGAAGTATTGAGGCTTGCGATATGTACTGCAAGCATTCGATATTCTTCATCTTAAATCTTAGAGGTATTTTCATGGCTATTAAAAAAATGACTGTCTCCAATTTTCAGGGCAAACTGTACGTGGTAGAAGTCTGTATGGGGCTGGGGCAAATATTTCATACTTTTTAGTACATTTTAACAGTAGGCTATGTTAAAATTTTATGTTTACATAAATAATTATTTTATACTTATAGTCTTGCAGGTGTGAAAATTTTCAGTATATTGTAAACATAATGAAGACATTATAATAGACGTGTATAAATTTCATATATATTTTCGTCAATTCAACCGATAATATCTGAAATGGAATAGTATTAAACCTCCAAGTTAGTGTAAGAATATATCAATCTGTTTAATTTTTATTTTTCGAAAATAATGAAATAAAGAAGCTAAAAAAATTAAGTTTATATGATTTTTACAATATTCTTATTTCAAAATACTAGCTTTACACTCGAAACTTCGCGCTTACACGTGTAAGTCAAATTCAATGCACACACCTCCACCTTCCCCACCCGACTTCTCCTGCCCGTTCTCTCCATCTAACTTCTGCTCCCACACTCTCTACTCCTCTTGGCCCCAGTTTCTTAGTCCATCACCTCCTCTCCTCTCTCTGACCATCCCCCCCACCCTCTCTCTGTCCATCTCCCCGTATCTTCTCCTCCCCATCTCTGTGTCCACCTCCTTCTCCATTCTCTCTGCCCATCTTCTGCTCTTCTTTCTCTCTGTGTACCTCCTCCTCACCACTCCGACTGTGCATCTCCTCCTATCCCCTGTCTCTGGCGCTCCACATCCATCTCTCTATTGAGCTGTTTCTACCCCCACCCCCTCTATTCATCTAGACCTACCCACTCTCTCTTTGTCCAGTGCCCCCTCCGACCCCTCTCTCTTCAAAATGGCTCTGAGCACTATGGGACAACTTATGAGATCATCAGTCCCCCAGAACTTAGAACTACTTAAAGCTAACTAACCTTAAGACATCACACACATCCATGCCCAAAGCAGGATTCGAACCTGTGAACGTAGCTGTCATGCGATTCCAGACTGTGGCGCCTAGAACCTCTCGGCAACTCTGGCCAGTGAGCCCTCTCTCTGACCACCTCCCTCTCCTACTGTTTCTTCCTATATTCCCCCTATGTTCGTCTCTTACTGTTCGTTCTCTCTATCTCTCTCCTCCTCTGATTCTGTCCATCTCATCCTCCACTCTCTCTGGTCTTGTATGCCTCCCCCTCTGGTTGTAATTCATTTCCTCCAACCTCTCTCTCTGAATATTGCTTTCTCCCACCTCTATCTGCCCATATCCTCAACCCCCTCTCTCAGTCTATCTCATCATCATGTCCCTATCTATCTCCTCCTCCCTCCTTTCTCACCTCAGCCATGCCCATCTGACATATGCCCCTTGAAACATGTTCCTATACTACCTGCACAACATTCTGGTTGTGTAGGTTAGCATAGATGTCAGGTGTTACGAACTTCCACTGCTAACAAATATACTGACATGGTAAGAAGTTGATAGTGCATTGTCATCCATTTCTGAACTATGATTAATGTTTCATGTCTCTAGCTCACTGAAAAGTTAGTTTAAAGTCAGTTGCAAAACTTGTAACGAACATACTGACGAACAAGAAGTGACCAAATAAAAGCTGACTCTTTACTAGAGAACTTGGATTCGATAGCAAGGAAGACATAAATTTAGAGGAATGTGCTATGAAGGATCAGTTGTTTTCTATTATTCAAACGACATCTAGACAGAAAATGCACATGGAGTGGATCAAATGGAGCTAAAAAAAAAAGACAATGTTACGTTTAACAACATACAAACTGTGCACGGTGTGCCAGTCTCAAAACGGTACAGAATCTCCACTGACCACAGGTTGGTAACATGAGAAATGAATCAATACGCTATTATAGAGGACAGGAAACTCAGTAAACACAAGTGTCATCAGTTCAGAAGATTCAGACATAAAATTGGGATATAAACAGTTGAAATTATTGACAGAACAGAAAGAAAAAAAGGACTTTAAGTTTATTGGAAAAATTCAGTGCTGTATTGAGAAGAAAATTCTCAAATGCCTTCAATGTTATGTCCGTATCTTCTGCATGAAGGCTGTATACAAAATATCAGAAACTGACATGGAAGATACTGTAAGGTCGGATATTGAACTGATTAACATTTCAGCACAAGTGCACAAAAGCTGGAGTAATGTTATCTGTATAAAGAAATATTACATATTAGTCCAGAACAATGCCTACACTTTAGAGCAAAAATCTTGCAAGTGGATGTACGTTGTCGTGCCTTATAAACCTGAATTCTACAACCAACAAGTTCCATCGTGAACGACGTTTCCACTTTGCCCGCTGCTACGAAACTTTCTGACAGGTGAAAGCTGCATGCGGACTTCCACATGAGCAAGGAACCCAGCCTCTGGTGGCGCGTTGTTGTGGATGTTCTATCCACACGTGCCTCACGGGACGCTCCCTTTAACTTTCTTTTGGCAGACTGGGACGTTGGAAGGAAGTGCTGGTAGGGTAATTCTGATGCCAGAAACATGAGGACAGATCAGTCGAAAGGAAAACGGCTTGTGTAAGCTAAGGCATCAGGTTCGTGCGGCTGTCAGACAAATAGTGTTCTTCTGTTAAGAAATTCAAAGTTTTATTTTATGTAATGTAGAAATTTTTGAAGTATCGTTATTTGTGTGAAATGTACTCATTTCATGAAAACTGGTGTGTTGGATTTGTAGTACTTTGAGGACTTTATTTTGTGAAGTCATTAAATTTAGCTACCTTTTTCCTGCACGCTATCGAAATCGTTGTCCGCTCAGGTAATACAGTCATGTTGTAAACAGAAATGTCTAAATCTGCTTCTACACTGTTCTTCCAGAACGTTTCTATGCTGATTCCATTCCTCGCACACAAGCCAGCTCACAAAGGGAAGGCACTTAGCTTTCATCACCAAGGTATAGACCTTGGCTTGTTAGAAATAAAAGTGACAGAAATGTGCCAAGCCTTTAGAAATCATAGCAGTTCTGGCGGTGGTCGGGCAAGCATGAATCATTTATGTTTAAAACATTTCAAGGCAGCCGTTGGCACCGTGTACCGAGTACACAACGGAAATCCGAGGGTCGTGGGGTAGAGCACCACATGGGAAATAATTTTGTAAAATTTCTTTTATTTTCGATTTTTGGGTTATTTAGCCTGCAAATAAACAAGATTAATGCTCAACATACTCAATTCATTACTATTTTGATAAAAGAGGCGAAAAGAAACGCAAAGTATAATTTGGGATCATAAATAAATTTTTCCACGAAGGGACTGCAAGGAGTACATGAGAATATTGTATATAAAGTTAGATAATTCTATTGTTTTACAGTTGAGAATATAGGGAACCCGGGGCAGGATGGTATCACTGGCATTAAAATGACGCACTTCAGTTAAAATGGCAAAGCAAAAGTTAAAAAAATTGCCGTGCCATGTAACACATGCTTTAAACAGTGAAACAAAGAAATCAAATGTAATGGCTCCAGGCGAAAACAGTAAAAAATTTAAAAAGATTGTCGGTTGCTCCATTGTGCCCAAGACGTGGCTCAGGATGGAACCAAGTTCACAGTTCTAATGTCGTGTTATAAGTTTAAATTTAATATCTAATCATAGTTTTAAAATGTACAAAAACACAACATGCATACTAGTTCACATACGATGGTTTATTAGACACCTCGAAAGAAACTGAGTAATCGAATTCTTTATTAAATGGGGGCTTCAATATGCTTTTCTCTGCCAACTGAAAACTAACGGTCTTAATTCCACCATTGTCAATGTAAACACTCAGCCGTCCATGACTTTTAAGTAATTACTTCAGAAAACACGACAAAAGTTTCCCTTTGCTGTGTCAATTTCAAAAGTCTCGCTTTGAAGTCCGTTCTGAACTGCTACCTGAAGAATTGTTTGTGGAACAGTCAACTGATTACTGGCCTTCCTAAGTTCCAATTCTTTTTCACATCAGCTGTCATTCCTTCTTCCATGTTTTCTGTAGACCACCTAGTTCTGCGTTTGTGACTTTTAACAATCTATGAGAACAGAAGATTTAGCACTAGCATTTCTATAGAAAACCTGAACACGCAGAAATGTATCTTAGAAGTGTCATTAAATATGAATACTAAAAAGTAAACGCTAGAGGAGAATGATACCCTACTAGGAGCAGAAAGCAACCACGATCTTGAAGTTACGTACCATTCAGAGCCCACAAAACTCATTGAAAAATAAAATATCTCCTAAACGCATGAGAATAAAGGGCCTAGCATGTGTTTATAGGTTTTAATAAAGAGAACATTAGTAGACGAAGTGTTTTCGCTTGACGTGCAGATAAAAAGTTACTAACACTGGAATATGTACGCGAAAAATAAGCACAAACACGTTACTGGCGCAACAATCAAAGACAGTTCTTTCTACCGTGGTTTCTTACCATCCCTGTCGCTTCGATAATATTTCATGAAAGTAATTCTCCAGTGCACCTCTATGGAGCGAAAATAACACCCTAGTCCGTTCTGGCCCTTGGTTCCGTCAGCCCTGGCTTTCCCTTTAAGCCGGCCGGAGTGTCCGAGAGGTTCTAGGCGCTACAGGGTGGAACAGCGCGACCGCTACGGTCGCAGGTTCGAATCCTGCCTCGGGCATAGATGTGTGTGATGTCCTTAGGTTAGTTAGGTTTAAGTAGTTCTAAGTTCTAGGGGACTGATGACCTCAGAAGTTAAGTCCCATAGCTCTCAGAGCCATTTGAAACATTTTTTTCCCTTTACGTTCTGTGGTGATATTACTCGTAAATACAGGGGATCGCTTGTTGTAAAGACAACACTTCTACAGTTATACGGTTGTTTTCAAGCTTCTATAGGACAATAAACCCCATTTACGTTCGCTGAATGCTTTCTCTCGTCGTACAGTTTGGCAGCAAACCAGGCATCATCTCACCAAATATTGGCGAGAAAAACGGGTGGTTTAAAATTCAATGTATTTTGATGCAGTATTCTCGATGATGTTGCAGTACTACGCCAGCGGAGTGTGCCTTTTGGGGGAACCATTTTAATACTGCGCGACACACGCTTCTTTATCTTGAAAAGCCTCGTCGTGTAGGTCGAGATTTTTTATTCTCGTCACAAGTCAATTAACAGAAGAAATCTGTTCTTCTGCACGTAGCGCCTGATCACTTCAGTGGAAATGTTTCCTATGACGCTTTCTAAGTCTCCCTGATTTTGATGAGGCATTGACGACATTCCTACATTTTCCACGCACTCATCACCCGTTTTTTGAATCCTCTGACCGAATCAACCACTTCTCTCTTATAGGCATATGTAGACTATTGGCAATAGTTTTCCAGAAAGGGTTATAGCATACTGGCCTGTATGCAAGTGGATTACAAGAATTGCCTTTGTCTTTCGAAGTCCCAGGGTTCGTTTATAAGCCGACTGGTACTGAAGATCTGAAAAGAGAACACACGAATGTTAATACTTTTTTTATACGTGACGTATTTAGGTCGGCAGTGACGAATATGAGTTCTCGATTCACATGTTTATTCTGACATTTAAATTACAGCCCCTTGTTGAAAAGTTATTTTCAAAGTTCTCGAGAACGTTTTAATTACAATCATTTCTTGGAAAATTACTTGCCTTTTCTTTTCATGTCTTTTATGATAATAATAAATTCAATACTTTGAGTGTTATCTCGGATCCCTTCCAGCGTAACTAATGTAAAAACTTAAAAGAAAAGAAAATGTTACCGAATCGGGAGTCGACCACGCGACATTCGGACTATCGTTCCGTTCTTTCTCACTGGGCCGTCCGCTACCTGGACTCTACGTTAATGTCAATGATTCATGTGTCGCCAGACCCAAGGCGAAAACGCTATTTTTTTCTAAATGCCTGGCCATCTTGAACTCTTACTTACGTTTCCGGTAAAGCCCTGCATGTAACGTAAGTCTGAACGCTAAATCTGTGATGATGAGTAACCGTGGTGTTCTTGTCAGTGCAGTAACTGCGAGGTAATCTTGAACGAACAACTCTAAACAACAGATCCTCCATTCGACCATTCATTTGTGGGCAGGCAGTGTTAAACAGCGGACGTGGGAAGCGTAGTGTCACAAATCGCAATGGAGCAACATTCCTAAATTAATTGTTCAAGACATTCTTCAGAGTAATAAGAAGACGAGAAATATGTGTGCCAAAGTTATCCCGCACACCTTGAATTCCTAAGAACGACAGAGGGACTCCCGCCGTGATTGACTTGAATGAAATACAAAATGCGAATGATTCTCTTCCGCAAAAGTCGTCATGGGTGACGAGACTTGGTGTTACCAGTATCTATCACAAAACGACAATGTGCAAGACATCACACGAAGGGTCAAAGCTTCGACTACATAACCGACCTTCAAGGCAATGTGACGTGCATGGCCGAGCGGCTCTAAGCGGTTCAGTCCGGAACCGCGCTTCTGTTATGGTTGCAGGTTCAAGTCCTGCCTCGGGTATGGATGTGTGTTATGTCCGTAGGTTAGTTAGGTTTAAGTAGTTCTACGTCTAGCGGACTGCTGACCTCAGATGTAAGTCCCACAATGCTTAGAGTCATTTGAATCTTTTTTTTTTTTTGCGACCTGCAAGTTCCACCACATGCCGAAATAAGTACTTATCTGACTTTCGCATTTCGTTCTATGAACGTTCTGTGCACTGTACTCAAGTGGGGGGAGACAATGAGGAACGTCTGAAGCATTAAAACTACCACCTTAACGCTTCTCTGTTTTTTATTTATCCAGTGTCGAAACTTTTTGGACTGACATTTATACTTACAGTCGGCAAGTCATCATATGCTGGGTTGACAGAAATCACGGAAGCGCTACATACCGGTAGTATCGCATACGCGAATCGTGAAAGGGCAGTTCATTGACGGAGCTGTCATTTGTACTAAGCTGACTCATATGAAGAGGTCTCCATCGCGATTATAGCCGCACAGTAGGAATTCACAGACTTTGAATGCGGAATGGTAGATGGAGCTAGATGCTTGAGGGATTCCATATGAGAAATCGTTCGGGAGTTCAATATTCCAAGATTCACAGAGTCAAGCGTGTGCAGAGAATACGAAGTTTCAGGAATTACCTCTCACCGCAGTGGCCAACGGCCTTCAGTTAACAACCAGGAGCAGATTCCTTGCATAGAGATGTCAGTGATAATAGACAAACAATACTGCGTGGAATAACCGCATCCGTTAGGACATCGCGACAAAATTTTGCCTTACGGACCATGGCTGCAGACGACTGACGCTTGTGTCCTTACTAACAGCACGATATGGCCTGCAGCGCCTCTCCTAGGCTCGGTACCATTTCGGTTACACCCTAGCCGGGTGGAAAACCGTGGCCTAATCACATGAGTCTCGATTTCTGTTGCTAAGAGCTGATGGGTAGGGTTCGAGTTTGGCGCAGGATCGATGAAACCACGAACCCAAGTTGTCAAGAAGGCACAACGCAAGCTGGTAAAAAGCTCATATCCGCCCGTAAAGGTCACGAAGGTCCTAGGGTGGCGGTTTCATAATGGTGTGGGCTGTTTTTACATGGAATGAAAGAGGTCCTCTGGTCCAACTGAACCATTCATTGACTCATAATGCTTGCATTCAGTTACTTGGAGACCATTTGCGCCATCCGTTGACTTAACGTTCCCAAACAACGATGGAACTCTTATGGATGACAATGTACCATGTCACGACGTCACAATTGTTCATAATTGATTTGAAGAACGTTCTGGATATTTCGAGCGAATGATTTGGTCATCCAGATCGCCCAACATGACTTCTACAGAGAATTTATAGGACATAGTCGAGAGGTCAGTTCATGCACAAAATCCTGTACCACCAACACTTTACCATTATGGACGACTACAGAGGCAGAATGGCTCAATATTTCTGCTGGTGAGTTCCAACCACTTGTTGAGTCCTAGCCACCTGAAGTTCCTGAAGTACGCCTCTCAGGTTAAGGTCTGACACGATATTAAGAGGTGTACAACGACTATTGTCACCTCAGTATATATTGTTCGTAACGAGAATTAATTTGTACTAACATCAGCGGTTGTCCCTGTTATATTTGCCTTTTCAGCGAGCGAAAAAGTTTGATTGTATTTACGTCCTAATATCCTGTAGCTCAGTCTCAAGTTACTTAAGTGATGTATATAATGCATATAATAGTCAAAAAATCTTGCTCGGTTGTTGTCCTTGGTCTGCCCTTGGCATTTAGTCCGAAGACCGGTTTCATGCAGCTTTCCACGCTACTTTATCCTGTGCAAACCTCTTCCTCTCTGAATAATTACTGCCACCCACATATATTTGAATTTGATTACTGTACTCGTCTTCGCGTCCTCCTCTGCAATTTTTACCCCCCTCGAACCGACAGTTCTTCCCTCCCCACACTTTGCTCCATTTTTAAACTGAATGTCTATTGATTTTTAAACTGAATATCTATTGATATCTCAGAATATATTCTGTCAACTGTTCCCTCTTGTACTCAATCTGTGCTACAAATTTCTTTTATGTATTCCGTTCAGTACCTGCACTTTAGTTATGCCATCTAACTGTCTAATCTTTAACATTCTTCTTTAGTAACACTTCCGAAAAACTTCTGTTCTTTTCTTCTCTGCCGTACGGGGCTACTACACACCAGGATAACACCTTCAGAAAACAGTTCCTAACATTCAGATTTATATTTGGTGTTAACAGTTTTCTCTTCTTCAGAAACGCTTTCCTTGACTTGTGTATTTTGTATTGAACTAGGGACCTAGAAACGACGGTAGGCTTCGTCCCCGCCGTAGCCCTCGCTGGTTCACAACCCCACAACAGGCTACAGCAGTTCACTCACTCCACCGCCATCCCACACCCAACCCAAGGTTATTGTGCTGTTCGGCCCCCAATGGACCCCCTCCCACCCCGCGGGAACGTCTCATACCAGACGTGTGTAACTCCAAATGTTTGCGTGGTAGATTGAGTACGGTGTACGTGTACGTGGAGACAGTGTTTGTGCAGCAGTCTCCGACATAATGTAACTGAGGCGCAATCAGGGGAACCAGCCCTCATTCACCGAGGCAGAAGGAAAACCGCCTTAAAAACCATACATAGGGTGGCCGGCACACTGGACTTCGACACAAATTCGCCGCGCTTCGTGCCAGGGACCAGCATCCCTTGCCACTCGAGAAGCAGAGCGTTAGACAGCGTGGCTAACCAGGCGGGGTTCCTTGTCTTGCTGGTCTACATTTTATGCTCCCTCTACTTCGGCCATCATCAGTTATTTTACTGACCAAATAACGAAAACATCTACCTTTAGTGTGTCATTTCTTAATGTAATTCCCTCATCATGAGCTGATTTAATTTCACTATACTCCATTACCCTTGTTGTTTTGTTGATATTCGACTTACGTCTTCCTTTCTACACTCGGCACATTTCGTTTAACTATCCTTCCATGTCCTTTGGTGTCTGACAGAATAACAGTGTCACAGGCAAAACTGATAATTCTTATGTCTTCTCCATAAACTTTATCTCCTTCTCCAAATATTTTCTTGGTTTCCTTTTCTACTTGTTCATAGTACAGAATATCACCTGGGAGATGCTTCCTACCAGTCTCGCTCCCTTCTCTACCACTGCTTTCCTTTCATTCCCTTCGACTCTTATAACCGCATTCTAGTACCAGTACTAGTTGTAAACAACCTGTATTTTATCACTGCTACCTTCAGATTTTCTGGGACTGTATTTCAATCGACAATCACAAAAGCGTTTTCTAAGCCTACAAATCCTATAAACATATGTTTGCCTCTCTTTAACCTGTCTTCTAACAGAACTCGTAGGGACAATATTGCCTCGCGTGTTTCAACACTTTTCGGGGACCCTAAGAATGATCTATGCGAGTGGCTTGTACAAGTTTTCTACTGTAAATGATTGATGTCAGTATTTTGTAACTATGACTCACTAAACTAATACTTCGGTATTATTCACACCTGTCAGAGACTGCTTTCTTTGGAATTGGAGTTTTTACATTCTTCCTGAAGATCTTACACACAAGGTGTTACAGTTTCCTCATGGATGGCTCTCCCAAGCCTGTCAGTACTTCTGTAGAAATGTCGTCTACACCATGGATCCAGTTCAGACCTAGACCATTCAGCGCTCTGTCATATTCTTCTCGTAGTATCATATCTGCCACCTCATTTTGATCTATGTCGTATTTCCTTTTTATACGAGTAAATTGGCCTCCATGTTGATTTCCCTATGTAGCTCCTCTATACACTCATTCCACCTTCCCAGCTCTCCCTTCTTTCCTTAGTACTGGTTTTCCATCTGATCTCTTGTTATCCATACACTGCTCCTCTCCAAAAGCCTTTTTGATTTTCCTATAGCTTGCCTCTATGTTTCCCCCGCCTTACACATTTCCATAGTATTCGATTTGTTCTTCAGCATTCCTTTTTAGCCGTTTTGTGCTTCCTGTAAGTTTCGTTTTTAGTCGTTTGTATTCGCTTTCTCCTCTCTCATTTCCTGCATTTTTAAATTTCCTCATTTCGTAAATTCAGTATCTCCTATGACATGTAAGGATTTCTATTAGGCACTTTACTATTTACTAATGAGTTGGTCCTCCTCGGCTTGTCCGCCTTCAGAAGATGTTTGGATCTGAGGTCCTCGGAAGTAACATGCAAAATTTGCGGTTGTGTCATTTTGGAACCATTCAAACTGATGGAGTGATAGTGGCAAATCTTCCCAAAAATCGACCAGTACCTTCTGCTCTTTTTCGTAGATACAGTGAAGCGGGAGATTTTTTAAAAGTGGTCCGGTCTTCAACCTTCCTTTACAGACAGACAGAACATTTCGGGATATAGGGTTGTTATCAGAACTTTACCTCCTACGTCTCCTTTAGAACCGTTTGGAATTATGAAAGTTCTTGGAGTTGTGTAGATTCTGGTGAAGCTTCACTGCTCTCTGCAGTTGCGGCAGTTGTATACCTTACTGCTCTCCCAGCAAGATACTGCCCCCTCAGTAACTGAACAGCTCGTGCCTCGCGTCATTATCGATAGATGTCACTTCAAATGCTGATTAAATATGGAACAGGTAAGACTGCACATCTTACCTGCTCATCGTTCCTTTTATTATGATTCAAATGGCTCTGAGCACTATGGGACTTAACATCTATGGTCATCAGTCCCCTAGAGCTTAGAACTACTTAAACCTAACTAACCGAAAGACATCACACAACACCCAGTCATCACGAGACAGAGAAAATCCCCTTTTATTATGAATTCCTACTGAATATGTCTATTAGGGATAAACTTGTTAAATCCGTACAGCAATTCCGGAGATTGGCCTTCACTTGCACACAGAAAAACGTGACGGTGGATTTAACCCGTAACTGGTGAGATGATATTTTTGTAACAAAACTGGTAAGGTTGGGTTATAGATACCCAATAATTTCCATGGCCCTCATACTTCAATGGTGAAGGAGAATTGAAAAGTTTCTACATACATTGCAAAAGTAACTTTTATTGATATCTCTGAACAACTTTTGGCAGCAGAAAATTATTTACAGTGAACAGAATAGACAATTTTTCAAATATATCTAAGCCCATAAGGCATTAGGCAACATGTCACTAAATACATATATCTGCAAATTTTTTATAAACAAATAAACAAAATTTGAATATTACAGTATAAAGCAACAATGAACATTTATAAAAGCACATTATTTTTTGACAAGTTAATCCACACAGAAGAATTGGCAAGCCATTACTCTACGCAATCTCGGCATGCAGGAATCGTGCAGGTTCCGCAAATCGGTACGTTGCAGCTGTTACAGACCTTTTTCGTTTTTCTGTCAGAGTTTGGTGGGCACTTCTTACACCTCACTTGTTTGCCCTAGTCTCGCCTGGCTTCACATGGAACTGGTATCTTGAGAATTCTGCTGATGCTTACCCGCAATTCACGGGGCAAATAGTCGTTTTGAAGTCGACGATTGAGATGAGGTTCTACGAGTTCCTTGGCTAGATTTTTGAAGTATTCCAATCTGGTTAGGTCTGGAATCCCTGAGAATCCACGGTAGATAACATAGGCATTCACTAGGCTAATGTCCATTAGAGTGAAAAATATGGCTAATGGCTATCGCTTTGTGCGTCGATTTCTTGAGTATACTATCCATTTCTCATCTAAAGCGTCGACCCCACATTTTGTGTTAATAACAGGCAATGATTTCTGGTTTCTGGATCAGTTGACTGGGTATGGTGCATTAAGGATACAAGTACGATGGCCTTGCCTTTCTTTGGTACATAAGAGTGTTGCGTGCTTTGTGAAACCATAGAGAGCTTCTCCTACATCTCTTTCCTTGGCAGGTAAAAACTCTTTCCGTATTTCTTGTTTATCTTTTCGCAGTGTTCCTACGTATGTCAAGCCGCTTTTACGTAGTTCCTGTACGAGGGCAATGGACGAAAACCAATTATCTGCTGCGATATTGGGTTTGGTCAAATGCAACCCCGCTTGAGTTGGATTGGAAGATTTCTCCTCCTCATCAGTGAGTGTTCTGCCGTCACTATCCTTTCCGGAGTAAATGTAGATGTTTAGCAAGTAGTGGGTTTTGCATCAGCCAAAGCCATTATTTTGATTCCATATTTTCTAGGTTTGCTGGGGATATACATTTTAAAATGGCATCGGCCACGAAAGCCCACCAACATTTCGTCATTGCAAGCGTACATTCCAATTGAGTAACTAGCCACACAGTTTTTCATAAACTCTTGGGAAACCCATTTTATAGGAACTGTTGCATCACATTTTTTCCTCACATCTCTGTCTGAGGCATCATCAAAACGTTTACTGACAAGGGAACCCCCCCCCCCCCATCGCACCCCCCTCAGATTTAGCTATAGTTTGGCACAGTGGATAGACCTTGAAAAACTGAACACAGATCAATCGAGAAAACAGGATGAAGTTGTGTGGAACCTTGAAAAAATAAGCAAAATATACAAACTTAGTAGTCCATGGGCATCATAGTTAACATCAAGGAGGCTCTGAGCACAACAGCGCCGTGGTCCCGTGCTTAGCGTGAGCAGCTGCGGAGCCAGAGGTCCTTGGATCAAATCTGCCCTCGAGCGGAAATTTGCCTACTTTATTTTTGCAATGTTATGATCTGTCCGTTCGTTCATTGACGTGTCTGTTCACTGTAATAAGTTTAGTGTTCGTGTTTTGCGACCGCACCGCAAAACCGTGCGATTAGTAGACGGAAGGACGTGACTCTCCAATGGGAACCGAAAACATTTCATCGCAAGCTCATAGGTCAACCGATTCGTCCACAGGAAAAACACGTCTGATATATTATATACGACACTGGTGACGGCATGTGCGTTACATGACAGGAATATGTTGTCGACCCACCTAACTTGCACACTTGGCGAATGAGTAAAAAGATTCTTCTACCTTGCCCGACTTAGGTTTCCTTGTCGGTGATAATCACTCCCAAAAAAGTGGTGAAAACATAAGAGTGTCTCACATAAACTGCAACAAATAAATGCAACAGTTTAACAGTCGCACAGTTTTCTCTGTGCTCTGTCAAATCATATGTTTTTAACGTCTTCAAATTTTTCCGTATTTAGAGCGTCAAATCCTGTATATGTCCAAGCAAATCTGAACATGTCCTGGAATTTTGGAGAGCGAAGTTGATTGTGTGTAGGTGCCTGAACTTTGATAATTGTCTATAAATAAAAAATTGCAATTTTCTCTCGAGGGAAGACTTAAACCAAGGACTTCTCGTTCCGCGGCTGCACACGCCAACCACGGGACCACGGCGCTCCGGAGTTTACACCACCCATGTTGTTGCCTATCTTCCGCATGGACTACTCAGTTTGTATATTTTGCTTATTTTTTCATAGTTCCACACAACTTCTTCCTGTTTTCTCGATTGATCTGTGTTCAGTTTTTCAAGGCCTATCCACTGTGCCAACTTATAACTAAATCTGAGGGGGGTGCGATGGGGAGCTTCCCTTGTGAGCAGTAACACAATGACCCTCTTCATTGACATTGTACAACGAAGAATATCACAACCAGTACAGTCGGTTGCAAACATAGCTTGAAAATCTTCGTTACTAGATTTGAAGATGGCTCTGAACATGAGAATTCCCAAAAAAGCATTGAACTCGATCAGATCCAAGTCTTTGTAGTCAGTTCTTGTATCATCAGACTACTTTTCCCTCATGATGGCCAATTTTTTATTGGTTTGCAGAATTATTTCATTCAGTATTCTCTCACTAAAAAGTAGCTTCCAAGCAGTCTGGGGTCTACAAATCTGACCAAAGGCTTTACCAGGAAAAGTTATTCCCCGTAAATGTGAAACGATATTACGTTTCCTTGTGCGAACATGTGAAGCTGGAGGTTTTTTGGACCATATGAAACGGTTCTTCCTGTTATTCTTCTTTCACTCGTATTGACGATTCTGCCTTTTTGAAAGGGGTTCATCTGATGACGATGTGTCTGTTTCAAAGGAATGTGGTGGTTGTAGTGATCTTGGTGATGATCCAGGAACTGTAGCATTAGGTATAACAAACACTTCCTCCTCAGGTTCACATACTTCTTGCTCTGATTCGGTTTCATGGGCACTCTCTAAACCTTGTTCTATAACATTTTCATTCCCATTACATTCATTCTCAGACTCATCCAGTATAGATCTCGCCCAGTCACCAGATCCAGGATCACTAGGTTTCATAGAACACCTTCTAGATGGCATGTCAGATGAAAATCGGAAAACTAGAAAATGTCAGGGTAACTAACGTGGTTATCAATAAGCATAGTTTCTTGTAATAACGAATCAAATAAAGTCATGGCTTTGATGAGAACTGCATCCAGGGTTGTCAGTTATCACAGGAAACCTGCTAGATGCCATACTACCTATAAAATACGAGAATATTCCAAAAAAGGTTCCGCAACTGGTGAAGTTGGGATAAAAATACCCAGTAAATTTTAAAATCACGTATAAAATCAAACAACTCACCACTCTGTTGAGTACCGCGCTTCAGGCAGACTTGCAACAAACTGACTTGAAGGTATAGGAACCAAGAATAATGTACTCACGACAATCTGGTAATAATTGGGCTTAAAAGATTTAGCTGGATATCTGACACCCAACGTCACCAGTTACGGTTTAATTTATAATACGTACTGATGTTAGAGTTTCGTACAGGGTAGACTGATTTGTCACGATACTAGCTCGGCGACTCTGAATTCATTCGATGCCTGTTGTCAAGCTTACTTGGTAAGGACTCTACACACTGGATCTACACAGTAAAATTTGTCGTACTAGAGCATTGCACGCTATTGCTCATTAGATATGCATTGCATTTCTCAGACTCTTTTCAACTAATTTAAGCGTTCCATTCTTTTCCATAGTACCTGTTTCATGTTTGGGTTCCTTTTAATATCGTTTTGTCTATAAATATTTAAACAATGTGACGAGATCCAGATGTGCTTCGCTGGTCTTATAATCGATTAATTTCGGTTGGTTTGTTACAGGCGTTAATTTGCAGTTATACATTTTTAAGGAGACCTGTGATTTATCACACCAAGCAGATTTCTGTTCAAGCTTTCATGCACCTCGCTACGATCGTTCAACGACGATATATTTCTGTAGATCATAACATCGTGAACAATGCTGTAGTCAAGTTGTGAGCATAGGCCTAGGGGGAATGAGATACCAAACGATAAGCTTGGAGACGCTGCCGTCTTCGTTGTTCCAGCCCTGAGACAGGCTACTGAGCCAGCCAGTGGAGCAGATAGCGGCTAAGCAGCAGCTGAGGCGCCTGCTACCTGCTCCTCCAGCCTCCTGTCCTGTCTGGTAGATCGGACCGCCTCTGCGTCCCGCGAGGTGAGGAGGAAGCGCTGCGGGAGGCCTACTCGGCGGCTGACAGGCGCCGCTATCGCCTTCCGGCCGTCCCGACCATTGTGCTGGCTGCGCCGCGTGCAAAACCTGCACCCAGGGCGGCCCACCGCGTGCCTCGCCTTTCATGCCACGGCGGACGCAACCCTATGTTACCACGGCAGCTGCCACACAATAGTGTTCGTACAGTAAGGCACAACTTATCTTCGATTCCGAAAGGTTTCCGTGCTATATTTAAGCAAATCGGACAAAAAATTTAGCCGCTCTCTGGAGACAGGACCGTAAAGCCGTGTTAACTCAGCTGTAACGATGGTAGCGGCCTCAGTCCGGCAAGGCGGACAGTCCAGCTGTTTCTTCGCATATCATGACGGTACGAGGAGCAGGTTCGTGGCGTGATAGGAGCTGATGAGCATTGGACAGGTCGACCGCACCAGGGAGCTTGAAAGTGAGAGCATGTCAAGAATGCAGCTCACAGCCGAGTGATAGGATTACGGGTTTTCTTCGTACAGTTACTTGAGCAACGTGCACGCTGACTGAAAAGGACGGAGGTGAGACAATGGCAGCCAGGATGGACGAAACGAAAGATGGAACGTAATATACGGACTGTGTGATAATTAATATCACGAACACTTGAAAGTGTATGTTACTAGAAGCAAACGAGTCGCGGTGAACAGGCGTCAGAAAACGAAACACATGCGAGATAACTACGACCTTGTGATTCCTAGCCCCCACTGATTTGATTTTTTGTAAACACCGGCCGCTACATTTTCGAGACGTGCGACTATAAACAGAATGTATACGAGAGCATAGTACACAGTCAGAGGTCCATTCATGTCACTTGCTTCCGGCCTGTCCCTTGTACTAGGCTGGCCGTTGTGACCGAACGGTTCTAGGTGCCTTAGTCCGGAACCACGCTGCTGCTACGGTCACAGGTTCGAATCCTACCTAGGGCATGGCTGTGAGTGGTGTCCTTAGGTAAATTAGGTGTAAGTAGTTCTAAGTCTAGGGGACTGACGACCTCAGATGTTAAGTCCCATAGTGCTTGGAGCCATTTGAACCATCCCTTGTACAGTACGAGTGTTGATGGTAGTAACAATGACTATTAAAATAACGAGGAGTGTGTAATTCATGTATCTTAGGAAAACCAGCAATGTACCGGACTTTACATCTTTATACCATGGAGCACATCTTGCTCGAAGACACCCCGAGCCTCTGACGTTTACTGTGGTGCACAACGTCTCCGAGAAACTGGGAGCTTTGTAGTTGCTGCAGGAGCTGACAGGCCTGCACGATTTACCGAATTACCACTGGGACAAGAGATGTGCTTCTGAATCAGTGGAACAGCTTCAAGAATCTCGAAAAGGAGACGTTCCACACGACTTCCTTGAATTAACTGTAATAGGATGTGAAGAATAATGCGTCGTAGTGTATGTACCTGCTCAACCTCCAGCGAGTTCAGTGCGGGGCGGGCTTTGCTCTTAGACCAATGTTCTGTGAGTGGATATCGCATCAAGCTGCAGACATGCGTTTATACATACAGACGAAGCTCGGTTCGGTGGTGAAGGTGTCTTTAATTAAGAGAATTTTCACATTTGGAGTCATCTAACCTCCAACCCACAAAAGTCTCCACATTAGCGACTTTGTAATTGCATGCGAGGTTAGGAATGCTAGGTGGTCGACTCATTGGGTCGCACACGTTATCAGACAAACTGAGTTGACGGAATTACCTTCGGTTTCCGCGCGATCATCTTACAGGATTTTTTGAGGATGTTCTCTTAAAGCAACGCCAGAGGATATGGCGCACCCTCGATGGAGCACTGGCACATTGTACTGTTATGTTTCGACATTAAATGCACCGATATGGCCAAAAATGGATCGGATGAGGGGAACCCGTGTCGTGGCCTCTCAGATCACCTGAACTGAAGTTCACGTATTTCTGCGTATGGGGCCACTTGAAAGGTGTACTGTAGGCGACTCCATGTGACACGGTTCAAAAATTCGAGCACAGACTTGTCAATGATTAACACGAATATCGAAATGATCCAGGCGTGTTTGAAAGGAACAGAAATGCACTGCGATGACAAGTGCAGGCCCGCATCGGAGCACAACGACGACACTTTGATCACCTCCTTCAACTATAAGTACAATCGTGTGTTTGCTCACTACACTGCACTTCTACCAAAGCATCTCAAGTAACTTTACTAATTAACATTGTACATTACTGTAACATTTTCCTAGCTGGGATGTAGGTCGCTAGGTTCTACAAAACCAAGACCTATAATAGTGAAATTTGTGTCCCATAGGAAAAGATCTGAAATCTTCAGAGCAAAGAAGAATCTCGCCAAGTCGGGTCTGACAATACGTGAGGATCCGACCTCTGAAAGATCAAACCTTTTGAAGAGCACGATTTCGAAATTTGGGCTACAGAACGTATGGACAAATGACGGCAGGACAATGGTTAACACCGAAAACGAAAAGCGAACAATTTGCAGTGTTACTGGACTCGAAAGCCTGTGCTGTAGAAGCTAAATCATGTCTAATCTTGCAGCCACTAATCTGTATGTTTACATTTTTTACACTGTCAATCATAACTTAACTAACGTATTATCAAATTTTCGGTCCTCCACATAACTATGTTTTATCACTAATTGTTTTCTCATGTAATTTTGTTATTATTTGTATTGTCAACTTTTCGTTTCTCCACATAACTATTTTCGTATATAATCGTTTTTCTCGTGTAAGTTTGTTAATTATTACATAAGGTAGTCTCACTTCCATCTTTAATTAGCAACCCACCGTCATACTTTAGTTGTTATTCTCATAAGTGCAATTAATATCACACTCAACCGTTACGTGCAGATTACTCCCGTTGTGTTTAGCGAAATTCCTTCCCCTGCCAGCCCACGGCTACTTCCAGAACCGTTGCAGACCTCGCTGACCTTGGCCGCAGATCCCGTTGCCTCCCCGGGGACCCACCCCCTCCCCCTCCCGGCCGCTTTCACTGCACAAAACTGGGAGGACACTCCCTCACCCCCCCCCCCCCTCCCTCCTCCACACGCCTTCCACATTCCTCGTGCCAGACCCTCTCGTCACCGCTAACCACGACCCGCAAACATCTGTCGGCAGCCTCCTCGGCAATCAACACCCGAACGCACCAAGCTGCATATTGCACATGCCAATGTCCAATCTCTGCCAGCTCAGTTCGACGTTCAAATATATATTTCAAACTACTGATATACACGTAATACTTTTGTCAGAGACTTCGCTCAAACCAAGTATTCCTACAACTTCCGTAAACCTAGATGGCTATATCTTTCACAGGCACGACAGATGCAACAGACGAGGGGGCGGAGCAGGGTGTACATACGCTCTGATTTGTCACCTATTGTACTTCATACATCCGACAACAATGTAGATAAACAAGAGGAATATATATCATAGAGATCAAATCCCTTAACAGACAGTGCTTAATATGTGTCCTTTACAAACCGCCTAATGTAGGTGGATTCGCCTGCTTCGAAATCGCCCTCCCCAGTCAAGAATCGTCGTATCAACATGTAATTATAGCAGGTGAGGCTAACATTAATTTTCCGCGCAATAGTCCTTCCACTGGGAAATTTAAGAGGATGCTTTCTTCCTCAAATATGACGCTACTTCAACTGGCACCTACTCAACACACGACTACCAGTCACACTTTCATAGATATATTCGCAAAGAAATCTCCAAACAGAATAATCCGCACCTCTCAAATATCTGCGCCTGGCATGTCTGCCCCATGACATCATTTTCATGACGTATTCTCTAGAATGTCCTAGAAAGAAAGAAATACTGTCTACATACCGAGACTTCAAACGCATAAATTTGCCTGAACTCGAAACTGAGGCACAAGATATAGTTTGGGGGATGACCTCCACTACCCTCATGGACATAAACCACAAATTCCAGGATTTCACTAACAAAATTACTCAACTATATGACAAATATGCTCCAATAAAGACCAGAAAAGTAAAAAGGAAACCTGCACCTTGGCTGACTGATGAACTAAAACAACTCATGAATCTCAGAGATGCTGCACATCGAGCATACAAGATAACCCTACACATGAGAATCATACTGTATACAAGCAGAAACGAAACATAGCCAGTCAAGCGCTGAGAAACGCTAAGCTCAGGCATGCCCGTACATTAGCTGACAATAGATGTAGACCAGCTATCCTATGGAAATATCTCCGTAATCTCGGTTTAGGCAAAATAAAAGTTGCAGAAAATCCCATGTTCTCAACTGAAGAACTAAACCGTTTCTTCACATTATCTACAACCTCAACTGAACCGCGAAAGAAAAAGAGGAGAGTTATTGATTACAACATGGCGATGAACGACTTTAGCAAAGAAAAATTGTATCTACAGCACGTTACTTGCAATACTGTCAAGAAAACCACAATGCGGATTAGATCAGCATCTACTGGACATGATGGCCTCACTGCTTATTATTGATCAACTACTGCCCTCTATAACAGGCATTTTCTACGATTCATTAATCACAAGTGTTTTCCCTGAGGCCTGGAAACTGGGACAAATTAAGCCACTGCCTAAAAAGGACATCGCCACGGCACCCTCTGACTACCGCCCTATCTGCCTTCCTCCTGCACAATCAAAGGCCTTAGAATATATAGTCCATGACCAGCTCACCAACTACCTAACTACTAACAACCTACTAGACGAATACCAATCAGGTTCGGGTAAACATCGAAATACAACATTAGCACTGATAAAGGTGACAGAAGACCTGAAACTTGCCATGGACAGACAAGAAGCGACTATCATTTGCTTCTTAGATTTCAGAAAAGCATTTGATACTGTCGACTTCGACATCTTACTAGCCAAACTTAGCGGTCTAAATTTATCACCAAGTGCAGTGCAGTGGTTTCACTCATACATGACGTCTCGTCAACAACGCGTCCTGTCCGGGAATATAAAATCACAATGGCGGCCATCGGTTCTGACCTATTGCAAATATCATATGTATGCTGATGACCTTCAGTTGTATCTATGTGCACAACCCAGCAATCTTAAGAACGCTATTGAAAATTTCAATACTGACCTCGGTGCACTATCAAAACGGGCACGGGACATAGGACTAAAACTAAACCCTTCTAAAATCCAAGCGGTACTTGTTGCTCAATTTAAGTTCATTAGCTCAAAACATCGGAAATCCGTACCATCTCTTATCCCAAATGGAACAAATATTAACTTCTCTCCCTCAGCAAAGGGTTTGGGAGTAATAATAGATGAAAATCTATATTCAACAGAGCATGTAACTGCAGTGTGCAAAAAAGCATCAGCATTCCTTCATGTCCCTCGAAAATATAAAAAACTCTTCCCTTTTGATCTGAAAAAGAAATTAGTACAAACGCTTACACTCCCAGTCATTGACTACAGCGATATTATCCTACAAGGCCTCTCTCAGGAAAATTCGCGACCTCTGGAACTGGTCATGAATGCCTGCGTCCGATATATCTGTGACGTTCGACTTTTTGATCACATTTCACCAGTATACGCAAAATTGTCCTGGCTGCGTGGAGACAAACGCAGAGATATCCACACACTCTGTCTCATCTACTGCCTTATAAATGTACACTGTCCCTCATATCTCTCCTCGTCCTTAACGCTTATGTCGGAACAACATGACAGAAACCTACGTTCCCATCATAATAAAATCCTCTGTGTTCCACTGCATCGCTTAGTCACCTTCTCCAAGTCCTTTACGGTAGCGGGAGCCCGACTCGTTATGTTAGAGAACTTAAAAACGTGTCCGGCTTCAAAAAACAGTTAACGACGTATCTACTTAAGCAACAGTAATGTCTTCCTCTGTACGTGGATGCGCTTCACCTCATTACTTCCCTCCTTCCCCCTCCTAAATCTCCCTTCCCCAAACTCGCTAGACTAGTAAACATCTACTTTGCACACCATGATATTAATATACATCTGCACAAATCTTCATTAGTATTGCTAATTTTTCTCATGTTTATCATTATTATTTGATTTTTTACTGTTATTATTATTGCTTATAAACATAATTTGTATGTATAGCACCTGCTGTAAAAATACTGCCACCATTTACTTTATTAGGTCTTAGTCATTACTCCTTATTCATGTTGTCACTAGAGTAATCTAATTTTCTTATTTAAACTATTGTCATGATGTAACTCTGATGTGTGAAATGCTGCATGTGTGGAACACTGGTCCGATGTAAGAGGGGGCCTCGTGACCCTAATCTGATCAGGTTAAATAAAAAAATAAATAAATTTTTTACACAGAAACAAGTCGGTGGTGGCTGGTAACTATGAATTCGCAATTATCTGCAAAGGTTTCGTTTGTGGACCTAGGGATACTAAGATTTTTTTTTTGGGTTCTGGTAACGTGTACTTTTAATTGCATGCTGTTAATTACGATGCACCTTGCATTTTCAATGAAAATACGTTACGGACCCTCCAAACAAAATAACCGAGTACACCATAAAAATCACAGCTATGAGACGAGTTTATTGCATCTTCAAGCAACAGTATAGGATTGCTATTTTAATAGCTAATACTGTTTTTAATTACGACAAAGTTAAAATTAATAACAAGTTAATCATGTTAGCAATATGAGCATGCGATGCGTCATATAAAAGCTCAAGATATCAGTAATTACCACATCTACATCTACATCTACATCCATACTCCTCAAGCCACCTCACGGAGTGTGGCGGAGTGTACCTTGAGTACCTCTATCGGTTCTCCCCTCTATTCCAGTCTCGTATTGTTCGTGGAAAGAAGGATTGTCGATATGCTTCTGGCTGGGCTCTAATCTCTCTTATTTTATCCTCATGGTCTCTTCGCGAGACATACGTAGGAGGGAGCAAAATACTGGTTCACTTTTCGGTGAAGGTATGTTCTCGAAACTTCAACAAAAGCCCGTACCGAGCTACTGAGCGTCTCTCCTACAGTCTTCCACTGGAGTTTATCTATCATCTGCGTAACGCTTTCGTAATTACTAAATGATCCTGTAACGAAGCGCGCTGCTCTCCGTTGGATCTTCTCTATCTCTTCTATCAACCCTATCTGGTACGGATGCCACACTGCAGAGCAGTATTCAAGCAGTGGGCGAACAAGCGTACTGTACCCTACTTCCATAGTTGTCGGATTGCATTTCCTTAGGATTCTTCCAATGAATCTCAGTCTGGCATCTGCTTTACCAACGATCAACTTTATATGATCATTCGAATTTAAATCACTCCTAATGCGTACTCCCAGATAATTTATGAAATTAACTGCTTCCAGTTGCTGACCTGCTATATTGTAGCTAAATGATAAGGGATCTTGCTTTCTATGTATTCGCAGCACATTACACTTGTCTACATTGAGATTCAATTGCCATTCCCTGCACCATGCGTCAGAACATACTTCATTCAAAATCAGCCATGTGTATAAAAAAATACAGTCAATTTATTAAGAGCTGATATGAAAATGGGCCAATATTAATAAGCCTCGTCAGTTACACGAAATATGAACGTATCACGATTCTCTCTGATCATTGTGTAACATTCCTGGTGGATGACTGAACCCAATATACTATTTGATAAATATTAATAATTTCAAGTTAAGTTTTGTGACACTGTAAGACCGGTTACAGGCATGCATTCATGAAGATTGTTAATGACTTTCTTAATACTATATCGACATTTCATAGAGTGCTCACAAAATGTCAACAATAATTTTTATATCTTGTAGTGTCATATGTACATCTGCAGTGCGCTTTATATTTGAATATTTGCCATTACTTATTAATTAATCTTGTAAGACGTGTATATTTCTATTGTCTGTTGTCAAACCACAATTTATGAAAGATGTTTATATTTTATTAGTAGGATTAAGTATAAATAATTAATATTTGTTATGTAAGAAATAATTGGGGTAGCAGGGAATGTCTGCACCAAAGAACTGTTGGCCAGAGAGACCGCACATTGACATAATTTTAAAAAGGGTGGGACAGCGTATGGATACATTTTAAGAAAAGAGCAGGAAATACCGCGCATTGATACATTTTGTAATGGTAGCAGGGATTGTCTGCACCAGAAAGCATTGTTGGCAGGAGAGACCGCACTTTAGCGTTCGTAGGAAGTCAGTAGTAAGCGAGAAGTGAAGTGAGTCGGTAGCAGGTATCAAGCGAGAGGGTGAGAGGAGCGGTGTGCTTGCCAGCCACCGGGTATGATTTACAAGAGATTATAAACGGATGTACAGAGACATCAGCTAACTATTAGCATAAGAGGAACTAATATTATTGAATTATTTTTTTAAGAAACTCAGCACCACTGAAGGTATGTTTGCGCAGTGCTAGGTGTAAGATTATTGTAAAAAGTAAGTCTCATTTCAACGTTTGTAAAATCATTTCATTCAGAATATAATAAATTTTTGCCAGCAATACTGCATTACTGATTATAATCCATCCCAAAAACCATCAACGTAAAACTCTGCAAAATTTTATTGTTGTCAAGAAAAAGTTTAACTTTGAATTACATAACTTCAGTCAGGTTAATTAAAAAATAACGTCAGCTATGCTATTAAAGAATAACGTCAGCTCTGATAATAAATACAGCCACTTATTATGACAGCCCACCAGCAGCTAATAAAGTATAGTAAATCAGAGTAAGTATATTCATGTCGCAGTTTGATGTAGCAGTCAGATGGCGATCGAGTAACAGTAAAAAAAGGTAAGGAACAGTTTTGGGTTATTGCAGATAACGACTGAGTGGCACGATGACGACACATTCTATATTTCGTCGAAATAATCAGAAAATCACTTTTAATAAGCAGCAATTACATTTGTATAAGAAGATTGAGAAAGAGAATTAATTTCAAAGGGAAGATTTCATTTGTTATTTTTAAGCAGGAGGAAGAAATCCTAAGGGAATGTTTCATAGGTTATTGTAGAAGGGAAGGTTGCGTAACAAAAGAGATATAGAGGAGACGGGAAGGTTTCAACCTGTGATTCAGTGGTGTGTGATACCACAGAGGGTATTTAAATTTGAGTTGGAGCTCACATATGGTCTTTCGCTGGTGGGCGATTCTTTCAGCAGTATTGTTCATAAGTGGTCAGCACTGGTGATATTGTCGAGGAGGATGGTCGACAGAGCAGCTATATGTGAGAAAAATACTTAAGTGACTGAGTAGAATTAGAATATCGGACTGTGTTTGTCAAAGGATGGTTTTCTGTGTCTTCTAGAAGTTCAATATCGTGTATTGATATGAGGCAGCTGGAAACAGTGATTATTGGCCGTAGTTTTTACTTATATTCGCGCGTGATAGACTTGTGGCTTGTTTTTTTCAATGATTAATCAAAATCATGTTTAGTTTCCACTGTGCGTGAAAGAGAAACTGGCAGACTTCTGAATACTGAAAGTTTCTGTTGATTCTTCGTGTTCCACTGTGAGTTGAAATGAACTTCGCTCGCAAGTTTTGCATTTTAATGCTCTGCTCTCGTTAAACAATTACGAATTGTTCATTTTTTACATTTTTAGTTGAATCTGCACTCTATGTAAGATTACGATTGTCATAAGTGTGGACATTACTTAAATAAACATCTGTATGTCCGCCTGGATAGCCAGTGCGGTCTAACTTTCAGGGTCGGGAAAGATCCGTTAAGCTGGCAGTCTGTGGATGGTTTTTAGGCGTTTTTCCATCTGCCTTGGTGAATGTGGGCTGGTTCCCCTTAATCTGCCTCAGCTACACTATGTCTGCGATTGCTGCGCAAACAAGTAGTCCAAGCAGCGTACACCGCCATTACCCTACCACGCAAACATAGTGGTTACACTCGTCACCTGTCTCGTATGACACGTGTTTCGTTGTAGACACGTTCCCCACTAGGGTTTGATGCACCAACATATCGGACAGTTTTATTCACCGTTGGGACGAGACCACGTCCAAACATGATACACATGATACATCCCAGTTTCTTTCTGCTGTTCTGTCATGCCGTTATGGTAACCCACCTTACTTGCCTGATTCCGAACAACCGACTGTCGCATATACATTACTCCATTGTCATGAGTCACGTATTGATGGCAGCAGTGGCGGACACTGAGCTCTTTTTTTGGCGGCGGGGGGGGGGGGGGGGGGGGGGGAGGGGGGGGGAGAACGGCAAATACTTTGTGCAATGCCCTTACATGTCTGCCTTTTTGAGAAGCACTTGCGGCAGCGCGGTTTCTTCCGTCCCTTCACGACGAACCTGTACCTGCCTGTGAACATTGTCTCAGCATATGATCAGTAGGGAATCCGAGAAAAACCTACTGTACTTCGACAGGCTGCAATTAAAGTCACTAATCTACGTTTCGGGAGAAAGTTTTCACACGAAATGAAAGGATTGAAATTTTGTCCTTAATTAACATATTCTGAAATTTAGGTGAGCATTTATCACTACTAAGCCTGTGCTAGTCGTAACACAGTCACTCACACTCCCTTTCACTCACGTTTGCAAGTTTATGGTATGGCATTTCCCGAAAACGTAAGAGCTACAAAAATACGGATTGTTCTTGTTTGAGAATGCTCGAAAAATATTACGTCTGTCGGTACCTAATGCAGTCACAGTTTTTAGCCAACTACCTGCTCAATACGCCACGCTGAATTTATGTCTTTTCTCGTCACAAAATTCACTTAAAAATTCCGAAATTTCTATACGCCCATCGGAATAATTATGCCGTCACTTTACAACACTTTCGATGTAGGAAATACTGCTAGATCCGGCAACTTATTTCCATCGGAACTACTACTACACACGTCCGAACTCCTCTCTACCAGCAGAGAAAAGCGCCCAAAGAATATTGCTTTACCATTGGTCAGTTCACTCAACAGCCAATAGCAAAACAACATTCTCCCGCGTCAGTCAGCGCTTTTCATCACAAAATAGTTAACCTAACGACTGCACTTTTTACCGACTTACTTCTCTAATATGGTGAAGTTTTGTTTGTGCGTAAAGTTATTTACTATTGTTATTTATAGCTGAATTAACTTTCCCATTACCATAAACTTACTTTACAAATCTATTCTACAAAAACCCGCTTTGTACACATCCACACTTCTTCGAAATTTTCCCACACTAAGTCCCACTACATAGCTCGTTATACAATTATCATCATACTAACCTTAAACCACACTCACGCATCATTCATACTGCTAAAACACATTTCTAACATTTTACATGCACAAAAAGACATAATGACACATTATGAAAATACTAGAACAGTTTATGAAAAACATTCTATTACTTTAGTGCACTCGAGTGGGCACCATCGAAACTAAAATCACAGTCCCCCTATCCAATATTGTCCTCTATCGGCTGATACATAAACTACGTGCGCGTCCAGTCTCGCGTCACCATCTGTCACTATCCAGCTCTGAGACACATCTCCCACATAAACGCCTCCAAGGCAGGATCGGCATACGGCGCTACGCCTCACACTGTGTGATACACATCTTAGAGAGCTATATACTTACGTTGTACTAACTTTTGATAGAGTTCTAGTAACGGATAATGTGTAAAGGTAGATCGCTTTTACGACTCTGAGTGAGCTGTTGTTGGTTCTATTTTAACTCCATTTTTACAACAGATTTCTTCGAGGTTTCCCGTCTTGGAAAGATTAAGAGGTTAGCGTTTTCTATTACGACCCTGGGAACAACGCTGGTGGCCGCATATACTTCTGGTAGTATGACTCAAATTTCGTTTGCCATGCAAGGTGTGGTGCTCTCATAAGGAAGAATCCGCTATGAAGAGCGGAGAGCACACAAGCCGAAGGGAGTCAGTACTTTTACAGAAACCAATCCGTTTAGGACAACAGTTCCTAAGGCAACACGGGTAGAGAAGGTATCTTCGCCACAACGTAGGAAACCTCGAATGAAAAATCTCTTTTTAACCATGTTGAGGATTGTGGGTTGCTTGGACAAAAGCAATGTCTGTCTGGAATGAGAAATTTGCCGCTTTGATGGAAGCATGTAGACTGTCTCCCATCACCGAATCTTCATAAATGTCTATACCGACGCAGATATGTGCTACGACAAAAAATAAAATGAAAATAAAAATATTTTGTAAACAACATTAAATGCAATTTTGTTTTTGCTAATGCTGATGTCTTATTGGTCTGCAACGAGAATGATCTACTGTCGACTCAGCAGCTACTCTTCCACTTGCTTCGAAACCACATCCTAGAGGTGTCCTTAAGCAAATCTGAATGGCATTTGAGCCACTGCAGTTGTTTATAATGTAACTGTACAAGTTAGGAGATGTAACAGTTTAGGATGTTTGTTATCCTAAGAACATGCTGTAGATCTGATAAAGAGATTAAACAACTTTCCATTGACTTTTGGCACCATAAACATAACGCTTCCATACAGCACTAGAAAGGACACACAAATGAAATTTTGTGAAGTGATCGCAGAGTCCGATTAATACTTTATTTGTGGAGCTCTTATGGTTTGTTAGCTATGTTCTAAAGCAAACGAGATGTTGTGACGTGACTTTGTACATGTTACATGTATTACATTTACATTAAATTTAAAATGTTTTAGTGTGTTTTAGCATTATAGTACTACATAAAAGAAAGGAAGACTGATGGGAAAGAAGAGAAACAGAGCAACAGAAGAACAGTGATTATATCTTTAGTAAAAGAAATATGTCTATTTAATACTATTGATCCACTGGCACTCAGGTACGTGCTCACCTACAATCCAAAAGATCCTGTACAGGTTACAGTACCTCTGTAGCATACCCTATAGTTGCACGACAATTTATAATTTTACGCTATACATAACTACACTACCATACTAGTAGGCAGAAGTAAATGTTGTTCTTCTTATTTGTCGCGGATTATTACCCTCTGACGTGCTGAGGAAACATTTAGGAATGAAGGGAACTATGTGGTTATGTTCCATTTATTGTTCATTCCCCTCAGAAGGACTTGGAAATTGGGAGTAAGGTGGGTGTCAGGGCCTCAGGAAACCATTGCTGTTCCTCCTCCTCTCTGCTTCCGGAACGCCGTGTGATAGAGCTTTCTGCCTTTGTGCGTCTCGCTGTCCATGCATGGCTTCCCCAGTAGGTCTGCTCTGCAGGTAAGCTTGCAGTTTCTATTGTGTTATTTTCCCCGTTCAGCATATTCACTCTGCGTCACACTTCGTAGTCCCATAAAGTAACATCTATGTCATAAATTTTTGGTTACAGTGCGATGAGAGGGAATTATGCCGCTAACAGTTATAAACATTATGTATTCGACATATGAAAATAAAGTGAAAACTTATAAATATTAATTATTTATATAATATTCTATGATGTAATTAGACATATCTATGTGTATCATACAAAGACAGTGATAATTGTAAATTCCTTTTATGATCTGCGTTTGTCTTCCTTTGTTTTTACCTTTTGTTGGTTGGCTTTGGTAGATTGCGGACGCATATCGAACTGAGGTCTGATAAGGAAATATAATTATTTGTTAATTATTACTTGAAAATAGAGTTCATTATTATAATAAATACACTCCTGGAAATGGAAAAAAGAACACATTGACACCGGTGTGTCAGACCCACCATACTTGCTCCGGACACTGCGAGAGGGCTGTACAAGCAATGATCACACGCACGGCACAGCGGACACACCAGGAACCGCGGTGTTGGCCGTCGAATGGTGCTAGCTGCGCAGCATTTGTGCACCACCGCCGTCAGTGTCAGCCAGTTTGCCGTGGCATACGGAGCTCCATCGCAGTATTTAACACTGGTAGCATGCCGCGACTGCGTGGACGTGAACCGTATGTGCAGTTGACGGACTTTGAGCGAGGGCGTATAGTGGGCATGCGGGAGGCCGGGTGGACGTACCGCCGAATTGCTCAACACGTGGGGCGTGAGGTCTCCACAGTACATCGATGTTGTCGCCAGTGGTCGGCGGAAGGTGCACGTGCCCTTCGACCTGGGACCGGACCGCAGCGACGCACGGATGCACGCCAAGACCGTAGGATCCTACGCAGTGCCGTAGGGGACCGCACCGCCACTTCCCAGCAAATTAGGGACACTGTTGCTCCTGGGGTATCGGCGAGGACCATTCGCAACCGTCTCCATGAAGTTGGGCTACGGTCCCGCACACCGTTAGGCCGTCTTCCGCTCACGCCCCAACATCGTGCAGCCCGCCTCCAATGGTGTCGCGACAGGCGGAATGGAGGGACGAATGGAGACGTGTCGTCTTCAGCGATGAGAGTCGCTTCTGCCTTGGTGCCAATCTGATTCGAATAATTTTCATTCAAATGAGTTCGGGACCACCAGTGCACATTTATTTATACACATTTTATTACCTTCGGCATTTGTGTCTGCAGAGTTACGTAATTTGAATTTGCCGCTGAGACAATTGTTAAGGTGGCGGCAGATAATTGATAAAGACTTTATATTGTTAGAGCAAATAAGTATGTTAAATGCTTATTGAACTTTACAGCAACTCTACTTTCTTATTGTGCACTATTTAGACTTCATCAAGCAAACATTTGATTTGTTTCTAAGGAAAACACAAATCGCTATCATCAATGGCTGCGCTACTTGCAGCGGAAAGAAATAATTAACACAGATAATGCTTACTGAGAGAGGAAGTTATAAATAATTATTCACTCATACACTCCTGGAAATTGAAATAAGAACACCGTGAATTCATTGTCCCTGGAAGGGGAAACTTTATTGACATATTCCTGGGATCAGATACATCACATGATCACACTGACAGAACCACAGGCACATAGACACAGGCAACAGAGCATGCACAATGTCGGCACTAGTACAGTGTATATCCACCTTTCGCAACAATGCAGGCTGCTATTCTCCCGTGGAGACGATCGTAGAGATGCTGGATGTAGTCCTGTGGAACGGCTTGCCATGCCATTTCCACCTGGCGCGTCAGTTGGACCAGCGTTCGTGCTGGACGAGCAGACCGCGTGAGACGACGCTTCATCCACTCCCAAACATGCTCAATGGGGGACAGATCCGGAGATCTTCCTGGCCAGGGTAGTTGACTTACACCTTCTATAGCACGTTAAGTGGCGTGGGATACATGCGGACGTGCATTGTCCTGTTGGAACAGCAAGTTCCCTTGCCGGTCTAGGAATGGTAGAACGATGGGTTCGATTACGGTTTGGATGTACAGTGCACTATTCAGTGTCCCCTCGACGATCACCAGAGGTGTATGGCCAGGTAGGAGATCGCTCCCCACACCATGATGCCGGGTGTTGGCCCTGTGTGCCTCGGTCGTATGCAGTCCTGATTGTGGCGCTCACCTGCACGGCGGCAAACACGCATACGACCATCATTGGCACCAAGGCAGAAGCGACTCTCATCGCTGAAGACGACACGTCTCCATTCGTCCCTCCATTCACGCCTGTCGCGACACTACTGGAGCCCGCCGCGGTGGTCTCGCGGTTCTAGGCGCGCAGTCCGGAACCGTGCGACTGCTACGATCGCAGGTTCGAATCCTGCCTCGGGCATGGGTGTGTGTGATGTCCTTAGGTTAGTTAGGTTTAAGTAGTTCTAAGTTCTAGGGGACTAATAACCACAGCAGTTGAGTCCCATAGTGCTCAGAGCCATTTGAACCATTTGACACTACTGGAGGCGGGCTGCACGATGTTGGGGCGTGAGCGGAAGACGGCCTAACGGAGTGCGGGACCGTAGCCCAGCTTCATGGAGACGGTTGCGAATGGTCGTCGCCGATACCCCAGGAGCAACAGTGTCCCTAATTTGCTGGGAAGTGGCGGTGCGGTCCCCTACGGCACTGCGTAGGATCCTACGGTCTTGTCGTGCACCCGTGTGTCGCTGCGGTCCGGTCACAGGTCGAAGGGCACGTGCACCTTCCGCCGACCACTGGCGACGACATCCATGTACTGTGGAGACCTCACGCACCACGTGTTGAGCAATTCGGCGGTACGTCCACCTGGCCTCCCGCATGCCCACTATACGCCCTCGCTCAAAGTCCGTCAACTGCACATACGGTTCACGTCTACGCTGTCACGGCATGCTACCAGTGTTAAAGACTGCGATGGAGCTCCGTATGCCACGGCAAACTGGCTGACACTGACGGCGGCGGTGCACAAATGCTGCGCAGCTAGCGCCATTCGACGGCCAACACCGCGGTTCCTCGTGTGTCCGCTGTGCCGTGCGTGTGATCATTGCTTGTACAGCCCTCTCGCAGTGTCCGGAGCAAGTATGGTGGGTCTGACACACCGGTGTCAATGTGTTCTTTTTTCCATTTCCAGGAGTGTATTACATTTGGGAGTACCTGGTTCTTCTCATTGTATCTAGCTTGTGCCATATTTTTTACCACTACCTGTCGATACGCTTCTAATACCTCTCTGCTGTCAATTTCTATGTGCTTAGGGAAACTCTGACTCCCACCGATGTATATACCAAGATATCTGTAGACTTCTTTGCTCTTCAATGATTGATCATTTAATCAGACTGATGGGATCCTCGTTCTTGATATCATTAGCTTCAGCATCTCTGTAGTCTACGGCTATTGTTAATATATTTTCTATGCCTCAATCACTTAGCGTTGAAGAATAAGTATACTTTTCTCTATTAATTTTACCACGGTTGTTGGGAGCAAGTATCATCAGCAGATCATCTGTATAAATTGTGCAGCTACCGATACTTCTCAAATGGTGAAGCGTGTTACTAATGGATTTACAACAATACCTAAAACTCTGGTCCACACAAAGAACACTGTGGGACATTTTTTTCACTGTTTCTTTCCCGAGGTATCTTAGTTTCACCTGGCTCTCTATGATGAACTTTCGAAGGTCGTTATAGAGACATCTGGAACAGTCGATCTGCTTCAGCTTCTGAGTGGGGAAAAAACACCATAAATAATCCAGTTACCTATGAAAACTTTATGTCTGTGGGGTATTTGTAGTCTGAAGTGTTGAAAATATGTCGTTCGTGGATCATTGAATACTTCCCTGAAAACGGGCTGGAGGTTAATACTGTCATTTAGGTGCCTATGAACCCCCAAGAAGCCGTTAGCGAACTATGCCGTATTTTGGCCAGAACTATTGCAAAACAAGACGGCCTGATAGATTTTGTGTCGCTTAGATTTTTGTTGTGCCCATTCGTTAGTACAATGATACTAAAGGTGTGTCACTTCCGGAGCAACCGTCATTGCGAAGGAGAATTGTTTAATAATGTTGTCAGATCTGCAACAATTTGTGCTACTGGCTGATGCTGCGCTTCTTCTACAATTCTGTTTGCTCCAAATGCCTTTTTTTTAATTTTTTGTTACAGCAACTACATTGTCGCCGGATCACCTCCTCCTGGCTGTGTGGAATTTGAGTCTAGTTCCTAATAAATGTTGGACTGTTGTATTCAATTCCTCGTCACAAAGATAGCTACATAGTAAGTCATTCAGCTTTGTTGCAGCATGCTTTTATGGAAAATGGTATCTGTTATCATTTGGTTTTTAACGTATTACTCTCGTTCAGTGCAGTAATTCTCTACATTGTTTTCCTGCCTTCTTTCTTTTTCCATTTGCCTTGTCGACTGCTAGCAGTATTTTCTCGACAGTCTTACTCTGCCTCTTAGAGACTATAGGGAGAGACTGTAGAGAATTTTAGTCCCTTTTGACTTTCTAATAAACTCTGTGGACAGTTTCTCTTACGCCTCTGCAGCACTCGCACAATGCTTTTGCCTTTGCATCGTCATAACAACCTTTTCCTCGAAACGGTTGTACATTGAATTCTACTTTAAAAGCTTCCAATTAGCCTGGCGTAAATTGTATATTCGCTTAGGTAGGAAGTTGGCGCCCAAAACTTAAATTTCATCTGTTATTGTGAAATATACGACGCTGTAGGCACTTGTAAATTCGTCGCAGACCATTCCATTTGTTCTGCAGCCACTGACGTCCCAGCTAGCAAGGGTAGTATACCTGTATACGAACACTGCCGCACCTACGTGGTGGTGCAAAGTTAGAGAGTTAAAAGACCTATTCATGACGCGAAGCCATAGGTCTTGTATGGCATGGTGGATGCAGAGTTCTCATTTGTAAGTAAGTTCTGATTTCACAGTAGCGTCCATTGTGAATTTCTTATGATAGTTGCGTCATCCCAGGATTACCACAGTGTTTGACTGATGTGTATGTGACTATACCATTTGCCTGTATGCAAAATATAGATTAGTGACGTAGATTTTTCGTTATTTATGTTGTGATAGTTTGTTCATAGCAGAGCCGGAAAATCTACATCACTCGTATTCTCGCATCTGGAACCATATCGACAGCCATTCGACGATTCTCTTATTTGAAATGTGTCGCCCCTAAAATGTGGGCTATATTCCAGTTTTGGAATGTCAGTCTGAGTACACCATTTGTGCAAGTCCATTTCCTCTGTCACATTCTCGAGGTCTTCAACACTGGGTCACTGCGCATTGCATTTATTTCACAGATTTGATTGTTTTTTGTTCTATGGCCCTTAAGGTATTGACTGCAGTTCTCTTGCGATATAAGCTCCACTTGTAACTCCATTATCGATTATGTATAATTTTGTGTAGTGAATGTTTACTCGTTACTAGTTAAGTCCTTTGGATCATTGGAGGGAGGTGGTACTTCATGATCTATAAATTGTTTAATATAATAGTGTGGTCAAATAATGGAATTTTATTAAATATACTTGTTTATTTATGAGAAACTGCAATGTAAAAAAACTGCTTCTTACTTAGGAACTTTGTAGTATATAATGCAAAAGACATAGTGATTCCTTTCCGCTACGGGAATGGTGTAGCGCGAGCTAAAAGGTGGAATTGGCGCTCAGGCTGAGCGGGAAGTGAGAGAGCACAGTAGGCACTCAGTGGCCGGCAGTCGTGGAGTCAACACTGCAGGTGCCGAGTGAGGCATTCGGTATCCTCATCTATGATGTAACGGCCTCGGATGTGGTTACTGATGTAAAAGTGTATTCTCGCATTGGGAATGGCTCTAAAATTAATATTTACCACTTCAAAAAGAAGTGAAATACAGCAATAACCCGCCAGAGGAGAGTCCAAGAAGCCGCCATGTGCTCGCCATCGCTACTGCACCACTGCTCCAACAACTTCAGGAGGTTAGAACTGTATATCAGCATAAACCGGTGTGTTTGTGTATTTTTAAATTTGCAATAATAATACAAGTGTTGCAAAAACTTGTATTTGAACGATGAAATTTTTCCTTTCAATCAACCGAGCAGGTTCCTTTCCTCTAAATACTTAAGTCCGAGTATCCTGATTGTGAAAGACTGATACTAATCTATTTTGTTGAATTAGTGTAAAGCTCCAGTTTACTTTGAATCACTTCTGATTTACGAGTGCCATAGTTTAATGTTCAATGGTATAATAGTCGTAAGTGAAAATTACTTGCTTCATAATTGGTGTTAAAAAGAATAATGCTATTTCAAGTTGAACATTTACTTGAAGTCATTTTTGGAGTTGTAGAGAATATTGTCAGTACAAATAATGTTAAAAATTGGCAACATAAGTGATCTTGAGTGGGGAGTAATTCAACTTTTTTCATAATGCAAAATATTTATGTAAAGAAGGGATGGTTCGTGCGGGCCCCATTTCATTCTTGTATATCAGGAAGAAACCAAACTGAATGGTTGTTTTCCAACTAAAGAACCCTGAAGTAATCATTTAAAGAGTATATATTAAAGATATGTGTTCAGCGTTATCTTATAGCAGTTGCGACGTGTATATGTGTGTTAGTCAAACTTTAATTCTTATCAGATGCCACTAAACTTTGTGTGAGGCTTTTGGTACAATTTCTATGCTAAATTAGTGAAAGGTAAAAGTGAAGATTATGGTTAACAGGGATAAAGTCCATATTTTTTATTTTCATGATTGCTTTCATATGCTGTTTGTAGCTACTGCTATTCACTGTGTAGTTCGTCTGGTTATCGCAGGTGTTCATTGCACTTTAATGAGAAAGAATTAATGAAAGTTCCTTTTAAGAGTAAAGATAGGTTCATTCGAAATAATGTTTTCACATTATTATGCCTAATTACGCATTATATTATGTACAAGTATACTGTTATTGTAACTTCCTGCAAAATTTTAGTCTTTCTGTTATCTACCAACTGCTACCGTTACGAAATTCATGTTCGACACCCTCTTCTTGTAAACACACGGTCAATTTCAAAAATTCTCCCAGAGGGTAACACTTTTTGTTAATTTATGCCATATTTGGCAAATGCGCAGACAGAGTGCTATACTTGGTTTCTTCGTGACAGGTTAGAAAATTCTGTTACCAGGAAATATTGTAGCACAAGCACGCACGCGCAACGTCAATAGTGTTATACACTTTATATTTTCTTTATTTTACCAGCTGGAGGTTTTTGTGTGCTTGTGTATCACCTTCTCTCTTCAAATAAATGTTATTGTTTTCAAAGGATCTACTCTTCTTCACACAAATATGATGGTCAGGGTATTACCACTGTGTAATGTCGCTCAACAGACTTCTTACGGTGGGGATATATTCGAAATATCAGTAGTTTTAAAAGAACATTAAATTCCAAAGCTTTCAAGATAATGTAACTAAATTTGGTACAATTGTTATCAAATGTTATATGCACACAAACATACGTTTTCATGCTTACTGATGTTATACGTTTGTAGTTGAAAAAACTAAAATCTTTCCAGTATGGTGAATAGAAAAGTTCCTTTCTGAAAAATTAATCCGAATGAAAGTAATCCATTTTTGTTCAGAGTTTGATATATCGTTATAGCAAATATAAACGGACATGAATTTTTATATCTTCGTTTGATGTATCGTTATTGCTTTCAAAATATTTGTGAAGAAATGTACCAAATTTTATGTTTTCTTTTCTCTTGCATAAATGCCTTACTACCGTATTAAATGAAAGTTCAATCCACGGTATGTTTCTGTATAGTACTGACTAGTTACCTGCAAAATGTAACTATTTTAACATTTTTGGTTTGTGAGGAAAAGATACATAAAGTATCCAAAATGTGAGTTGCGAGAAACATGAATGAAAAGTGTGATAGTGTTGCTGAATTACGTCTTACCTTATCTGTGAGACGTACTGCATCATTATCGACAGTGTGAAAGCTCCTAGAACAAATCCTAGACTCTTTAGAATTCGATGTCTCCTAAGATTAGCACAGCTAAAAACGAAACAAGCAACATGTGGTGCCATTTCAACAGCAGATGTCGAAAGAATTGTTCTCTTGGGGCATGGTTTCCTTATCACAGAGTTGTAAGTTTCATTAGGATTTTGAGTTTTCCCTTGCACACACTTTTGTAGGAGTCCGGGATCTGCTAAACTCCAAAATATTGCTCCATATTGTAGTTGCATAAAACTGTAAGGAAACACCGCAGAGGCCGGCCGGGGTGGCCGAGCGGTCCTAGGAACTACAGTCTGGAACCGCACGGCCGCTATTGTCGCAGGTTCGAATACTGCCTCGGGCATGGGCGTGTGTGATGTCCTTAGGGTAGTTAGGTTTAAGTAGCCCTAAGTTTTAGGGGACTGAGGACCTCAGACGTTAAGTCCCATAGTGCTCAGAGTCATCAGAAACATCTTAACACCCCAGAAATAAATATTATGAGCAAATACCGATGAGTAATAGGCAGTGGACATTTTCAAGGTTTTTGTGAGTTATTATTTCTATCAATTTTAAGAGTGGAAATGGAACGTAATATTTATGAATTGAAATTTCAATGCCGCCTAGTAAACGAAAATCCAATAAAAAATTTCACAGGTTTGGCCGCGACCATTATAGGTGTTTTTTATGACGTTTATCAAGTTAATCGAAGCTGCAGAGCCCCATGTATCCGAAATGTACGCGGTTCAATAAATAACCCGCAAACAAACGTGAGTTCTGTTTGGTTGAATGATAACAGAATACAGTTTATCTTTCCTCATTTGAAACTCGATATTTTGTTGGGATACAGGTTGAATACGCTATCCCCATTCGTGATAACGGTACCACAACGTTTGGGAGCCTCTGTTCCAGAATGTAAGACGTCACTCCAGCTGTCGATCAGGTGGGTTGGCAAGAGCAACAGGGGAGCAGTTCTCAGGTCCCGGACCCAGCAGAATCCAATACTCACCGCGGCCCCCGGAGAGAAGGGCATCGGAAAGGCGCCTAGCGTAGCGTCGCGGGGTGCTGTGGGGGGGAGGGGGGCGTTTGGCGAACGGGTGGCGAAGGGGGAAGGAAGGAGAGGGGGAAGGGACGGGTGGGGAAGGAAGGAGAGGGGGAGGGGAGGGGTGAAACGACGCACGCTGCCTCCTCGGACGCCGTCGCTACTGCGGGGATAATCTCCGGCAGCACAATTCAAGAAACAAGCGGCTTAGCCCTCTCCGCCCGGGACGATACGAGTTGGCGAACTGCTCAAGAAGGCAAATCCGCCCCCTCGAACAGTTGTAGTGTCGGCATCGATTAGCCCGCTCCGCCCCCACACCCAGCCATACGCTGCGCCACCTAATGGCGTAATTCACGCTCGCCGGCGGGTGCGGGGAAATATGATTTTTGCCGCGTATAAATCTGCAGTTCCCAGTAAAATATAGGCGCAATAAATTGCACTCGCAATGGAAATGAGTCTGTTCCGAGCTGTGTCATATATTTTATGACAGTTTGAAGCCTGGACTCCTATTATTATTATTCCCTTTTTTTGTCACAGAGCAAATGGACCTCGAGAGTATATTTAGATGTATTTTCCTGAAGCACACATCGACAGAAAAGAACCGATTGCGACAGAGTTATCGTCCGAAACTTTTGAAGCAGACAAATACTTGTCTGCTACAATAACATTGCTGAAAAGTAGGTAGTTTCACCTCAGATTGTTTCGATACGCTATCGTCGTACTTAGCTTGATGTAGACAGATTTAATCTTAAATATTACAAGATTCCTTAGCAGCTCCTATAACATCTTTCACAGCTAAGTTTTTGCGGAGGCTGCCTGAAAATAAAATGCATTATTTGTAGTTTGACCGCCATTATGTCATTTTGGACTTATTTTGTAGAACAGGAATATCGACACATGGCATACCGATCTCTTGAACAATATAACTTATTTATAATGTCATTACACAAATATACGCAACTTATATGGGTACAACTTGCAAATGGCTCTAAAGTCTCTGCTTGAGTGAAATACAGTGCAGTGGTCTGTACACTGTCTAATAGATGGCAGAGTGGACAAGGCGATGAAACCTTGTTATGTAAACATGTAAACAGCAAAATGACTGGAAATGTTTGAAGTAATTGTGATAGAGAGAATCCCTTTATGCAACTAAGGAGGTCTAATCGTGCAGTCGAGAATACTGTAAAATAGCTATGCCATAATTTTATACGTCCATAAAAAGAATTTAGAGCTGTCCGCTATCGAGAAAACCGCATGAACAGCATGAAAAACGGAGCATATGAAGTCATTACTACTGCCACAGATATGAATATGATCCCATCATTTTTATCAAAGGCACTACAGATGACATCAGTGAGCTGAATCAGTTTCTCAACAACTCCCATGAAAACATAAAATTCACAGTTGAACACCAAGAGGATGACAGTATAAATTTCCTATACCTTACCATTAGAATAAAGAATAACAGATATCAGTGAAATTTATCGGAAGCCTACCATAACACATACCACAATCCACAACTCCTCTTGCCACCCCACAGCACAAAAAATGGCAGCATTCCGGTACATGATTAATAGAGCTATCCAACTACCACTCTCTGAAGATAAATGTGATCAAGAAATTGAAATAATAAAAGAAACAGCTATTGAAAAAGGTTATAACAGCTCCATAGCAGCCACCGTAAAACACTCAATAACGGCAAAGTAATCACAGCACAAAAGCAAAAAGAAAATAACATCTTCCATAAATCTCCTTTCTAGGTAACATTCAAGACTAGTTTTCCAATGTCTTCAAACGAAAAGGCATAAGAATATCCTATACAACAGACAACAAGATTGGACAGAAGTTACCCCACAACATCGGCACACATAACCCACTTCATCGCACAAGTGTGCACAAAATTGAATGTTTGGACTGTGACTGCTACTACATAGGCCAGACACGCAGATCATTTGAGATTAGTTTGAAGGAACACATGGAAGCACTAAAAAACAAAAAAATACCACACATCAGCAATAGCTACCCACGTGCAAGAAACAAAACACCATGTTAACAGCACAAGTAATAGCACCCTACTCATCCAACCAAAAGGCAGAAAACCAGACATCCTTGAAACACTCCAAATATACAAACACCAAATGAAACAACCAGAATCCATCTTAAATGACAAAAATGACAATATTTACAATAGTATCATATCTGTTTTAAGCAACTGCCTAGACTCTTAAAAATGCACACACACACACACACACACACACACACACACACACACACACACACACACACACACACACACACAAACACACACACACGTGCACACATCCTAATATTTACCATTAATATTGACAGCCGCCAAGAGTACAAGAGATTGACCTTATTCACAGATAATTCATCACACCAACAACTTAAAACTGTATGTACATCAACTACTGGCACAAATGTATATCTATATGCATATTTTATGACATTAACCAACGTATTACCCCAACCTTTAGGCAGCTAATTATGCAACATGTAATCGTAAGACTCCTTTCCATGTAAATGTTTGCTCTCATATAACCACTCTTTCCTCTCTCTCTCTCTCTCCCTCTCTCTCTCACACACACTTTCTCTCTCTCTCTTCCTCTCCTTCTGCCTCCAGCCCCTCGCATCTGCTTATTAATCCCAATCAAAGAGTGCATGATTTTACTGCTGTAGCCAATATTATCATTGAAAATCAAGTCTGTAACATTTCACCTAATTGTTATTAACAAGTATGAAGTTTAAGCCATTTTAACATTTCACCTGATTGTATAAACGAGTATGTATGTTTAGCTGTTTTAACTTGTCAAAATTGGATTTCTATACCACTTGAAGTACACTCACATATATTCGACATCTCAAAACAAATACCTCCAAATGCTTTAAACAATTGTTCTGTAATAATGGGAATTGGTGAAGTTCGGTGGCAGGAGGAACAAGACTTCTGGTCAGATGACTACAGGATTATAAACACAAAATCAAATATGGGTAATGCCGGAGTACGTTTAATAATGAATAGGAAAGTAGGAATGCGGGTAAGCTACTACAAACAGCATAGTGAACGCATTATTGTGGCCAAGATAGATACAAAGCCCACACCTACTACAGTAGTACAAGTTTATATGCCAACTAGCTCTGCAGATGACGAAGAAATTGAAGAAATGTATGATCAAATAAATGAAATTATTCAGATAGTGAAGGGAGATGAAAATTTAATAGTAATGGGTGACTGGAAATCGGTAGTAGGAAAAGGGAGAGAAGGAAACGTAGTAGGTGATTATGGACTGGGGCAAAAAAAACACAGAGGAAGCCGCCTGGTAGAATTTTGCACAGAGCACAACTTAATCATAGGTAACACTTGGTTCAAGAATCATAAAAGAAGGCTGTATATATGGAAGAAGCCTGGAGATACTGACAGGTTTCAGATTGATAATATAATGGTAAGACAGACACTTAGGAACCAGGTTTTAAATCGTTAGACATTTCCAGGGGCAGATGTGGACTCTGACCACCATCTATTGGTTATGACCTGTAGATTAAAACTGAAGAAACTGCAAAAAGGTGGGAATTTAAGGAGATGGGACATGGATAAACTAAAAGAAACGGAGGTTGTACAGAGTTTCAGGGAGAATAAGGGAGAAATTGACAGGAATGGGGGAAAGAAATACAGTAGAAGAAGAATGGGTAGCTTTGATAGACGAAGTAGTGAAGGCAGCAGAGGACCAAGTAGGTGAAAAGACGAGAGCTAGTAGAAATCCTTGGGTAACAGAAGAAATATTGAATTTAATTGATGAAAGGAGAAAATATAAAAATGCAGTAAATGAATCAAGCAAAAAGGAATACAGACGTCTCAAAAATGAGATCGACAGGAAGTGCAAAATGGCTAAGCAGGGTTGGCTAGAGGACAAATGTAAGGATGTAGAGGCTTATCTCACTAGGGGTAAGGTAGATACCGCCTACAGGAAAATTAAAGAGACCTTTGGAGATAAGAGAACCACTTGTATGAACATCAAAGGCTCAGATGGAAACCCAGTTCTAAGCAAAGAAGGGAAAGCAGAAAGGTGGAAGGAGTATATAGAGGGTCTATACAAGGGCGACGTACTTGAGGACAATATTATGGGAATGGAAGAGGATGTAGATGAAGATGAAATGGAAGATACGATCTGCGTGAAGAGTTTGACAGAGCACTGAAAGACCTGAGTCGAAACAAGGCCCCCGGAGTAGACGACATTCCATTGGAACTACTGACGGCCTTGGGAAAGCCAGTCCTGACAAAACTCTACCATTTGGTGAGCAAGATGTATGAGGCAGGTGAAATACCCTCAGACTTCAAGAAGAATATAATAATTCCAATCGTAAAGAATGCAGGTGTTGACAGATGTGAAAATTACCGAACTATCAGTTTAATAAGTCACAGCTGCAAAATGCTAACGCGAATTCTTTACAGACGAATGAAAAAACTAGTAGAAGCCAACGTTGGGGAAGATCAGTTTGGATTCCGTAGAAATGTTGGAACACGTGAGGCAATACTGACACTACGACTTATCTTAGAAGCTAGATTAAGGAAGGGCAATCATACGTTTCTAGAATTTGTAGACTTAGAGAAAGCTTTTGACAATGTTGACTGGAATACTCTGTTTCAAATTCTGAAAGTGGCAGAGGTAAAATATAGGGAGCGAAGGGCTATTTACAATTTGCACAGAAACCAGATGGCACTTATAAGAGTCGAGGGACATGAAAGGGAAGCAGTGGTTGGGAAGGGAGTGAGACAGGGTTGTAGTCTCTCTCCGATGTTATTCAGTCTGTATATTGAGCAAGCAGTAAAGGAAACAAAAGAAAAATTTGGAGTAGGTATTAAAATCCATGGAGAAGAAATAAAAATTTTGAGGTTCGCCGATGACATCGTAATTCTGTCAGAGACAGCAAAGGACTTGGAAGAGCAGTTGAACGGAATGGATAGTGTCTTGAAAGGAGGATATAAGATGAACATCAACAAGAGCAAAACGAGGATAATGGAATGTAGTCGAATTAAGTCTGGTGATGCTGAGGGAATTAGATTAGGAAATGAGACACTTAAAGTAGTAAAGAAGTTTTGCTATTTGGGGAGCAAAATAACTGATGATGGGCGAAGTACAGAGGATATAAAATGTAGACTGACAACGACAAGGAAAGCGTTTGTTAACATCGAGTATAGATTTAAGTGTCAGGAAGTCATTTCTGAAAGTATTTGTATGGGGTGTAGCCATGTATGGAAGTGAAACATGGACGATAAATAGTTTGGACAAGAAGAGAATAGAAGCTTTAGAAATATGGTGCTACAGAAGAATGCTGAAGATTAGATGGGTAGATCACATAACTAATGACGAAGTATTGAATAGGATTGGGGAGAAGAGAAGTTTGTGGCACAACTTGACCAGAAGAAGGGATCGGTTGGTAGGACATGTTCTGAGGCATCAAGGGATCACCAATTTAGTATTGGAGGGCGGCGTAGAGGATAAAAATCGTACAGAGACACCAATAGATGACTACACTAAGCAGATTCAGAAGGATGTGGGTTGCAGTGGGTTCTGGGAGATGTAGAAGCTTGCACAGGATAGAGTAGCATGGAGAGCTGCATCAAACCAGTCTCAGGACTGAAGACCACAACAACAACAACAATGTTGTTACGATGTATATTATTTGCACTTTTCGATTATGTCTTTTCTTCTGCTGTACGAACCTTGCAAACAGCTGATTCCAGACGCCATATTTGTTTACAAATGTGGCATTATACATGTGATGTGTTACGACAGCAAAAGGAACCTGTGACCACTGGAGGTACTCTAGTATACTTATTTAACGTTTACCATTAGATATCAGCATGTGGCGTTATACATGTGATGTGTTACGACAGTGAAAGGAACCTGTGACCACTGGAGGTACTCTAGTATACTTATTTAACGTTTACCATTAGATATCAGTTGAATTTTTTTGGCAAAAGTAATCCTAAACCATATTCTAAAATAGTGTCTTGTTTCTTAATCAGGCAGTGCCACATGTTCCTAAAAAAATCATAACACAGCACACACAAAAATGTAATACTAACTAATGTAAATCCACCCCATGATGGAGGTTTAAACCTTGGAAACGCGTCGTGGAAATATATAAAACGGTGACTGGTAACTGTAAACTTGTTGTTTCATTTAATGTCAGTGACAGTCACGGTAAATCCTAACCTAAAACTGTTTGCATTTAAACATATAAAATCAAGTAGGGAAAGGATTGGATGCTGTTACAGTTATTATTCCATAGAAGACTGGCTTAAGCGTTTTAGTTTGTCAAGAGTAAAAACATCACGATGTGCAGCTATAGGGTTCGTCATGGGTGATATCTGTGACACCGCTATAGAGTTAATATAAAGAAAACGACCATTTGTGACAGTGATTTTCTGTAGCGACTGGTGAGTTAAGACACACACTATGTAATCAAAAGTATCCGGACACCCTAAAAGATATACGTTTTTCATATTAGGTGCCTTGTGCGGCCACCTACTGCCGGGTACTCCATATCAGCAACCTCAGTAGTCATTAGACATCGTGACAGAGCAGAATGGGGCGCTCCACGAAACTCAAGGACTTCGAAAGTGGCCAGGTGATTGGGTGTCACTTGTGTTATACGTCTGTATGCCATATTTTCACATTCCTAAACATCCCTAGGTCCACTGTTTCCCACTAGGTAGTGAAGTGGAAACGTGAAGCGACACGTACTGGAGAAAAGACGACAGGCTGCCCTAGTCTGTTGACTCACAGAGACCGCCGATAGTTGAAGACTGTCGTAATGTGTAATAGGCAGACATCTCTGCAGACCATCACATAGGAATTCCAAGCTGCATCAGGATCCACTGCAACTACTATGACAATTAGGCGGGAGGTGAGAAAACTTGCATTTCACGGTCGACCGGCTGCTGATCAACCGGTATATGTCATACGACGCCTTGCTTGGTGTAGGGAGCGTAAACACTGGACGATTGAACAATGGAAAAAACGTAGAGTGGAATGATGAATCAGGGTACACAATGTGGCATCCGATGGCAGAGAGTGGGTATGGCGAATTGCCGGTGAACGTCATTTGCTAGCGTGTACAGTGCGAACAGTAAAATTCGAAGGCTGTGTTGTTATAGTGTGGTCGTGTTCTTCATGGAGGAGGCTTGCGCCCCTGGTTGTTTTGGCTGGCACTTTCACAGCAAGTGCCTACACTGGCGTTTTAAGCACCTTTTTGCTTCCCACTTTTGAAGAACAATTCGGGTATGGCGACTGCATCTTTCAACACGATGAGCACCGGTTTATAATGCACGGCCTGTACCGGAGTGGTTACACGACAACTACATTCCTGTAAGGGGCTGTCCTGCACAGAGTCCTGACCTGAAGCCTACAGAAGATATTTGAGATTTTTAGGAACGCCGACTTCGTGTCAGGCCTCACCGGCAAACATCGGTACCTCTGCTCAGTGCAGCACTCCGTGAAGAATGGGCTGCCATTCCCCAAGTAACTTTCGAGCACCTGATTACACTTATGCTTGCTAGAGTGGAAGCTGTCATCAACGCAAAGGGTGGGCCAACACCATACTGAATTCCAGCATTATCGATGGACGGCTCCACGAACTTGTAATTCATTTTCAGCCATATGTCCAAATACTTTTGGTCACATAGTGTACGCTATTCTCAGCTACAAGTATAAAGTGGAACGGGCAGATTTAGATATTTACTGAGAATGTAGCATTTTCATTTTCGACAAAACACTGGTTCTATTTCCTGGCAGGAAAATTGCATGGAGTTTATAGCACTTTCTGAGTTTATATGGAGAAATGATTTTACGTTATTTATTAGTCTTCACGTAAATTTCTGGTTCCATATAATTGTTCATGTCATTCTGTCAAGTGTAAATGTGTGTCCATTAGTGCATCTCAGTAATGGGAAAACGGTGCGATATCGTACTTTAGACGATATTAATGTCATTTGCGACGATACGAAGATAAGGTAACACAACACCCAGTCCCTGAGCGGAAAAAATGTCCCACCCTGCCGGCAATCGAAGCCAGACCGTCTCGGTGAGCTAAACCAATAGGGAAGTTTGATGGCAGAACCGGTTCACGAGGCCTAGTGGCTGACAGACAAAGACACAATTCTGCCTCGCAGTCTAGCCGCGTTGCCTTGTGATAGTGAATTGGACATATACAACCGACTTCGTTCTGGATTGTGTCGAGAGGAGTACCGGTTCGCCCACTTACGATGTATATACGTGAGTGTACGTTCAGATTGTACAGCATTAGATTTCTTTCTAAAATGCGTTTTCTGGTCGAGTTTAAATGAGTAAATGTCATGTCTTTGTTCACTTAATCAGCGTTTCAGAAAACTGGTACCATTTTTATTTGCGGCATCCATGGTTATAACTTGCGCAGCTTATTGCCCTTTCACTAATCGTAATAAATCGGCCATTAATGCAAATGGTTAGTTTTTTTTATTTTGTCTACTTCGAGACACAATACAGCGAAGGAAGATACATCGAGATGAGCTATGGTATCACATTAGTACACACGTCTTTAGTTTACTTTGTGATGTAGGAAGAACATTCACACAACACGAATTGTGAAGATTTTGCTTCCGTGATGAACCGCAGTCTCTAAGTGTTTAATGAAAGAATACATTGTCCATTGTAGGACGTATTATGCTTTACTATAATCGTGCTATTGGCTAATTTCGGTCGTGAGCCATTATCAAACACAACCAATAAACCATCGTAGAAGAGTGTCACATGTCTGCATAGATCCTCATGTGTATATAAAGCTTTCCATAACGCACATTAACCTAACCAGGTATACAGTGCAGTAACATTACTTACATTTCCTATGGCATGTGTTAGATAAATCACCTTCCTTTATGTTTTATACATAAAACCAGAATTCATGCTCTATTGTGAGTACACTTTACGTATCCTATGCAAAAGGTGTAAAAGAGTTCTTTAGTATGAAATGTTATGAAGCTGATTTCTGTGTGTAATCTTCACATACTGATGACCTACTTTAATGTTTGTAGTAGCCCATATTTTTAATGGATGTATAACTTGGGATTATTTTTGCAAGTATTTTCCAGATATTGTTGCGTTTTTCTTGCATAATTTGGTTTGTGCTTTCTGTTTTACTTAATGTAAGATACATGTACATAGTTTTGAGAAGGCTGTTTTATTTTCTGTGTGCAAAAATTTTAGAATGAGTTTTGGGTATACTCAGAGACCTATGTGTTAATTGGGTCCTGTTATCACTTCATACCATCTTGATGTGATGAAACGCTAACCTATAAACACAGATTTGATTGTCATATATTGTCGCCTGGTCCCACTGATCTATCACAGATATTATAAACTTAAAGTACTTCCGAAATTTGTATATTTATAAATCATTGATTTCTACAATGCGTCAAGAATCTGATCGCACCCCTACGCTTTACGCCTCTCAGATGTAGGAGAGAGTGACGACACAAAGCGTTGAAGTCAAGCTGTTCTTTTTTCGTTTTTGGTTAGCCAACAGAAACATATTAGAGACATTGTCGCTCGTAATCGACATGAAAAGGGTGGCTCATATGTCAATGAAACAAGCCGTTCCCTCGGCTCATTGCACTGATTTCACACATCTCACAGTCAAATACCAACAGAACGATATTTTTGGGAAATATGGCCTGGCTCCCGCACAGAGGGCATTTCAACCCCCCTCTATAGACGCCATGGGGTTGCTGCAATACCAAGAAGTGAGATCTGACTCCTTTCTAATACAGTGTGACAGTAATTTTTCTGTGCCACACATGGTGAAACCGCTAGTGACAGATGTTTATCCACTTGGAATGAGAGATATTAGTTTTGGAAAGAAGACAGTAAGTATGGGATGAGGTTTATTGACACTAGAAATACATGCCTTTAAGCCTTGAAAAATTTTCAACAAATCTGATAAAAGAATGAATCGAGAAATGTTAAAAAAGTCCAGAAAATCTATTAAGCTTAATAATATAGAAAGGTGCCTATCCCTATAATTATATGAATAGTTGAAAGAAATCTGAAGCAACGACAATTCCTTCAGGAAAAGAATTTTACAATAAACTGAATGACTGTGAAGTAAATGATAGATTTCATAAACATACAACACTAGTCTGAGAAAAGTTTAATGTCTAAGATGTTGGTGAATATCATGATGTGCATCTTAAAACTGGTGTTTTGTTATTGATTGATAAATTTGAAATTTTTAGAGAAGTAAGTATAAAATCATTTGTTTTAGGTCCGCTGTGGTATTCTAATCACCTAGTGTACCTTTTGATGTGATGTGAAAAGTCATTGGTCAGCAACTTGAATTATTAGACGAATATGATATGATTTAAATGTTGAAATAGTTATAAGAGATGGTGTATTCCAGTGTCGTAAAAGATATGTCAAAGCAAATAATAAACATGTGAATGATTACAATATAAAAGTACTATCGAAATATTTAGCACATTTAGATGCAAATAGTTTGTATGGTGGACTTGAAGCAAATGCTCAGTTTCGAAGTATATTCCAAGCAGATCTAGAATATCTGAAAGAACTGCCTGATTTACTTAACGATTTACCACCTGCTCCTGAAAATAAGGTTCTTGAGGAACTAAAGAAAATAAGTTATTGACTACTCTGGAAGATACATGTACATAGTTTTGAGAAGGCTGTTTTATTTTCTATGTAAATCTTACACAGTATTTGTCTCTACAGATAGAGATAACAAAACTAGATAGAGTTTCAAAATTTAAACGATCTGATTGATTGAACAACTATATAGATTTCAAGACAGTAATGAGAATGAAAGTGCAGAATAATTTTGGAAAATATTTATGTAAGTTAATAAATAATTTTTTGTTTGGTAAGACACTGGTGAACATAGGAAATAGAGAAGATAGAAAATTTTTTCAGATGGAAATAAATGTAATAAACTTGAAACGAAGTCAAACTTCAAAGGAAGAACAAAATTTAATCAAAATTTAACAGGTTTCACTATAAATAAAACTAAAACCATGTGTAATTATTCATTTTACGTTGGAATAAGTATTCTAAATTATCCAAATAACTGATACATGATTTTCAGTATAATGTTATGAAACCAAAATATGGAGAAAATACTGACCTTTGCTGTCAAGGTACATATATAATATATGGACTGCTGATTTTTATGAAGACATGAAACTGATGACTAATAAATTTGATTCTACTAACTATCCAACAGATAATATTTATGGCATTCCGAAAATAAAAAATAAGTTTTAGGAAAAATGAAAGATGAATGTAATGAAAAAATAATAGGAGAATTTTGTTGTCAGAAAGCAGAAACTTATGCCTACAGGGTTGGTGACAAATTAAGAAAAATCTTAATGAATTAAGAAATAAGTTGCTAAAAGTAAAATGTGTTTAGAAGATTATAAAGACTGTACGTTTAACAATAGAGAGTGTTACAGAATTATGTATTTAATATGAAGCTTTAAACATGAAGTGTATTCATTTGAAGTAAATAAAAAGGCATTTAGACTACAAGACAATTAAAGATATCCTTTAGAAAATAGAACAGATACAGTGCCTTATGGGCATTACCTAATCAAACAATTTCACAATTCTAGAATGAAATTTTCACTCTTCAGGGGAGTTTGCGCTGATATGAAACTTCCTGGCAGATTAAAACTTATGCCAGACAGAGACTCGAACTCGGGATCTTTGCCTTTCGCGGGCAAGTGCTCTACCATCTTTATATATATATATATATATATATATATATATATATATATATATATATATATATATATATATATATATATATATATATACACAAAGCAACAGTTCTTCAAGGTACCAGTTAAACATATACAAACTCCTTTACCAGATAAGAGTTTGAAATTAATTAGTGGTTTTGATTTTTAATTTTTAAGATCAAATATCAAGTTAAGAGACATAAGAATGAAAATGAAAAAAATTTAGACATAGAGATATAGTATTTTGTGACCTAGATTTTCTAGTTTGAAATGTAGTTTTTCCTTAACAAAAGTACTGGAGTATTTCATAAAGATAAGTACTGAAAGGTTGGCAATCATAGTATATGCAGCTTTTTCCTATGTATAAACAACAGTTCATAATAGAAGAATTATAAAAGGTGTTTAACATATAAGGGATACATTTCCTTTTTCTTAAACTAGATTTTTCTGAAAAGGTTACATAAGAAAAAAACTCACCTAATTTTTTTCTCTTAATTTTATATGTACTTTGTAATATAATTTATAATTTTAATAATTTTCACATGAAAAAGAGAGCTAGAAATGGAAATTTGGGATAGTAAAAGTGAATTATGGTTTTGGGCTAAGTTTCTTAAAAGTAAGCTCTTGGTTATCTCATACTTACTTTTAAAACACTGAACCCAAACATACAGCTTCCTTCTACTGTGATATAATTTGAAAATGATCCAAGGAAGTTACGTGCATTTATGCTATTCATCCCTGCTTTTCTTCACCCACCTGTGACGTGATGGCTGGACTATTTGACATTGACACATGTGTGAAAAAACAGCTACCCAATTCGACACCTTGTTATGTGGAGTGTTGCCAAGTCTTACGATGACGTCATAGGGTGCCATCGGTTTGCACCATTACAAAGGAGGACTGTTGGCATATTTGAGCCAAATTCAAGCTTATGTCTTGTCATGGGAGAAAGTTACGAAGACTCGAAAAAGTGATCCTTAACTTTTGTTGCACTGTGTAGATAGTGTATTTGGCTCCAGTGCATGGATGTACAGCTTGTCTCATTATTCACACAGTGACTCGGTTTTGCCAAGCACGTTTCGTGTTCCATAAATTTTCAGTGATCAGCATCAGTGCAAGTTTGATAACTACAAAAGCAACAGGCGCTATGTTAATTTGATACGCTTATGACTCGAACGAACAATAGCATCATTTGATCAAATGTTCAATCTGGTCTCACTGTTTAGTTCTAGCGTTTCTTAGTTTACGGATGTTTGCCTTCTCCGAAGACACATCGCTCCTGCGAGGTGCAGAAAATGGAACAGTTTAATCAGTCTGTTACAAAACGGTTTAAAATCATATGTATTCTAATTAGGTCTAATTAGAGCGTTTAAGATGGGATTAGCATCTCTAATCAAAATCTTGGCTCCCACTATGTCCTTGCCCGACAAAAGCGAGGTGATGGCGCAAGTCAGTGATCTATAAACTTCCTGGTTACCAAGTACTGAACTACTGTATGCTGTGCTTCCCATCATCTGCCTTATTCTAATTGGTCAAAATATTTCGATCAGTCTGTACATATTAAAGCATTACTTATCATCTTGAGATTACAAATCTCATGGACTGTAACAGTTACTGAAGTGGATAATTCTCAGAACATCAAGACATTGCAATATATCGTTATAATTAAATGAGCTGGCGTCCAGGTGTGATGAACCCTCCTTCTGCCTCTCCAAGTTAAGCAACGTCTTTCGGGTCCTTGGCCTCTAATATTGGCAGACCCTTCAAAGACATTTCGGATGTTTCTCCTTCTTCTCCACGTAAGTGATTTTATTCTCAGATATAACGTTTTAAACTACTTTCGTGGGGCAGTAGGTAGTGTTGGTCAGTTCACCTACTGTCACATGCTGGCTCAGGAGCATTGGTCATCATCCTTTTAATATGTTTTAATTGATTTTAAATGTTGATAGCTCCATTTTTCTGCCGGGCCGTGTTTTTAGGAGTAGCACACATATGAATGGTGAACGCTGGTCCCCTCTTTACACTTTGACTGAAACAGAGCGGGAGTGGGACAGCTAAGTGAGGGAGGGCTCCGATTATCTGCAGACCCCTGGGCAATCTCGTGTAGCTCCACTAACCTACTGACCTCATCATTTCTGCCACTTTGTATTTTAGCTTTCTCACTGCTACTATACTGCCCAGTCGCATTAAAGACACTACCTGTCAAAAGCCTGAATAACCACCATTTGGAGCGTGGATCACTGCAAGACACTATCTCGACTCCAGTGCTGTGTTTTACAGTTGAGGATCCATGGCGCGATCAGTCTGGCACATATTCTGGTGGCCGCACATATTCTCGATTGTATTTAAATCCTGTGAGTCTGGTGGCAGGAGGAGTACGGTAAACTCACCGTCGTGATCTTAGAACCATGCATGTACGTTGCGAGTTCAGTGCCACGTTGCACTGCCTACTGGTTAATGCCATGTTAAGCAACGTCTTCCATGTAATGATTAATGTGGCCCGCAAAGATATATGCATATTTTTGCCGATCTGTTGTACCTCCAATAATGAGAAAACGCAAGTAAGCTTTTCACTGACCATATATGTCGCAATGTGTCTGCTTTCAGACATTTCACGCCGTGCAAACCAACGCTTATCTGTCCGACAGAGAGTAAAACATGATTCTGATTGATGTGGAAAGCTTACCTGTCGCCGCACAGCTTATGTCCAGTTACGGTGTTGACCTGCACATTCCAGCCTCGGAGGCCAGTGAAAAGTAGCCAACATCAGTGCGTGAAGAAGGCAAATGCTGAAGGGTCCATATGCAGCAACGTTGGCCGAACAGTCATTGAGGAGACGGTGGTGGTGGTCTATCGGTTCATCTGGGCGGTCAGTTGCGCAAAGGTTGCACGTCGGTTCGCCGGTGCACATCTCGGCAGGCATATTTCACCTCTGTCGTCTATGTCACATGATGTACCACAGTTACCTCTGTGCTTTTTTCGGATGGCGCCATTTTGCGTGGTATATTTTGACTAAGATGGCGTGCGAACAGCTTACAAATTTAGCTATTTTGAAAATTCTTCCATTCTTGGCCAGAAAGCCAATGATTATGCCCTTTTAGACGTTAGATAAATAGCTACATTTCTGCGTTAAGACAATAACAGCGCTGTTTTCCGTTGCATACCGACATGTTTTACTTATCCCCACTGATGCCATCTGCTGTCTGTGAGTGTTTCTTGTAATTAGACGTCTAACGTAGGCTGTGGTTACATTAACGTTACTGGGCCGTGTATTATAAACCTCCTGGGTGGGGAGAGGGAGGGCATCATTTACCCATTTTATCATACTCTTGTGGCGGGAGGGGCGGGTGCGTGAGGAGCTGGATCGGAGTTGAGAGAGGATTCTCTCATCACAGATGAATCCTTTGAGGCCCCTCGTCTGCTATGACCTACGTACCAGCCCGACCTAAACACCTTTACTTTTCTTAAAATTATTTATCATCTCTGGCGCCACTACTGCTTTCAATGCAACTTGTAACCTCCCCCTCACTTATCGACCTTAATGACAGTGAAAAATTAAACAGGGTGTACCTAGTGAAAATTTGGGAAAAGTCATCGCCACCGAAGTTAATCTGTCGGTAAAGATGGAGGAAAGGGTTACATCTAAATGAAAGGAAAAATGCAACTGAAACTGGTGGAAATTAATTTTGAAAAGGGGTAAAGTTAATAAAGAAAGTAAATGTGCGGCCGTTATGTTAACAATTAATTAGCGGTAATTAGATATTTGAGATTTGGGGAAAATTACGGTCGCCAGTCCTATGGACAATTACTATAGTAACTGAAAAAGAAAGGTTATTACACATATAATTAGCACTAGAAGCGTGGCAACTGAATGTTGACACATGTAGTGTGAAAACTGAAAGTTTGTCAGAAGTAATAAATTTCGCTACACTCTGACTTAATTTAGCAAACGAATTCATAAAACCAGAAAACTGAAAGTTAATTTAGTGACTGAAATTAATAGTGAACTTTGTTTCTGGAGCACTACGAAATTCAATAAAAAAGGATACTCTTGAGCTACCTCAACAATCATTTCAAAAGTTACTTGAATCTACGCAATTTAGAAATAAGAGATTTATCTTTGAACTTGAATTAAATGATCCTGAATAATTAACAACAGTAAAATTTAATACTTACCAAGCTGAGCTATAGTCACAGGTAAGCTAAAATATGGTAACAAAACTCGCACTCATATTTTGTGCTTGTGGAATCTAAATATTGTAGCCAGCTGTGACTACTTTAACTGAACTCTGAAATTAAAGCAGTGAAATGGAATAATATTACTTTAATGCTGGCGTTTGAATTTCAATGACACTCGGGTTCATTCTAGAAAAGGAAGGGACCCTGCTTGCTAATGCAATTGGCACAATGAGCAACAAATGTTCATGCTAAGTTGCTGTAATTATAGTTACGAACATGGAACAATTTTAAAAGCTGAGGTCTGCCATACAGTTCTAAAACTTTACGTGCTTCCAGTCTTCCTTGTTGGTTGATAGAAGGTTTCAAGCCGTCGATCGAGGAGGTGGCGGCAGTCACTCATTGTCGGCCATTGCTGTTGCAGAAGCTAGATGTTGGCGCGCCTTCTTCTCGACACGGTCACCAGGCGAAATGGGCTCTTGATGTGTGCCAGCTAATGCTTCCCGTCCGCGACACCGTGTAAGAAACTATCATGGCAAGTCGAGCACAATCACATGCTGCCAAACCCCGAAAGCGCGGCAACTCGCGGGAGCGTCACACAACACACCTGCTCCACTGCACTACTCCAGCGAGACTCCCTCGGCTCTGCCCACGCTCCACGTGGCAGGGTTAACACTACCAAAGATCCTACACACTTTGGTTCTTCACACGACCTACACAGAAATGTTACATCTTCAGGTAACAAAATAAGGAAATATAATTATAGTACAATGGATGCAAAATAGGATGATATGTATTTCCGGCGTTAAAAATTCCTGCAAGCTTTCCTGTCAGACGTCACTAGCTCCAAATGATGTACCTCTTTACTGAGGGCTTGATGACTTCCAGCCAACCAATCATGTTCAGGTATATTAAGAATTTCACAACGCCTCTTGTACATTATCTGCTGCAAATTGTAACAGAACGGTTAGTGCTTCACAAGTATATTGTGTGCTTTGCATATTTACTGTGTGTATCCTTGAGAATAGTCACAAGCATTTCCATCACGATTTCAGGAATCTGCACTTTCTACATTAATCGCTGTTGTCAGTACATACCACACATAGTTCCAATAATGCAGTCAGTTCTCCTGAAAGGTCAATAATTAAGCCTTACTAATGCAAATATGTATTGTCACATTTGCAGTCCCTGAGATAGTACACGTTATCATAAATACCGATAGGGAATGGAGCATTTCAGATAACAGGTATAAAAAAAAGAATATTGTTTTAGATTGAATTTAGTAAGTACTTGCTTTGTTCTTGCATAATATTAACTATTTTCCTAGGACATGATCTCATCATTGCTCCAGAGGTGTTGTATTGTTTGAATTAAATCATTTTACGAATTACATTTAAATACAAATTCATAAATTAAGTATTATTTAGAACTTACGTTACAAATTTCTGGTATAACTTGTGATATTGTTTCGGACAACAGTGGAATTCGTGTGTAAAAATAAGTGAAATATGGGACAATAAATTTCTCCGCCAAAACCTCAGTGTCTGGAGCGCAGGGGATCTCCAGGAATCAGGTGCATGTGCTGTAATTGTTCATGTAAGCATATAATGAGAAAGCATTTTAGTTTGCATTCCAGTGTCATTTTATCGATGCCATATGAAGATATGGGGGTGGGGAGATGATGACTGTCACTTTTTATCAATACTTTGTTTATGCTTCCTTTAAGCACATTGGCTGGCCGTTGTGGCCGAGCAGTTCTAGGGTCTTCAGTCTGGAAACTCGCCACCGCTATGCCCGCAGGTTCGAATCCTGCCTCTGGAGTGAATCTGAGTGAGCTCCTTAGGTTAGTTAGGTTTAAGTAGTTCTAAGATCTAGAGGCTGATGACCTCATACGTTAAGTCCCATAGTGCTCATAGTCATTTGAACCATTTGATAAGCATGTTACAGTCTATTTTGTCTGCTGCTATATTTGTTTTCTCGAAAAGTAATGAGTATCAGCAGTTATAAACAAATTTAGAATCATAGGACGCGGGAAAAATAATAATTGTCACGGTGTTTTACAAAGTAATGATGAATGTTTAACATCTGTTTGAATATTATTAAAATAAGGTTCACGTTGGTATTTCAATTTTAGTAATGCTGAATATCAGTTTGAAGTATTTCCATCGTGGCTTAGATGAATTATTACTTTAATTGTTTAAAATGACAATATGTTAGAGAGCCACACGAATTAAGTTTAATATTTCTTGAAAGACTCCTAATGATAAAAAGCGCTATTTTGTTACTCCAAATGAGTTATTATTTCAAATTCTGCAATGGATCCAAATGAAAGTGGTGCTCCGGAGTGAAAAGTTAACACAAAGAAAACGCAAAAGTAGTGAGTGTAGTAGACGTTGTTGTCGTTGTTGTGGTCTTCAGTCCTGAGACTGGTTTGATGCAGCTCTCTATGCTACTCTGTCCTGTGCAAGCTGCTTCATCTCCCAGCACCTACTGCAACCTACATCCTTCTGAATCTGCTTAGTGTAGTAATCTCTTGGTCTCCCTCTACGATTTTTACCCTCCATGCTGCCCTCCAGTGCTAAATTTCTGATCCCTTGATGCCTCAAAACATGTCCTACCAACCGATCCCTTCTTCTAGTCAAGTTGTGCCACAAACATCTCTTCTCCCCAATCCTATTCAATACCTCCTCATTAGTTACGTGATCTGTCCAACTTATCTTCAGCATTCTTCTGTAGTACCACATTTCGAAACCTTCTATTCTCTTCTTGTCCAAACTAGTTATCGTCCATGTTTCACTTCCATACATGGCTACACTCCATACAAATACTTTCAGAAACGACTTCCTAATACATAAATCTATACTCGATGTTAACAAATTTGTCTTTTTCAGAAACGATTTCCTTGCCATTGCCAGTCTACATTTTATATCCTCTCTACTTCAACCATCATCAGTTATTTTACTTCCTAAATAGTAAAACTCCTTTACTACTTTAAGTGTCTCATTCCCTCAGCATCACCTGATTTAATTTGTCTACATTACATTATCCTCGTTTTTCTTTTGTTGATGTTCATCATATATCCTCCTATATATATATATATATATATATATATATATATATATATATATATATGTTTTTAGAGAATAATGAAAGTGGAAGGCAGGCTATAATAAAGCATTGTAATGTGTCACCCGATAGGAATGCTCAGAATTTACCTTTATTCTTTCTAATAAAAGTCCATTTTATCAAACAAAGACGAGTCATAAGAATCAAGCCAAATCTGATCTTCGTAATCATTCTTACACACTAAGTCCGTTAAAAGAAGGTGAATTATCATGAAGAACGTGTATGCTACAAAGCCTTCACAGCACTTCATCGTATAACCCCACGACGTCTGCATACTATTCAGCAATAGCTGACAATATATGGAATCGTACATCCTGATGGAAAAGGTAAACACGATAACAGACCCCACTGAAATGGAACACGATTAAAGGTCAATGAACATATTTAGTCCCTCAAAGGTCGACACTCTCATTAGTCCTTGAAAAAATCGTCCAAAATATATTTACCTGAGCAACTCAGCCCAAGGAGACTGCTCGAAATGTATATGGAAATTAATCCAAACAACCCGTTTCATATGGTAACTACTTACGCATATTTAACAATGATTATAAAATTTCATTTGGTTATTCTTGGTCACACAACTATAGGGAATGTGATTCAATAAAGGCACAAAAGAAACAAATGCATGACGAGTTGTCACTGCTAGCAGAAGGTAACGATCCCAGTTTAGTCAGCCAGAAAACAAGCCTTTTAAAAAACCTGGCCGTAAGAAAGGAGCTCCACTTAAGAAGAGCACAAACTTTATACGACAAAAACGAAAATATCAACAAAGGTGTTCAAAAAGTGGCAGAGAAGAAGATATTGCTGTGGACTCCCAAAAGAACCTGCCTGTCCAAATATATCAAGCAATATTGTGTACTACAAGCACCAGTTGACAATACATCTGTAGAATACCCATTTCCTGACATCTGATGATCTAGTGTTTTAGTGTTATGATCAAACCATTGCAAAGAGGGGATCGGATGAAGCAGTATCGATGCTTCACCGCTAAATCTTCAATGTTATTCCACCTAAAGTGAAACAGCTACACATTTCTTGTGACTCTAGTGGAGGGCAGAATAAAAATTACACCGTTTCCGCTACCTTAGGTTGTAACAACATGTTGCCGTTTAGATAAAATCACGATGACATTCCCTGAAAAGGGCCACTCATATTTGGAGGGCGGCAAAAATATGGCGCTTATTCCACAGATTCAAATAACTGAAGCCCCTCAAGATCGAACTCTTATCAAAGAATGGACAAAATTATTTTCTCTTCTAAATTTGTATAAGCCAAAATTATCTATATCTTCTAGAGCATTGAAAGAAGTTAAAACTAAAGTTCAGTTGCAGAGCCATCTTTCTCTGAGAAGCTACGATGGGCCTAAGGAAACTACAGTAATGACCATGAAAAGGAAGATAAAAGAAGATGAACTTGCTGATGGTGAATTCAAGTTACCTCGCCCAGCCTACTTGGACTTCAGACAAGTTCCACTGTTGAAATGGAATGATCTTCAGGTCATTACTCAACTGTTCTCAATAGGTTAAAGCCAAAGTCCAGATGGATGAAAATCAAGATAAATAGAATAAAAGAAACTTCACATACAGTTAATTGGGGTACAGGTAAGGGCAGTATCAACATACTTCATCAAAATATCAGGGGAATAAAAAATAAAGTAGATGAGCTATCAGTGTGTTTAGATGATCTCAGAAATAAGAATGAGATTGATATAATCTGTCTGTCACAACACCATGTAAAGGTAGGCATGGATAGTGTCAGCATAAGTGTGTATAATTTAGCATCCCACACTTTTACATCAAGGATGGATAAAGGAGCAGTTGCCATTTTCATAAAACGAGGGTATAAATGGAAAACTGTAGAAGTAAGCAAATTTTGAGTTGATGAGCACTTTGAGGTTTGTGATGTGAACTTCAGCTAGATAATGTTGTACTGATATTAGTAACAGTCTACAGGTCCCAATTAGGAGACTGGGAGCGGTTCATAAAATAGTTTGACTCCCTATTATGCTGCCTGTCAGACAAAAAGAAGAGGTTATTAATCTGTGGTGATTCCAATGTAAACTTTCTAAGTAATTCTGATGGTAAAAGTGTACTAGAAACGTTATTAACAACATATAACTTAGAATCAGTGATCAGTTTCCCTACACATATAGCTCAGGACAGTAGTACGTTAATAGGTAATGTATTTGTACAGAAATAGGATATAAAAGAAACATGTGCTTTCCCTGTGGTAAATGGATTGTCAGATCGTGATGCACAACTTATCAACTTAGGAAACCTAATAGGGTGTACAGTTCAGAAACCATTAAGTAAAAGTGTGAGATCGCTCAACCTGTATCTGTACAGCACTTCAGAGAAAGCTTAAGAAATGTTAAATGGGGAGATGTATACAATGAGCCCAATGGTAATAATATGTGCTAAATATTTCTTGATAAATTTATATCAATCTTTCCCAAAGAAAATTATTAAGTGTAACACCACACACTTTTTAAAGAAACCTTGCATTACTACAGGTATTACAGTGTCTTCAGAAAGAAAAAGAAAACTGTATGGTACACCAAGAACTAGTAAAGATCCAGTAGTAGTTTTACACTATAAAAATTATTGTAACATACTGAGAAAAGTTGTTAGAAAATCAAGAAATATGTACGTTAGAGAAGAAATTTACACCTCTTGCAATAAAATCAAATCAATATGGAATGTTGTTAGAAGGGAGACAGGAAAAGTAACCACCGGGGTATGTAGTGTTACTGTCAAACATAACGAGACCATTCTAACCAACAGTACACAAGTAGCTAATGTATGTAACAGTCATTTCTTAAGTGTAGGGGAGAAAACTGGTGAGAACAGTTGGAAAGAAAAAGCTAGGCAGTACATGGAAGAGTCTGTTTTGAAAAAAAATTGTCAGATTAAGTTTTACCTAACAACCTATTGTGAAATAAGTACAATTATAAAATCTCTGAAAAATAAATGTTCTGTTGGAGTAGATGACATCTCTGATAAGATTTTAAAGCGATGTGGAGCAATTACAGCTGATGTTCAGAGTCACATATGTAATGCATCACTAACTCAAGGTATTTTCCCAGACAGGTTAAAATATGCCATTGTCAGGCCTCTACAAAAAGGGGGACACCACAGATGTAAATAATTATCGACCAGTATCCTTGCTTTCAGCATTCTCAAAAATCTTAGACATAGTTACGACTCAAGTGTGGGTAGCCATCTCAACAGTCATGGGATACTTAGTAAATCACAGCTCAGATTTCAAAAATACTGTTCCACTGAGACAGCAATATACAATTTCACTGTCCATATAATAGAGTCTTTAAAAAGTAAAATGTCAGCATCAGAAATTTTCTGTGACTTGTCCAAAGCATTTGATTGTGTGAACCATGACATTATGTACAGAAATTACAATTCTATGGTATAAATGGAATAGCATATGAGTGGTTTAAGTCATACCTACACAACAGGAAGCTAAAAGTTTCCTTATATGGGTCAAGTAATTTAAATAATTTTGCTACATCATCTAACTGGGATGAAGTTACATTAGGTGTTGCACAGGTATCAATTATGGGTCCCCTTCTGTTCTATATATATGTGAACGACCTCCCTTTCTATCTGAAACAGGAATCTGAACTGACACTGTTTGCTGATGATACAAGCATATTTATTAATCCAGCTAAAGAAAGCACAATTGAAAATGATATAAATAAGGTCTTTGGAAAAGTTATTGATTGTTTCCTGCAAATGGGCTTCCTCTAAACTTTGAAAAAAACACAGTAAATCCAATTTTCTGCTGCAGAAAGTACAGTTCCTTCAATAAATATAACACATAAACAGAAGTCAGTAGACAGGGTAGAGCATACAAATTTTTTGAGTCTACATATACATGAGAATCTTAATTGGGAAATTCATATTTTGGTCTCCTAAAGCAACTCGGTTCAGCAACATTTGCCATCAGAATACTCGCCAATTTTGAGGATATAGAAATTACTAAGCTAACATACTCTGCATACTATGACTGTGTGGGGTTCATAGTCACATGTCTTGTACATATCTTTTTAAAAGTTTGGGAACTCTTGCAACAGCCTCACAATACATTTACTCACTAATGAAATTTGTTCTCAACAACATGGACCAGTTTAAAAACAACAGTGACATTCATGATTATAATACCAGAAAAAAGAAAGACTTACACTATCCTTTACTCAACCTATCTTTGGCACAGAAAGGGGTAAAATATGCTGCTATAAAATTTTCCACAAATTTCCATATGAAATAAAATGTCTGACAGACCGCAGTAATAGCTTCAAACATAAATACAAATCATATCACCTTGACAACTCCTTCTATACCACAGATGAATTCTTGAATAGGAATAAATAAATCTGTAAATATAGTAAATTTTCTTTCATATGTGCAATTCTTGTGCACTTGACACGTTCTACAATATAACGGGTACCATGTGTTTGATCAATGGAACATGCAACCAACTAACTAACTGTGTACTGACATATTTCTGTAAACTTAATTCTTCCATATTAAACATCATTTACACAATATTTTTTTCAGGAAATTTCAAGACTTCTCTCCAGTGAGACATCGAAAACTATTATAAGAATCTATCTCACTGAAGAAAAAGTGTTAAAAGTATGAACAGGTTTCATTGTTTTATATTCGTAGAGACGTGAATTTGAATATTCTTTTACTTCCTTGAGATGGAAAAATCATTAACAGAAAATAATTAGCGAAAATGAATACAAAATGTATCAACAAAAATGAACAATCATCGTATTTTTCCACTTCTAAATGTTCATCAGTTTTAAAAAAGTATTAATTGCTGTTTTTATTACATAGTACTAGTTAAAACGAGTCAGTAACATAATTAGTATGCACACTTAGTGTTAACCACAACTGAATTTGAGTTCACCAATAAAAGTTCACAAAAAGATTTCAAAAATTGTTTTTCTCTGAATTGGTGTCAAGTGTCATCCATTGTTTTCTCCCCTGATTCCTTCATATTGTAGTTAGACAAGATGTCGACTATAACAATATCTTGCCCGCACACTTAGGCAGCTGGAATTCGACACACCGAGTTTGAACATCGATGACGCCACTGGCTGATAAAACTGCAGCACTGCTAGTGGCTGGCGTGGTGGCCGACGCATGTGGTGGGGTCTGGGATAAGAGAGACAGAGCAGTCTTTACCTTGCCTGCCCCTCAGTGGTTACCTTACCATGTGAAGTAGCTGGTGTTAATCGGACATTGATTTTGTATTGGAATACTCTCCATTTTGGCTGTGATTTTCTGATGTTTGCACTTCGGCTATGGACATGGACTTTAAGGTAGTTTGGTATATTTTGTGAACAAGACACTTGACAATCTCTCACTCACGTAAATAGAGATTCGAACAACCGTATCTTTTAGTCCTGACTAAGGAAAATTTATGAAATATCTAAGTAATATTGAATAAAAGCACACAATCGAATAGTCTAGGACATTGTGAACCAAAAATCTTCACTGAAGCACCCAAGAAACTGGTATAGGCATGCATATTCAACTAGAGAGATGAGGCACAATATGGTGTTGCGGTCAGCAACGCCTATATAAGACGCCACTGCACTCCTGAAAAGGCGAACATACTGGTACAAAATGACGTCCCGATACATCTGACCTGTTACAGTTCCTCTGTCAAAGATATGCAGGGGTATATGTGCACCAATCATAATTCCACCCCACACCATCAAACTGCGACCTCTATACAGGTCCCTTTCAAGGACATTAAGGGGTTGGTATCTGGTTCCTGGTGAACGCCAGAGGATGTCGGGCGAGAATCACTGTTCAGACTATACCTGGACTCGTCTGTGAACATAACCTTGGACCATTGTTCCAATGACCATGTACTGTGTTCTCGACACCATGCTTTACGGGCTCTCCCGTGACCAGGGGTCAGTGGAATGCACCTTGCAGGTCTCCAGGCGAATAAACCACGTCTGTTCAGTCGTCTGTAGACTGTGTGTCTGGAGACAACTGTTCAAGTGAATTCACTAAGGTCCCGAGCAAGGCTACCTGCAGTACTCCGTGGCCGTTTGCGGAAACTGATGGTGAAATATCGGTCTTCTTCTGGTGTTGTACACTGTGGATATCCCTTACCGTAGCGTACTGTAGCGCCTGGACACGTTTCCTGTCTGCTGGAATCGTTGCCATAATCTTGACGTGGTACTTTGTGGTACACAGAGGGCCCCTGCTGCGACCTGCTGTGCTTTACTAGTCTCCAGTCGCCCTAGTATTCTACCCATCATAACGGCATCAATATGTGTAATTTGAGTCATTTTCAACACACAGTCACCATTAGCACGTCTGGAAACGTCTGCAAACTTACTCGCAGCACCGTACTCTGACATGCACCAACGCACCTCTGCGTATGTGGACTGCTGCCAGCACCACCCTGCGATGGCCGCAGGTCAAATGCAACGCATGGTCACACCGCGAGGTGATTTAAACACGCAAACCGCCCATCAGAGCTTTGTTTCACCATGTAACAGCATTATCTTTAATTTATGAACATGTCTGCACATGTCCCCCATGGCCAAAAAGTTTTTAGCTTCCCTGAAGTTATCTACTGGGCTTTAAATTTTTTTAATGTAATGTATAAGGGTGTAGAAGTCAAAGATAAATGCCATTGTCTGCACCAAAATTGTTTATGTGGAGTAATATTTAATTGAAAGCACCAAATTAAACAATAGCAAGAAAGTAGGCAAATTCCATACTCCTGCTTTTCCAATACATCACTATTTCATTGCCTGGATAGGCTGGCGACCATCAGTGTATGTTTTAAACCAGTAAATGAACTTGGAACTAAGTTGTCCTAGCTTCAGTATAATGTTATTCATACTGCATTTCAACTTAACTGCTGGATAAAATCTTTGGAAAAGAATTCAATAGTCTGATTTCTTTACCCATCAGACAAAACACACTGTCAAATCCTGTAAAAAGGGTAACTCTATTGATTAGCTTCTCCTATTGGCAGGACTCTCCTCCCATAGTGTACTTTAGTTGAAAACTAAATTGTTCTGTTCTGTTAGTGTATAGGATAAGAGTGGTGACATTTCTGTAAACAGTGATCAGGAACGGGACAGAGAGAAATCGATTTTACTAATGGAGAAGAAGGTAGAAAACATTCATCTGGGGAATGAGACTTTTATGCTGTTAAGCCCATTTCAGATTAAAAAAGAAGTAGATTCAGAGAAGGAATACGAGGGGGTAGACAATTATCAACAAAATCAATAACAACCACAGTAAGCATACACAGCTAATAACACAAAACAAGAACACTTCAATTCAAAGTTAACAAATGATGGCTCAAAACGAAAAATTTGAAAGTATGAATAAAATTAGTTTAGGAACAGGCTAGGTTACTAAAGATCTATCTGTAAAAGTGGAAACACAGACTAAAAACGACTGCCAGTATAAAAGAAAAGTTCTACAAACAGAGTGAACAAATGGAAAGGAATAACCAAAAGTTAGAAAAAGTTAATAATACAATAGGTTTCCTGACTGAGGAACTTATTAACATGAAGAAAAACGTGATGGATTTAGATGAAACTGTTAGTAATATACAGGCAGAAATTGCGGACATTCATGACAGGTATAAAACCGAGGTAGAGAAAATACAGAAACAGTTCGAATGTGTGGTAGAAGCAGAGGTTGATGAAAAAGTTTCCCATATTAAGAGAGCAATAACTAAAGCAAATGAAGAACAGATTTCTCAACTGAGAATGACTGTTCAAGAGACTGAGAGAAACGTAGAAAGGAAGGTAAAGCACTGCAAAGAGAAGTGTTGCAATAACACTTCCAGTATACATGAAAACGTTAGTGACATAGACAGTAAGATTACGTGTAATGGCCCTTATGCGGTAGACAGAACTAGTTTACAAGGTACTAGAGGGCAAAGAAAAATTCGACCATTCTCGAAACACAGTGGATTATTCCTTGTGGATTTTCTTAAGAACTGCAAACGGTTGTTTCCTGAAAATACCACAGATCACAAAAAAGTAAATATCGTAATTAGTGGTGATGCTAAACGATGGGGTACTAACTTAAGTAGTGAAGCAATGGATTTCAGTGGATTTAGATAAAAGTTCTTGGACAAATATTGGACCGAGCAGATACATAATAAGATCTGGCGTGAATTTTTAATGGTGAGAATGTTCGAAGGTAAAGGCTGAACGAATATGAAACAATTTTGTGAGTTACGGTATAGGAAACTGACTCACGTAAGGAATCGAAGGGGTGATTCCGAAATCATATGTGAGCTCTGGAAGAAATTACCAGAAGATACCAAAAGATATATAGGCAGTAACCATAATACTGTTTCGCCATTTTTAGAAAAAGTAACAGACGAAGAACACTGGCGGGAAAACAATTTCCGTCGGAGTAATAACCGCCGGATTGAAAGTAACAATCGGAATAACAGTAATCATGAGCAAAATGATAATCTGTATCAATACTGTTAAAAGAGGAAGAGGAAGGTTTTCCTCTAACCATCGCGGAAGAGGACATAGGCCGCGAAATAACTTTTATAGAAGGGAGTTAAACTGAATAACGCGAACTTGAGGGTCGGAGAGACGTGTGAACAAGATACAGGAGGCACAAATGCAAGAAATATTTCCGACATAGGAAGAGAAGTTTGGATACACTGCAGTACGGTGCAGATGAGAGGCCAGGCACTAGGCCTGCAGCGACAGATGGTACTACAGGTGAATCACAGTCAGCTAGCAACTGAAGTATTTCATAAGCTAATAAGTAGCTGCAGCGGACTTCGGCAGGGAGAATTAATTCTATAGCAGTGCAAATGGAGAGCAACGGCGCAGAACAATCAACTGAGGCTGTGCCTAAGCCAGTAGACTGGGCATATTCCGCAGAAACCAACAGGACTATTCGTTCTGTTGGGGTGTTGTGTACGTTACAACATAGAGAGAGCTTTTTTCTGTTATTTGTGCAAAGTCATACTAAATTACAATAGTAGACGTTGGGTTATAGTTGGAGGGACATGGAACTCGTGATACATCTAGATATGACTCTTGACAGGTGACACATATGTAAGCGTCCTGTCTGATCAGCTGCATCCATTCTTGCCATTATGCATTGCGTCAGACTTGGGAAATTACAGCAGGACAATACGACACCCCACATATCCAGAATTGCTATATAGTGGCTCCAGGAACGCTTTCTAAGTTTAAACACTTCTGCCGCCCATCAAACTCCCGAGACCTGAACATTGTTGAGCATATCTGGGATGCCTTGCAACGAGCTGTTCTGAAGAGACCTCACCCCCTAGTACAATTACAGATTTATCTACATCTACATCTACATTTATACTCCGCAAGCCACCCAACGGTGTATGGCGGAGGGCACTTTACGTGCCACTGTCATTGCCTCTCTTTCCGGTTCCAGTCTCGTATGGTTCGCAGGAAGCAAGACTGTCTGAAAGCCTCCGTGCGCGCTCTAATCTCTCTAATTTTACATTCGTGATCTTCTCGGGAGGTATAAGTAGGGGGAAGCAATATATTGGATACCTCATCCAGAAACGCACCCTCTCGAAATCTGACGAGCAAGCTACACCGCGATGCAGAGCGCCTCTCTTGCAGAGTTCGCCACTTGAGTTTGTTAAACATCTCCGTACCGCTATCACGGTTACCAAATAACCCTGTGACGAAACGTGCCGCTCTTCTTTGGATCTTCTCTTTCTCCTCCGTCAACCCGATCTGGTACGGATCCCACACTGATCAGCAATATTTAAGTATAGGTCGAACGAGTGTTTTGTAAGCCACCTCCTTTGTTGATGGACTACATTTTCTTAGGACTGTCCCAATGAATCTCAACCTGGTACCCGCCTTACGAACAATTAATTTTATATGATCATTCCACTTCAAATCGTTCCGCACGCATACTCCCAGATATTTTACTGAAGTAACTGCTACCAGTGTTTGTTCCGCTATCATATAATCATACCATAAAGGATCCTTCTTTCTATGTATTCGCAATACATTACAATTGTCTATGTTAAGGGTCAGTTGCCACTCCCTGCGCCAAGATCCTATCCGCTGCAGATCTTCCTGCATTTCGCTACAATTTTCTAATGCTGCAACTTCTCTGTATACTACAGCATCATCCGCGAAAAGCCGCATGGAACTTCCGACACTATCTACTAGGTCATTTATATATATTGTGAAAAGCAATGGTCCCATAACACTCCCCTTTGACACACCAGAGGTTACTTTAACGTCTGTAGACGTCTCTCCATTGATAACAACATGCTGTGTTCTGTTTGCTAAAAACTCTTCAATCCAGCCACACAGCTGGTCTGATATTCCGTAGGCTCTTACTTTGTTTATCAGGCGACAGTGCGGAACTGTATCGAACGCCTTCCGGAAGTCAAGAAAAATAGTATCTACCTGGGAGCCTGTATCTAATATTTTCTGGGTCTCATGAACAAATAAAGCGAGTTGGGTCTCACACGATCGCTGTTTCAGGAATCCATTTTGATTCCTACAGAGTAAATTCTGGGTTTCCAAAAACGACATGATAGTCGAGCAAAAAACATGTTCTAAAATTCTACAACAGATCGACGTCAGAGATATAGGTCTATAGTTTTGCGCATCTGCTCGACGACCCTTCTTGAAGACTGGGACTACCTGTGCTCTTTTCCAATCATTTGTAACCTTCCGTTCCTCTAGAGACTTGCGGTACACGTCTGTTAGAAGGAGGGCAAGTTCTTTCGCGTACTCTGTGTAGAATCAAATTGGTATTCCGTCAGGTCGAGTGGACTTTCCTCTGTTGAGTGATTCCAGTTGCTCTATGGACAGCCTTTCAGGATTCATGGTGTCAGTTCCGTCCAACACTACTTTAGACATTAATTAAGTCAATGCCACATTGTGTTATACTACTTCTGGGTTCTCGCGGTGGCGCTACACGATAGTTGCAGGTGTACCACTGTCATTAGCACTTAAGTGTATAATCACAACTCGATTGTGTGCATTATCTGTGAGGTGGTAAATTTGACAAACAATTTTCCCTCCACAAAAGTAATTCTCCTCCAGTTTTAAACTAATCAACATGTTGTGAAGGATAAATTCTACAGGATGCGAAGGTCAACATACTTTTAGATTACTATTGCATGTAGACTGTAAGTCTGCCGTCACCTGTGTGCTAAACTCATTACCTTGATGTGTGTGGGACACTCATAATGGCTATCCCATTGCATCTGAAGAAGATGCATGTGAGTTCCGTGATCGTGGTAACTACACAATGCACTGCTGATAATGACTACTGCTCTTATATTGCGGCTTTTGCTGTTCACTACTTGTAATGCATAGCTTCTGAAGCAGACTGTACCTTTAACATGTCTACAGAAAACATAGTTGAAAACCTTGGCTGTAAGCAATTGTAAAGTATACACTGCTTGAGGAAAGAGAATTAGTGAAGTAAGCCGCATGAAGGCATTGAAATAATTCAGTGGCAACAAGTGAAAGTTTCCCCTCTTTACGTGAGGGGTTACCTTAACCACTTCGGCTATCTGAACACTCTTCCCGTCCAACCAAAGTTTCCAATTTGTTGCACAGTACTTCTATAGCCACCCCTTTTCCATATTTATCCCTGCTCCCAGCATCTTACGTGATTCCACCTAGAGGTCAGACCTGAGGTTCATCCACAATGGAGATATCATGAAATGTCCGAAAGAACAGACATCACACATGTAATAGCAATATCTATAGTTCAACAGCATTTCATGATATTGTCGGCGTCGATGCACCCTAGGTCCGATCTCTTGCGGGAATCATGTGACATGTTGCGAGCAATGAGGAAAACGTACAGGGGGCGCTACGGAGGTAGTGTGCAACAAGTGGGGTATTAAGGTTGACGGAATGCGTGCTCAGATAGCCGAAACCATTGAGACGGCCACCTGTGCAGAGCGGCAAATCCGAGTTCGAGTCCAGGTCTGACACAACTATTCAGATGTCGTCGCTGAATTATTTCAGCGCCCTTATACGGTTTGCGTCAGTATTTCTCCTTCATTATTTTCCTATACAGCAGCGGAATCACGACTGTTGTGTGTCTGTTGTATATACAATAGCTGTATTTCTCGGAGACTATCTCTTACCACTGTTTACAGTCTACGTCGTCAATTATACTGTTGTTGCCACGTCCATGGAGTGGCTGCTAGGTGTCGTATTTAAGCTGGAATAATATTTTGCAGACGTGCATATTTTCATGTTTAAAAGCTGTTTGAGATTTTTCTAGTTCAAGACCCAACAGGCGTATGTGTGTGGCAAAACAACGTTGTCTCTTCTATCATTATTACTAATGTGTTGCATAACATGCGACTCTGTGATGTTGACATTTCAGTACTAGATAATAGCTTGCCTTTCTCCACCCCAGTTTCCCGTGGAACCTCAAATTGGCGTATAATTCTCGCCTTAGATACAGCGCATGCACAATACGCAAGATTTTGGAATTCCTCTCACCCTCTTACGCAAACAGCTTATCCGTGCAATTAAAAATTGTAAAATTGACGTTTATTTCATCTTATCTCAAATTTGTGAATTTTAAAAGCTTAAAATACACAGTTAAATCGTTTTGTTTCTTTGGCCTTCTTACTACAAGACTACTGTGCCTATAAACCTAAGTTGTGAAGACATTGCTAATTACGATTGGCAGATTTTTTCTTCCCTCTTTTCTTGTGTTTCTTTCACGCCATACGCCTATCTTAGATGCTGTAAAACACATTTTGGTGTTTTGCTCAGTAATATGAAACTTTACTACGTTCAGGTTTACTTGTATTGATACATGAATCTCCTTTGAGTAAGTAAAAGTTTCGATGTATGTTAGTTTTCTTTGTAATGCCTATGTGTAATGCGCTGTGAAAAACTACATGTAATAGGCAGCACTGTTGTATGACGTGGGATGCGAGAAGTATATCGATAGTTGCAGTCGGAGAGACAAAGACGGTCAAGAGGTGAGAGGTGTTGTAGCTTACGCGTGATTTGTGTTGTGTAAGCGATCTAGATAGAAGCACACGAAAATTCATTGTCGTGTTCTTACTTTTCAGTTACGGCTTATACGCGTGGACGTTATGAAACAAAATGTTACACTGTGTGGCTACTGTGAGCTTCGTGGAATATTATAAACAGCAGTGACAATGTATAACCAAATTGACTGTAATAGTTGTTGTGAGAACTGCACTATTTGCACTTAATTGACTTTTACTAATTAATGTACTTTAAAATACTGATTTTGCTTGCTGTTCGGTAAATTGCTACGAGCGTAAAACATTGTCACCGTGGAGGCTCACACAATGATTGTGACTTGCGGCACTATTTTTGCCAGCACAGTCACTACGCGATCACTATTTCCAAATGCGTACGGTCTGTAATATACTGTACAGTTTTAGAATCATGTATGGGACTCTAGAAACAGAAAGTAACGTTGTAATCCTACGCATACGAATAAAGGTTTTTACATAAACAGCTACTTTCTACCGACTCGTTCCAAGCAATATCATAATTTGCTGTTTTTTCACAACCGATGGATCTGCTTTAACTACACCGCCGGCACTGACGAATCACCGTTCGACGTCACAACGCATCGTCTTCAAAAACGTATGCTTCAACGCCTAGCGCTCTCGTCCACAAATACTAAAAACATCTTAAGGAGTTCCAAATTTAATTTCTCAATATATGCATTCCTTAAATAAATATACTTTTTGTAAAGTGCATTTGCAATCTCCTTTGACATTGCTAACTTGCTATCTTCATAAACAGCGGTCATACTAATTAACTATGTCTCCATCTTTCCTTACATTTTATTGTTCCTGTTATTGCTTGTGTTTAGTGTATTCTTCTAGAGGGGTGTGTTTTCACGCATGTGTGCAGTGTTTTGTTACATGACTTTACGTATTTGTTGTAGTGTGCACCAACCAGCGTAAGCGGCGGCACCTGCCATTAGATTATGAGCGCCGACGAATCATAGCGGAGCTGCTCACTCGCTGTTGGTGCAAGTCTGATTTTGACAGCTGTCAGTTAACATAAACCGTGCACACACTCAATAACACATTATACAAGGTTATTTTGTACGAGCTCTAGGGACTGATCGATGAGAGGATACGGAACAAGAAAGATCAAATGAACTTAGGTCCGGAATTGCATGATTTACATGCTAGGTACCATTTATTCAGTCATACATTGTTACAGTAATTGTGGTCTAATTCGCGCTGTACAATGAAGCCACAGTTACAGTACGTGCTGAAAATCGTTTCCATGTGCTTCAACACATGCCTGTACGCGCCATAGCGTGTTCTGCCTCACCCATTCACATCGACCAAGCTGCATCCGAACAGTGTAAAAGGCAGTATGAATATGCTGCTCCAATGTCTCCACATAATGGTCTCTGCGTTTACGATACTTTTGAGATGGTCCCATAGCCAGAAATGGCAGAGGTTGAGATCCTGTGAACGAGCAGGCGACGCAACTGGGCCCCTGGTTCGATCCATCTATCAGGGAAGGCACGACTGAGATGAGTTCGGACGTTAGCGACGAAGTGGGCTGGAGCACCATCATGTAGCAGCCACATAACCTTTCCAATCATCAGTGGCATCTCTTAAAAGCAGGAGACGCAAAGTCAACCGCAAGAAACGCCGAGGGTTCTGGCCTCCTAGGCGACGTGGAGGAAGACGGACCCAAAATACGGTCGCTAATTATCCCGGCCCACACATTACGGCTGCATCGAAGTTGACGATTCACTGTCAGCATACCATGGGAGTTCTGCATACTATCCCACAAATGACTGTCATGAACGCTGAAGATACTACTCCATGTAAAGGTGGCCTCATCTGTGAATAGGACGGATGGCACAGATCCCGGAATCGTGATTGTCTGGTGAAGAAACCAATGACAAAACCGCTCCGATGTGGAAGGTCTGTCGATAGTAAGCGCTGTCCACACTGTAAGTGATAAATGTAGTAACAATCGTCGTGGAGAATGTTTCACACAGTCGTCTGGCATACCCTGTACTGGTGGGCCAACTGCATGGTACTAACAGGGCGGTCGCGTGCCACAATGTTAATCACATTTTCCTCCAATCTTAGTGGCCGAACATTTCAGGTTCCTCCATATGATTTCCTGCTTTCCGAAAGAACTTGCCTCAGACAAACGGCGAAACAACCCTGGAATCATTTTATGCTGTGTTTGTTGTCGGCGGGGTTTGGTCTTGTGATACAACCTTGCAGTCCCCCCGCCCCCCCCCCCTCCCCCGTTGCCATGTCGGCAAGCTCTCGATTCGAATAAAACGCTGTACCACATCCACTACAAGGCGAATCAGCAAGAGAAGTGAATCAGACACAACATCACCAATGAATACAGTAGGAGAGGGGGCTGCGGCATGATGGATGAGGAACAGTACCATCCTCTAGGAAGAAACAGTGCAAACTGTAACTGAGATTCGCCAATGACGTTCTAAATCTGTCAGAGACAGCAAAGGACCTGGAAGAGCAGCTGAACGAAATGGACAGTGTCTTGAAAGGAGGATATAAGATGAACATCAACAAAAACAAAACGAGGATAATGGAATGTAGTCGAATTATATCGGGTGATGCTGCGGGAAATAGATTAGGAAATGAGACGCTTAAAGTAGTAAATGTGTTTTGCTATTTGCGGAGCAAAGTAACTGATGATGGTCGAAGTAGAGAGGATATAAATTGTAGACTGGCAATGGCAAGGAAAGCGTTTCTGAAGAAGAGAAATTTGTTAACATCGAGTATAGATTTAAGTTTCAGGAAGTCGTTTCTGAAAGTATCTGTATGGGGTACAGCCGTGTATGGAAGTGAAACGTGGACGTCAAATAGTTTAGACAAGAAGGGAATAGAAGCTTTAGAAATGTGGTGCTACTGAAGAATGCTGGAAATAATGCTGAAGAGTAGGTGCGTAGATCACATAACTAATGAAGAGGTATTGAATAGAATTAGAGAGAAGTGAAATTTGTGGCACAACTTGACTAGAAGAAGATATTCTGAGGCATCAAGGGATCACTAATTTAGCATAGGAGGGCAGCGTGGAGGGTAAAAATCGTAGACTGATACCAAGTGATGAATACACTAAACAGATCCAGAAGGATGTAGGCTGCAGTAGGTACTGGGAGATGAAGAAGCTTGCACAGGATAGAGAAGCATGGAGGGCTGCATCAAACCAGTCTCTGGACTGAAGACCACAACAACAACACGTTCGTTTCGTATTTGTTGCTGAATTCCTACGTGGCTTCTCTCGTAAAATTTTGAGCTAAATTTGTTCTTTTAGGTTTAAGTAACCGAAATGCACGTAAAACTTAGGCACACATCACTGAGAACCTTTTTCTTCACATATGGCTTTCGATGGTACCTCACCGTCATTGCTACTGCGTAGAAATAAAGAATTCCAAATAATAAACTGTAGCTTTGATAGTGCATTCAAATAGTCTATGCATTGGATAGAATTGTGAGTTAATAAATTACACATAAATACAAAATGAAAATTAAATAGAGAATTTAATAACAAGGACTCTATTTTAACACTTGTCATTCGTTTATAAAACAGAAAATTATGTTGAGTAATATTTATTCAATAGAGAACATCTCCAATAAACCGGAAATGGTCCTCCGATATTCAATTAAAATACTTAAAGAAACATTCTTCTGAAATACATTACTCTGATAGCGTTACGGGAATGACAGCAAAATCCCCAGAACCAACAGTCTACAAAGATACAAGACAACTAATTACATTTCGTACTCACTAAATGTGATCATTCACCAGCTCAAAACAGTGCAGAGTTCAATACGACGGTTAACAAACTGACATGCGTGATACAAAGAACAGTAACTCATACTAATTTGAGGACCTTAACATACATAGAACAAGTCAGAGTGCAGCTCTGGAATACATTCAGACCCATACAACTATAAATTCTCCTAAAAATTAAAGTATTGTAATAGCCGTTCACTGTCCACATCATTCATTTACCACACCTGAACCACGCACATTAACATGGGCAGGTCGGCCTCCTTCCAGAATTCGCCATAAAGAGACCAGAATTGCTCCTTGAGCTTTCCACTAAAAAGTTGTAGTCTCTACTCTCATAGTATTCCCCTACTGTCTTCTTCTCCACTGGATGAAGACCGTCCCCAGCAAAACACATCATCCTTACGCTCTAGAGCCACGGTTTGACGGATCTTGACTTACATAAGTAAGCTAGTATTGTTGTTTAAGTGCGCACGCGTTAAATGACATAGAATTGTCGTTAAATATTATTTAAATAAATATTTATGCCCTCTTGACAGAAGCACGTTCACTTATCTTTCCAATTGTGGTGCACACTAACACATATGACTGACCACTTTTAAATTAGCATACTTTTTTAATAGAACATGTGATCAACATTTAAATAAAGCTACTAGCAAAATACACACATCAAAGAAAGTTTTGTATCACCCCGGCTCCCAGAACTCCTGACGACAGACGGTGACTGTGGATACTGTATCACAGACACAGTACTTTTGACTGCTCAGATGTGTCATTAAACCCACTCAAAGATGTAAACAACCATGCATGAGTGCGACAGCCGATCAGTTCCAGTCATTCCACCAGGAAAGAGGTACACTGTTAGTGTTTTTTGGTAGTTCAACCACTCCTAGACGGTCAACACCGCAGTTCGATCGCTTCCGAATTGTTACTTTGTGCCAAGAAGGGCTCTTAACAAGGGAACTCTCCAGGCATATTGGAGTGAACCACAGCAAAGCTGTTCGGACATGGAGGAAATACAGAGAGAGACAGGAACTGTCGACGACATGCCTCGATGAGGATGGTCAAGAGCTACTACTGCAGTGGATTACGGCTACCTACGGATTATGGCTCAGAGGAACCCTGACAGTAACGCCACCATGTTGAATAATGCTTTTCTTGCTGCCACAAGAGATCGTGTTACGATTCAAACTGTGAGCAATAGGCTCCACGATGCGCAAATTCACTCCCGACGTCCGTGGTGAGGTACATCTTTCCAACCACGAGACCATGCAGCGCGGTACAGATGGGCTCAACAACGTGCCGAATGGACCGCTCAGGATTGGCATCACGTTCTCTTCATCGATGAGTGTCGCATATGCATTCAACCAGATCATCGTCGGAGACGTGTTTGAAGGCAACCTGATCAGGCTGAACGCCTTGGACACACTATCTAATTGGTGCAGCAAGGTGGAGTTTCCCTGCTGTTTTGGGGTGGCATTATGTGGGGTCGACGTACGCCGCTCGCGGTCATAGCAGGTACCGCAACGGTGGTACGATACGTTAATGCCATCCTCCGACCGATAGTGCAACCATATCGGCAGCATATTGGCGAGGGATACGTCTTTATAGACGAAAATTCGCTCCCGTATCGTGCACATTTTGTGAATGATTTCCTACAGTATAACGGCATCGCTCGACTATAGTGGCCAGCATGTTCTCCAGACATGAAGCCTATCGAACATGTATATATTGAAAAGGGCTGTTTATGGACGACATGGCCCACCAACTATTCTGAGGGATCTACACCGAATCGCCGTTGAAGACAATCTGGACCAAATGTCTCTTGATCAACATGTGCATAGTATTCCACGACGAATACAGGCATGCATCAACAAAAGAGGACGTTTTACTTGGTACTAGAGGTACCGATGTGTACAGCCATGTGGACCACCACCACTGAAAGTCTCGCTGTATGGTGGTACAACATGCAATGTGTGGTTTCCATGAGCAGTAAAAAGGGCGACAATGGTTTTTATGTTGATCTCTATTCCCATTTTCTGTTCAGGTTTCGAAACTCTCCGAACTGAGGTGACGCAAACCTTTTTGCGATATGTGTAGTGTAGTGTTCATAAAATGGCTACACGAGTATGACAATATGTGGGGTATTAAATCTGTATTCATTAACCGTATAATATCGGAGAATTCGATGTTGTGACAAACATTTGCATCTAAAAATACGTAAAAGACCTAATAAATCTAGAAATAAGATAGACACAGTCATGTAGCTTTCGACGACAAAAGCTATGGTGCAACGTCATCGTCTGAGATATTGTTTTTTGAAATCGCATGAAGCGATTAAAAGTTGTTCATTCAGAGGTTTATTGTGAAAAGATTTCACACTGTTAGTTATTAACTTTTATTCTTTTAAAGATATTGAAATTTGGTTGTGTCACTAGATGCGGTTCGTTTACCTGAGATCGGCCATGTATTAAAATTTACTTTTGTGCTTGACTGTCGGTTATAATAAACTCTCAAAAAGGCGTGAGAAATCATTTTTCAGTTAAAAAAATGGTTCAAATGGCTCTGATCAGTATGGGATGTATCTTCTGGGGTCATCATTCCCCTAGAACTTAGTACTACTTAAACCTAACTAACCTAAGGACTTCACACACATCCATGCCCGAGGCAGGATTCGAACATGCCACCGTGGCGGTCGCGCGGCTCCAGACTGTAGCTCCTAGAACCGCACGGCCACCCCGGCCGACCGTTTTTAGTTCCTCTCAAAGTCTTCCAGTGTTGGAAGCATAGCCATCCCTCTTAATTGATCAACGCTTAATCCCTGTTCCCCATACCGGAATTTTCCCCACCTGCAGTTCTTTGCTGATGCCCTTACACCCGGTCTGTCCTCATCCCACCGACGCATACGCAGCACTGCAAGCAAATCCACCTCATCGTGCAGCAATTCCCGGCGATCGATTATCCCGCATAAACACGCGTAACATACCAGGAGCCGTTTGTGAAAGGATTAGAGAACACAGCACGTAATAGCCTAATTTTGTTCCTCTAATAAGTAATTTTCTTCAGAAAGTTTACATCGATTTGGAAACGTACCATAATTTTAGTGTGTGCGTTCAGCTGCCTTCTTTCATTAATCTGACAGCAAATGTTAAATTACCCATCTTAGCGAAAGCCGGTGGTATAACAAAGGGGCAGAGGATATTCACCCCGTCACACGGAGTGCACGCGCCTTAGCTTGGTAGCATTTATGGGCCACTTTGTTATTGTTTGATGGTTCGATAGGCCACAGGTGTCGTGTATCACATTGCTCGTCTCAGTTTCCTCTGTGCCATTCTCGTACGCTGTAAACAGTTACTGTTTACACCAGGGCTATTCAACCTTTTTCTTACCCGTGGCCACTTTAGTATCTGTATAAATGGTACAATTTTCTACGCATATCAGACCCACAGTAGCTGTAATTTATTAAGTATGAAGTAAATTTAGCTTTCTGTTAATCCGATTTTTTAAGCAAACGTACAATAGCAATAACTTACCAAATTCATTACCTCAAAATTTTTTGAAAACGTAAAGTTTTATTATCCCTACCTCCAACGGTCCACCATGAAAGCTGGAATGCCCACTAGTCGGTAGTAGGGACCAAGTAGACGTTTCAAACTAAAATTTTTATTGACATTTCAAATAATATCCATTCTATTATTATACGCCAAAGATGAAATCTCTGTACCCGCAACCTACGATATGTTGTTGCAGTTTTTGTTGTGGTCTTCCGTCCTGAGACTGGTTTGATGCAGCTCCTCTTGCTACTCTATCCTGTGCAAGCTTCTTCATCTCCCAGTACCTGCTGCAGCCTACATCCTTCTGAATCTGCTTAGTATATTCATCTCTTAGTCTCCCTCTACGATTTTTACTCTCCACGCTGCCCTCCAGTAATAAATTGGTAATCCCTTGATGCCTCAGAACATGTCCTACGAACCGGTCCCTTCTTCTTGTCAAGTTGTGCCACTAACTCCTCTTCTCCCCATTTCTATTCAATACCTCCTCATTAGTTATGTGATCTACCCATCTAATCTTCAGCATTCTTCTGTAGCACCACATTTCGAAAGCTACTATTCTCTTCTTATCCAAACTATTTATCGCCCACGTTTCACTTCCATACATGGCTACACTCCATACAAATACTTTCATAAATGAGTTCCTAACACTTAAATCTATACTCGATGTTATCAAATTTTTCTTCCTCATAAACGCTTTCCTTGCCATTGCCATTCTACATTTTATATCCTCTTTACTTCGACCATCATCAGTTATTTTGCTCCCCAAATAGCAAAACTCGTTTACTATTTTAAGTGTCTCGTTTGCTAATCTAATTCCCTCTGCATCACCCGACTTAATTCGACTATATTCCATTATCCTAGTTTTTCTTTTGTTGATGTTCATCTTGTAACCTCATTTCAATACACTGGCCATTCCGTTCAACTCCTCTACCAAGTCCCTTGTTGTCTCTGATAGAATTAGAATGTCATGGGCGAACCTCAAAGTTTTTATTTCTTCTCCATGGATTTTAATACCTACTCTGAATTTTTCAGTTTTTTCCTTTACTGCTTGCTCAATATACAGATTGAATAACATCAGGGATAGGCTGCAGCCCTGTCTCACTCCCTTTCCAACTACGGCTTCCCTTTCATGTCCCTCGACTCTTATAACTGCCATCTGGTTTCTGCATAAATTGTAAATGGCCTTTCGCTCCTGTATTTGACCCCTGCCACCTTCAGAATTTGAAGGAGAATTTTCAAGTCAACATTGTCAAACGCTTTCTCTAAGTCTACAATGCTAGAAACGTAGATTTGCCTTTCCTTAATCTATCTTCTAAGATAAGTCGTAGGGTGAATATTGCCATACGTGTTCCAATATTTCTACAGAATCCAAACTGATCTTCCCCTAGCTCGGCTTCTACCAGTTTTTCCATTCGTCTCTATTGAATTCGCGTTAGTATTTTCTAGCCATGACTTATTAAACTGACAGTTCGGTTATTTTCAGATCTGTCAACGCCTGCTTTCTTTGGGATTGGAATATGCTAATTAAATATTAGACGTCCTGTGGCAGGACATTCAACATTCAATTAGAGTGGTAAAGCCTAACCTTGCAAAAACCAGCAAAATCACGTGCAGTATATAGTTTACCTTTCAACAACTACGTAGTGTGCATATTTCGCAGATTTTAATGTGACTAGAAAAAAAACTCTTGTCCGGCAGAACTCAGTTTAAACAATCAGATCCAAGATTTTGTATTTATGCTTCATTTGCATGGACCTCGGACACCGAGCGGCACATTTCCGGCGAAGGGGAGCCGTTCTGTCTACACTCACACCCGTGCCGCCCACAGGCAGGTAGGACGCGCCTCCATTGTGATGACGTGTCCGCGGACGGCCATTAGGGCCCACCCGGCGACTGCAGCGCGCCCCGCGGCGAGATACGGCGGCGGCTATCGGCGACGGCCGCTGCCACCCGCCGATAAGAGTTTATATTGCGCCGGCTGTGTCTGTCGGCGATACAGGCGCGGGCCGTGCATCAAAATAACGGCCGCATTAGGCTAAGCCCGCGCTCGCTCGCAATCTGAACGCCGCCTATCGTCCGCTTCGCTCCGGACAAGCGGAACGGAAAAACCCAGGCTCGCCGCGCCGCGCTGCACCCCAACGGCCGTATCTGCCGCCGACAACGCAGTACGTCCCACGCACCGCAAGCACCCTGCCGTCGGGAACGGCAGTCCGAGAGATTCCTCTCCCAGTAAGTCGCCCTCCCCCCCTCAATGTTTTATACGCATTAATCCCGGGGGCACTAATAAAGGTTTAATTATCAGCACGAAGAAATGAAAACTTTTTATTTATTTTCACACATTCTCACGTTACCGTCACATACCGCTACGCGATATTCACTGCTGGACATTAAAACTGCTACACCAAGAACAAGAAGAAATGCAGATGATAAACGGGTATTCATTGGACAAATATATTATACGAGAACTGACATGTCATTACATATTCACGCAATTTGGGTGCATAGATCCTGAGAAATCAGTACCCAGAACAACCATCTGTGGCTGCAACAACGGCCTTGATATGCCTGGGCATTGAGTCAAACAGAGCTTGGATGGCGTGTACAGTTACAGCTGCCCATGTAGCTTCAACACGATACCACAGTTAATCATGAGTAGTGACTGACGTATTGTGATGAGCCAGTTGCTCGGCCACCATTGACTAGGAGTTTTCAATTCGTGAAAGATCTGGCGAATGTGCTGGCCAGGGCAGCAGTCGAACATTTTATGTATCCAGAAAGGCCCGTACAGCACCTGCAACATGCGGTCGTGCATTATCCTGTTGAAATGTAGGGTTTCGTGGGGATCGAATGAAGGGTAGAGCTACGGATCGTAACACATCTGAAATGTTCCGTTCACTGTTCAAAGAGCCGTCAATGCGAACAAGAGGTGACTGATACGTGTAACCAATGGTTCCCCATGCCACAACGCCGGGTGATACTCCAATGTGGCGATGACCAATACACGCTTCCAATGTGCGTTAACCGCAATGTCACCAAACACGGCCATCGCAGGCGCTCCTATCTGTGATGCAGCGTGAAGGGTAACCGCAGACACGGTCTCCGAGTTGATAGTGCATGCTGCTGCAAACGTTGGGATCCTGCAGAGAGTTCCGTATCACCCTCCTGAACCCACCGATTCTATATTCTGCTAACACTCATTGGATCTCGACCAACGCTAGCACCAATGTCGCGATACGATAAACCGCAATTACGATAGGCCACAATCCGACCTTTATCAAAGGCGAGAACGTGGAGGTACGCATTTCTCCTTTTTACACGAGGCATCATCACAACAACGTTTCACCAGGCAATGCCGAACAACTGCTACACACGGCCATCACTGTCACCGAGGCAGAATCAGCTTTCATCAGAAACCATAGAAGACCTCCACCCTGCTCTCCAATAATTTCTCGTTTACCACCAGTGCCATCGCAAATGGCGCTGGTTTGGGGCCAGTGGAATGCCCGCTACAGGGCGTCTGGCTCGGAGCTGTCCTTCACGTAACTGTGGTGCCAACTGCTGCTCAAATTGCTGCTGCAGATGTGGTACTATGCTGCAGAACCATAAGGCGAACACGACGGTGTCCCTTCTCGGCAGTGCCACGTGACCATCCGAAGTCCGGTCTTCTTCTGCTCTTGCATTCTCGTGATCAGCACTGCCAGCAATAATGTGCAAAGGCTCCAGTTCCATCAAGTTTTTCTGGAATATCGCTGAAGGAACATCCAGATTCTCGTAGCACTATTACACGACCTGGATAGAACTCAGTGACGTGTTGATAATGGTGTCTTTCCCGTCTTAAAGGCATTGCGGACTAACATCAACACACCACGTCCAGTTTCAAAGGTAACTAACTCTCACGACCGTTACAGTGTGTATTTTAAGGAAATCTAATCTGCATTCTCGTAGTGGCGCTTCTAGCATCACTCATATACGATTGGCACGAAATATGAATAGACATCATCTTTGAGATGTGGAAACATGCCTACCAACTTTCGTATATGTTACACAACTACTTCTTGGTACTGAAATTCTTTTCCGATAATGTATTTCTCTTTACGAGTTGGTAACATTGCTTTTTTGCCGTGAGTTCATGAAGAAAGCCGGCAACAAGTACCGCGATGAGGGTTAGTAGTCTGAGACACGTCGTTCTTGAGCAAAATAATTTCTTAAATTTTTGTCGTCGTGTATCTTATTTTGTAATATTTTCTGTTCAATACGGAACTTAGGTAGTCATATCACACGTTGAAACTAATAATACAATGAGTAATACCTTTAATACGCTTTATGAACGTATATCGCGTTAAACAATTCTTCACTTTCTTTTTTATGCCGAAGGTATTCTACAGATAAGGCTTCCGTTGAGGTATAACCAAGCAGAAACGATGGGGTAAAACCGGAACAACCTAATATTATTTCATGACTTTTTTTACGAAACATGTATGTGTATTGTAAGAAGTATATGCTTGTAACGGTACGTTACTTACGTTTTCAAGTTTTAATAACTACAATTTAATAATTACTTATGGAACTTTGTCATTTTGCTTCTATTTTAGTCTATTTTGGTAACTAGTAAATGATTAAATACCCTTTATTGCAGATGTATATTGTCATTTGACCTTGGACCGTTGAGCGCCTAATATGGTAATGAAATTGAGACATGACTTAACTGTCACCCTGGAAGAGTGGTAACCCAGTACAAAATATCTTTGTGGTTCGATCTTGTATACACTAGAACAGCAACAACGCAAAATTCCTCCTCTGGGTTAAAACAAAAAAAGAGGGTGTTATTCCGCTCAATACACTTGCGTTTGGCGAAGAGGAATTTGCACCATCAGATACAACAGAAAGAATAATATCAGATTCTCGGAAGACAACAGAGTCAGTTACTGCTTCATCACCACATGCTGTTCCGTCGACTGATGTGCAAACACAGTCTTCATGCACTGTATTACTGGAGAGTGTAAAGCCAGCTGCTAAATACGAGAGATTATCGTCAAGCAGCTGAAGAGGAAAATGGGCCGTTATCGCGGGGACTCCCTACAAAAATGAACTCAATGCAACAAAAGCACGTTCCAGGCAGGTTGAGAAAACGTTGAAAGACTCTCGGTCTGGATCATAAAAGAGAGTCGTGGGAGACAAATAGTACTTCTGAAGATGAGGATGAAACGCTCCGTCTTCTTTGCAAAGAAACTCACTCTTGAAGAAAGAAATAAGATGATTGGGTAAACTATTTAAATTGTAAGAAGGGGGCCCATGAGGACTGTACAGCGCAGACTGAAGGTGATTTACGTGAATATCGGTGTGTCCCATGCCTGAGACGGAAAATATAACACTACCTGTTTGTGTCACACAGGGTTTTATCCCAAGGTATGGGGTATAGTGGTATAGTGAACAGCGCTGAGTTATATTGCATATCATTTAAATCATCATAAAGAAGTCCTCATAATTCTTTTATGCTGTTCATGTCTTGTTTTTCTTTCACTGAAATAAATGTAAAATCTCAACAATGAAAATTGTCATTATTCCCTAGTTTCCACCTTCCCGTATGAGGACACAGACATGTTAAAAGATGAATCCTCGTATCGAATGTACATCATGCGAGTACATGGTCTAGTCACATAATTGCGAACCGTGCGTGGCTCGTGTTCCCATCATGTATTTCACACCCTGTTTTTAACGTACTTCCACCTCACTACGTTAATTTAAATTACTACAGTCACTGAGCCGCTTCTTTGCCTGATCGTGACCGGAACAAGCAGGACGTATCGACATATCCCCTCTCGTAGTATCTTCGCATGATTGCTATTACTTCCCAGTCGTTGTCTCTTATAAGCCAGTTCCGGTCGCGAGTTCGGCCTGCCAGCCAGTTGGAACGCGTCTGGAGCGCAGTCTGCACCTGCCAGTCGGGGAGTTGTAGTGTAGCGCTACTGCAGTCTGGTTGGAACAGCAGTGAGGCCTGCGTCGACATGGCTCGCCCGACCATCGCCGCCACGCATCACTTGAGCCGGGCCACGGTCTTGGTGGATCGTCGGTCGGTCGTCCTACCGAACGACGCATCTCGGCTCACCGTCGGCTGTGTGTGTGTGCATCGACTGCCAATTTGTCTTCATGCGTGCTTAGTTACTGTTGGGTATTGTTCAGGTCTTAGTGCAAGTGTTTGGCTCAAATGGCTCTGAGCACTATGGGACTCAACTGCTGTGGTCATTAGTCCCCTAGAACTTAGAACTACTTAAACCTAACTAACCTAAGGACATCACACACATCCATGCCCGAGGCAGGATTCGAACCTGCGACCGTAGCAGTGGCACGGTTCCGGACTGCGCGCCTAGAACCGCGAGACCACCGCGGCCGGCTGCAAGTGTTTGTCAGGTTGTGTGTGTAGTTGGCGTTTTTTTCAACTGACGACTGTTTTAGATGTTCTGAGGTGAGTCGGACGGTGGCTGTGGACCAGGAATTATCTCCGCGTGGTGCAATCGGCTGGGTCCGCTGGCGGTCCCTGCACAATGCCGGAGCGTGTGTGGGTCTCTCCGATCACTACGAGTTTCATGGTTCACCGACCCAGGACGTAAAAATTGAACAGTGGTTTCCAGTACCCAAGCCACGTCCATTCATGTTGTTTCGCTGTTGAAGCGGTTTTCCTGTGAGCAACACCGAGTGTTTGTATTGCTGAAATACAGCCACCATGCGGTGAAATTAACTATATTGGTTAACTACAATTCTAGTGCACCAGCGGATTTTGCTGCCTTGTGGTCGTTAGTGTTCCAGTTACCTACCCCGGCCACTAACGTAATTTGAGGCAGTGTCCTTTCCTCAACTGTTCTCACTGTCAAACATTGTGTGTTGTTTGGCAGCTTAATACATATACATATTTGATTGTGGATAATTACGCTCATAACATTTTGTGTCTGAATTCTCATGTACAATTGGCGGTAAGCAAGTCGTTTGTCGGTCGGTCCGTGCCTGTCTCGTGGTTGGGTTCCGATGGATCAAGTGTAATTGGGCTCACCACCTGTTTCACCTAAGTGAACGAGGCCAAACAGACCTCCCTGGTGGCTTCTGAGTGCCGTTTTCTTTACTGTCCTTCTAACCAGTGTTTAATTTTCTGTTTGTAACCTATTATAACCAATGATTTAAAGTTTCTTGTACTTACTGGACTTTATGTATTTTTGAATTTTGGAAATTCAATTGTGGGTCTTAAGCCGCTTAAAACCTTATTCTTGAAATTACCCTTTAAGCAAAAACATTGCGGCCTTCTACCTTAAAATATTATTGTAATATATTTTAAAATGTTCAAATCTAATTGTGGCCCTCAGGCGCTTGTATTACACCTTCCATACGTTTGTTCTATCTACTTTTGCCTTGAGGCTCTCCAGCCTAGCTGTGGTGCCATATATATATTAATTATTTTATTTGCTATCTTAACTGCATTATTATTTTGTTGACTTTTAAGATCTCTTATTTGGAGGCCCTCAGCCGTAAAATAATTGCCTTTTTGAAACTCATAGTTCTAAATTTTTGGCTATGTGCCGTTTTGGTTGAAAGGTGTTATCAAATTACAATAAAGTACATTTTCGAGTGAACCTGACACACCTTATATGGGCCTTTCCACAATCCTAATCACCTGTTCTGCGCTGTGGGTTTATCAGGCGTCTTACGTTATGCGAGTTCACGGTCTAGTCACATAAATGCGTCGGCCTTTCAAAAGCGCGAATAACCACCTTTTGCAGCGTGCACTTGCAGGAAGAAGGTCAATCATGTTCCAGAAGGTGACGAAAGGGGTGTGGAGCAATGCCGACGAAGCGTATTCCTCAGCCGCAGTAGCTTTCACAGTTGAGGTTCCAAAGTGTGGACATCCCAATCGACGGGGTCCCACACATTCTCGATAGGGCTTAGATCTGGAGGGCCTGGTGGAACACAAAACGTAGTTCATCTTGTAAGGTCACCTACCGTCACTCCTTCCGATAATGACGTGCATATTCCAGCCTTCGTTGTCAATGCGAAACACTACTATGGGTGTATGAACAAGGCACTGACACGCTACCATGTTCGCTGATAGGTCATTGAAGAGACACAGTTGGTAGCCTCTTTTTCCATCTGGCCCGTACGGTGGTCAAGAGGTGCACTTCTATTCATCCATTCATATCCCCACATACGTTGTTCAATCATGTTAAAAGCGGCCCATAGTTCACCACTGTTGCCTCAGTGCTGGGTTTGGATAGCGCCAATTTACCGTGTGTGGTATACTTTAAGCACTGCGACACGTGAAAATTTTCCAAATGTAGCGGTTTCTCTAATGCTTCCACCTTTGGCCCAAAAGGCAATGATCATGCCTTTTCAGATGTCAGATCCATAGCTCTGTTTCCACATTACGACAACGACTGCACTGTTTTCCGCAGCACAGCGGTACGCTTTATACATGATCACTGGTAGCGCCTCCACGTACCATCTGTGAGTGGTTATTGCACGTTGACGTCGAACATACGTGATGTCACATTCATGTGACTGGATCATTTACAACAAATCTATGGTCGTACAAGCTGATCGGGTGCAATGCCTGATCCTTTCCCTGAGTACTTAATGTAACAGATCGTTGACTTTGGCCATGGTTCACGGCGATAATAGTCAGGAGAAAACAGATTACATGTGCACCACATGAACCATCTGCCAGGCACATAAATGTGATTTGAAGAGTATCCATGTAGATGTAGATGTAGAAGAATAGCTACCGGCTACCGGCCCGACCCTTAATTCTGTGAACACTGCCAGCTCCCTGGTGGCCTTCGCCTACCTAATGATATTCACTCACCATTCCTGCTCACGACAAGGACACAGAAATCATTTGGAAGGACTTCATACCAGTGTAACAAGATAGTGCTTTTCTCGTAGAAATTGCGCCCAGTACACACTAAATAAAATTAAACATAAACTGGTGGCAAGAAGGGATATACACTACTGGCCATTAAAATTGCTACACCACGAAGATGACGTGCTACAGAAGCGAAATTTAACCGACAGGAAGAAGATGCTGTGATAAATTGAGGCCATGGTACTACCTTGTCTGCATGCTAGACACTCTGGACCTATAATTCGACTTTTTGTCTGGTATGCGATTTCGTATGGCGTCAGGAACACTCTCGTGCTTCTCCCAAGCACCCAGACTGTAAACCTGTATGTCAATCTAGCAAGTGAACCTGTTGTGCTACCACTCATGAACAGCATTCCAGGGGTGTTTTCTATCTGGATAACGCTCCTCACATACCGCTGTTTTATTCCAGAATGCTGTACAGAGCGTCGACGTCCTGCCTCGACCTGCTCGATCACCAGGTCTCTCTCGAATCGAGCACATCTGGTACATCATCGGATCAAAGCTTCAGTGTCATCCACAAGCAGAATTAACCGTCTCTGTACTGACGGACCAAGTGCAATAGGCAGTGAATTCTATTACTCAAACCCACATCCAGCACCCGTACAACACAATACATGAACGTTTCCATCCTTGCATTCAACATTCTGTTGGTTACATCGGTTGTTAATGTACCAGAATTTGTTATACTCAATGGCTTAACTAACTGGGAAACTGCTCCAAAAGGCAGAAGAATCGGCAATGATGTGAGGATGCAGAAGGCAATGGAAAACACTGCACTGAAGACACGTAACGTGTACCCACAAGGCGTATGGCCTGTAATTAAAAAAGCGTCATGATAATCCCTCCACTGCCAATGATTCCGGAATAGTCCCCCATTCGAATCCATGGAAGGGGACTGCAAAAGGGGAGGAGACCATGAGAAAAAGAGTGCATAACCAACGAAACGATAACGTTCTACGAGTGCGGGAGTGGACTGTCAGAAGCTTGAACGTGTTAGGGAAGCTAGATAATCTGAAAAGAGAAATGCAGAAGCTCAATCAATTTATGATAGAATTCAGTGAAGTGAAATGAAAAGAAGACAAAAATATCTGGTCAGATGAGTATCGGGCAATATCAAGACCGCAGAAAATGGTACAACGGGAGTAGGATTCGTTATGAATAGGACGGGAGGGCAGAGAGTGTGTTACTGTGAATAGTTCAGGGATAGGATTGCTGTTATCAGAACCGACAGCAAGTCAACACCGACAACCGTAGTTCAACTATACATGACGGTGTCGCAAGCTGGTGATGAAGTGACAGAGAACGCACATGAGGATATTGAAAGGGTAATACAGTTGGTAAAAGGAGATTAAAATCTAATAGTCATGGAATGCAGTTGCGGAGGAAGGAGTAGAAGAAATGCTTACACGAGAACATGGGCTTGGGACAGGAAATGACAGAGCAGAAAGACTAATTGCGTTCTGTAATAAATTTCAGCTAGTAATAGCGAATACTCTGTTCAAGAAGCAATAGAGGAGGAGGTATATTCGGAAAAGGCCGGGTGATACGGAAGATTTCCTTTAGATTACAGAGATTCCGAAATCAGATACTTTTTTGTAAGGCGTACCCAGGAGCAGATCTAGACTCAGATCACAATGTAGTGGTGATGAAAAGTAGGCTGAAGATTAAGAGATTTGTTAGAGAGCATAAGTTCACAAAGAAGTGGGATACAGAAGTACGAAAGGTTCAAGATATAAGCTTGAAGTTCTCTAAGACTATAGATACAGCAGTAAAGAATAGCTCTGTAGGCAGTACTGTTGAAAACGAACGGACATCTCTAAAAGGGGCAGTCACAGAAGTTGGAAGAAAAACATACGTACAAAACAGGTAATTGCAAAGAAACCAAGGGTAACAGAAGAAGTACAAACATGTTCAGGGAAATAAAAAAATACAGAAATATGTCACTGAGGAATGAAATAAATAGGAAGTGCAAGGAAGCTAAGAGGAAATGGCTGCATGATGAATGTGAAAAAATCGGAAATGAAATGATGGTCGGAAGGACTGACTCAGCATCCGGTGAAATTAAAAGCAGGCGTGGTAACATTAATAGTGCAATGTGAATTCCACTGTTAAATGAAGAGGACAGAACGGATAGATGGAAAGAGTCCACTGAAGGTCTATATAGGGGGAAAGATTTGTCTGATGTAACAGAAGGAGAAACAGGAGTCGATTTACAAGAGACAAGGGTTCATAATTATAATCAGAATTTAATGGAGTTTTGGAGGACTTAAGACCAAATAAGGCAGACGGGATAGATAACTTTGCATCAGAATTTCTGAAATCATTGTGAGAAGTGGCAACAAAAGAGGACTATTCACGTTTGCGTGCAGAGGGTATGAGTCTGGCGACATACAATGTGACTTTCGGAAAAAAATCATCCACACAATTACGAAGACAGCAAGAGCTGACAAGTGCGAGGAATATCGCAGAATCAGCGTAACAGCTCATGCAACCAGGTTACTGACAAGAATAACACACAGAAGAATGAAAAAGAAAATTGAGGATGCGTTACATGACCATCGGTTTGGCTGTAGGAACGGCAAAGGCAGCAAAGAGGCAATTCTAATATTGTGGTTGATAATGGAAGCAAGACTGAAGAAAAATGAAGACACGTTCATAGGATTTGACGACCTGGAAAATGTGTCCGACAGTGTAAAATCGTGCAAGACGTTCGAATTTCTGAAAAATATAGGGGTAAGCCATAGGGAGAGACAGACAATGTACAATATATACCAGTGCCAGAGGGAATAATAAGAGTGTGACATCAAGAACGAAGTGCTTGGATTAAGAAGGGTGCCAATTGGTGATATGATCTTTCCCCCCTACCATACAATCTGAACATCGAAGAAGCTATGATGGAAATGAAAGAAAGGTTCAGGAGTGGTATTAAAATTCAAAGAGAAAGAATATCAATCATACGATTCGCTGATGACATTGCTATTCTGAGTGAAGGTAAAGAAGAATTACATAACCTGCTGAATTGAATGAATGGTATAAAGAGTACAGAATATGGACTGACAGAATATCGAAGAAAGAAAGTAATGAGAACTAGCAGAAATGAGGACAGCGAGAAACTTAACATCGGACTGATGGTCACGAAGTAGTTGAAATCAAGGAATGCTGCTGCCTATGCAGCAAAATAACCAATGAAGGATGGATCAAGGAGGACATCAAAAGCAGACTAGCACTGGAAAAAAAAGTATTCCTGGTTGAGAGAAATCTGTTAATATGAAACATAGGCCTTAATTCTAGGAAGCAACTAATGATTATGCATACTTGGAGCACTGCATTGTGTGATAGTGAGGCATGGGCTGTGGGGAAACAGGAACAGCAGACGAAAATTGAAAATTAGGTGAAGTGATATGGCAAGGAATGAGGAGGTTCGGTACAGAATCGGAGAGGAAAGATACGTGTGGAAGACTCTAACAAGTAGAAGGGACAGGATGACACGATATCTATTAAGACATCAGGGAATGACTTCCATGGTAATAGAGGGAGCTGTAGAGGGCGAAGAGGAAGACAGAGATTGGAATCACCCAGTAAATAATTAAGGACAGAGATTGCAAGTGCTACTCCATGATGAAGAGGAATGTTACCTAGATACCTGTACTCCCGACATTTCATAAGTCAGCACTGTCTTTTTGGTGCTGGGATTATTTTTCCGTCAGTGTTATTTCTCAGTATCGTGAACCTGGTGAAGAAAACATTTCTCCCATCGAGAAATCAACTTTTTGATACTGCCACGGTTAAATGTTTGATTCTGTTGACAGAGTTCTGCTGGAGAAAGCTCAAGAATAGCAAACCCACGTCGTCGGATTGTTGTAGATGGTGCACCGCTTGTGTGTGGTACAGCGCACGGTCGTGCTACAGGAAAGAGATCTCCAAGTGTGGATGAACTCTTAAAATTTCAAAATATTGCTGCACACTATTTTTCACGCACCGACAGAGTTACATTACACACCGCGACGTAACAGGGTAGAATTAGGAGCCCTCTAGCAGCAGAGACCAGCAAATATGTAAACATGACGAACAGAGACGTAGAATGTTAATAACGATTTATTGGAAATTCGTTATGAGTTTTCACATTCAAAAACTGACGGCATTACCTTCAATTCGCCCTCGTAAATCGTTGCTTAAATCTGGGACAAATCTTTACTCTTTGATATCTCTTTTGGGTTGAATTGTTTTATGAAAGGAGCCATAGTGGCTAACTTTTATGATGCAATGAGCAGCGAATTCAAGAACTCCTGATGTCCTTTTTACTCTGGTAAATTACTAATAGTTAGCGAATTTTTATTTTTTATGATTCACTGAATTGCAATTATACGACCTGCAGTATTCAGCGTTTGAGGTAACTTAAGTTGACTATTCTTAAATAAACTATATGAAGGTCCATGGTCAAGGTGTAGCGTATTTCCCTAGTAGGCACAACATTCTGAGTCGCAGGCTAGAACAGTATCACTGCTTAAATGTTCGATAAAAAACGTTAGCACCAAGGATGTCATGTGGTGAACGTCTGCAGCTAAGTAACATATTCATAATGTAAGTATCTGCTTTAGTTTTAGTGAGAAGTTATTTATTAACAGCACTACCAGTTTCAGAGCATTTCAGATACATCCTCAGATGCAAACAGTTAATTGTAATAACGTATGCCTGCCAGTTGGCTACTCAAAGTTGAAAGTCAAGCTCACGCCGTCGCATCGTAAGAAAACAGCAAATAGGTAGACGAACAAGTCCCAAGGTCAATAAGCAAGAAAAATACAAGCGCTTTAGCCTCTGTGACGTGAGCAGGGGAATAAAGAGAATACCTGGACAGTCCTCATTGTTGTCAAATTACTAAGGAATGCGGCTCCTCCCATGCCTCGTCCCCCAGGGAGGTAAATGTGGCAGCGTCGCACCTATGATGTCGCCTGATGATATCAGCTGTTGATATCACCCCTACCTATAATTTCTCCTATCCTTCTCCTCCCCCTCCTGTCCACCCACTTGGAAAATTGAGGGAAAAGTAGTTGTGTCCTCTGCAGCAGCTCCACACTATGGGCAGGGTCACGAAGTCACCTCCATAGGGCACCCAAAATAGTCATGTCACAGATGAAAAATTATGGTAGGAGCGAGTAGGAACATTGCACTTCTCCAGAAATTGTTGGTAGTGCTGCACATAGCCATGTGACCACAACTTGACAGAATATAAGGCAGATGTGGTAGCTCCTTGCTCTCACTTGTAGTCAGTCAGTGGACGAAGGAGAAGAAGAAGAAGCAATGTCAACCGTCAGGAGGAGCAGCCAAGGTCCACCTGTAGATTAGGAAGAAGTGGTAAAACCTTTGTATGTAGTTATTGTTATTGCTGTTGTTATTGATTTTTAGCGTCCTGGGCCTGCATATGTAGTTATTATTATTGCTGTTGTTAGTGCTTTTTCGCGTCTTGGTCCTGCATGTGATGGGTCTTCCTCCTTGTTCAGCAGCCTTTGTCCTGTGAAGGCCTGGAGATGTGGAGGTGACCGCCAGTGTGCTGGGACCAGTATTGAGCTCCAACTTGTCAGCATCTGCAATTGTCTCCAATATGTCTGAACCTTCAGCGACTACATGGGATTCTTTGGCGCACCAGGTCACCATGCAGGAACAGAACAAGCAGCTACTGTCTGTACTGCTCTTCAATTTGTGGGATGAAGACTTCTGGCCTACTGCTGACTTGCAGAAGTGTGCTGCTGGTAGTTCTAAGCAGCAAGATACAGGTCAATGCTGGCCTCCAAAACCTGAATTGTCTGATGAGTAGATCCAACTTATTCCAGACTCGCAGAAATGTGCTGCTGGTCCTAAACAGCAAGGTGCAGGCCAGTACTGGGCTCTGATATACGTGGTGTCCCAGAACATTCTGACAGTAGTGCAGGGATAGAATGCAGATACTGTGGATAAGAAGGTGCCAGTTGCTCCCATTGAGATGCTTTCCACTTCAGTGTGTAATTTAACTGCTGGTGGCTCAAAGCAACTAAATAGTGACATAGAAGCATCAGTAGACAGTTACTGGAGTGTATGCTGGAGGTCAAAAATGTGCCAAAAGAGAGTAATAGCACAGTTTACTGAGTTGGGGTGTGATGAACTATGTTGTGCTACACCCAACATCTATGGACACGTGTCTACTGAATATTATCTGTCCCATTCTCCCCCAGACATTTGCTACACTGGTCCAGCTTTACCCATTACAACACTGTACAGCGATGCAGAACTCCAGATGAAATCTGGAGATACATCCATTTCCATTTACATACACTACTAGCCATTAAAACTGCTACATCACTAGAATGACGTGTTGCAGACGCGAAATTTAAGCGACAGGAAGATGATGCTCTGATATGCAAATGATTAGCCTTTCTGAGCATTCACACGAGGTTGGCGCCGGTGGCGACACCTACAACGTGCTGACACGAGAAAAGTGTAAGGAGGAGAAATGTGTACCATCACGTTTCCGACTTTGATAAATGTCGGACCGTAGCCTATCGCGATTGAGGTTTATCGTATCGCGACATTGCTGCTCGCGTTGGTCGTGATTCAATGACTGTAAGCAGAATATGGGAATCGGTGGGTTCAGGAGGGAAATGACAGGCCTCTTATCTGCATGGCTGTAAAGTATCGTGCAGCCTCATCTCGATCCCTGTGTCAACAGGTGGGGACGTTTGCAAGACAACAACGATCTGCATGAACAGTTCGATGACGTTTACAGCAGCATGGACTATCAGATCGGAGACCATGGCTTCGCTTATCCTTGACGCTGCATCACAGACAGGAGCGCCTGCGATGTTGTACTCAACGACGAACTTGTTTGCACGAACGACAAAACGTCATTTTTTTCAGTTGAATCCAGGTTCTGTTTACAGCGTCATGATGGTCGATCCGTTTTTGGTGACATCGCGGTGCATGCATATTGGTAGCGTGTATTCGTCATCGCCATACTGCTGTATCACCCGGCGTGATGGTATGGGGTGCCATTGGTTACACCTCTCGGTCACCTCTTGTTCGCATTGACGGCACTTTGAACAGTGAACGTTACATTTCAGATGTGTTATGGCCCGTAGCTCTACCCTTCATTCTATCCTTGCGAATCCCTACATTTCGGCAGGATAACGCACGACCGCAAGTTTCAGATCCTCTACGAGCCTTTATGGATATAGAAAATGTTCGACTGCTGCCTTGGCCAGCACATTTTCCAGATCTATCACCAACTGAAAAGGTCTGGTCAATGGTGGTCGAGCAACTGCCTCATCACAATATGCCAGTCACTACTCTTGATGAAGTGTGGTATCGTGTTGAAGCTGCATGGGCAGCTGTACCTGTACACGCCATTCAAGCACTGTTTGACTCAATGCCCAGGCGTATCAAGGCCGTTATTACAGACAGATGTGGTTGTTCTGGGTACTGATTTCTCCGGATCTATGCACCCAAATTGCGTGAAAATGTAATCACATGTCAGTTCTAGTATAATATATTTGTCCAATGAATATCTGTTTATCATCTGCATTTCTCTTTGGTGTAGCAATTTTAATGGCGAGTAGTGTATTTAACGCCACTGTTATGAACGTACAAAGACTAAGTATGATGTGATCTCTTGTGTTGGAGAGACTGAGCCGTCGGCTGACCAGTATTCAAGCAATATGAAATGACATTGTGAACTATCTTCATGTGCACATAGTACATGTGGATGATTTACAAGACTGCTTCAGTTGATGTTTCAGTGCTGAGCCAAAGTCGACCTCAATAGACATAGAAGCTATCCATGCCAAATGGAGTACCTGAGTTTTATGATGCACACATTAGTTTGAGGGAAATACGTGCTTCATTTTGTCTATAAAAGAAAGATGCATTTGGTAAATATTGTACAGGTCCGCAAAAGATAAATAATGAATCAGATCATTTTTTGATGTAGTCTACCCAAAACACGATTGCTGAATAAAAATATTTTACCATCACAATTTGCGTGTGTTTTCATTTTTTCATACCTCTGATAATAATTCGTGTACTTTCAGTGTAACGTCTAGAATACCATAAGTAATAATGCCAGTGTCGACAGTATTTTCATGCAATGTCCAGAATGCCGCAACAACACCAGACTGCTTGAAACATGTCATCACAATGATAATCGATGTCTTTACTCCATAGATGAAACTTTCGTAGGTATATATACCCCTGTAGCTCAGTTGGTAATGTGATAGCTCTATAGTGAATACATATATTATTATTAACTTTTTTCTATAATATCACATTGCACACCAAAACCCAATGGAGGCAGTATCACGGCATAATGGGTGAAGCAACCTCGACACAAGTATATTTTTGTAAGTGACTGGACTTTTGATGGTTTAGAAGACCAGCAGTACAATAAAAAGAAAAACCAGATGCTTCTTCCTGACAGTATTCAAGCTATAATTGTACGTCCATCCAGTCACAACAAGACAAATGTTCTCATATCGCTGTTAACACAACCGCGTTGAGCATATATATGTGTGTTTTGAAAAACGTTGTTCCAATTTAACTATCAACTTTTACAGAAGATACTAGGAGGAGTCAGTGGTGTAACATACGCCACACACCAGGGCTTCCAGAAAGCAACTGAAGATCATCAGGATATCCAGCCACTGGAAAAAGTAACCCCAAAACACAGTGTTCATATTTGATGATGTTGCCATGGAGAAACAGGACCAAACTCGACAACATTTCTGTTTTCGTCGTCACATGGGTGTTGAAGTATTTTATTTGAATCAGACATACTCCAGAAGCCAAAAACAGTTCGAATAGGATAATGCAAGTCTCATCAGAGCCTTCAGACAAGAGAGTTCGAATTTAAAGCACATTTACCTAGCTCATGTAGGAACTGACATGTCATTCTATGAATTTGTAACGATATGTGGAGATTGCCGTAATCTCACAAAGTACAGGTTTTTGCTATTGGAAAAACAAGAAAACTGAATGATGGGAAATGTATAAGGAAATTCGAGGAATATATGTTAAGAAATATGAGAACATCTTAGTATAAATAGCACCGTGGCCAAGTTAGCATGCATCCCTGGCTCTCCCCTGAGTGGATGGGTAATTGTATATAAATTTGTCTATACACAGAAGGAAAATTTCAACCTCTCAAACATAAAGCTACTGAGAAAGATCAACGCATTAGATGCTGGGGCTACTGAACTTGAAAAGAAAGAAACCGACTTACCTGTTAAGGTTGATAGAACTGATGGAAGTATACATGACTTAACTGCAAAGATTAATAGGAAAATAACTACTATGTTAGGTGCCCCCTGCAAAGGAGTCTGCTTAGTATATAACAAGATGTCGACTAAGCATAAGGTCATCGTGGCATAGAATGCTGTTTGTGCAAACGTTTGTACTGAGCATTGACACTGAGAGAAACTTTTAAACCAGATCCTGAATCTCTTGATGAACTCTCAGAGAAATTACGCAATGATGACGATGTAGTTCCCAATTCCATTAACATTCATAGTATTCGTAGGACAGCAAAACATTTGCCACCAGTGGTGAAAAATCATACATGTTTGGCATAATATCTATAACTATAAAAAAAAGAAACAATAGAGACAGGTGACAGGGAATTTCAAACAACAACTTGTCTAATGAACCTCATTTTGATAAATCCCGCGGAAATTGTAAATTATTCTGCAGACATGTGGTGAAATATTGTAACTAATCTTTGTACTTAGGAAGAGGGTAAACCAATGTAGTGTGAAATACAGAACATTTATGAAACCTGTATTAGATAGAACATTGGCGATGGTATTGACATCCACCATAAAACAATCTGCAATCAACCCCCATAGTATACATATTGCTACAGTCCCAATGAGCCAGCAGATACACTACTGCTGCTCATGGCATCAGCCTCTACTGGTGATACTTCTTATTCAAACGAGGTTGTTCAGTAATCGGTGAGCTTACCCAGAGAGGTATAATTGAATACGTATAGACACAGCAGTTCGATAACTGCACAAATCAACCCACGAAAGAGGCACTCCAAGGTATGAAGAAGACGTGAAAGAAGTAGTAAAAGCACTGAAGAACATGAAAGCAGCAGGACCTGATAATATATATAATCAGCATATAATAGATGCAAAAGAGGCCCTCCAGCATATGTGGACCAAACTGTTTAACAAATGCCTGGAACTTGGAAGAATTCCTACACAATGGAGACACTCGACAATAAAATTTCTCTACAATGGTAGAGGAGACCCAATGGACCCGAACAAGTACAGAGGCATAGCCCTGCAAAATACTCAATTCAAGGTGTTTTCAAAGATAATAATACAAAAAATCCAAACCTCTGTGGACAGTCATCTCCCAGAAGGACAAATGGGTTTCAGATCTGGAAGATCAACACATACGGCAGTCAGGCTTCTTCTAAACAATATCGATGAAGCGCTACAAAAGAAACAAATGTTCTACACAGTGTTCATAGACTTTACCAAAGCCTTTGACCTATTGGAAAGAGAGCTCATAGTCCGAAAACTGGAAAATACAATGGGGGAAGATAGCGTATGGGCAAGAATATTCAAGTCCATTTTCGAGTACAACTTAATTACAATATCAGACAACCTCTCCTATTTTAACCCCATTCTGCAATCGAACGCAGTCTTACAGGGTGACCCATTGAGCCCTTTGCTGTACATTCTTGCCACTGAAGAAGTACTCCGAATTGGAGAAAATGAAGAAGATGTGTATGTATATGAATACGCTGACGACATAGCCGTAGGTTCAACAGAGATACAGAAGGTGCAGAGAATCATTGAGAAAATAGACAGATGGTGCAGTGAACACAAACTACACATAAACATAACAAAGACAGAAATGGCAATTTTCAAAAAAGGAGGCAAAACAGCCAAGAATTCGCAAATCAGCATTAGAGGACCAAAAATATAAATATCATCAGACTTGAAATACCTAGGAGTGACATTGCAACCAACAGCCAAATGGTTCACAAAACATACAACAGAACGTGCAGCCCAAGCAATAATAGCAATACAGGACATCAAAAACATCAGCCTACACAGTCTAGAAACAGCCATGAAATTATTCAGCACAAAAATCTTGCCAATCCTGGCCTATTGGATGGAGGTTATATGGGACCACCTGACAGAAAAAAATCTACAAACACTAGAAAAGGTAAAATCGACCTATCTAAAAAGGGCACTAGGTCTCTCAAAGACAACAAGATCTCGACTAGTGTACCTGATAGCGAGAGAGATATTCCTAATTGAAGACATTAGACTTCGATATATGACGCCACACACCGGGGTTCCAGAAAGCAACTGAAGATCATGGAGGACAAATGAGAAAAAAAAATGGCCGGAGTTCTATGGCACCAAAGCAATGACGAGCCGCGCATTGACAGCACCAAACGTCGAACAGCGACATGTCGTAACTAGACCTTCTATTCACGGCTTTCATCATCTAATCTGCAAAAACAAAACTTATCACGACCCAACCATGAAATGTGTATGTGAACTGTGTAACGAAGCCTATGAACGATATCACACAGAACTGTGCAGTAAAAGAGTGAAATCGATAAATGAATATGCCAAAATGTAAAATGTAAATGTAAAATGTTAAGCAAAATAACTGTATATGGCTATTTGGCTGCAATTTTATTAAGTAAAAAAATCGAGAATGTTGTATTGCACTCACTGGACTGGAGACGTACAACAACGTTCTGAATATCACAGAGGATAACAATAATTGCCATACGTAAATTAATGGTAGGTGAAAAATTGTGGAAGTAGAAATTGGTACATGTGATACTGACGATTTTAAACATGCGTTGAACCGGTCTGGAAAACAGGGTGTGTTATTTTCAAACACCTACACACTTAAAGATACAATAAAGTTAGCGAATGTACTGACTGAGTTTAATCAGAAGGATTCAATTCGATAGCTACTGGATTTCATAAAAGGACAGGTCTTGAAAAAGGGCACTAATAAATTACACATATCTGACCAGTCACTGACATTTCCTATCAGTACAAAAAAAAGTTCTGAGCACTATGGGACTCAACGTCTAAGGCCATCAGTCCCCTAGAACTTAGAACTACTTAAACCTAACTAACCGAAGGACACCACACATATCCAAGTGCGAGCCAGGATTCGAACCTGCGACCCTGTGAGTACAACCAACGTCTAATGTAACGTTGTAACGAAATATTATGTCCTATCAATAACAGATTAATTCAAACAATTTACAGAGTCTTAAATATCATGGATTAGGATATTCAACTTTTCTACTTCCATGGTGAGGAATCATTGTATGACTACATCTGAAGTGGAACCAGCAGTGACTTCGAACATGCAGAGACCAGTAAGTGGTGGCAGCGACCTTCAACAACCTACGACCTGCAAGCGACGACTGCGACCGTCAACTTACTTGCATAAACTTTATGCTTCAACCACATTTAACAAGAGTGATGAAATTAGGATTGTCATCAACCATCAAGACCCTTTAGCCGCCCATTTACGTATTTCATATACCGGATTTGACATTTTGACAATGTTGCCTGGAGTACCCTCTTTCAAATGGTGAAGGTGGCAGGGGTCAGATGCAGGGAGCGAAAGGCTATTTACAATTTTTACAGAAACCAGATGGCAGTTATAAGAGCCAAGGAGCATGAAAGGGAAGCAGTGTTTGGGAGGGGAGTGAGACAGCGTTGTAGCCAATCTCCGATGTTATTCAATCTGTATATTGAGGGAACAGTAAAGGAAACCAAACAAAAAATTTGGAGTAGGAATTATAATCCAAGGAGAACAAATAAAAACTTTGAGGTTTGCCAATGACATTGTAATTCCATCACAGGCAGCAAAGCACCTGGAAGAGCAGCTGAACGGAATAGGTAGTGTGTTGAATGGAGGATATAAGATGAGCATCAGCAAAGGAGAAGGAGGATAATGAAATGTAGTAGAATTAAATTGGGTGATGATGAGTAAATTATATTAGGGAAAGAGACGCTTAAAATAGTAATAGAGATGAATACACTAAGCAGATTCAGAAAGATGTAGGTTGCAGTAGGTACTGGGAAATGAAGAAGCTGGCACAGGATAGAGTACCATGGAGAGCTGCATCAAACCAGTCTCTGAACTGAAGACCACAACAACAAAGTATCATGGTGGATCATTAAAGAAAAAGGATGGTACTGCTACAGTGGCATGGAACCTTACTTTTGCAAGTAATGCTTTAGTGTTCTTGTTTCATGAGGTATAATACGAATTTAATAGGCTCGTACAAGCAATGTAGGCATAGCATTGACTCTTAAAACAAATGTCTCTGCTTCTCCCTCAGATCTGGACGATTTAGAATACGTTAGATAGGTGACAGACAGGGCACTGGGTGGAACAGTTGAAGAGTACAAGAGATTTACTGCATGTATACCTCTAAAACTGATTTTGGGATACTTTGAACAAATGAGGCAAATTGGTTTGAAGGCTGAACAAGAACATATTCTGATAAAGAGTGAAATGTTTAACAGCTCATAAATTCAAGGAGCTCAACAGGAGCACGAGATCGCCATCAGTAAAATAATATGGAAAATTCCACACATCTCTGTATAAAACGAGCAGAGTTTGAAGCTTTTGAAAGTACTGAATACCGGTGTATTTCTACCACTAACTTTCCATTCATGGGAGCTTTTCGACTCCCAGTGCAACCAACTGTAATCAGACGAACGTGGGCTGTTAAAACCTCTGTCTAATTGGAGACACCCAAATTCATCACAATTGCGTTTCAAATGAATAGATGAGGGAATGTAGCAAATGATTCCAGCAAATTTGAAAATTGCAGGTTAACTAATGATGGAGTATACCTGAACTGAAGTATACCTGAATTCGGAATTCTACCCACATTATACTTTATACCAGTAATGGGGTGAAAACGTATAGTCAAGATTTTTAAATGTATGCGAGGTTCTGTGCTTCACACTGCGAAGAGGAATTCAAGAAGCTGGCGCCAATCTTCGTAATAGGCTTTCGAAACGGAACGAGATAGTTCAATCTGAACCTATAAATTTATGAACTGAATTTTAATCTTCAGGAAATTTCCAAGAACACACTGTGGCATATACTCTAGATCCGTACTACCATGTCCTTAACTGTTGTCTGCCCATTGGTGTTGTGCAGAGAGCTGTTTAAATGAACAGGTATTTTGCCACACCAAAAGCATTTCAGAATGGCATCTCATGGTATGAACATCACTGCAGACGTTCAGAGTTTCTGTGATAATAAACGCAGACAGTTCACGTATAAAGATCTTTCGTTAATTCTATATATAGAGGATGCTTGCCTAATAGGATTATTCTCAGTGAGCACTGCATCCCTAAGATCTTTCAGGGATGTGAAAAGTGCTGAAACTCGGGAAGTGCGAAGTGGTTAAGATATTTCAACCACTGAATTCAGTGGGATGATCCAGGTATATGCCCTATAAAGAACTGATGACATCACTTCAATTATTTGACAACATGGAACCATCACCTACATAAAAGATGAGGAGAAGGTCAAATAGATGCATCGAATTCTCAAGTATGCAGCTATTCAAGACCCATAATTCTATGGATGTCCTGCTCTCCAGTGAATCGGGAAGGAGAAGAAGAATGGATGCCAAAATAGTGCTGTGTCTGCTTATGAAAATGTAAAATTTCTTTTTTTGCAGTCTAATTTTATCCAAATACCACATCCGTGGTTCTCCTCAAGAACTAGAGATACAGTTTTAGACATGTTTGCTATATGTCTGTGGACATAGTCACGTCCCACGTGCCCCAAAAACGATATATATTCTGCACGATAAGTATATTTCCATGTGACCACTACATATATGTTGTTATTTGGCATTAAGACTTTAATAACACTCACGTTCAAAACTAATGTTATTTGTGTCTTACACAAACCATTTATATAAAATTTGGGAAAGGTTTTCTGTAAATAACAACATTTCATCTATTCAGTTATCATAGATCTAGATTGGTTCCTTAGAGAGAATTTGCCTCTTTCTTCACAACTAAAGATGTAGTTCGGTTCTTGAGACACAATGTGGTTCTTGGGATATAATTTGATTCTTCAGATACAATTCGTTCAGTGCAGAGATACTTTCTTATTTAGTAATAGCTATGACTACAGTTTTCTTCTAATATTTTTCATTCAAGAGATACTTCAACTGTTATTAATAACTATGATTAGAAATAAAACGTCTTACGAAGTCCACACGACAGTAGGACTGGTTGAGAGTATTTTTACAATTTTCAGTAGCACAAGTTGAGAATATTTTCCAATTTTCAGTAACACTGCTTGAGAACATTTACAATTTTCATTAGTACTCGTTGAGAGTTTTTACAAGTCAGCCCAACAGTAACGCGTGACAAGAGTATTTTTAGATGATCTGCGAGCTATCTACCTCAAACTGGACAGTTGGCAGCAGGTAAAGATTAGACTGTACACAACTTACTTTTTTCACTTAAAGGGCTATATACAAAGCATTCATTGTGTGTAAACATATATTTACAACTGTACATAGTGCACAACGTCATAGAAGTTTTGTGAATATATACATTTATTTACAAACACACACAGACACACAAACACACACAGACACAGACACACACACACACACACACACACACACACACACACACACACACACACACACTTACACTAAAAATATTTACACTCTGATGAACGAACCATACTATTCCGCGTCATGCACTATTCACAACCACTGTCACAGGCTCACAAGCACTCTCACTCTCTCATTCATGCACCGAGCGAGGTGGCGCAGTGGTTAGGCACTGGACTCACATTCGGGAGGACGACGGTTCAATCCCGCGTCCGGCCATCCTGTTTTAGGTTTTCCGTGATTTCCCTAAATCACTCCAGGCAAATGCCGGGATGGTTCCTCTGAAAGAGCACGGCCGACTTCCTTCCCAGTCCTTCCCTAATCCGATGTGACCGATGACCACGCTGTCTGGTCTTCTTCCCCAAACAACCAACCAACTCTCATTTACACACCACTCTGATCAGATGAATAGTATGAGAATGGATGAGCTTCAGTCCCATCATCACAGATGAGTCGTTAATCGTCTTAAGCTGATAAACCGATTTTACACGGCAGCATAGTCTACACCTCACGCCTTCAAGACTAAGTACTAGTTTGCTCCAACTTGAGCGACAGCTGTGGTGGAACACATCTTTACAGCCAATGCAAATAGTCTTCAGTCTCGCATGATGAATGCCCTTTTCCCTCCTCTGTGTGGCCGTTTCCAATCTACGATATGTACACTTTTAGAATCTTAGACCCACAATTGGAACCCATTCGTCTAGTCTTTCATTTGGGCAATAGCCTTCTTGTTCTGTGGAACGATGCTCTAAGGATTATCAGCTGTGTATGAAGACGTGTTGAATTTTTCATTGCCGTCCCTCATTACTGTATATAAATAGCAGTTCTTCATCAAACAGATGAAGCTATCTGTATCCGTATAAAGTAACTGAGGATCAGCGAAATGAGGTTTGGCTAATGAAATCAGTGCATGTGGAATTTCGAAAGGGCTAGTTTGCATATTCTCACATAGACAGGTTTCATTAACTCTAACAATGTATTTGACATCTCGAAATGAATCAAGTTCTGGGTGAAGATAGTGGCCATTTGAAATTTGGTCTGGTGTTACGCTTTTTTACTCCCCAACGCCCACTCAACCTCATGGTAGTAAAAATTCTGCCATGTTTTCCCAAATGTTCCGTTGTCTTGCCAAAAATTGCGTTACTCATCAATTTATAAAAGTCTTTTGGGAAGTCGTTTTTCGTAGATGCCTTCTGTTTCATATTCAAATCAATATACTCCTTCAACCAGGGCGACACCTTGAAGGAGATAGCGCGCCTAACAGATATTAGCTCCCTCGCTAATCGCAAAATTGCTAGATATTTTTATAAACCATGATGTATCTCTGTCTGCCCCTCAGCTTTGTCATCAACTAGGGAATGGTTCTGCCCATGCAGCTTGTAGCCCAGGACATAGTGGCAAATCAGTTTGTGGATCATGCAAATTATTATGGTTTGCGAGATCTACCCTACATCATAATCAGCCATCCTACGATTGATTTTTCAACCTAAGCCCTTCCTTTTGTTTTTGGGCACCCACTGAAACTCGCCTGTCTGTAGCGATTGTTGCATGGCATGCCAATATAAGTAATTTATGTGTGAGTACATGAAGTAGCTCGAATCACGGGATGCGCTGAGCCTGTCACCCACACGTTGGTTATTTGCCTTGTCATGTCTATGTGCACACTGGCAAAGTCCCCCACGAATCCCTTGCTTAAGGAAACGAAGATTGTCAGCATAGGTCAAAAACTCTACGTTGACTTACGTTTTCTTGTGCGTTGTGTTCCAATAGAACTCCAGTGCTGTGTAATAAGGACAGGGTATGGACGATATGTAGCTATGCATACACTCTGGAACTTCTTGAATCTGGCAACAACTGCTGATCTGTGTCCACATAAAGTGTTGCATACTCACCCAAATTTAGGATGTTAAGCTCCTGATAAACATTCACAACATACCCATACTCTATATCTGGTATGGCAATGCCTTTATGTTTACTGGAGAACGCAGATATGTCAGATTAGTTTTGTTGAGTTTCTCCATACAATCCAGATCCCAGTATGAGAATACCCACTTCCTTGTCACGTGGTGAAACTTGGCGTCATCATGATAGTCACATTGGGTGATGTGCATATCGTCCCAAGACAGAGTTTCTGGAATGGTGCCTCCATAAAGCATAGCGGGCCCAGGAAGCGGAGCATAATTTTAGGCTTTCTTCATTTGGTCAATGAGGTCTATTTCCATACCTTAACAGGCAGGACACTGACCTGATCATTCTCCAATCCAAATTTCTCCAAATGCCGAATGATAAAGTCAGCATCATACAAGCTTATATTGTGGAGAAAGACAGGTATGTGTCTTGGTAATTGGCACTTCAGGTTGCATGTGTTATCGGCAGCACTGCAGGACATCCCATTAGATGACAAAGGACCCTATCAGCATTTTCGCTACCCAGTCTAACGGTTGCCTGTAGATATGACAGTCCACAGTCTTCATGTACACATGATTAGTCTCGATCATGAGAACGTCGGTGCTGTAAGGCTTATCAACCTCCCATGGAGGTTTTTCCAACTCAGTGAGCAACCAAATCACTGGATTATCACAACATGTTATTTGTGGTGGCTAAGACAAATGACTTGTTTCACTGTGGAATATGCTATGTGTTTTCCTCTGAACGTTGTATGTGTGACTGCAGACCGCCTTCACAGCTTGTCACAGAAGCAAGGAGGCATTCAAAGTCAGTGTAAACTACGAAGGTGGATTGTGACACTTGCCGTGGGCATTCTCAAACTCTAATAATTTGTTTCCGTCAGTAAACTTTACAACACATACCGTTTTCATGGTAGAACAATCAACTTATGTTTTTCAAAGAACTTAACTGTGAAAGAGGCATTCAGACATCTTAAGCAAATATGCTGTTTATGCCAGTGTTTGTTCAGTTGGGGGAGACAGGAGGCGGAACATATCCTTGATCCAGCGCAAACTGTCTTTGTATTCTCCTCACCTGAGATTAGAAGCATATTCAATTTGTCTTTCACTGACCTGTAAATCTACATCTACATTTAAACTCCGCAAGCCACACAACGGTGTGTGGCGGAGGGCACTTTACGTGCCACAAATCCCAAGAAATGAGTGGGTCCAATGATTCTGTGCGAAACTTTACCATCATCCGGCTTACACCTATCCAGGATGTAAACATGAATGTACAGATCGGTATTCTGTGCCTCAAATTTAGGTATGTTGTGGGGTATAACGAGGAACTCAACATTGTCAAGGTTATGAAACCCAAGTAAGTCAATACTTCCGCCGTATCGAGACAAGTACTCTGCACGCACCTTGTAATTCCTCTCTCAAGCCGCGGCTCACCACACAAAGCAATAATTATGTTTGTTTTTGTCATCAATGCATGCCACCATTGTTGTAACTGCGACCGGAACGGTCGCGCGGTTTGACGTGACGGAAAGCACTGTGGGACCCACGGAGCGGCCCGAGAACAACGACACAAACGGGAGAGGACGGACACACACCAACGAAATACCTTACGAACAACAACAAGATCGAAACAACAGAGCAACAAGAAAACCTAACTAGACAACCACGTCCACTGGTACACATAACAAGAAAGTAAACACGCTGGCTAAGGTAAGGCGATATGTCCATAGAAGTACGCAAGATTAGACTGACTGGCTGAGCGAGAGGCACTCGCTTAAATACAGGATCGGGGACGCCGTTATTGGCCGCTTGGGACCACGTATTCCACTGTGGGGCCCTCACACTAAATGAGTGCCAAAAGCCGCGCTCCGCAACGGCTTAAGGCGTGATGGTGCAGAGACCTATAGGAGTCTTTGACATCCATGCCGTGTGGCGTGGATTCAATTCCGCGGCGCGCGGTACCAGATCCTTGTTAGCTATATCACCAGGAAGCTTGATGTACCTGGACCCTCCATGGACATGCATTCGGATGTTGAGGTGTATTACCGAGTGCTTAATCTGAGCCACTGACCTGCATCCTGAAAAACGTGTCTTGTATAATACTCAAGGTGAAATCTTCCATGCACGTAGCGATAGAGGTGCTCCAAGATACCAATCCGTTTCTCCCCCAAAAGTAGACTATGATGATCTCCTCTGCAGAAATGCCTTGTTTTGGTGGATGCATGATTTTGCAGCATGGCACTGCAAAGCACTTAATGGAGGTGTACCACAGATGACTGGTTAGTTGAGTAAGCTATCTTCCAGCAAGGGAAGGCACAGTTTCGAAAACCTATTGGTTTTTGTAGCTCCCTGCCGATCCTAATTACACGAGATTGAGATTCGCTCATCCAAACCGTCCAGAGTCAACACGTAGTTCACCTCTGGCATAGTGTTACTAACGTGTGCGTCGTTCTAATACAAACAAGCAACTGTGGTGACGCCACGCGTTGAGTCTCGGTGCTGAGATCCACTCCAGACATGCCAGACTGCCGCTGTGGTAGTAGGTAGGGCAAAGCAGGTCGCCACAGATATGATGGGACGCTGGCGCTCGGTTGCATAGGGTTGGTTGACATCCACAGCCGCCAAAACGGCATAGCGTCTGTGGTGATGGCAGGCGCGCCAGGTGTGTTGGGTGCAGCGATGGTAGTGGGGGTGGCAAAAGTGTGGGAGACAGTGGTGGTGGCGGCGGCGGCGGCGACGGTGGCGGGGTTGGCGGTGGTGGCGGAGGTTGTATGGGCGATGGCTGTGGTTCGCACAAAGGTTAGTGGCGTCCGGGCAGGTAAGACATGCCTCACAGGCGCGCGTTTCACTTTCACCTGCCTTGGTACCTGTGGCACAGTACACTGTCATGACGTAGCTGTGAAGAGAGAAAGGGAGTAAGCAGAGAACACTAATTTTATACACATATGCATGAAACAACTACAATTACTGAAGTCATCCCTTCCTCATCCTCCTTCTGCCACGCCAATGCTGCATCGCCATCCTTGGAGACCATTGCCTCCAATGCCAACATCTCCTCAAGGAGCGGAAACTCTATCTCCTGAGGAAGCTGCAACAAATAAAAGACGAACTGTAACATTCACTTACCAGTTTTTTTTTTAACACAAACGCACACGCTGCGAAAAAATATTACCAAATGAAATCAACAATGTAGTGAAATATGGAATGCTGCTTACCATAAAGAAGACATAGTAACTTGCACACAGGCAGAATTGAAAGACACTTCATCAGTAAAAGAGAGACACAGACCATTCATATACACAAGCAAGCACACCTCATGTACACATGTCGTCCACCTCCAGCATCTCTGGCCTGAGACACAAGGTTTGGGTGTTACGTGTGTGTGAGGTATGCTTGCTAGTGTGTATGAATTGTGTGTGTCTGTTTTGCTGATGAAGGCTGTGGCCGAAAGCTTTGGGTAACTATCTTTTAATTGTGCGTGACTGCAACTTAATGTGCTTCTTTACAGCAAGCACCAGTCTGTTTTTAACTAAATTCTCGATACACTATGAAGTTACAGAAACTGTCATGACAGCTCCAAGGGCCGTGCAGACTCATTGGTCTGACGCCGCACTTCGTCCTTTACTAGCTGATCGGTCTGCCTCACTGTTTACACTGCACCAACAGCGATACATGATGCTGATGAGTCATTCATTATTTTATCTGAAATATAGAGGACGACTATAATTAAGTTAAACTTTCAAAACGCTGTAGAAATAAGACCACTGGTCAGAGTGACGTCAAACTGCAACGGAATATTATCGGAGAAGGGGGAAAGAAATGGAAGAAGAAAAATATAGTGTGAAAATTGGTCAATAGATGGCGCTGTGTGTGTCAGAATACGTAACTGAAAACATCTGTCATGCGCACCACCCATTGAAGTTGGTATAAACACGCCGGGTACACAGCTAATTCTCCTTTCGCGTCCGAGACGTTCGCCATAACTGCCTCAACGCAGTATCGCACTCTGCTTGTAAAGCTGTATTACAAGAATGATGATCATGATGACGATGTTTGGACTGTGGGGCCCTCAACTGCGCGGTTATCAGCGCTCGTACAAATTCCCAACGTTTACTCAGCCCAATCTCTCCAGTGTCAGGAATGATGATGAAATGATGCGGAGAACACACCCAGTCATTTCGAGGCAGGTGAAAATGCCTGACCCCGCCGGGAATCGAACCCGGGAGCCTGTGCTCGGGAAGCGAGAAAGCGACCGCGAGACTACGAGCTGCGGACTATTACGAGAATTAGGACTGTCGCTGTGCAGACGTCGCTCTGCAGAAATTCCGGACTCTGAAGGGTTTGGGACAAGGCGTTCACCCGATGACTGCCGTGGGTCTGGAGAAAATGATTCGAAAATTCGAAAAGACGCGTTCTTTCGGTGTGCAAGCTGGTAGAGGGAGGAAACGAATTTATTCGACGTCCGTGTAAGCAGTGGCCAAAGAAATTCAGGAAGAGACGAATGGTGGTGGGCGAAACGTGTAGTGCACGGATAATTGCTCGAACATTGGACATACCCGTAAGCACTGTTTGTAAAATCCTGCGAAACATCCTTCTCTGTATCCATTCAAAATTACCCATGTGCACGAGTTTCTTCCTGTTGACCTGCCAGCAAGAGAGGCCTTTGCTTTAGAATTTCTTACTTGCTTGGAAGTGGACAATGATTCGCCGTGGTAGATTGAGTGGACGGACGAAGCCCACTTCCATCTGACAGTATATGCCAATACACAGAACTATCGAATATGGCAACGGAAAATCCACACGCATATCAACTAGTACCACTCAATCCTGAAAAGGTCACTGTGTCGTGCGGGTTTACGGCATCATTTATCATAGGACGATGTTTTTCGAAAAGACAGGTGCTTTTGGTCCCGTTACCTGTACCGTCACTGGTATGCGCTGTGAGTGTCTTTCGCGCAACCACAACAATCTAGCTCTCCAATAGCGTGGATGTGCGGATTGTATCATATGTACTACTAATGCTGAATTCAGTTTGTCGAAAAATATACTACTACAGAAACTCAACCACATTTGTTCGAAAGGCAGAGTAAAATATACCACTAAATTCGCTTTATCGAGAAATATCTCACAAAATTTGACCATGTGGCTTGAAAAACAGCGTAAATAAGCACCAAACACAGAAAAATGTACTACAAACAGAAATATATTCCTGAATTTGAATACGCTGCTAGAAATTCAGTTGAATTCGAATACAGTTGCTGCTACTGAATTTGGCTTAACGGGAAATACGCTATACAGGGTGAAGCGAAATTCGCGCGCTCGGGCTTCGCTGGACGACTCCTCACATATGAGTGATACAGAAATGTCTCTCATCAAATTTAGTCCCGCGAGAACATCCGGCAGAAGATTGACGTTAAATAGTGGCAATCTGGCAACACTGTAACTACACGTGTGGTAACTACCTCTCTGAGCACAACACCGCTGTACAGTTGGTCGAAGTGGCCGATCGGTTCTAGGCGCTGTAGTCTGGAACCGCGAGACCGCTACGGTGGCAGGTTCGAATCCTGCCTCGGGCATGGATGTGTCTGATGTCCTTAGGTTAGTTAGATTTAACTAGTTCTAAGTTCTAGGGGACTAATGACCTCAGACGTTGAGTCCCATAGTGCTCAGAGCCATTTTTTTTTGTGCAGTTGGTGCAGCAGATAGCGTATTGGGTTAGCATGCAGCAGGTCAAGGGTTCGATCCTACATTGAGGCATATGTTTCTTATTTGGTAAGTGTAGTCCACGTGGTACGGTATCTGCCAACTTAATCGTCGACAGCGGTAGCAGCGGGTCTTCAAGATAACGTTTGCCCTCACGTACCACAATATTGGAAAGGGAAGATTGATACGTTTTGAAAGAAGCCCTTTCCATGTCGGTGTGCATGAATTTATTCGCACCACTTCATCTACTAGATGCGAAACATATTTTCTTGTACCCTCATACCAATGGTCCCATAGATAAGTACCATCTCATATGCTTGCCTCGTTCAGGGGCATTAGATGTCGTTAGGGCCTTACGTTACCCCGTAGGACTAGCAACGTGCTAGGCAAATAATGTCCAAACTCGTGTACTATTTGTTTGTGTTATGATCATGGCCCCACTAATTATGATTTTCAACATTGAGTCTGGTAAATGCATGCTGTTTAGTACGTATCGCTATGCTTTATTATTATTATTATTAATGTTATTGCTATTCTATGGATGGGATTGTGGAAACATCACTAGTATTACCGTTAGGGAAAGAGTAAAATTCGAAACAGAACATTTCACAATTAGCGGAGCAGAACAATATCTCTCAGAGGGGTAATGTAAATTAGGTTGAACAGCGCGGAACGGACGCCGTGTTTATACTGAATGCGCTGTCCACCAGACAGGGAATGGTTGCGAGCGGAGTAACGCACCCGTGACACGCTCCAATGCACAAGGATACACATATCGAATTTTCTCATTGTAAACCTCTAAACCAGTGTGGCAGAGGGTTGGCATACACAAACGACTAATATGTGGATATGCTTTGGTCCTTGGTGCATCTGATAACCGGGATAGTGTTGCCGCTCATGAATATGCTGCTAGATATCGTTCAAGACGCCATCCACATAAAAATGTGTTTCCCCTTCTGGAGCTGCGCCTTCGGGAGTCAGTTTATCTCCTACCGGCATCGCGTGACAGTCAGTGGTCATCCACGGATTCACCGCACTCCAGCTACTGAGGAAGCTATTCTGGAGGTCACACACCAAGAACCTCAGTGAAGTACATATGGCGTAGCAAGGCAGCTGTTTGTCTCTCAACGTAAGGTCGTTAACGAGCTGCAGGAGCATCGGCTGCACTCATACCATTATGCTTTGACGCAATACTAGCATCCTGCAGATCGCCAGCAGCGGATGCAATTATCTGAATGGTTCCAACAACAACAGGAAGCCAACGATGACTTCGTCAACACCGTAATCTGGTCGGATGAAGCGGCATTCACTCGTGAGGGTGTCTTCAATAAGCACAGTGCTCATCATTGGTGTGAGGTTAGTCCACACGTCACCCACTACTGTGGATATCAAGTTCGCTTTGGTACCAACGTCTGGCTGGAATACTGGGCGAGAGTGTTTGCGCCCCTACGTGTTGCCCCACCGGTTGACTGCTTGAAGGCAACATGAATTTATTTCGCTCAAAGTATCTGCCTGATGCACTGGTAGAAGTTCCGTTACAAGTTCAGCAGAGGATATGGCTCCAAGATGATGTGCACCTCCACACTCTGTAATTAATGTGAGACATTATTTGGACAGAACATTTCCAGGGAAATGGGTCGGACGTGTAGGTCCAGTTATATGGCCACCGCATCCACCTGACATAAATCCCCTGGATTCTTGTTACTTTGGACGCAGCTTTGCTATGAAGGGTCCAGATCTGTATGATCCGGCGCGCTGAACAATGTTTGGACGTGCAGGGAGCTCGCTTTGAGCATCTGTGTTCTGAGGACAACGTGTTCTGTTGAGAATTGCAGCCGGCCGCTGTGGCCGAGAGGTTCTAGGCGCTCCTGTCCGGAGCTGTGCTGCTGCTACGATCGCAGGTTCGAATCCTGCCTCGGGCATGGATGTTTTTGATGTCATTAGGTTAGTAAGGTTTAAGCAGTTCTAAGTCTAGGCGACTGATGACCTCAGATTTTAAGTCCCATAGTACTTATAGCGATTTGAACCCTTTTTTTCAAGTTCATGCAGTCATTAATATGGAGATTATTACTGTCACTGGTTGCTAATGTGCGACATCTTAGTGCTCATATTAAGTGTAGTATAAATGAAAAGTAGTTATTGTGTTATTGTACTGTGCTATCATCTTTAGCATCTCGAAACTGATATTGATTTGTAGATATTTTGTCCTATGACAGGTCATTTGTTTCAAATGTCTATTTCTTATTTGTTTAACCACGTTTTGTTATGTTCAGCGTTATAAAATGTTTTAAATGTAGGACACATGTGGCTTACGAAACGGTGTATATTACACTACGCACTGTCTGAATGAAAGCAGCAAATGAAATAAAAATGCCCCTTCCAACCCAGGATCGAACCCTGGACCACCTAAATGCTAACCCAAAACTGTAGCCACTGCACCAACTGCGCAGCAACGTTAATGTTTGCTGACAGAGGTAGTTACCTGAAATGTGGTTACTGTGTTGCCAGATTGCCACTTTTTGACGTCCATTTTCTGCCGGATGTACTCACCGGCCGAAATTTTCTGAGAGACATCTTTTTAACTCTGACATGTGAGGAGTCGCGCTGCGAAACCCGAGTGCGCGAATTTCACTTCACCCTGTATATGTTAAACCTCTACAACTAACACACTTGCTACTGCTACATTTATTTTTTTGAGAAATGTACAACAAAATCCAACCATGTTGTTTGAAATGCAGGGTAGGTGTGCATAAAGACAGAAACACATACTACGACCATTTATATATTACTAAATTTGGAACCGTGGTTTGAAATTTGAATACACTTGCCACTACTAAATTTAGTTTAACAAGAATATACCACTACAAATTCTGTGCTCTGAAAATATGTATCTAAACGGTTGCTGTGATGCTGGTGGTGCAATCAGCTATGGGGGCTGTTCCTGCTGCTCTTGTTGCCGTATTTCTTCTTTTAGCTGTCGATGTAAGGCAGGTAGTGTCTCAAACATGGGTGCTGAAATGACAAAGAAATTTCATGTAACGAAATTCAAACACATAATTAGGAACAGAAAGGAACATATTCTACGTGCATTGCTATTAAATTCGTTGTAACAAGAAAGATACTACTAAATTTGAAAATGTGGTTGGAAATGCAACGAAAAGCGTACTACGAACACAAACGATGTACTGAAACCTGGAGACGCATGTTACCAGCAGAAATAGGGTAATGAAACTAGTTCTGACTCTACCAAAGCGTCGATTCACTTTACTCGAATTGAAATAAACGGACATAATTAATTTTGCATACAATGTATTAATTAGTTCGTCTACTGCACCCAAGAAACATATAAATTTATATTAACTTGGGCTGGGTACTGACTTTTCCTGAAAAAAAAGTAGTAGCTGTGATCCACAATTGGACCTCAGACACTAGTTGAGGATCAGTTACTGAAAATGATTCCCTTTCTTTATACCAGTATAAAATATCATAAGACGAACGCCAGGGTGTGGCGGATATGGTTAAAACATTCTATGATGAAATTATTTGGTGCTAACAACATCTGGTGCCCGGAACTAACTGAGGATCAAAACTATGGATACCAATGGAAATGAAAACTTGGTAGACACACAATGCTATTACATGCATAAACAAAAATTAAAATGTGGAAACAATATTTTAGATGCAGTAGCGTTCAAATTTAGGAAGTTGCCTGTTCCAAGTTATTCCTATGCCTGTCCGAAATTTTCAGATGTGAAATATTTTCGTTCTATATGCTTGCCAAATTCGGACATGTTTGGTGACACCACACTTCACACTTACTGCACAAGGGCCAGCTTTCTCCATTGCAGTCATCTCTATATACTCCACCACATACTCCACAGGCAGTCTCATTGTCTTCGTCACACTCTAAACTTTCGGATGACATTTCATATCTTCTTTTTGGAGATGATTTTTCCTTCTTTTTTTCTCTTTCCTTTTCTTCCATCTTCCTTAGGAACTCAAATGTCGTAACACACCTTGTATTGGTAACTTTTCTTGAAAGCCTTATCACGTCCTCCTGTAGTATCATCGTTTCTTTCGGTACCTAAATCGTTGGACACGGGGGTATTTCCTCTGTCGTTGGAAGAACATGCGGAGTGAGAATCAACTTCTTGTAAAGCAGGTACAGCTGTGGGGCTATGACATTCCATCAATCGATGACTGTGGACAACAAAAGGATCCAATGGCCAGATATCAGTACCTTGAAATCCACTCTGTATGTTTCCAAGAGCCAATGTCACTCTGGAGGTAGCACCTTGCAGAAGTCGTACCCGTTTATGTACTTCTTTCTCCTCACTAATTTGGTGCATTTTTTGTATAAATTTTTCTTCAGGGCCCATAAACCCCAACATCCAGTGGCTGGGATATGTGAGTAGCGTGAGGCGGGAACATTAGGAAATATCTGCAATTTTTTGTAGTCAGAAGCAAAGTGTCTCGAGATTGATGGGATGCATGACAGTCTACAGGCAAAATTACTGGTCGTTTGGCAGGTATTTTGGCCGTGAATTTCACAAACCACCTATAAAGTAGCTCATAATCTATATATCCCTTTGGCGAAGTGGCCGTAATGGTACCTTCTGGTGCTCCATTCATGAGGTCTTCATTTAACCTCCATCCCTTATAAATGACCATTTGTGATAGAACTATAGTTGACTGTTTCATTCGTAGCGACCACAAGCGTTATGTTTTCATTTCATTCGCCACTTGTTCTCATCATAACTGTTTTGCAACCTATGGAGCAACAATTTTAACACACGTGGAGCACAGTTAACCCAGTTTCGTCAACGTTGAAGATATAGCAACTTGTAACGAAAAGTTACTGAATATTCCTGGTCAAATTTTCAAAGAATTTCTCTTTAGTTCTTTCTGTTGGCATGTCGGAGCAAGTGGCGGAAAGACTTTCTGGTTTTCGAAGTGTTACACTGTGCCACAAAATGGAGCTCTTGTACCATCGTTTCGACGGCAAGTCATTTTTGAAAATGTTGGTCGCTCCTTTAGCATCGAATGCTCCTGTAATTTTGACCACTACTTTCTGCTCAAAACATTCCCCATTTTATCAACTCTGCACCAGTTTCGTAAATTTGTTACTAAATGCTTTCTACGAAAAATGTTTTGTTCCCGGTCTCCTCCTGCATTATAATTGAACAAATCCATTTTTTTCTGCTCTGAATAGTACTGAATGGTACTCCATATGTCCTCTCAGTCTCTCTTATCGACAGCCCTCCGTGCTTTACAATACTAACTACTCTCACCAAACCTTCTTCAGTGTTGTTTCACTGCATCTTTAAAAAACTGATAATTATTTTAAATGCGTTTTATGTATTTTATAAATTTATTATGGTATTATAGCGGACCATGACTCAGAATGAAATTAACATGTCATTATTTTTACTATACAAGTTAACAATTTAGATTTAAAATATCTTTGACATCTGTAACAGTTAACTTAGATTGAGGATGTGAAAAAAGTGAATCTTTTGAATGTAATTATTATAAATAATAAAAGTTTTAATCCACTTGTTAGTAATTAGGACATATTTCCACATGATATTCAAAACATTTCACAATATTTTATATACAACGAACGCTCGATTTATGCGTAGTAAGACAATTACACTGAAATGCATCAACATTTTCCGCGCTTTCCAGCAGATGAATAGAGCTGCTGTACGGTTGTCGACAACATTCCCGCAAACACAATGGAAAGCATCAACACGTGTTATGCATTTTGTTCTTGAAACTTAAGTGCATGTAGCCCTACCTTCAATGAATTTTAATAATATAAATGAAATGAATCGAAAATAGTGCGATTTTAAACTTTCTTCTCAAAATTCTGCTGAAAGTAAGGCCAACAATTTCTGTATATAATACTTTGGATTCTCCAATTTACTACTGCTTGCAAGGCCAAGCTGTAGTGCTTACAAAATAGTGCTTACCAAACCTATTGTAGGAGCTATCTGTCATTCACTCGGGAAAACTACAGCTGCAGGAACACTGATCCCAAACTACTTCCTGACTCACAACTAGTGACTTTATCCTATACTAGGAGTAACACTTTGTACAAGAAACCTGTAAACACGTATTTAAACATTCATGTGAAAGAGATCAACGAGTATACATCACTACAAATTCTGTACTTCGGAAAAATATCTACTTACATGGAACTTCGTCCAAGTAATGCCTTATACGTTTTGCTCCCTAGCTGACTATAGCTGCTGCTGTACACTTCATAACGAAGGATGAACACACGTGGACGATGACTGGATGAGGAAAGTTCCGCGCCCATTGACGAACTCGAGTAGAGTAAGAATGAGTGTGTAATGGCTCGAATTTATGTAATTTAAGCCCAACCCCACTTTTAGGTAAGTTGTAAGGAGTCGGGCAAATCCAACACCTTCCGTGAAAACCCTGAAATGATAAGCAAATCCAGTAGTATGTCACATAGTTCCGAATAAATCGTGACATTAAATTAACAAAGTAATACGAGTGAGGAGTGAGCAAATGGAATACCACAGACCAACACAACAATGCCTAAATGCATGTCATACCTTCCCACCATGTGACAGATGCAGTTCCGAGGGGAGAAACGAGAACAGAAGCCGAGAGCAGAACTATGTTAGTTTAGAAGGCCCTACGATAAGGGACGGACACCCACGTCGCCAGCTAACCACCAGGACAACCCCCCAGCCCATGTTAAAAGCTAGAGACCTCCAGACGAACAGTATAGATCTTATGATAACACTAAAAGGTCCACACCAGCCGCAAGTTTTAGCGTGAGACTTTTCTGCTTCTCTGTTACGATGAAAACCTAAAAATCATTGCCCCACCACGAAAAGTAGCCGCTAGGACCAACCCCCAGGACTTCTTACTAGCTTGAGCCCTCCAGAAGAACACTATAGATCTTACGATAACACAAAAAGGGCCACACCAGCCACAAGTTTTAGTGTGAGACTTTTTTGCGTCTCTGTTACATTGCAAACGTTAAAAACGTTGCCCCACCGCGAAAAGTAACCGCCAGGAGTACCCCCCCCCCCCCCCCAGACCATGTTAAAAGAAAGAGACCTCCAGAAGAATAGTATACATCTTACGAGAACAGAAAAAGGGCCACACCAGCCCCAAGCTTTAGCGTGAGACTTTTTCGCATCTGTGTTGCGTTGCAAACTTTAAAAACATTGCCCCAACACGAAAAGTATAACGTTTCTCATTGGATAGACAGAATTTTTGTAGGCGGAGCTTAAGGTTAACAGTGAGACCCTGATTGGTCAGATGAAAAAAAGGCCAGATAGATTTTTTTAAACCAACTTCGGTAAATTGTAGTAAGGAGAAGTTAGGAGCAGAGTTACTTCCGAGATGGCGAGGTGAGCGGAGTTGTGCTGCCGGCCGCTGCCGCCCTGACGCTGCCTAAACACCGACAAGGTAATGAACGCACGCGATGCCGCATTTTTGAGAGCATAAGGCTTCACTCAGAACTGCAGAAGTCTCATCTGTTACACCCCCTTTTTGCGTAATACTAGTGTCGATCGTAAATTAAAGCTCATGGTATTCACATTTGCCACTTGAAGTAAACATCTGAAACGCGATGATTTTTCTGTTATATAGTTATTGAGAAGCCACATCAGCCACTGCAATTTACGACAAGTTAGATAAGTAATTAAAGATAATTGAGGGTCACTGTAGACCATTTTGTTAGTTTTCTCTTTTGTGAAACTTAATTTAAACCTAGATTATAGATGTGATATGGCATAGGTCATCCTTCGATCCATTGTAGAACTTGGAAACCCACTCAGGGAATATTCGTTCACATTTTTGTTGAACGCAGTTGGTTTTCACCATCCTGTATTAAAACATTTCCTTTTGTCAATAGTGCAATTTATAAACGATGTTTTGTGGATAGAATAAAACTTTCAATTGTAAACTTAACTGCTTTTCCGACGTTATTTTACCAGCTAACTAAAAATAGGAAAGCCTTGAACCCCTTCCACTAAATTTAGTTAGTATTAAGATTCTTTTACAGGGAGTGCAGTGGAGCTGACGCTGAAATGATTAAGTATTTGGTTATATCATCGCTAGTCTCACTGAACTCTTCTGAACTCTACATGTCATGTGTGGTCTGGCGTCTCCTTACCAGCAACAGGTCACAGGTTCAAACCAGTCAATTCCCTAAAAAATACGCTCAGAGCGTCGTTGCGCGAAAGTGGTAGGTAGACACGACATAGAACAACAGACACCACGCAGAATGTTCGAAGGGGAGCAACAGGAATAGTTCTACATGGGTTAATTTGTTGGTGAGGGACCAACAAGATTGCTTCTGTTTGATTAACTAGCCATTCGGTCACATCTTCTTCTCGACACAGTTATAAAAATTGTTCATCTGAGCTGCAGTACTGTGAAGTAGCTTACAGGTGAGGGGTGTGTGGATTTTCCCTTTCTTTTTTTATATAAGGTAATGAGGTATAGTCCTTCCAGTCGTCAGTTGAGAAAAGGGAATCATTACAAACACTCCAGGTAGGTCATGGGAAATACTTTCACTTTCATGCTGGAGAACTCACGTTCAGCCACGTGTGCAGGCAGAAATAGAATGTTACGTTACACAAAGGGAACTCGCGCCAGCTGTTTCGGCTGCTCCAGTCACAGCTTATGTTTCGCGTTTCTCTGTGCGGAGCCAAGCTGTGTGTGTGCGTGTGTGTGTGTGTGTGTGTGTGTGTGTGTGTGTGTGAGAGAGAGAGAGAGAGAGAGAGAGAGAGAGAGAGAGAGAGAGAGAGAGTGAGAAAGAGGGAGAGAAAGAGTGAGAGAGCGCAAACCTGTTACGCAACACCGCGAGCACGTGGCCCGAAGCTGTCATCCACACACCACGTGGATCAGAAATATCATCTGAACGAACACTGACACTGCGTGGCGTGACCCACACCTGTCAGACGAGTGCGTGCTGGCACACCGTAGTTCATCAAATGGCCGAGTGGAATGGATAGCGCTAGTATACTGTGAGCGGAGCACGTGCTCGCAATAACAGTTCGTGGACCATTGAAAGAGGAGGACATAGGTAGAACGCACCACGTCAAACACAACACCATGTGTGAGACCTTAACTTTTCGCGGCGAACTAAATGTTCAAATAACTTAACGGTTTGCTGCCGGGTGACGTCGTCGACCACCGCCGATATTTCGACAGGACCATGCCCTGCCATTCTCAAGGCACAACTGCAAGGAGGAAGCAATGTGCAAGGGAATTTAATACCTCGGTTCACAGAGGAGAAACAAGGAAGACACCACACACAGAACAAGTAACCGCAGAGTCAACACACAACCAAAAATAACCAACGTCAGAAATATCAGTAGTGACTATGAATCAACAGATGAGGTAGCCCTAATTCTGTCTCTCTGTTTTTCAATGAGAGACAGATCCGGATTCAAAGGAGCATTTAAACAAAAATCTCCGTTTATAAGGTTGCTTGATAGTTTGATTTCAACAGCTTCCTTAATAACACTGTCCCAATAACTGGATGTGCAAGCCAGAATCTGCGTGATGTTGGATTCCATAAGATGACCGATGTCAAGGCATTGTTCTGCAATAGCGGATTTGCTCGGCTGTTGTAAGGGTGTGTGACGCTTATGTTCAATACACCGGTCTTCCACTGTCCTGATTGTCTGCCACAACTGCAAGGAATACGAACAAGGAACACGATAGACACCAGCCTTACGCAAACCAAGATCATCTTTTAGGGACACAAACAGGACTTTAATCTTAGAAGGTGGTCGAAAAACACATCTCCCATCATATTTCCGCAAAATACGGCCAATTCTGTTGGAAGTGCTTCCAGCGTAAGGCAAAAAGGCCGTACACGTCGGTGCCACTTCGTTGCTGTCGTCACTCACCCGTTGCACAGAAGGCTGATAGCGCAACGCAAGTTTGATCTGCCTCTCACTATAACCATTCTGACGAAAGGCGACTTCGAGGTGTGATAGCTCAGCTGCCAAAGTTTCAGGGTCTGAGACAACGTGGGCCCTGTGAACCAAGGAACGAAGTGCCCTTCACGCTTAGCTTTTTCTCAACAGTAGTAATCGATACTAGAAATATTTTTCGAGTTTTGGACAGGTCAATATTATCTAAGCTGCTTTTCTGAAAAGATTGATATAATTTTATACACAATATATTTCAAGCTAAAATTTATGAAAGGGAATTACTTGGTTTTCATTGTAACAAAGGATATGTACTAGCTCTGGATGCACAGTCAAAATGGTGTCTTTAGAAACATTTGAAATTACGAAGTATTTGGCACATTTAAATTTCGCAGTCTAGTACTGTTTATTATGTCTCTATTTTAATTCATTTGGGAAATAATGATCTAAACTAGTAGAAAATTATTTGTCAAGAGAAACTGTAAACGCTTTGGAATATTGTTATTAACGCAGAGTGAAGTAGTAGTCAGCTTGCCTCTGAGGTGACAGGACGTAATCCTGTTTTTGGACGAACAAAGTAATTGCGGCTTTGTTAATGTGAAAATTCAAGAGACAGTGTGAGATAGTAAAATGTGAGACAATAAGTTCTCGTAAAAAAATTAATTCTGAAATGACATTCGTCAGAATTATTTAGATCAATTGAAACATGAGAACTTAAAATGTGAGAATTTCAGCTTCAAGTATCAGACACCTAGACATGAAGAAGTGGGGCCAACTGTTCCAGAAAGATAAGTAAAAAGTTTAATATAAATCTTACTCTCCACGAATCTTCTGAAAAGGCCATAGTATAGTGGACAATAGCAACAAAAAGGGAGGAGTAGATTACAATGCTCCACTCTCTGCTCACAGATACATTACTCTAGGTACTCGACTGATTTTATCACTCTCGGAGATCTTTTGCGAGTAATACGTGGCGAGGAAAGAATCGACGGGAGTCAGCTCACCGACTGTGTCCGCGAATGGGGCAAGGTCACAAATAGTGGCACTCTGCGAGCTGAGACCTCTCGTGCAGATGGCGACCACTATCTTTCGAGGGCTGCTTGTCATAGCTGTCTGACAGGGAAAAGTGTACCGCAACAGTCACGAGATCTGGGAGTACTGGGAGTTGGCTGAGCGGCCATACTGATTCCTAGAGTTGTGACGTATTTTACAGTTTTTACACTGCCATATGTTGCTAATATACACACATCAATAATGTTTTGCATCACCCTGGTTCCAAGAATTCCTGAAGATAGACGTTTACTCTATCTATTGTATCACAGGCAAGTCCGTTTAACTGTTCAGAGATGTCACTAAACCCGCCCAAAAATGTAAACAACTATGCATGAGCAGCACCTATTAGACCGTCCAACAGCCCATCAGTTCCAGTAATTCCATTAGCAAAGATGTACACGGCTCGTGTTGTCTGTAGTTCATTCATGCCAAGACGGTCAACACCGCTGTTCGACCGCGTCCGCATTGTTACTTTGAGCCAGGAAGGGCACTCAACAAGGGAAGTGTTCAGGCATCTCGGAGTGAACCAAAGTGATGTTGTTTCGACGTGGAGGAGATACTGAGAGAAATGAAATGTCGATGACATGATCGCTCAGGCCGTCCAAGGGCTACTACTGCAGTGGATGGCAGCTAACTACGTATTATGGCTCGAAGGAACGCTGACAGCAACGCCGCCATGTTGAGTAATGCTTTTCGTGCAGCGACAGAACGCCGTGTTACGACTCAAAGAGTGCGCAGCTGGCCACATGATGCCCAACTTCACTCCCGACGTCCATGCCGGGGTCCATCTTTGCAACCACGATACCCTGCAGAACGGTACAGATGGGCCCAACAACACTCCGAATGTTCCGCTCAGGATTGGCATCACGTTCTCTTCATCGATGAGTGTTGCATATGCCTGCAACCAGACAATAGTCGGAGACGCGTTTGGAGGCAACCCGGTCAGGCTGAACGCCTTAGATCCACTGTCCAGCGAATGCAGCAAGGTAGAGGTGGCATTATGTGACACCAACGTACGCCACTGGTGGTCATGGAAGGCGCCGTAACGGCTGTATAGTACGTGAATGCCACCCTCCGACCGATAGCGCAACCATATCGGCAGCATACTGGCGAGGTATACATCATCATGGACGACGAATCGCTCCCCATCACGCACATCCTGTGAGTGACGTCCTTCAGCGTAACGACATCGCTCGACTTAAGTGGCCAGCATTTTCTCCAGAGGTGAAACCTATTGAGCATGCCTGGGATAGACTTGAAAAGGGCTGTTAATGGACAACGTTACCCACCAACCACTCTGAGGGATCTACGTCGAATCACCGTTTGGGAGTGGGACAACCTGGACGAACAGTGCGTTGAAGAACTTGTGCACAGTATGCCACGACGAATACAGACATGCATCAGTGTAAGAGGACCTGCTACTGTGTATTAGAGTTACCGGCGTGTTCAGCAATCTGGGCCACCACCAAGTCTCGCCGTGTGATAGTACAACATGCAATGTGTTGTTTTCATGAGCAAAAAAAGGGGTGGAAATGATGTTTATGTTGATCTCTATTCCAATTTTCTGTACAAGTTCTGGAACTCTCGGAACGGAGGTGATGCAAAGCTTTTTCTTATGTGTGTATTTTACCGTTTTAAAGAAACACTACAAAAAGTACGCACGAAACTGAGTGTTATGAGCCATAACATTTAGCCTCGGCATGTTTCTGAACGAATAAATCGCTCGGTTTTCCTCCTAAATGAAGAGCACGAACAGTGCGCCTGTTTAGAAAGTTGTAAACTTAAACAATGGTAGGTAGACAATAACATACAAAAATATCATATATTTATCGTATAGAATTAAGACACGGATAAAAATTTCATTAAAGTGACTCGTTAGCGTGTCAATACGAAATGAAACGGAAACACAAGCACGCTGCCGACTGCGCCACCAAACATCAACACTGCAATGAGCACTTCTTTAAACGTCCGCCGTCAATGTCAGGATACTTGGGACTACTGGAGACAGCACGCACTGTAAGTGACTGTGAGCAGTGTGTCGGAAAAGAAAGTTACGAAGAAAGCTGCCGGTAAGGAGACTCAGGACGAAACTGTACATTTAATTAGTTGGTCCGAGGAAAGACCACCATTGTGGAACGTACAGTTACCGGTCTACAGGGACTGAGACAAGAAGCGAAGTTTGTTGTCTGACATGCCTACAGTTTCTGACAGAAGAATTTTACCAGAATAACCAAAATTCAAGGGCTCAGGCAAGGCAGTTGTATAATACATATTACTTAACACAATGAAAGAAGTGAAGATTTGTTTGAAAGTAATCGTTTACTGTCATTTCACTTCATGTAATACAGATGTATCTATGATCTTATACGACGTGTAAGCAAATAAAGGAAAACACACGGTTGAATAATAACAGTTTTATGAAAAGGTCCTATCTCGGCAGCCAGAAACTGTAGTCACGTGTATGTGATCTGCGCTTGAAAGAGCGAATGTGTGTGTATGTTGTCTGATTCCGTTGAAGGCTTTCTTGGCCGAAAGCTTACTTGTTTAACAGTCTTTTTGTTGTGATTATCTGCCACTCAATATCTTTGTTATACGGTTTATATGTGAACCATGATTTATTTTCAAGAAATATTCTTAAGAATTTATTTTATTTACTAGCGATTGATCAAGACCATTAACACATTTACTCACATTATGTAAGCATGGAAGTATTTGCCAAGGAGCAACTGATGAAATCATAACGAAATTCCTTTTACCAAATGGGAATTTTAGTGCCTAAAAGCATTTTTAAAAGAAACAGATTTAAAATTATAATCAGAAAGCACCCTCTAAATACCAAGTTATAATTTATCCAGAGGCAGAAAGAAACAAGTTTTGACTGTATGAGCTTTTCGGCTGAGAACCTTGTCACTAGCTTTTGACACGGCCGTAGTTACGAACGCTCACAACAGACTCTGAAAGACTACACTGGTGAAAATCTCCAACACATCAGATTACTTTAAACGAAGAGTTTAAACAATTTACACAAGCACACAAATTATGGAATGGAAATGGCACAAAACACTAAAATTAAAATATTAACTTTGCCACCCAAGGTGCAACTTGATTTTAACTTCTAAGAAAAGTCTTACGGTGAAAGGGTGGTAACTTTGTAGGCTAAAATGATCATTTAAATAAAAACCCATAAAATACAATCTTATATAAAATTCTACAAGATTGGCCAAACATGTTAAGATGCTCTACAGTACACAGATACCGCCTCTGAAGATGATAAGGCAAGATAAAAACATATTTCAGGAATTAGGCCGTTACACTCCAAGAAATAATTTCGTTAACACACCAAATCCGACAAACATGACAGAGGCAGCTAATAACGTACGGTAGATTGATAGGGAGATTACCGAACAACGCAAACCACAAGTTACTCTATCAGCCCCTGCTCCACACGGAAAAAAACGGACCACCAAATTTATAAACAACCACCTTCCTGCGGGTCGGCAAACGGAGAAGAATGGTGGGACGACCCCAAAGCAAAACGTCTGGTGACTTCACAAAGAAAACAAGTAGAATTTAACAAGAGTAAATGAAAAAACATATCACCAATCGCTTAATTCTAATAAACTGCGATTTCTCGGGAAGAACTTGCACAGCACTCCCAAATCTCTCTCGCGAACCGTCCGCTGCCAGCAGCTTCAACGGACGCAGGAAGACGCGCCGATCTCCCGTCTCACGGCGTCGCAGCTCGCCCCGGCCAGACCGATGTCGTTGGTTGACTCCTGTTGCTCTCTTGTCGACCGCGAAGCCAGTACCCCTCGCTATACGGCGCGGCCCACTGGACTCACGTGGCGACCTCACATGCGTCGACGCTCAAGACAGACAAGTCATCTTGTGTCTCAGTGAGCGACCGACAAACCGATCGATCCAACCGCCAATTGCCTGAGCAAACTCGAGCAGACTGGCGGCCTAACGCGCTGACTTAGATGCAGGAACTAAGCCCCGACCGAGCGACCACGCGCTGAGTTCTCTTACTGGCAAAGTGGAAAGACTCTCATTTTGCCGGCTTTAAATGTTGATCCGAACGACAGACATACTAGTACTCCGAACGACAGACAGACACTAACTGCCTAACAAATGCGGACGAGAGACAGACCCAGATTTCCTCCCTGGCGGGCTCAAAGCGCCCCTTAAATGCACGATAAAAGGCAACCTTTCCCACCAGAGGGAGACACCAAAGCTGCGATTGCCACAGCGGCGCCACCGCCAGAGATGAAGGTTGACTGCTTCACACCACGCACTGCGGTGCGCTCTTCAAAACAGTAACTTTTACCACGACTCAATATGACTTGTTATTTCATGATTGAATTATTATTTTAGGCGTTGAACAAAAGAAATTCTGGAATTTGCGAATGGTGCCTTCAGTTAAAACAAGAAAAAACGCTCAGACACCCACCCTATTTGGCTTTCGAACATCTGTATCAAGATTAATTTGCTGTAATGCGATTTCATCTTAACTGTTATCTTACCGGATGTTAAAGAGAGTAAAAGTGTTTGATGCTAGAAATATTAGTGTCACAAGTAGTCTGTCTTTAACACTAATCCATTAATGCGTAATAGTATTACAGACTGGTAATTTTGGGTCCGATTATAAAGAGTATTTATCCATCTACACCGCTGTTATTCTTGTAAAATTTCGGTATCTTTATGGATTTTACATGCTACAAATGACCTCTTATCCAACACGAACACCGTCGTTCACGTTTCGCTCTTCCACTGCAACTCCTTCTGTCACTAATGGAACTACGACAGAGAAACCTCGTGGAGAGTGGGTCTTTCAGCACTCACGGAGACTCCCACTCTGCTGTGTGTTAACGCTTCAAACATCTGCTCTCGCAAGAGTCTCAGACACTTACAGAAAGTACTCATAAGGAACTCTCAGCGAAAAATCACCCCTAGTGGAAACAATTGTGCGAGTACCACCTGAGGATGGCAAAAAAGAAATCTCTCACGCATATGCCAGTCCTTACACAAGACAGGCTGTCTTTCCATGCTGACTGGTCCTACCACGACGCATACAGTATTGTTTTTAATTAATTGGTAGCACATAGGGATGGAACTGTAACGCTCCGAAATCGATTTTGCTGTTAATAAATAAATTAGTGTTACAGCTGAAGTTGATGGCTACTTCACGATAAAATTACCAGCAATAGCTTTCGAAGGCTTCCGACATGAGAGATCACCCTCGTTCTACCAGCAACCTCGTCGAAGAGGGCGGAGGGGAGGATGGAAATTCAAGGCACACTCTTACCCGTGAGGTGGGAAACTGTCCTAAAAGCCGAGAGACTAAGCACTCATCAATCGAATGAGGACGCAGAGGGGGATGGAAACCATGGCACTAAAGAACAGGAGATTAGTGTTTAACGTCCCGTCGACAACGAGGTCATTAGAGGCGGAGCACAAGCTCGGGTTATGGAAGGCTAGGGTAAGAAATCAGTCATGTCCTTCCAGAGGAGCCACCCATGACATTGCCTGGATCGATTTAGAGAAATAACGGAAAACCTAAATCACGATGGCCGGAGGCGGAGGTTGAACCTCCCTCATTCCGAATGCAAGTCAAGCGTGCCAGCCTTGTACCACCTTTCTCGGTGGCATTAAAGACACTCAATGTGTATCCATTGGCATGTGCCCTATAGCTGAAAAAGTGTCATGATGATCTCTTCATTGGAAAATGATTACGAATTAGTCCTGCATTTGGATCTCTGGGAAGGGACTGGCAAGGAGGCAGGTGATAATGAGAACACAATGGAATAGCAAACAAAGGGGCAATTTCTACAAGTCGGAGCATCGGATATCGGAAGTTTGAACGTAGTAGGAAAGCTAGAAAATCTGAAAAGGGTAATAAAGTTTGTTAATCTACATATAGTGAGGATCAGTGGAGTAGAATCTACAAAGAAGTAAGGATTCCTGATCAGACGAGTATGGGTTCGTATCAACAGCTGCAGGCAGGAAATGGTAAAGAGGATAAAGATTTGTTATGAATAGGAAAATAAGACCGACAGTAACTTATTGTAAAATGTTCAGTGATAGGATTCTTCCCGATAGATTCGACAGCAAACCAACGCCGACAACGATAGTTCAGGTGTTCACACCGACGTCGCAAGCAGAAGATGTAGAGAAAATATATCAGAATATTGAACGTGTAACTCGGAGAGATAGAGAAAATATATCAGGATATTGAACGTGTAACTCAGAATGTAAAGGGAGATGAAAATCCAATAGCCATGTAAGGTTGAAACGCAGTTATGTTGAAAGGAAGAGAACAGTGGATTACGGGAAAATGTGGGCTTGATAGGAGGCATTGAGAGGAGAAAGGCTAAATGTGTTCTGCAATAAATTTCTGCTGATAGTTGGGAATTCTCTGTTCGAGAATCAGAAGAGAAGGAGGAATGCTTGGGAAAGACCTGGAGGCATGTGTAGGTTCCAGGCGGATTACACTGTGTTCAGAGAAAGATTCTAGGTAATAAGGGGCACCCAGGACCAAATATGGACTCACTTCACAATTTAGTAATGATGAAGAATCATGATTTGGTAATGATGTTGACGACCATAGCCAGGAAAAATGAGTGGGGGAAGAAATACTGATAACATGTGACACATCTGAAGTTCGCTGAGGGTCGGATACTGCAGCAAGGAACAACAGAGTAGGTAGCTGAGAAGAGGAGCGAGAGTCTCTAAGATGGGCAATCAGATATGTTCCACAGACAAAGACATGTAAACCGAAGGTAACTGCGAAGAAATTTTGGGAAACAGAAGAAATACTTCAACTGATCTATGAAAGAAGGAAATACCAAAATGTTCAGGGAAAGAGATAAAAGCAGCAATATAGGTCAGTTAGGAATTAAATAAATAGGAAGTTCAGGACAATCAAGGCGACATGTTTGCAGAGAAAATGTGCAGATATGGAAAAAGAAATGATCGTCGGACGACTGACTCAGCGTATAGGGAAGTCAAACCTATCCTTGGTGAAATTAAAAGAAAAATCCCTGGCAACACTAAAAGTGCAATGTGAAGTGTACTGTTAAATACAGAGAAGAGAGCAGTTAGATAGATATGATAGAGGAAGGAATTAGAGTCGCTATGGAAGACACAAGGTATCAAGTATCATAGACAGAATGTTGAAGAGCTCTGGAAGACTTGAGATCAAATACGACAGAAGCGTTAGATAACATTCATCAGAATTGCTAAAATCATTGGGAAGTTGGCAACCAACGACTATACAAGTATGGGTAGAGCCTATGAGACTGGTGACGTATAATCAGACATTCGGAACATATCGTCTACGGAACTCTGAAGATAGTAAGGGGAGGTAAGTGTAAGAACTATCAGAGAATCAATAAAAAAAATTTTCTAGGATGGGTGACAGGCTATCAGTGATGACGTTGCTATCCTCATTGAAAGTGGAGAAGAACTACAGAATGTGATGAAAGGAACGAATAGTCTCACGACTACAAAATACTAATTGAGAGTAAACCGGAAAACGACAAAGGTAATAAGAAGTAGCAAAAATGAGAACAGCGAGAAACTTAAAACATCAGAATTGGTGGCCAGGAACTAGATCAAATTGAAAAATGTGCTGCCTTGAAACAAAAATAACCCATGACGAACGAAGCAAGGAGAACATGAAAAGCAGACTAGCACAGGCGAAGGGGACGTTCCTGGACGAGATAACTCTGCTCGTATGAATCATGGGCCTTAACTTCAGGGAGAAATTTCTGAGGACGTTCGTCTGAAGCGCAGAAGAGAATCAAATTGTTTGAAAGTGATGCTACAAACCAGTGTTGCAAATTAGGCAGACTGATAAGGTAAGGAACACGGGGGTTCTCCGCAAAATCATGGCAGGTCATGCGTTAAAACGTCATGGAATAACCTCCATGATACTAGACTGAGCTGTAGAGGGTAAAAGCTGGAGGGAAAAACGGACACTGGAATACATCCAGCAAATAGCTGAAGTCACAAGTTGCAAATGCTGATCTGAAATGAAGAGGTTAGTACAGAAGAGAAAGACGGGGCTGGCAGCAATAGACCTGTTAGAAGACTGATGGCTGGTCGTGTAACGGAACAGTAAAGATAGATAGGAGCAGGTGCACGTGAGGAAAAAAAATACATACATTCGAGTAATAACATAATGTGCGTGCCCATTACGGACAAGGATACGAAAAATTACGTGAAACTATACAAAAGAACTTGTTAGCTAACTTTTCTCTGAGAGTCAGTGACACTAAGTTTATCATCGCAGAAGAATTACTTGTACTACTAGCCCCCTAAATATAAAGTGACAACAGGCGAAACCGATATAACGGAAACTTTTATGATACATACTACAGCGAAGTTGAATAATTACAACAGAAGAAAAGCACAACCAAATTGTAGGTAAAATAATTCATATAAATATACTTCGATATGTTCTATCTTAAAAGTGTATTAGATTAAGTAAATAAAATTAAGGGAATTAAAATGCCCGTGATGCTGAAATGAAAGAATTAGCGGCCCTTACACAATGGCACTGCCAGCATTTTTCTCCCGCAGTCCGTCTGTGAATCACATGGAAAAAGTGGGAGTGCAGGTGTGACTGGTACGCTGTGCGCTGTGCGTAACGCACCACAATGTAGCTACGGGTGCTAGCGATGCCGACGTCCACGTTTTACTATGAAATACAACAATCACGAAAAAATTGCTGTATCTTTTTCGTGGTTGTGATGTTGCAGATGAAGCAGCAGAGGTCTGTCTTGTGGATGAAGTACCAAAAATCTAACTTATCGAATGAGAGATTGTAACGTAAAAGCTCCATAATATGATGTCACTGTCGACGTTCATAAATAAGAGGATGAACGGATGGATGAAGCGTTAACTCGGTGCCCGGACCCACGTAGCTGCTGAGCTTAATTTCTCCATCCGCTGCCCAACATAGCAATAAAAATTATGTCCAGCACTCATTCCATCTGATAGTGCTGACAAATTTCAAACTAAAAATGTAATGTAAGACAGGCACTGACATGAGTCACCTCTTTTGCATTCGTCATACTCTTTCTCCTAGCAGGACATGGAGGAGTGAAATGATCTCAACATGACGACAGTTAAGAAGCCCAAAAGCGCTACTTCCACACAAAGATCCAACTATAGAACAAAGCAAATTTAGATGCTGCCTGTGTGGTTCAAGTTTCCTGACAAAGTTTTATCTTTAAAAATTCAGACGGAGAACAAATGTGGTAGTTAATCTACTGTAGCGTATGTATTACTTCTTTCGGCAGTGACTGGCATAGTTCGTAGGTAGTACTAATATCAGCCAATCCGTTTCGCAATTAATTTGCGTATTATGCGAGGGATAAATGAAATATGATGTAGTGTGGACTGTGTTTCAGAAACACACAACGAGTTTTCCTTAATAAACTCGCAAAAAAGTCGCTGAAGTGGAGCTAAAAATGATACATCGCTGTCCCAGTACTGGTCGACCTAGCAGCCACAGGTCAAATTTACGTGCACACTTTGTCGACGATCAATAACTCTGGCGCTTGCGGATTTGTGGGTTAGAACGATGGAAAGAGTACTGTAGCTTCAGCCTGTCGGCTCACGTTGAAGGTAACCGAAAGGTATAGGAACGAACAGTTACAAGAAGGTTTGCCTTAAAAAAAAAAAGAAAAAAAAACTTTAGATGCCCAAAAGAAGCGCTACGGGTATTCACAAAGTGGATCGTTTCAGTTCTCTCGACTCTGTGACGTGGTCGCCTTCGTCAGAATAAACAGCGCGGCGGACTCGGAGAATCCAGCTGTGTGCCACGCGGGACCAACCTGTTCGTCTTCACGCAGTGGCGCCCTTGGCCGCGAAGTGCCGCTGGTTGCCTACTGCCAAGGCGGCCTATGAGAGGAAAAGTGGATCCTCCACTCCAGGGTGACAGCGGCGCCTGGAGCACCTCTCCAGCCGACGCGGGAGGTGAGCAGCGACGCGTCGCGCCCTCCTTAACGCGCAAGTTTGCCGCCAGGCGGCGCTCAGCACTCTCGGCTCTCACCAGTTCGTCCCAGTTACGCGGATCTCAGAGCTGTGATTAACAACAGTGGCTTGGCGGTGATAACCATATTTTTCAAATGGCCTCGTTTCCATAAATCTATGCACAGCTATAAACAGTCTCACATTTCAGGGCTCTGTTTAGGGTATCCCAGAGCGAATGGTGAGGATTCTTGGATATGACAGGAACGATAATTCGATAGAAAAATGTATAGTAAATACGTCATCTACAGAGCATACCTTAAGAGCTAAGAGTACTACATCATCGTTGATACTGTGGAGCAAACCTCTGCTAGTGAAAACTGTTTGGTGTCCACATTATGGGAGGAGTTAGTATGGACCAAAACCAGAAATTTTTTTGTAGTAAACACGGACTCTAAAACGGATATGTAAAGAGTTTTATCATTTGTTTGCAGAAGACGTACGTTTCACAGTAGTGGAAATGAACAACTGTTTATATCTTTTAAGGTATGCGCCTTAGAACAGCGTTTACTGGATACTTTTATCTTGTTTTGGTCCACACTATCACCTGCCAAATACGGGAAGCAAAGAGCTATCAGTAGAAGAGCTTCGTTTCAAAGTATCTAAGATGAAGAAATGCTCATAGCTATTAAGGTATGCATTTTAAGGCTCACATTTATTTTACATTTTTGCTTCGAATGATCGTTACTGTTAATTCCCTACTGGGACATATATATAATTTGCTTAGTATTATTGCCATTAAAATTCAGTTTTAGAAACCCATTAACGCTTTTCACTACAGAATTAACAGCATCATCTCTCCTTGTTTTCTCCCAAACATTTTGAATATTGACAGTGTGCCTTTTCCAAGAAGTCGCCTTTTATTGCGAAGATCATTCGTCCTTTCCTTGAATGTCCTGTTAGGTGTGAAGTTACTGAAATATATATTATAATCTATTGACTGAACTATTTTCTGTTATTTTTGATTACTTGTATAAATAATAAACATCATTTTAAAGCATTGTCTAGTTCTTTTGCTTCTGTTTTTCTATGGGTTGAAATATTCTTCAATAGTCTTTGTGTCCAAATATCTTTAGTTTGATATTTTCTTCATTTGCGGAAGAACATGATTCGGATCGGTAAGTAAATATTCAGCCAAAATTTTGTGTACATGAAACGACATTCGAGGATTAATCGTAAAATTTTAAGTACCTCGTCAGAAGAAAATAAGACGCAACCTCAAAGCCGGGAACTACTTAAAACGTTAAACTGTGAGCTATAATGGCCTGAAACACTCATATTTAAGTGAAATATGACCAATAAGTGAACAACAACACGATCTAACCGTTACCTTATACGCTACAGTGACCATGAACTTGGCGCAACAGAACAATGAAAGTGAGATTTAACATAATCTAAACAAAAATAATTTGAATGCATAACGACTGAAACAATTCTCAAGTAGATGCGCCCTGTCTGCCCTAATAAATCACTCCTAATGGGAATAGTTCATGCAATGAAAATGGACTTGCACACTCTATCCTACAATACCTAATTAACTTTATAGCTTAATATTGACTTCTTCGTCACCGCAAACACGTACCTTGAAGTTCCACTGTGACATGCACTTATCGTCTTAGCTGAAAGTTTCATTTAAAAATAACATTAACTCTTGTGTTACGTACGTTTCCAACACACAATGCAATAATCAATTTGTGGTGCAGCTCTTATTGTCTTCTTATTGAGTCTGTGCTTGCTACGAAAATGGAATGAGAAGTTCTGCCTCTTGCAAGACACCTTTTTTCTTTTATTTCACCAATACATATAAAAAATCTTTTTACCTGTCTCTACCCCCCCCCCCCCCAATCGCTCTCTCTCTCTATCTATCTCTCTCTGTCTCAGTACTCAACACACACACGCAACCCCACATAAACCATACACCGCTGACGCCAAATACAATTCAAACTCGCGCACCTCACCCAGCAAAACACGCTGCGAAACAAATTAACACCACACAGCCCCAACAACACGTAAAGGCAGCGAAAACTCTGCGTATGTTTTGAGAAATTGAAAAAGGTGCAGTACCAAGCGGCCATAGGTTAAGAAATGAGGCTATTTACTTCGTCAACAACACAGGCGAACGCACCACAACTTCATAACTGTAAGTTACACACAAAAAAGTGATACAGACCCATTTCCGTTCGTAAATGCATAAAAAGCCAAAAATAAATGACGTTTTACCGTTTGCAGATGACAAGTTGTATATTGTGTAGCAGAATAGCTACCAAAATTAATGGACAATAACATCATGTAAAGTATGTTAACTAATGCTTACATCCACATTTCGCCAACTAAGCTATAAATGGAAGTTTTACATAATGTTGCAAACAACACACATGTTAATATGTAACAACAATTTTACAGTTAAAAATGGAAACTGAACCCACTGACGATAACACGAAAGTGCTGAAACACGTGTGGGTGAAATAAAACAAAGTTTCTTGAATAAGGAGGAACTTCCCATCCCACACAATGGAATGTTAATATTTTTGTGTATTTTCCATTGTCTGATATCATACACTTTGGTATCATGCTATTCTGTATTTTATGTGTATTTTCCCTGATTCAATAATTGCACACCTTGCCAGTGTGTAAGTCTGTTTCTATTTGCGAGGAACGTGCTGTGTTGCCTACTAAATACGTATTCTTTGAGCAAATCAGGTTCTCTTTGAACGTTACGTTCAGCTGTTTACAATGTTTTTAAGTTCACATCCAACAGGTTTGATGGTTGACAACATCGATTTTTTGTATTTGTGTACTTGTTTTTCATAGTATGAGTGTCCCTAGTGGCTATCTCTCATTCAGCCACTCCACTCCTAGCGAAATATATTTATCTGATATGTAATATTTGGGCGTCTTTTAACTCGCAACCATGCAACTTTGCAACCAGGCTATTAAAGCGTTCAAATGAACGTTGCATTGATTAACTATATTTGGATATCCTTAATTAATATGTCACGAAGCCTGCCATTTTACGATTTTTCTTCTTGATGCAATTCTCATAAGGGCCTACGGTGGACAAACAAGAAATGTCAAAACTGGTCTTGTCAGGCCCTAACACAGATGCAAATTTGGGCAATGGATGGCCAACAAGATTACTGAAAGATTGAATCATGTCCTGCAAATCAGTCGTCATCGAAGACATCTTTGTAATAACTATGTAATTTATCGTTTGTTCCCTATAATCTTACTCTTTCTTGTGTATAGTCTTGTTCAAGTTTTTGTCTATTTTTGCCAATTCTTGTATCAATCACCAATGAAGGCTCCTCTAACTTTGTGTTCCCTGTGACCATATTTGTTTTCTGTAGCTTTGTTTACTTTCGAAGTATCATGTTCATTTGTGTATAATATTGTTGGTCCTTGTACCATCTTGTTCATTTTTCTTTAATTTTGTTTCCTTTCCAATTATCCTGTTCATTGTTGTATGACCTTGTTCACTGTTGTATGATTTTGTTCACTTGCTCAGCACCTCGCTCATATTTGTATGATACTGTTCATTTTTGTTCACGTCTGTTTATTTATTTATGATATTATTCAGTTCTTTTGTGAAATCTTTTTATTTTTGTGCTTAATCGTAGTTGGAGGTCCCCTTCTGGTAAATATGCATAGTGTTGTGTGTTCCTCATAACATTGTTTATCTTGTGTAAATATGAGTTAGCAGTTATGGTCTATTCCTAGTCACTGTTTAAATTGGGACAGCTCTCCTTGTGGAAGGACAGTCCCAGCCCATTTATTTTGTACAGCTATTTGGTGACGAAACGGCTTCATATGTACCGTTTCATTATTATCATTTTGATAAATCTTGCGTACAAGCAAATTTTGACTCTCATGCTGTACATTTAACAGGTCAGCGGACCAGTAACCTTTAGAGGAGAAATTGAATGAATTGTTGATTTATTCGTTGGTGTGCACCCTTTCCGATCGTTGTGGTTTTTTTTTCCTTTTGTTTCTAACCTATCTGAGTATGTAGGCAATTGAATGGCTGCGTGAGGCAACCACAGATGCGTGAGTAGGAAAGTACTAGTGCCAATTCAACTTCATAGGCAAATTTGGCAAGCATGAGAGGCTAAGCGATGAGCCAAAGATATGTGATGGGCTAGAATATTGGTCAACCGTAGTTGGCTGCAGCCACCAGGTCTCCCCCATCCCTCCACTTCTTGTTTAAAATTGTAGCCGTTTCCTCGGCTTGTGGCATGACAGACATTTGGTCTGCGGCGTAGTAGATAAGCAGTCACTCTGTTGGAACGTCTTCCACGTTTTGTGCATTCAAATACCAAAATGAATTATTTAGTTATAGGAAAATATAATTCCGTGGCTTGCAGTGTTATTGACGTTATGGGAGTGAGGTGACGTCGCTCAGTTTTGGTCATTTCCACAAATCCTGAGTGGAGAATGTAGACTGATGATGATCATTTTGTGCTAGCTCGAGCCACCGATATTCACCTGAGCATGGCATGCCATAGGCCGTCTCGGTCGTTACTTTTTGATCACTTGGTTGTAGAATCGTTGATATAGGACGAAACGTGCGTTTGTTCCATTTCTTAGGAACTTCCCTTTTTGATAAGCATGCCCGCATTTTTCTGTCAACGCCCCAAGTGTCACGGTTTTCATGACTATGAGGTGTTTTACCTTCCACAGTGGAATGTGTTGAATTTAATGCCAATTTGAGGCAGTCGGAGTTCCCTTCAGTGTTGGGTTCTTCACGTGCCACGTCTGTTCCCCACCACCCCATGTGGTTATGCCCTATTCATAGGAAGTCATGGTATTCTCTGTCCGGTCATACCTATTCGAGCCGCTGTTCCCCTCGATGATGGCGTTTGTGGAGACAACCATCGACCTAGAATAGGGAAAATTTGGTTCACCCAAAGAGACAACAGGTTTCCATCGGTGTCGTGCCCACTGTAGCCGTAACTGACGATATCGTTAGGCCAACACATAAAACGTTGGAGTGGTCGGCTGCGGAGCTCCTTTTTCAACAATGTACGATGAACGGTATGCTCAGAGACACTTGTGCAGAGAAGCCACGGATCACCATCTAACCTACTTTTATAGAGCAGACAATCATCCGAACTCCACGTTCTGTGAAGAGGGTGAACGTTAAGCTATTTAGCGCCTGGTGATACTTTCATTGCCTTTCTACCTCTTTCCGTGGATGCTCACAACAGCGCGTGAACATTGGAGTAGTTTCGCCAATTTCAAGATACTTGTTCACAGGCTCTGCGTAGTAATAATAATCTGCCCTTTGTCAAAGTCGATTATCTGAACGCGTTTCCACCTTTGCAGCCTATATCTTCGCTACGGTGATTCCCCGTCCGTGTCTGCTCCGCTTACATAATATTCTTAGCATGTCACATGCCCGGAATGCCACCAGGCGGCATCCATCGTCACGGTGGGCAGTGGTCATAATGTTCTGGCTTATCAGTGTACGCCCCATGGCTGGTTCCAACCAAAACAGAAGAGAAACGAAAAACACGTGTACCTGTCATACATGTCATCTGAGTGCAGATAGTACAGTCCTTGCCAATTTGACGCTAGTCACACTTTGTTTTTGAAAGCCATCCGTGTAGGAATTGCGACAGAAGCCGCACTGATTTAGGGGTCTTCTGTGCGCCTCCAAGAGAAGGAGCCTCTGAGCTGAGCCGGTCTCAGGATGCGAAGCGCCGCAACAGTCCTTGTGGCCAAGTTGGCGCTCGTCAAGTGCCCCCTCCCACCCTTTCCCCCTCACTCCTCATCGCGCCGCCACTCAACTTCTTTGCTATTACTAATTAAAACTTGGCCTGTTCGGTTCAGGCGAGGGCCTTCGCTCCGCCGCGGCGCCTCATCTCGTGTTTCAACCTGCCGAGGCTTCCCGCTGCTTGGCGTCAGGGCACACTGTGCGCTGGGTCTCCTCTCGCCACACGTAACACGCCCCCATAGGCTTAATCATACTTACTGCACCTAAAGTGATATGCAGAAAACTTTTCCACTCCTGATCTCAGAAGACAATCTAAGTAACTGCCTGCGTTTCCAGCCCTCTTCTGGCAGATAAGTGTATATATGTGCTATCACTTCAGATAGTTATACGCTACTTTTGTTAGAAAATATTCTGTTAGAAAAATGAGAATTCTTAAGCGAAACATAGCGAGGTGTTGCAGTGTTTCGCACACTGGGCTGACATTCGATGCAAGACGGTTCAAACCCGTGTCCGGTCAACCAGATTTAGGTTTTCCGTGATTTCCCTAAATCGGTTCAGGCAAATGACAGGACGGTTCCTTTGAAAAGGCATTGCCGACATCCTTTCGCATCCTTCAAATACGTCAAATGCCTCTGAGCACTATGGGACTTAATATCTGAGGTCATTAGTCCCCTAGAACTATAGAACTACTTAAACCTAACTAACCTAAGGACATTACACACATCCATGCCCGAGGCAGGGTTCTAATCTGCGACCGTAGCAGTCGCGCGGTTCCAGACTGAAGCGCCTGGAACCGCTAGGCCAGCACGACCGGCTCGCATCCTTCGATAATTCAGTGGGACCGATGAGTTAACTGTTTGGTCCCCTCCTTCGCATGAACGGACCAATCTTAAGCTAAATTTCTTTTACATATTTTGTCAAATCAAAATGAGCCAGCTTTATTTTTGATGCACATACCAAGAGTATTTTCCCTAAAATCAGAAGACACATTGAAACTGTATGGTGGTCACGTCATTTTCATATTTGCATCTCATCTACGTGCACGTCAGAGGGAGAGCAAGTTACGTTAATGTTACACAATATTTGGTCCTGTCGTGGTAGAGTCTTTGCCTCTGAGCAGTCTGATACATTCTTAGTCGAAGTATGGTCGGAGATGGACTTGTTCGATAGTGCTGTGTTGACTTGCGATTGTATCAGCTGGTTTAAGAAGGACTTATTGTAAAAGACAGCAATGATGAATATGATCTATATGCTGCAAGGTGAACTCAATATGAGTTTTGAATAATGTTATTATTTTTAAAGGGAAGACTGAGGTAACACTGCAGCACTGCGCACCTAATTTGTCGGAATGACTATTGTCAGCTACTTAACTTGCTCAGAGGTGAGACAAAGACCTGCCCACTTCCATGAATCATGGATTCACATATTAACTGATCAAGCTCTGCGACGTTTACAGAATATCTCTGTCAACTTTCTACCCTTTCTTAAATCATTGTTCACTTTGGTAAACACTGTGTTGTTCAGACCAATGTTATGTGTGAAGATCCTGCTAACTTTTCTACTCTGTCTTTTTGAATATGTATTTCATAAGAATAGTTACTCTCCCCACCCCACTGTTTTATCATTACGCATTAACACATGCAACAGTTTGAACATGTATTTAGACATAGAAATGTAGCTTATGCGGTACCTGATTATTGTTTGCCTCTATGCTTTCGAGAAATCTGCAACAACTGTCAATAGGCGAGGCAAGTGGAAATTTTATGTCAGATAATTGATTAACTTCAGTTGCGCATTTAACATAGACCAATTGCAGTTAGATCCGTTGCAGTTCAGTTCAAATTAGGTTTTGGTTCAATAGTTAGCATAGCAGTTTAAGTCGAATAACAGTTTTTGGGGACATAGATATTGGTAATATGTAGATTTTATTGAGTAACGAGAGGTAAAGTTGGGTTAAATTTCAGACAGAAACAAAACGTAGAGAGTAACTTACAAAACTTCTGATCATCCTAAAACGATGTCCCAGAACAGGACTGTAATTGGGAAGCTAATCCTTTTGGGGTAACTCTCTTACTTACTGCACTAGCCGGGTACTGTCCATGACTTTCCCTCACAACTTCAGGTCCTCAAATTCAGAGGAACTCACCAACATAATTTATGGGAGTAGCACTCCTGGAGGAAAGGCAATGCCGGAACAATCAGTTAATAACAGCTCAGAGTACTGTTAGCAGAATAAAGCTACACCTCTTCAGCAGATGAAGTAGGCTGATTTGAAGGTTCCAAGTTGTTTCTTCGTAGCTCAATGGGTAAGACAAGGGTTTGCGTTCCATTCCCGGTTGGGCAGCAAGTTTTGATCTGCCAGGAAGTTCAAGATCAACGTATACTCTCTAGAGTAGTGTAATCACTCTAGAACAAACCCATTCACAGTAAGAATAAATAACAATATTCGAGATGCTAAAAAGTGTTCCAGTATTGGAATGGCTTTCACTCTATTGGCAAGTAGAATTTACCATTCGGAGCGTAGTGGAGGGTACTTTGAGTGTGACTGTAACCTCCCCGTTTTCAACTTCTAGTCGCGTATGGTCGGTGGGAAAAACGATTGCCGGACTCCGTGACTTCATGGTCTATTCATGTGACGTATTCTCAAAACTTTAACAGCAGGTCACACCTCGATGCACAACGCCGCTATTCCAGCGTCTGCCACTGGAATTGACTGAGCATTCCAGCGATACTTCCGCTTCTATTAAACGAACCTGTAATGAAACATGCTCTCATTTTTCGGATCCCACGCATTTTTCTCTACCAGTCATACCCGATCTGCAATATCCAGATACTGATAGAACGAGTGTCCTTTAAGCTACTTTCGTTGTAGATGGACTACATTTCCCGCGGATTCTTGCAAAAAGTGTGAGTGGCACTTGTCTTACCTGGGATTTATTTTATTTGGTCGTTATACTTGATATAATTCAGTACGCATGTCCCTAGGTGTTTTATAGAGATAACTGTTTACAGAGATTGTTCTGAAATCGTGTAATCATACTGGGCATTTATGTCTTTGCATACGCAATACATTACAATCGTTTATGTTGAGGGTCAAGTCCCACTTGTTGCATCAAGCGCCGATCCTTTGCAGGTCCTCCTGTGTTTCGCTAGAAATCCAGGTTCATTCAAAGTTCTTAGCATTTCGGCAATAACTACAGACATTGAAAGCCCTTTTTTTTACGTTTCAGCTCTGAAAACTAATTTACTTGATACATCTACATCTACATCTACATCCATACTCCGCAAGCCACCTGACGGTGTGTGGCGGAGGGTACCCTGAGTACCTCTATCGGTTCTCCCTTCTATTCCAGTCTCGTATGGTACGTTCCAGAACGCCGCGCATAGAAACAGGATTCTTACCGAGCTCCATATATCGGGTTCTATTGGTGATAGAAAGGTATGGTCAAATGTTTTGGACACCCCTTGGGCTAGGGGCCATTCGTTTATCCAATAGAGAATCGTCTTAGTGTCACTACACTACAGCGTCGAAGTATGAATGTTATACACTTGCTACTGCTTAGGCAAACGGAGCGAATAGATTGGTTCTTTTTGCATTTCATGTGGTCTATTTTGGGAATTATGGGACTTCCGGAGGTGGTATTAGTTCAATGGTCGTTCCGCAGAAGACCAAAAAATGTTGTTTTGCCAATTTTTCGTACTAAAATAGATTCTAAGATACATTTGCGCAGCAAATGGATCAAATTTGTACTATCTCGAAGAACCTCGAAAATTTTCTCGCTGTCTTTACTCGTAGCACGCAAAGGTAAAAAGAACCGGTGGGAGGCGGATACGTGGCTTGTAAAATAACATATTACGAAGAAACATTTTGCAAAGTGTTTCCATAAATATCAGAAGGCTTCTGGGAATCCTACGTTGTAGTGCTAAGGCACGCGCAGAATTTTTCTGCACATAAAATACGGTCTGAGGAGTAAAACTAGTTTTCCGTTAGTTCAGTTTCATACAACTAAACAATCAAAATTTTACTGACCCATAATGTTAGTTTCTTATGAGTAACATGCCCTTCTGTGACAGGGATACGTAGGAAACCAGCGGAAAAATGGTGCTATCCGAGCACTGAAAAGGGTAATATGCTCCTGTTTAAAAGAATCTCAATTAAAAGTGTGGTACCACCTGCCTCATTCTACTTTCCTCAGTACTTTTGAAATTATTTCCGGAAATTTTGGTGTATGGACGTATTCATGCTTCCTTTTTTTCAGATGGGAACGTGTCAGTGGCAGTGGGACAGAGACGGGAAAGTAAAAATACTGGAAGATAGTGGAGATTGGTTGCGATATAGAAAGAGCGAAGGTGACAATGGCAGTGTGAGAGTAGGAGAGGGACACAGTGGAAGTGGAATATTTTTGACAGTGGCAGAACACTACTAGGAAAAGAGTGAAGGAGGTATTGCCAGTAAGAGAGTAACAAAGTGAAGGAGAAAGTGGAAGTGAGTGGGAGCTAGTGGTAATGAGAGACAAATCCTATGACACTACGAGGAAGAGAGAGACAGTAACATTGAGGAGACACAGTTGTAATGGGACAGGCCGGAAGAGACTGTGTATGTCAGACAGGAGACAGGGACAGCTAGAGAGACGCAAAGAGATAATGACAATGAGTTGGGATGAATTAGTGAGCTGGAATGGGCAAGTGGTAGTGGATGGATATGAGAGACTTACAGCGATGCTCTTATTCGTGTGAGTGTGTTACATTTTTGGGAGCATGTTAAAAAGACAGCGAATCTCTTCACATGCTAAAATTTTTAAACTTGCTGAGGAAGGTAGATGAGGCAGTTGGTAGATTATTTTTCAGTCAGAAACCTTTATGCAGGATCACATCCGCGTCTTTTGTGCTCCAGTAGGAGCATTATCTGTTGGTCGTATTTATACGACTACATGGATGCAAGAGATTTTTTAAAATTTTTTTATGTGTAGTTGCGATCAGTAAAGGCCATGTTCTGATGCATCTAGAAGAAACGTAGTGACTACCTGTTGTTAGAAGTAAAAGCAGTGCACCAAGTTTAGAAATTATTAGCAATAATGTACACGTGCAATGCAGATTATTTTCGATTCTAATTATATGCACATTCCATTTATGTCTTCCAGTCTCATTTTAACACAATTATTACCGATAAAAACTGGTTATTAAATTCATCAAAGAAAACTCTTACGATAAAAGACTGGTGTAAATTCTGCATCTCAGGAACTTGAATTACTGTATCTTTACCGCGATCATGTCACATTTCAACAAGAAAACTTAATAATGCAACAGAAAACAGGAACAAATTATGCCGAAATAAAAGATGTACAGCTAGTCTCCAAATTAATGCGGTCAGAGATGCTGGTAAACCTTACGGGATGGAAGGTCGTGGTCCAAGAAACTCTTCTGTTGCTGACGTTTCATCCAGGAATTCGCTGGACATCCTCAAAGACGCTCTTCCACTGAGACTTGCCAACTGAAAGGTGGGACGAACGAAAGTGACATAAATACTGTAGGAAAGGGGGCATGGTCGTTGTCAGACATAAAACTTTACTATCGCTTGTCGTTTTGTCAAAGATAAAACTCTCTAGCAATTGTACAGAGCTACTGTCGGTGTGTCGCTAAGATGCCTCTTGTAACACGAGCGGGGATACCAATGGGGAGGGAGTTGGGGTGGGGGGGGGGGGCGTCCCTTAAACCAGAATGTCGCTTAGACCGTGCGCCCCCTCTACACCCCGTACCTGATGCTTCCTCGGCGGTCGTATTGTTCTCCACAATGCTGGTGGCATGCCTGAAATTATCTAAATATGCAAGCGGGTTTAGGGGAGCCACTCACCATTAAACATAACACTGTCATACATCTGGTATGAACAACAAAATTCTGAGACGATAAGAAGATCGCATGTGGCACTGTTTACACTCTAAGTCGTAAATGTTGATGGGAATTCACATTCTTGATGGTTATCTGTCCACAAATGTCATTTGGACGAGTGTACGCGCAACCGACAAGACGCGGGGGATCGTTGATGATGCCAAGCTGAACATTCGAACGAAAGTTTTTACGCTCATCACGCATACACAGATATCTGGTATCAGTCCTCCTTTACACCTGTAATAATATAAGACTGTTCACAACGTTTAATTTTCATTTCTCAGGTCTCACTCGTACAAGCGTGCGACTAACCGTCGCAGCATGGCTGATTGTTAATGATGCGGAATGTAATGACCAAACGCACATTGCCACGCTCGCTACAAGACTCTGGCAGTTGAATGCCCACTTTTGTGGTAAACTATATTACTGAATCACCGAGTTTCATTCTGGGATGCTGTACGGTACGACACGCAGCGGGTGGATATACAAATACATTATAAGCGGCACTGCTCATATTTAATTTCTTCTTTACTCACTTTTCTCTGAATCCACTTCCATATCTCATTACTTCACTGCTACAGCACTTGTAGCAACATCTGAACTTCCACAGTAATGCCTCTCACATGTACAGCACCCACAGCACAACATAACAGCTCCGTGTCAGCTGCTCGACGCTGAAAAACACGCGGCCACTCGCAAAGATACTCCGCAACCAAGCCAGCGATATGACAATACGCTTAGATTCTTTCCTATTAAAATTATACTGATGCTTGTAAATTTCAGTGTCTTCTCTACATAGTCGTGGACAATAATTTGACGTTGTAGAGAAAATTTTAGTTTCAGGAAACTTCGTGGTTTCCTGACTGAAGATCATGCTCTGCTACAGTAGATTTCTCCATTTTTCCTAGTCGGCAGAGACTTCTGGGCTCTTTTAGCACTGTATTTACGCGCCTCTCGACCCGACAAGACGCCTCCTGAGACGCGGCAAGGTAGGAGTAGGCAAAATGCAACAGGAAATAACCATATTAATGTGTTAATAGTAAATTGCAGGGGTGTCCATAGAAAGGTCCCAGAAATGTTCCAATTAATAAACGGTCACAATGTCCACATAGTGCTAGGGACAGAAAGTTGGCTGTAACCAGATGTAAATAGTAATGAAATATTAAACTCAGATTGGAATGTATACCACAGAGACAGGCTGGACAGTGAAGGCGGAGGCTTGTTTATAGCGATATAAAGTGCAATAGTATCGAAGGAAATTGACGGAGATCCGAAATGTGAAATAATTTGGGTGAAGGTCACGGTTAAAGCAGGCTCAGACATGGTAATTGAATGTCTCTACAGGCTCCCTGCCTCAGCAGCTGTTGTGGCTGAGCACATGAAGGATAATTCGGAAAATATTTCGAGTAGACTTCCCCACCATGTTATAGTTCTGAGTGGAGATTTTAATTTGCCGGATATAGACTGCGAGGGTCAAACGTTCATAAAAGGTGGCAGGGGCAAAGAGTCCAGTGAAATTGTTTTATGCGCTTTATCTGAAAACTACCTTGAGCAGATAAACAGAGAATCGACTCGCGGCGATAAAATATTAGACCTTCTGGTGATAAACAGACCTGAATTATTTGAAACTGTTAACTCAGAACAGGGAATCAGCGATCATGATTTCTGCCGTAAATAGAAATATTATAAATTGTAGGAAGATTTTTCGGTTTAGTAAAACTAACAAAAAGCAGATTTAAGAGTACCTGACGGCTTAACACAAGTACAGATAATGTTGACGATCAGTGGAAAAAGTTCAAAACCATCGTACAATATGCGTTTGATGAGTATGTGCCAAGCAAGATCGTAAGAGATTGGACAGAGCCACCGTGGTACAACAACAGAGTTAGAAAACTGCTGCGGAAGCAAAGGTAACTTCACAGCAAACATAAACATAGCCAAAACCTTGCAGACAAACAAAAATTACGCAAAGCGAAATGTAGTGTGAGGAGGGCTATGCGAGAGGCGTTCAGTGAATTCGAAAGTAAAGTTCTATGTACTGACTTGGCAGAAAATCCTAAGAAACTTTGGTTTTATGTCAAAGCAGTAAGTGGATCAAAACAAAATGTCCAGACACTCTGTGACCAAAATGGTACTGAAACAGAGGATGACAGACTAAAGACCGAATTACTAAATGTCTTTTTCCAAAGCTGTTTCACAGAGGAAGACTGCACTGTAGTTCATTTTCTAGATTGTCGCACAGATGACAGAATGGTAGATATCGAAATAGACGACCGAGGGATAGAAAAACAATTAAAATCGCTCAAAAGAGGATACAAGTTCCATTTTACACAGAGTACGCGGAGGAACTTGCCCCCCTTCTTGCAGCGGTGTAGCGTAGGTCTATAGAAGAACATAGCGTTCCAAAGGATTGGGAAAGGGCACAGGTCATCACGGTTTTCATGAAGGGACGTCGAACATATGTGCAGAACTATAGACCCATACCTCTAACGTCGATCAGTTTTAGAATTTTGGAACACGTATTATGTTCGAATATAATGACTTTTCTGGAGACTAGGAATCTACTCTGTAGGAATCAGCATCGGTTTCGAAAAAGACGCTTGTGTAAAACCCAGCTCTCGCTATTCGTCCACAAGACTCAGAGAGCCATAGACACGGGTTCCCAGGTAGATGCCGTGTTTCTTGACTTCCGCAAGGCGTTCGATACAGTTCCTCACAGTAGTTTAATAAACAAACTAAGAGCATATGGACTATCAGACAAATTGTGTGATTAGATTGAAGAGTTCCTAGATAACAGAACGCAGCATGTCATTCTCAATAGAGAGAAGTCTTTTGAAGTAAGAGTGAATTCAGGTGTGCCGCAGGGGAGTGTCGTAGGACCGTTGCTATTCACAATATACGATAAATGACCTTGTGGATGAAATCGGAAAGTCACTGAGGCTTTTCGCGGATAAAGCTGTGGTATATCGAAGGGTTGTAACAATGGAAAATTGTACTGAAATGCAGGAGGATCTACAGTAAATTGCTCCATGGTGCAGTGAATGACAATTAAATCTCAATGTAGACAAGTGTAATGTGCTGCGAAAACAGAAATACCCCTCATCATTTAACTACAATATCGCTGGTCAGCAGCTAGAAGCAGTTAATTCCATAAATTATCTGCGAGTACACATTAGGAGTGATTTAAAATGGAATGATAATATCAAGTTGATCGTCGGTAAAGCAGATGCCAGACTCAGATTCATTGGATGAATCCTAAGGAAATACAAGTGAAATGGGTTACAGTACGCTTGTTCGCCCACTGCTTGAATACTGCTCAGCAGTGTAGTATCCGTATCAGATAGGGTTGATAGAAGAGATAGCGAAGATCCAACGAAGAGCTGCGCGCTTCGTTACAGGATCATTTAGTAATCGCGAAAGCGGTACGGAGATGATAGGTAAACTCCAGTGGAAGACACTGCAGGAGAGACGCTCAATAGCTCGATACGTGCTTTGTTGAAGTTTCAAGAACATACCTTCACCGAGCAATCAAGCAGTATATTGCTCTCTCCTACGTATACCTCGCGAAGACACCATGAGGATCAAAGCAGAGAGATTAGAGCCCACACAGAGGCATACCGACAATCCTTCTTTCCACTAATAATACGAGACTTGAATAGAAGGGAGAATCGATCGAGGTACTCAAGGTACCCTCCGCCACATACCGTCAGGTGGCTTGCGGAATATTGATGTAGATGTAGTTCCAATATAAACTTTACCACACGTACACGCAATTTTGTTTACAAGACATGTCGACAGAGGAGGTCGCTTATCCTTCACAGATCGGAATCTTGGCTTGTTCTCTTTGTTGGTCTAAAGTCCGGTCTGATGTCATATTTGTGTGAAATCTTACCCATATGATCCGTTACTGTTTTAATAAAAGGGAGAGAAACTGTGTTTTTCCGTCGTTCTGATTCACCCTTGTCCTTCAGTCTTCTGTTCCTTGGTCGCAAAATTCTATGTACCTCTATCCCTCATTAACCTTTTTTATGGAATGCATGTTTCAGATGTTTTATTTTAGCGTCCAGGTGTTCCGATGTGCATATTCCTTAGGATTAGTCGACAAGAATTTTAATGACCCATGTACGTGGGGTAAAGCCATAACTCTCAGAAGCAAATATTATCAGAATGTACTCACCGCGAGAAACAGTGGTATGATCCGCTCTAACTTGGGAAATGTGGAAATACGTGTCTCCAAAGTCGAAATCATAGCATTACTGTTACCTTCTGATGGCTCAGCATGGTTCAAATGGCTCTGAGCACTATGGGACATAACATCTGAGGTCATCAGTCCCCTAGAACTTAGAACTACTTAAACTGACTAACCTAAGGATATCACACACATCCATGCCTGAGGCAGGATTCGAACCTACGACCGTAGCGGTCGTGCGGTTTCAGACTGAACGCCACACCGCCCGGCTGATGGTTTAGAAAATGGTACAGTTTTCAGTAATTATTAATTGATAAATGCACTTATGGACAAAACGTGATTACCGCTGCCCACAACGAGACTGACTCCCTCCTGGTGGCTTTGCGATCACGTGACGCAGCAGGGTAACTTAAATAGAGGAGCAGAGAACAATGGTTAATCATTATAGGAACAGTAGTGGGGAAATCCAATGACTTCAGGTACTTCGACAAAGAGCAGATTGCCTAGGCGTGGCGCCTGGGAAACAGCAGTTCGGAAACGGAGAAGCTGGCAGGCCCCTGAAGTGTCACTGTCAAAAATTCAGTTCCACTTTCGTGGGATTTGACCTAGAAATCGGAGGCACTATAACAGGTGCGGCATAACTGAACATTTTGCGGACCATCTGCTTCCTTCTTGATTGATGTCTTCCTGATGTCTTCCCTAATAGGGATGCGACTTTCCAGCAAGATAACCATCCGCCTCACAAAGCATGAAAGTCGAACGTTGGTTTGATAAGAATGATAGTGATCTCATATTGATATATTGGCCTCCAGATTCGCCTGATTTGAGAGCGATGGTACACATGTGAGACACTACTGCGCTCCAGTTTCGTGCCCACTAACCACCAGCCCATAGTTTACGGTACTTCGGCAGACGCTGATGGCACAAACTTCTGAAAACTTTCAAAGGACATGTCAAGTCTATGCTAAGCTGTCGTACTGCTTTCCGAAGGTGGCCCAACATGCTATTAATAAAATGCTCATTATGTTTTGGTACATCGGTGTAGATTAAAAGACGTTGGAGGTCCTACTGTTTGCGACCAGTAAACGAAATTTTCTGATGGGGAAAGGCAGGAGGAGTCATATGGTAGAAAGTGTTCCCAGTTCGTGTTCCATAACAAGACTTATACATATTTCTTCTTAACCGCTGGGCAAAGGACGTTTTAAGTATTGCATTTCGCGAACAGACACTCGTAGCCCTGCACAGGTCAAAAACAAAACTGTCTCTTCGCGTCGTTAATCGTGACTGGGAGCGCCTTTAGACGACACGCTAGTACCATCACGTTCACCACCTATGTCAATCACTGCATCAATGTTACAGTCAGATGCTAGGATAAAATAATCTTTTAGATCCACCAGCAGAAAAGTTACTCACATCATTGGAATAGAGATCAACATAAACACCATATCCGACCTGTTTATTGCTCATGAAAACCACACATTGCATGTTGTACACCACACAGCGAGACCTTCAGAGGTGGTGATCCAGACTGCTGTACACACCATTACCTCTAATACCCAATAACATGTCCTCTTGCGCTGATCCATTCCTGTATTCGCCGTGGCATACTATCCACAAGTTCATCAAGGCACTGTTGGTCCAGATTGTCCAACTCCTGAACTGCGATTCGGCGTAAATATCTCAGAGTGGTTGGTTGGTCACGTCGTCCATAAACAGCCCTTTTGAATCTATCCCAGCGATGTTGGATAGGGTTCACGTCTGGAGAACATGCTGCCCACTCTGGTCGAGCGATGACGTTATCCTGAAGGAAGCCATTTACAAGATGTGGGTGCGAACTGTAGTTCATGAAGACGGATGCCTCGCCTATATGCCGCCGATATGGTTGCACTGGAATTCACGTATCATGCAGCCGTTACGGTGCTTTCCATGACCACCAGTGGCGTATGTCGGCCCTACATAATGCCACCCCAATACCGCGGGGAATCCCCACCTTGCTGCACTAGCTGGACAGTGTGTCTAAGGCGTCCAGCCTGACCGGGTTGCCTCCAAACACGGCATATGCTACACTCATCGATGAAGAGAACGTGGAACCAATCCTGAGGGGTCCATTCGGCACGTTGTTAGGCCCATCTGTACCGCGCTGCATGGTGTCGTGGTTGCAAAGGTGGACCTCGCCGTGGACGTCGAAAGTGATGTGGCGCATCATGCAGCTTAGTGCACGCAGTTTGAATCGTAACTGCAGGTGCACGAAGAGCATTATTCAACATGGTGACGTTGCTGTCAGGGTTCCTTGGAGCCGTAATCCGTAGGTAGCGGTCATCCACTGCCGTAGTAGTCCTTGGGCGGCCTGAGGCATTCGTGTCAATGATAGTTCCTGGTTTCTGGTATCTCCTCCATGTACAAACAACATCGCTTTGGTTCACTCCAAGATGTTTGGATGCTTCCCTTCCTGGCACGAAGTAACAATGCGGACGCGATCAAATCGCGCTATTGACCGTCTAGGCAAGGTTGAACTACAGACAATATTAGCCGTGTACCTCCTTCCGGGTGGAATGATTTACACTGATCGGCTGTCGGACCTGCTCATGCATGGTAGTTTACGTCTTTAGGCGGGTATAGTGACGTCTCTGAACAGTCGAAGGGACTGTGTCTGTGATACAATATCTACAGTCAACGTCTATCTTAAGGAATTCTGGGAACTGTTTTTGGAGAGTGTAGTTCCCTTCTGAGACTTCTACGTAGGTTTGTAGTCTCCTGATATTCTGAATGATTGCCTCTTCTGTCGTTCTGTCATACAGCATTATTTCTCAAGTCAGTTGTAGTAGTCGTGTATTATTCAAAACGTTCTTCTCTAAACCTTACTTGCCAACAGGACTACCTACCACTTTCCTCTCCCTTAAATCCATTACTGTTTCGTAGGTCCTTATACCAATAACACTAAATACATACCTGACCTAGGAAAAATATTGAATGTTTATCTCCTAGGCCTTAAACCTCAGAGGTTAATCGTTACCATTTCACACACACCCTCCTATTTATCGTTTGATACCTTTCTCCTCACTCTCTCTTTCCAGTCTACATCTCCTGTCCTTGGAATAATTTCTGGACTCCCTTGAAAAGGTTTTAACCCCCCGACATGCACAATTCTCGTTCTTTTTCTTAAAATACATCATATTCGACGTTGACTGTATAACATATTTATTATTACGATTGCAATTCCGGCCTTATGGTAATTTTCAAGTAACTATACAAAAATTACTTTATGTGAGAATATAAGGTTATCTGACATGAGTACATGTCGTCGTCAAAAGGCAGCCTTTTGATTGTGAGAGTCCCACAAGTTGCGATGAGTACGACACAGTCAAAAGGCTGCATTTTGTTGACAACATGTACTCATGTCAGATAGTCTTACATTCTGACAGGATGTAACTTTTGTATAGTTACTTGAAATGGCCCCAAGGCCGAAACTGCAATCGAAATAATAAATATTTTATACCGTCAAATGAGACTATGATGTCTTTTAAGAAATAATGTATGACTGTGAATCCCAACCATGAGAAATTAATCAAATTCTCGTTATCGTCAGCAACTGAATCTTATTTACTGGTGACAGAGTCTCTACCAATTGGTATGGCCCTGATACTTTGCAAAAAATGCTCTTTATCTTTCCCGAGACTCTAACTCGGGAACTTTGCCTTTCGCGGGCAAGTGCTCTACCAACTGAGCTACCCATGCACGACTCGAGCCCCGTCCTCACAGCTTTAATTCCGCCAGTACCTCGTCTCCTACCTTCCAAACTTCACAGAAGCTCTCCTGGCAACCTTGCAGAACTAGCACTCCTGGAAGAAAGGATATTGCGGAGACATAGCTTAGCCACAGCCAACATATCAGTGCACACTCTGTTGTAAAGTGAAAATGTCATCCTAGAAACATCCCCCAGCCTATGGCTAAGCCATGTCTCCGCAATATCCTTTCTTCCAGGAGTGCTAATTCTGCAAGGTTCGCAGGAGAGCTTCCGTGAAGTTTGGAAGGTAGGAGACGAGGTACTGGCGGAATTAAAGCTGTGAGGCCGGGGCGTGAGTCGTGCTTGGGTTGCTCAGCTAGTAGAGCACTTGCCCGCAAAATGTAAAGGTCCCGATTTGTAGTCTCAGTCCGGCACACAGTTTCAATCTGACAGGAAATTTCGTTATGTTGTGTTTCGTTTCTCCTGGTGGGATGATTAATTGAATTATGTCGTTCTCTTCTGTGAATTTTGTTTTGTATAAGATGACACCTTTACACAAATGAACCAGACTTTCAGAAGAAGACCTAGAGATGTCAAAAAGTTTCTTGCTGAGTGAAAAGAAACACTGTTTTACGTAAGAAAGAGCTCGAGAAAATTTTAAATCCCGAAAACTGATAAACCGAAGGTTCTAACCTGAGGAAAATAATTTCCTCAAAACCATGTCAATCATTTTCGTTGAAGCTGTACAACACATTCACGAACACAACAGTATTGTTGCACGAAACTGCAATCAGTATCAGTTTTGACAAAATCTGTCTGAATGACTGTATAATTCCCTGTTTTGTGAAGATGAATGTAAACAGCATGTCACTTGCAGCATAAGCAGACATAAGAAAAACGGGAATTGTTCGGCCAGAAGAAATTCTTTTCCTATGTCCTGAAAAACAGCAGCTTAACGTTCATTTATATGAAACACACAATGAATCACCTAATGACATAAAAACATCAGCCTCTACTATGACGTCACAAAAGAAAGCATATCGTACACAGAAACAGTAAGGGAAAGTGAGACAGAAACGAAGCAAAAAGCTGAATCACCTCATGAAATCCACCACACCAATGAATAAAGAAGAGAGGTTGGATGCCCAACATAAATTCCATGACAGAGTTGTAAGTTTAACCGACATAGTGTTTACAAAGAAAGAAAGTGAATTACTTGAAAAGGGGGAAGGGAGGGCAAATAAAACTTAGTCTGAAACAAGTCAGATGTAATAATAGAAAACTTGATCACAGAAACAGAACGCTTAACATAAAAACAAAAAAAGGTGGAAAATAGAAGTTTCGCTCGCCAACTTGACAAGGGGAGCGAAGAGATAAAACACCTAATCAAGCAGAAGAAGCACGCCGTATCAATACAAAAAAAAAAAAAAATTAAATAAAATAACAGCGAAAATTCATTCAGAAAATTATACAAAAAACTACAAGAACAAAATACAGTCATCACGAAGCCACGTAAAGGGTATACCATAGTGGTTGTGAGCGAGGGAGGAGTCATCACAAAATAGAAAAATTCACAGAAGAGAACGACATCATTGAATCATTCATCCCACCAGGAGGGACGAAACACAACATACTGCTGCCTCGGAGTGTAGCGGCAGTGGGGAGTCTGGTGCGTCGCAAGGTACACCCCAGTTGTTACATGCTTCACCCACTGTCCCTGCTGTCGAGACATCTTCGCGGGTACCGGGCGCGGTTAGGCCACCCTCTCCCCAAGGCGAGTGGCGGGTTCAGCGGCGTTCGCGGCGCACGAGGCGGAGGGTCAATGTGGAGGCTGGCCGTGTGGCATCGCCCGCTCTGCCTGTGAGTGGACATGTGGCTGCTCCTTCAGCAAGGTCCGACCAGGCACACGGGGGGAGGGGTTTATTAGTTATTGGGAGCTCCAACGTTAGGCGTGTGATGGAGTCCCTTAGGGAAACAGCGGAAAGGTCGGGGAAGAAGGCCAGTGTTCACTCTGTCTGCTTGCCGGGGGGTCTCATCCGAGATGTGGAGGAGGCCCTACCGGCGGCGATAGAGAGCACTGGGTGCACCCGACTGCAAATTGTTGCTCATGTCGGCAGCAATGACTCCTGCCGTCTGGGTTCAGAGGTCATCCTCAGTTCGTACAGACGGTTGGCGGAGTTGGTGAAGGCGGAAAGCCTCGCTCACGGGGTGGAATCAGAGCTAACTATTTGTAGTATCGTTCCCAGAACCGATCGCGGTCCTCTGGTTTGGAGCCGAGTGGAAGGCTTAAACGAGAGGCTCAGACGATTCTGCGGAGAGCTGGGGTGCAAATTGCTCGACCTCCGCTATCGGGTGGAGAAATGTAGGGTCCCCCTGAATAGGTCAGGCGTGCAATACACGCCGGAAGCGGCTACGAGGCTAGCGGAGTACGTGTGGAGTGCACATGGGGGTTTTTTTAGGTTAGAGAATGCCCTCCCTAGGCCCGACAAGACGCCTCCTGAGACGCGGCAAGGCAGGAGTAGGCAAAATGCAACAGGGAATAACAATATTAATGTGCTAATAGTAAACTGTAGGAGCGTCTATAGAAAGGTCCCAGAACTGCTCTCATTAATAAACGGTCACACGCCCGTATAGTACTAGGGACAGAAAGTTGGCTGAAACCACATGTAAACAGTAATGAAATCCTAAACTCAGATTGGAATGTATACCGCAGACTGGACAGTGAAGGGCGAGGCGTGTTTATAGCGATAAGAAGTGCAGTAGTATCGAAGGAAATTGACGGAGATTCGAATTGTGAAATGATTTGGGTGAAGGTCACGGTTAAAGCAGGCTCAGACATGGGAATTGGATGTCTCTATAGGCCCCCGGGCTCAGCAGCTGTTGTGGCTATCCGGCAAATTAAAATCTCCACCCAGAACTATAACATGGTGAGGAAATCTACTCGAAATATTTTCCAAATTATTCTTCAGGTGCTGACACCTGAAGAATAATTTGGAAAATATTTCGAGTAGATTTCCTCACCATGTTATAGTTCTGGGTGGAGATTTTAATTTGCCGGATATAGACTGGGAGACTCAGACGTTCATAACGGGTGGCAGGGACAAAGAATCCAGTGAAATATTTTTAAGTGCTATATCTGAAAACTACCTTGAGCAGTTAAACATAGAACCGACTCGTGGCGATAACATATTAGACCTTCTGGTGACAAACAGACACGAACAATTTGAATCAGTTGATGCAGAACAGGGAATCAGCGATCATAAAGTTGTTACTGCATCGATGATTTCAGCCGTAAATAGAAATATTAAAAAAGGTAGGAAGATTTTTCTGTTTAGCAAAAGTGACAAAAAGCAGATTACACAGTACCTGACGGCTCAACACAAAAGTTTTGTCTCAAGTACACATAGTGTTAAGGATCAGTGGACAAATTTCAAAACCATCGTACAATATGCGTTAGATGAGTATGTGCCAAGCAAGATCGTAAGAGATGGGAAAGAGCCACCGTGGTACAACAACCGAGTTAGAAAACTGCTGCGGAAGCAAAGGGAACTTCACAGCAAACATAAACATAGCCAAAGCCATGCAGACAAACAAAAATTACGCAAAGCGAAATGTAGTGTGAGGAGGGCTATGTGAGAGGCTTTCAATGAATTCGAAAGTAAAGTACTGACTTGGCAGAAAGTCCTAAGAAATTTTGGTCCTATGTCAAAGCGGTAGGTGGATCAAAACAAAATGTCCAGACACTCTGTGACCAAAATGGCACTGAAACAGAGGATGACAGACTAAAGGCCGAAATACTAAATGTCTTCTGCCAAAGCTGTTTCACAGAGGAAGACTGCACTGTGCTTCCTTCTCTAGATTGTCGCACAGTTGACAAAATGGTAGATATGGAAATAGACGACAGAGGGATAGAGAAACAATTAAAATCGCTCAAAAGAGGAAAGGCCGCTGGTCCTGATGGGATACCAGTTTGATTTTACACAGAGTACGCGAAGGAACTTCCCCCTTCTTGCAGCGGTGTACCGTAGGTCTCTAGAAGAGCGAAGCGTTCGAAAGGATGGGAAAAGGGCACAGGTCATCCCCGTTTTCAAGAAGGGACGTCGAACAGATGTGCAGAACTAATGACCTATATCTCTAACGTCGATCAGTTGTAGAATTTTGGAACACGTTTTATGTTCGAGTATAATGTCTTTTCTGGAGACTAGAAATCTACTCTGTAGGAATCAGCATGGGTTTCGAAAAATACGGTCGTGTGAAACCCAGCTCGCGCTATTCGTCCACGAGACTCAGAGGGCCTTAGACAAGGGTTCACAGGTAGATGCCGTGTTTCTTGACCTCCGCAAGGCGTTTGACACAGTTCCCCACAGTCGTTTAATGAACAAAGTAAGATCATACGGACTATCAGATCAATTGTGTGATTGGATTGAGGAGTTCCTAGATAACAGAACGCAGCATGTCATTCTCAATGGAGAGAAGTCTTCCGAAGTAAGAGTGATTTCAGGTGTGCCGCAGGGGAGCGTCATAGGACCGTTGCTATTCACAATATACATAAATGACCTGGTGGGTGACATCGGAAGTTCACTGAGGCTTTTTCCAGATGATACTGTGGTGTATCGAGAGGTTGTAACAATGAAAAATTGTACTGAAATGCAGGAGGATCTGCAGCGAATTGACGTATGGTGCACGGAATGGCAATTGAATCTCAATGTAGACAAGTGTAATGTGATGGGAATACATAGAAAGATAGCTCCCTTATCATTTAGCTACAAAATAGCAGGTCAGCAACTGGAAGCAGTTAATTCCATAAATTATCTGGGAGTACACATTAGGATTGATTTAAAATGGAATGATCATATAAAGTTGATCGTCGGTAAAGCAGATGCCAGACTGAGATGCATTGGAAGAATCCTAAGGAAATGCAATCCGACAACAAAGGAAGCAGGTTACAGTATGCTTGTTCGCCCACTGCTTGAATACTGCTCAGCAGTGTGGGATCCGCACCAGATAGGGTTGATAGAAGAGATAGAGAAGATCCAACGGTGAGCAGCGCGCTTCGTTACAGGATCATTTAGTAGTCGCTAAAGCGTTACGGAGAGGATAGATAAACTCCAGTGGAAGACTCTGCAGGAGAGACGCTCAGTAGCTCGGTACGGGCTTTTGTTAAAGTTTCGAGAACATACCTTCACCGAAGAGTCAAGCAGTATATTGCTCCCTCCTATGTATATCTCGCGAAGAAACCATGAGGATAAAATCAGAGAGATTAGAGCCCACACAGAAGCATACCGACAATCCTTCTTTCCACGTACAATACGAGACTGGAATAGAAGGGAGAACCGATAGAGGTACTCAGGGTACCCTCGGCCACACACCGTCAGGTTGCTTGCGGAGTATGGATGTAGATGTAGACACAGAAACTTCTAAAATCGCTCAAAATTACCATTAAAATCTCGAGAAAGATACATAACATAGTAAAATCCCGAAGTATCTTACAGAAACACACTATGCAATGTAATTGAAGGATTACTTTCTGGAAACGCCGTAATTCCTATTGATGGCGTCGCTTAATTATGAAATTTGGCTCAAAGGTGGGTACGGCTTGTAACCTCCCTCTTACTAATCGGCCTATCCTGTTTGCGATATAAAATGTGACCGTGGATCGAGTGTACATGTAATGGATTATTTCTAATTGTATAAGGCTATCTTCCCCGAAGAAGTGATACCGATAAGTAGGAGAAATGTGTACAAACGACCCTTCTGGTAGGAAGTCTACTAAAAATAAAAGTAACTAAACAGAACAGGGCTATAATTTGGAAAATGAAAGTTATTTTGTGCGTTCATTCACGAACAACACTGGACTGAAAGAGGTATCACTAACGAACTAAAAGGAAGTAATTAACGGACGAAAGCCCTCTAGGGCAATTTACATACAAAATCCTGTACAAGATGATTGGAAAGAAACTGAAGGTTGCCACTTTTTTTTACACTAATTTTAAGTGAGTATGTAATGATAAAGAAACTGAGAAGTCACTCTTACACTATGTTTGGCATTGAATTTTGAAAAAGACAGTCAAGTAATGATTTGAAAATATGCAATTAAACTGTATGTTGGTACTGAACTTCGTTAGGTGAACAATGACTTTCAGTGACCTCAGCATAACGTCAACAAGTAAATTTAGGAAAAAGCAAGCCCTTTTTACTTTGCAGTTACATATTTTGCAAATTGGGTTTCATATTATTGTCTGAACAACTGAGCCTTTTCCACTCACTTGAACAGAATTAAGTACTAGAATACGTACCAAACCAAACAGCCATGTACTCCAAGCTATATGTAAAATAATTAAAACTTCCACACTCTTAATTTGTGAATTTCTTTAAATTGGATCTTTTCCAGTGATTGAATGATTGCTTTACTTTAATCATATACTGAAGCCTCTGTTGTACAATAGTTAATTGAAAGTAGACTGAGGCTAAAATTATTAAAAGAGAAATTATTCATTAATCAACTGCCTGTAACTATTTAATTGATTTCTTATGACACTCAGAATATAACTAAAACAAGAAACACAGATCCTGTTTGGTAACAATGTCTAGGGGCAATGAGGACCCAACGGACCTGAGTTTGACTGATTATTATTTAAATAAATCTTATCAATCTAATCACATTCAGTTGTGCTGCTGGGTTAACCGTTAATACTTTCTACCAATGAATAGTCTTACTTCAGTGCTGACGAAACTCGGACCCGACGACGAAACAGTGCTACTGGAACTGCTGCTGTTGTTGAAGACGGTAGCATATTATGGAGCCACTGTCCATACGCCTGCTCTAGACATCTGGTCGGCGCGCGTACATGATACCGCCGAAAATGCTCTTCTCTAATGTGAGAGCGTTAACACCACACTTCAGCACACAAGTCCTGGTATCCGTCTCTCCTCTCTCCGCGCGCTCTGCGCAACAACTACTTACCCAAAGATTTTACAGCGCACAAACACTGCTATTATCGCTGCTAGTCGATGCAAATAACAATTTCTTTGTTTTTTTCCCCACAGCTTATATATTTCACAGTAAAACACAGAAAAATACAATGAAATGTCAACAGACTTCTATCTAAATGTACACATACAGTGAAGCAATGTCCTTACTTATTAAAACAAAGCATTAAAATTACAAATATTTACATACAGTTAAAAAAAGTTATATATCATTAGCAGGTGCCATGCATCCTGCATTTCATTTTCGGTGTTACAAGCTTTCCTCTGCAATGGTGCAAATCGGTGCTCTCTGGGACGTTACCTGTGGTCTCGACTACTTCTCAGCCAGCAAGGTTTAGACTCTTGGCAAATGAAGGTTGTAGCTCAGCAGTTCAAGCGACGCGTGAGGTGGTTTAATGATGTCACATTGGCACCAAATCCTGCCCAACGGAAGCTCTGTCAGAATATCGTAAAAGTTTGTCTATTGATGCATCTGCGATCTAGGTTGGAACCGCAACGCACAGCGTTGAAATCACGCAGTTTTCTTACGAGTGGCCGAGGAAACCATTTCGGACACACCGCCGGTCAGAATCGGTCCGGGATGACATAAAGGACCTCAATGAAACCAATCCTTCCCTGGAGTTTTGTCTCCCACACATTTATCAGTAGAAAGCTTCAATTCACAGTAAAATGAGAAACAAGAAGACGTTCTTAACAACCTCCGCTGCCATCTTTCTCTACAGAAATCACCATCAAAACTGATCTGACAAGTTTGGCGCTCAGTGCGACTGCAAATTTTGCTCTCATGTTCCAGCTGGAAGCTCTAGGGACCTTGCATCAAAGGGTGATCTGAAGAATCAAAGGGTGCTTATGCTTTTTCATCCCTCCCATTTCATGTCCTACTGTGACACGATAATTAGGGGCGGGGGGGAGGGGAATGCCACATTGATACATGCGTGAATAAAATTGTAAAGGACCTTTCTAAGACCTCACGAGTTCAACAAAACCCTCAGTGCCACTTATCTGCCGTTGTTCAACACTTTAAAAATGTACCTGTACAGACAGAACCAATGACGGGAGTAACAGGCGCCTGCGGGCAGGCAACGCTGCATCTGTCTCGCCACTACACTTCTGCTGTTGCGTTTGACAGTAAGGCACCCAGAATCGGAGAGTGTTGAAGGAACTGCTAGTCTTCAAGTGGATAAGACTTCGTCATGCGTTTTGTCCACACCGGTATATTTTGAAAATTCTCAGTAAAGGTTGGTGGGTATCACTGAGGGCCTTAGTGAACTGTGGGGTCTTAGCCTGGTGCTTCGCAGCTTTATTCATGCATGTGTCAATGTCGCATCCCCCTGTGATCACAGCACAGGACGACACAAACTAGGAGTGCTGGGAAAGATTAACCACCCTCAAATGCCTCGTATCGCCTTCAAACTGCGTCGAATGCTTTTGAACAGTCCATACTGGATCCAGCCTGTACAAGAGAACAAAAATTGAATTGTTGGTTTTTTGATTTTAAACGGGTTTCTCCACGGTTTTGCCAAACCGAGTAACTGCGCTCAGCATTTATTTTACTCTTAAATATGCATTCTGCCAAGAAATTGAACTTCCACCTGCACCCCTTGTATGTTTGTGAACGACACACGGTGTTAAATGGTTCAAATGGCTCTGATTACTATGGGACTTAACATCTGAGGTCATCAGCCCCTGGGACTTAGAACTGCTGAAATCTAACTAACCTAAGGACATCAAACACATTCGTGCCCGAGGCAAGATTCGAACCTGCGACCGTAGCGGTCGCGCGGTTCCAGACTGAAGCGCCTAGAACCACTCGGCCACACCGCCCGGCGAAACATGCTGTAAACAGAACTCGATTACCTGGTGCAGAATACGTTAGCCACAGGGCAAAACGTGTTGCAGAGAGGATACCAAGGAGTACTCCTGGGTAAGTAGAATTTATAATCAAAACTTTTCCATGGTCATACTGAAAATAAAAGTGTCCTAGATTACAATTTTCGGTTTCGTCTTCGCAGATGTATCAAACACTGCTTGACAGAGTTCAGCGATAATGAAAAACTGCAAACGTTTTCTTATTTCTATCATATGACTGCAAAAAGGAAAAGAACAAGACATATTTCTGCAAAGTATGATTGAGGCTGAAACAGCATACCAATAACGTTCACGCTCTGAAACTAATGTGGAAACACCTAAAACTAGGTTTTCTAACTTTGTTAGCTCTTCAGAAAAGTGCGTCAACGGGATATAATATGCCCATATGATATTTCTGCAGAGAGACTTCGTCGATTTGTGGTCTCTCGCTTCAGAATAAATGCCCGAATGACGTAAGAGGAAAGACTGTCAAAGGTCACACGGTGCTTGGTGAAATCTGTGACCTTGTGAAAGATCACACTGAATACTTTCCGGTGAAAGAAACCCATTATGGTAGCATACATACGAAATATCATTACGTCAAAATGAAGCAAATACGCAAGAACTATTTTTGTCATGACAGTGACCTTCTAGAAAAAATATTTCAAACATAACTATGGATACCAATTTGGGAGACCACAAACCGAAGTTCCATCAAAATGCGAAAAAATAAAGATAAGACTGAAAAATACTTCATTGCATGAAAGGGCTATGATGGTGAGTATGGCTGCACTACAAGTTCATAAGAAGCGTGCTCAAAAGTTCCATGTCGACATCAAAGAAATTAAGGAACTCGGCTCTCATATTGAAGATGTGTGCAGAATAGTTGAGGATTGTATTGAAAACATGCCTTTACCATATATACCAGTTCTGGAAATATTTTATTATTGGCAGCTTTGGCTGAATGCATTTGAAATACTTAACCTCATGACGGGTGTACCAGGAAGTACAGGACCGGAAATACCCAAATCTTCATCAAGCAATACATAAATGATTATGTTCCGAACAGAATATGACATCTTTAAAGTGGGGGGGGGGGGGGGGGAGGCGGGGTTCGGGACAAAACCGTTATCAACCCGTCATTCCATTTTTTTTTTTTTTCGGTTACTGGTAGAATCTAAACTGTGAATCTGTTTCTTGCAATTAGTAGACATACTTTCCTTCCATGTGATCGAGATTTCGGTGTTACAAAAAGACCTTTACCGGTCCATAAACCAGAAGAATATGCTAGAAATTTTGCAAAAGCAAGTAAATTGTGTAACTTCGTTGTAACACTGCTGAAAACTGGAGACTTCAGAGATTAAAAGCGATGGTAGTGAAAATATTACAGATAGATGCATTTTGTGTAAAGTCTTCGGGAAAAAGTGTTCCTAAAGTACAAAAACAATCTTTTGCAATCGGCCAATTTTCACACTTCGTGTACTGTCGAAAAGGACCAGAAACTGCATTGTCACACATGTAAATCGATGGCTTCTAAAGAACAGCTTCAGTCTGCTGAAAACCTCTGAACAGCATACTGATAAGATGCAGTCGAAAGCTTGGACTCAGACTATACCTACGAGTGAAAAGAAACTACAAGACATCAGCAAGGTGGTGCAATATATCCTTTACAAGAATGGAGATTTTTACAAGGACACCCTGCGATGGCTAGGAGTTTTTAGTGAATATGACGAATATTGATCCTATTAAGTAGCAGCTTTTTATTCTTCTATATAGAAAAATAATTTAGTTTGTAATTAAAAAGCCACATGTCCACTGATTTAAATGCCCCTGACTCGGAAGATATACACTCCAGGAAATTGAAATAAGAACACCGTGAATTCATTGTCCCAGGAAGGGGAAACTTTATTTACACTTTCCTGGGGTCAGATACATCACATGATCACACTGACAGAACCACAGGCACATAGACACAGGCAACAGAGCATGCACAATGTCGGCACTAGTACAGTGTATATCCACCTTTCGCAGCAATGCAGGCTGCTATTCTCCCATGGAGACGATCGTAGAGATGCTGGATGTAGTCCTGTGGAATGGCTTGCCATGCCATTTCCACCTGGCGCCTCAGTTGGACCAGCGTTCGTGCTGGACGTGCACACCGCGTCAGACGACGCTTTATCCAGTCCCAAACATGCTCAATGGGGGACAGATACAGAGATCTTGCTGGCCAGGGTAGTTGACTTACACCTTCTAGAGCACGTTGGGTGGCACGGGATACATGCGGACGTGCATTGTCCTGTTGGAACAGCAAGTTCCCTTGCCGGTCTAGAAATGGTAGACCGATGGGTTCGATGACGGTTTGGATGTACCGTGCACTATTCAGTGTCCCCTCGACGATCACCAGAGGTGTACGGCCAGTGTAGGAGATCGCTCCCCACACCATGATGCCGGGTGTTGGCCCTGTGTGCCTCGGTCGTATGCAGTGCTGACTGTGGCGCTCACCTGCACGGCACCAAACACGCATACGACCATCATTGGCACCAAGGCAGAAGCGACTCTCATCGCTGAAGACGACACGTCACCATTCGTCCCTCCATTCACGCCTGTCGCGACACCACTAGAGACGGGCTGCACGATGTTGGGGCGTGAGCAGAAGACGGCCTAACGGTGTGCGGGACCGTAGCCCAGCTTCATGGAGACGAATGGTCCTCGCCGATACCCCAGGAGCAACAGTGTCCCTAATTTACTGGGAAGTGGCGGTGCGGTCCCCTACGGCACTGCGTAGGATCCGACGATCTTGGCGTGCATCCGTGCGTCGCTGCGGTCCGGTCCCAGGTCGACGGGCACGTGCACCTTCCGCCGACCACTGGCGACAACATCGATGTACTGTGGAGACCTCACGCCCCACGTGTTGAGCAATTCGGCGGTACGTCCACCCGGCCTCCCGCATGCCCACTATAAGCCCTCGCTCAAAGTCCGTCAACTGCACATACGGTTCACGTCCACGCTGTCGCGGCATGCTACCAGTGTTAAAGACTGCGATGGAGCTCCGTATGCCACGGCAAACTGGCTGACACTGACGGCGGCGGTGCACAAATGCTGCGCAGCTAGCGCCATTCGACGGCCAACACCGCGGTCCTGGTGTGTCCGCTGAGCCGTGCGTGTGATCATTGCTTGTACAGCCCTCTCGCAGTGTCCGGAGCAAGTATGGTGGGTCTGAAACACCGGTGTCAATGTGTTCTTTTTCCATTTCCAGGAGTTTATATACATTTGTGTGCATATTATTGTGAACATCATTATATACCATACTCGAAACAGAAAAAATCTAACACAATCTAAAAATAATTGAATGTGGAATGTATTCAGCTTTTTGTCTCGCCTATAAAGTTAACTCCAGTGGACAGGTGTCTCTTTAAAAAAAGAACGACTCAACTGCGGTTGCACTGCGCTCCAAAGATATCAAATCACGTTCGATGCAGATACAGCTCCATGAAGCCCTTATAAACGGATAGGAATGCCAAGAATAACATCGGTGTCAAAGAGTGTGAAGAACATCTTTTTGCTGCTCATCGCACTGCGCCGCGAAATGTATGGGAATCAACACCCCAAGAATGGGGTAGTTTCATTGACTTCATTTATGCTCCCGCTGCGGTCTCTTCTTGCCGATTTTGAGCGGGAGTGTTGCTGGGATGTTTCTCTCGCCTACTAATAAGAAATAAGCATGGTGTCATGTTGTGAGTCACGGATTTGAACTTCATCGCAGAGCCGTCGAATACAGGGTGAAATATGGTTAAGAGAAGGTGTGGCGACATTCCGATCGTGTGACACGTCACGATTACATTGAGGAAGTTTATGGTAATATTTGGTGCCAGTGTTTTTTATGTATAATTTCATTGAATATCTCTCAATGTCAGTATTGTAGATGCATGACAGAAAGTACAAAGTGTATGTTTGATGCGTGGGTCATATGAGGAAGATAATGTTCATATAGGCGTTGCACAAGCCATAAGTTCCACCACGCTATGTGGGCGTTAAATGCCAGTATCTGAAAAACAGTGTAATTGTTGGTAACTTACATAAGCAGTATAAAAGTCTTACGACATAAACACTGTAGTAACGATCTCTTAAAAACAATTTCGTTTCGTGAACGACACTTGGATGCTTCTATTTTTACTCCTCGGAACATTTAATTTTACCAATTAGGTTACAATTACTTCCACATTGGAAACACTACTATCATTTCTTTCCGTGGTCCATCCACAAACCTACAAGGGTTTAGAATAGATCGTTTGACTAAATTCATCGTATGGTCCTCTAGAAGTGTGCAGGTTATGTGATCAACGTTGTATCGAGGTTCTCGGCCTTCGGACTGCACTGTATTTTACTGCGGCAATATTTTCAGCAGCCAGCCGGTGTGGCCGTGCGGCTCGAGGCATTTCAGTCTGGAACCGCGTGACCGCTACGGTCGCAGGTTCGAATCCTGCCTCGGGTATGGATGTGTGTGATGTCCTTAGGTTAGTTAGGTTTAAGTTCCAGGGAACTAATGACCATAGATGTTAAGTCCCATAGTGCTCAGAGCCATTTGAACCATTTTTTATTTTCAGCAAACCGGTCGGTAGGTCGTCTCTTTGATATCCCAACCCATGTAACTGGACCATGTTCCTCAAACTATTCATTTTTTAGACGAAATCCTGTGTCAGGTATGTTCCGAGGCCGGAAAGTTGCATGCAACTCTCGAAGTAACTAAACAATTTTCTCTGAAGTTTGAAAAAAGTTTAACTATGAAGGCAAGTAATCCAACGGGAAGGTGCTTTATTTTCGCTAGCTGAAACATCTCTAGCTGACAACAAAACAATATCATGCGTTGCCAACCGATCGGAACGAAAATGGCACGCAATTTCAGTTATGTATTTTTATAGGGACATCGTGTACTATTGAACCCTAAACAAATCACTATCACTGCCACCATTTCTACTACCGTTTGTGCTTTTATTTCTGTGACTATCGTCGTCAGGTTCATCGTTACACTAAGGAGCTATTAGACATAAATTCCTGTTTCATCACGGTGCCGATTCCGCCTTCTACTGTGTGCTGAATGTCTTGGAAGTAGGATAACTCAGTAACAGTTATTAACACTCTGGCAGTGGACTCCGCAGTGCCCTCTAATGTTTCAGAATCAGCTCCTACGTAAGCACTTGTACTAATGCGACACAACCGGACGGATAAGCCCACACGCGTTGGAGCAGAGTGCGGTTGAGTTCGCTCTGCCGCGCTAGCACCGGGCCGGCATCGCGCCTGCGTTGGCGGTGGCGGTGGAGATGGCGGTGACTCCTGCATCAAAGGCGAAGCCGCGATAAGCGGGACGGAGCAGACAGGGCGCTCGCCGGCTGTGGCACTCATCTCCCCGGTGACGTAGCCGGTCACGCACGGCACACACGGCGCGTGTCTCCACACACAGACGCCGAGGCATCTGACTGAGAGGCCGCTCTCTGCACCAAATCCGATACGCCTGGAGAACACCTTTAGATTTTGTGACCAAAAGACGCCCCTATAACTAAGAGACGAGTTTGTGGAATCTGCTACAATGTCGTTTGAGTAAAATTACTTCTTTAGCCCGTTTCATTTCAAACCACAGCAATTAACAATAAATTCGTTGTCAGATCGATACTTACTGGATGTGAGTTTGTGGACAAACACATACTATACCAAATTAGTTTATGTAATATATATATCCAAAGAACATACGAACGTAAACAGTTTTTAGTGTTGTAGAGCGACAGTTATACAATACATTTTAAATGAACACACCGCTATTTGATTGGATCGTTGTTAATTTTTACGACCCAGGCCCAGTACACCTCAAACAGTCTTACAGGCTAAAGGTGAATTTCGTACAGGTAGTGAAATGAAATGTCGTGTGGCTAGGGCCTCCCGTCGAGTAGACCGTTCGACGGGTGCAGGTCTTTCGAGTAGATGCCACTTCGGCGACCTGCGCGTCTATGGGAATGAAATGATGATGATTAGGAAAACACAACACCCACTCCCTGAGCGGAGAAAATCTCCGACCCAGCCAGGAATCGAACCCGGGACCTTAGGAATGACACTCCATCACGCTGACCACTCAGCTACCGGAGCCGGACCGTACAGATTGTGTTTGTCATACTTGTACTTTTGTCTGATTTAGTTGAAGAAAGAGGGAGGAGCAAGGAACGAGAAGGGAAGAGAGAACTGATATCGGCTGCATTAGGATTCCAATGGGCATCGGTGGCAACGAAGGAAAATGGCTGCCGGCCTGAGATTCGAACCCAGGATTTCCTGCTTGCCAAGTAGGTGCGTTAAACACTGCGCCATGAATGACACAGTGTTTATGGCAATTGCGCGGACTTTCTTGTCACGCCACACGACCGAACCACACTCTCACTGAGCTCCACCTGTCTGCAGTCCCTATCCATTTGCTCCATGCTCGTTACTATGAGATTCCCTCAGGACGTTAGACGTCCATGTGCATCGGCACTGAAAGAGGTGGATCCATTTGCCATCTAGGCGCACCAGTCATATGAATGCATGGTGTCTATTCTTTCGGACACGTGGTGCTAGAAGGGAGTGTGTGTCGTCAGAGAGGAGTACCTGCGTAGCCTGCACCTTTGCGGAAAACCACTGCACTGTGTCACAGATGGCACAGAGTTTAACGCACCTGCTTGATAAGCAGGTGATCCTGGGTTCGAACGCCAGTCCAGCCCACATTTTCACTCGTCACCGCTGGTGCAACACAGAGTCCTGATGCAGCTGATACCAATTATCTCTTCCCTTTCCGTTCCTTGCTCCTCCCTCCGTATTGAACTAAATCAAACATAAGAATCTAAATATAATTCACCCTTAACCTGTAAGACAGCTTGAACTGTGCTGGGGACACTTTGAGAGAGGTTTCAATGACTGTGGAGGAGATAGTGCCGTTGGGCATTCGATGTGAAGCGAAGCTGACATTCTGAATCATAGCAAAACTGTCCCACTGCATTCACATCCCAACTCTGGGCAGGCCAGTCCATCTCAAGAATGTTATTGGCCACAAACCATTGCCTAACATCTCCCGGCGATCGCCGAAATATTGTGCCCGTTGGACACTATAGACCGGCAGTACACCCGTGGATATTTTGATCATTGCCTAACAGATGCAGCCATACGTCATTGTGCGCTGCCTTGCCAATACACTCTTCGTCTCCGAAATATTCCTCTACCGTACACAATACGCAATGCTTTTTAATATATGTTTTATCTTTCCGCATTTAGTGTTTTCTTAAGTCCAGTAAGGGAATCACTCACGAAGTGCAAAAAAATTGCCCTGCAATTTAAAGCCACCTTTTCCATACTATACTGTTTGTACAGGACTTAATGGCAGTCAGCTCTATCCAGGCATCCATCATATTACAGGACACAGAGTAATTATTCACTCCATATTACTCGTTTACAATCATCCAGTGTATAGTACCGTCCCTCTTTACGCCACCTCCCGTGTAGCTTAGCACTGAGTGTTGCTTATAAAGAGCTGCTCTATCGTTGTGCTCCATTATTTTTGACTTCTTACATACGCTCTCTCCGATAGCTGAACTTCTGGTAGCACTTTCCAGTTCACGAGTGATTCTTAGCAGGAGGGCACTCCAGATCTTGCTCAAAACTCTTGACTCAGCATCTGTGAGCACTTCTTGCATTCATATTATAGCTGAGTCAGTTGTGTATTATTTGTTCATATTTATGTTTTCTTATTTTATTGGAGCACAGTATGCTCCTGATCCAGTGCTAGAAGAACTGCGAATAGTACCACCACAGCTGCATTCTACAAGTTGTATTCCAGATTTATTACACCCGGTGTCATTCGATTATTCTAGCCACAACAACCAGCATTTCAATAACTTGCTAAACCTTAGCTAACTGCGAGCAAAATTCTGCTGTTTCCCAATAAATATAAGTTGACTGCTAGTGACTTTAAAGATTAGATTGGTGAACTAGCACTGATACTGACTTTGATGTAGTAAATAAAGCAGTAAATGTTCAGCATGTTAGGCTAGTGTGCCATTTCCGAGGTACGAAAGACACAATCTATGCACTATGAAGGGGCAAACACAGAAGAAAATGACAACTGAGTACAACCAACCCCATAGACGAACTGCCTTTTATATCGGAGAAAAGTTTCGATCCTGGATATGTATGAGGAAACTATGCTTGAATTAGCTTTGGGGGATATGGACACCTATGTAGGACATTCGAGTGTTGTGAATTTAGATGACCTATACCGTGTGTTAACAACTGCTTTAGACAAATCCACAGGTGTTCATATGTCGCAGATGTTTACTGTGACTTTGCAGAGTATTTGAGTAAAAACAGTGTACATATGAGGCAATTACATCATTGTGTAAATGCGTAGACTCATCCAATGCACAAGAGTGTAAGTGGTAAGCCTGTAACCATGAAATGTGTAGAATAGGAATTTGTGGATAGTATACATATTAATCGTGCATCACCTGGTTTCAGTGCTATACAGGTTGAATTTAAGTCTAATAGGAAGCAACTGTTTTGGTAAATACCTCAGATCTGAAAGACTGTAATGATACATATATGTAAACGAAAAGAATATTAAAAATACAGGGTGTTTAAAAAATGACAGGTATATTTAAAACGGCAATACAAACTAAACGAACAGAGATAGAAATACACCGTTTGTTGCAATATGCTTGGGACAACAGGACATTTCCAGGCAGACAAACTTTCGAAATTACAGTAGTTACAATTGTCAACAACAGATGGCGCTGCTGTCTGGGAAACTCTATAGTACGATATTTTCCACATATCCACCATGCGTAGCAATAATATGGCGTAGACTCTGAATGAAATTACCCGAAACCTTTGACAACGTGTCTGGCGGAATGGCTTCACATGCAGATGAGATGTACTGCTTCAGCTGTTCAATTGTTTCTGGATTCTGGCGGTACACCTGGTCTTTCAAGTGTCCCCACAGAAAGGAGTCACAGGGGTTCATGTCTGACGAATAGGGAGGCCAATCCACGCCGCCTCCTCTATGTTTCGGATAGCCCAGAGCAATCACACGATCATCGAAATATTCATTCAGGAAATTAAAGACGTCGGCTGTGCGATGTGGCCGGGCACCATCTTGCATAAACCATGAGGTGTTCGCAGTGTCGTCTAAGGCAGTTTGTACCGCCACAAATTCACGAAGAATGTAAAGATAGCGTGATGCAGTAATCGTTTCGGATTTGAAAAATGGGCCAATGATTCCTTTGGAAGAAATGGCGGCCCAGTGGATGTTTGAGGATGCAGGGACGATGGGACTGCAACATGGGGCTTTTCGGTTCCCCATATGCGCCAGTTCTGTTTATTGACGAAGCCGTCCAGGTAAAAATAAGCTTCGTCAGTAAACCAAATGCTGCCCACATGCATATCGCTGTCATCAATCCTGTGCACTATATCGTTAGCGAATGTCTCTCGTGCAGCAATGGTAGCGGCGCTGAGGGTTTGCCGCGTTTGAATTTTGTATGGATAGAGGTGTAAACTCTGGCGCATGAGACAATACGTGGACGTTGGCGTCATTTGGACCACAGCTGCAACACGGCGAACGGAAACCCGAGGCCGCTGTTGGATCACCTGCTGCACTAGCTGCTCGTTGCCCTCTGTGGTTGCCGTACGCGGTCGCCCTACCTTACCAGCATGTTCATCCGTCACATACCCAGTCTGTTGAAATTTTTCAAACAGATCCTTTATTGTATCGCTTTTCGGTCCTTTGGTTACATTAAACCTCCATTGAAAACTTCGTCTTGTTGCAACAACACTGTGTTCTAGGCGGCGGAATTCCAACACCAGAAAAATCCTCTGTTCTAAGGAATAAACCATATTGTCCACAGCACACTTCCACGTTGTGAACAGCACACGCTTACAGCAGAAATACGACATACAGAATGGCGCACCCACAGACTGGGTTGTCTTCTATATCTTTCACATCACTTGCAGCGCTATCTGTTGTTGAAAACTGTAACTACTGTAATTTCGAAAGTTTGTCCGCCTGAAAATGTACTGTTGTCCCAAGCATATTGCAACAAAGGATGTATTTCTGAAACGTCCCCTTAGAACAATTGTACACGACTGTGCTTAAACTGACACACAATATTTTTTGCGCAACGTAATCTGACTTCCAAAAATCCCTACGAAAGAATGGCCCTGACTAACATAAACCTATACGTTTCACAAATCACTTACCTCACAAAAATCTTCGTTACTCAAGCTACTGCAATACAGCAAGCGCCACTACTGCCAGCTAACTAAAAGATTCAAACTACGGAAGTCACTAACTACTGATAGGCACAGTTAGCAAATGAAAGATTTTAATAGAGAACAAACAATGTATTTACCTTAATAGTCATAATATATATAGCAGTTCATGTCACCAATTCTTACAAATTTCAAAACTCCGCCATCTCTCTAGCCACGTCCACCACTGCTGGCGGCTCACCTCCAACTGCGCAACGCTACGCGCTGTTAACATCCAGCTGCCGCTGCCCAACACTACAATGGCGAGTATTACAACAATACCAACCAGCCACAGACTCCTCACGGCAAAGCCAGTGATTTTCATACAGAGTGCTACGTGGCGGCGGCGTTACCAATAAAAAAACTTAAATAGCCTACTTACATAGCCCCCATGCTCCTCACAAAAAAATTTACAAATTGTTTTCGGCAGTGGCCAATACAGATTTGAAAAAATTTTTCATAATTACAATAACAAAGAAATGAAATGCACACACTTATCGATACAATGTTGGTCAAAAGCTAAAATTTTCTCACAGTCCATAAAGACAGTCCTGATCATTCATCAAAGTAAAATTGCAGTGTTTATCTCAAAGTAGTGGATTTCCATTCAGTCTTGAAGAAGTAGTGTTGTCCTTCCAACGGAAAGACAATGCTGACTCTTGACATGCAGACAGGTAATGGGCCACAACAGAGCAAACCCATAGCAGAGTCAGTCGAAGTTTGAAGAATATTGGAAGGTAGGTCGTCACAGAGTAGACCCATTGTAGTCCTGGTAGAGATTACAGTATTGGTGGGCCACTAGAGGTGCAGACCCACTGCAGTCCTTGTAGAAATAATGGTATTGGTGGGTCATCAAAAGTGTAGACCCACTGTAGTCCTTGTAGAGATGGCCAGCAGCCATCTGTTTGACTGTGCAGGTGCACAATCACCATTGAAGAGTCTTGCAGATAATATAGCAAGTCCATAATCACCACTTGTGCACTCACAAAAATTGTTTTTGAAATGTCCTTAGAATCAGCAATGTTGTTATCCAGTCCCTTACTGAATTATTAACACACGTTCAAACACTATCAGTCCCTACTTCTCACATATTGTCCATATACTATGACCAACAGAAATGTGTGCAGTGAAATGTAACTTACAAGTTACTTAATTTGATGAACAGGTGTCAATTACAATTTTATAACATGGGAATACAATAACAAAGGTACAAAATATACCATTGAAGAACATAATAGTACAGATAACATTTGCAGTAATACAGGCTTTACAAAAGAATCTAAATAACATATACATCAGTGTTACAGGAATTGTGACAGGAGCACATACATAAAAAATCAGAATAAATTTCGAAACATCAACTTCACACATGAGCATTAAAACAAAATAGAATAAATAACGTCTAAACATCTTTACAAAGTAAATAACATATTATTGATGTAAATTATATTTGAAGATAACAGTATTCCTCATCATAGTGAATGTAGCTTAGTATTAGAACAGAAAAAATCCTATGAAACAGTACACAGAGACAGGAAGAAAATAAATACACAAGGGTACACAAACACATAGTGGGATAACACAAAAGGAAAGGACAGGGTTTGTTTTCAGGGTAACATTTGGTACTGAAGTCCAACCCAAAACTTCATTCCATAGATCGCCCCTCTTATCTCAACATTTGCTCCAGCCAAAAAAAAAAAAAAAAAAAAAAAATTCCTATCCAAGCATGCTTTCTGTATTCTGTTCTCATCCTCTTTCAAAAATAGTTTTCCTCCACTGTACACTACGTTTTTGGCCAAACCATTTTCTTATAGCTTCTCAATGCTTTTCTTCCAATTCATCATAGTTAGTTTCTTATATAGTCTACCCCCTCTTAAGCTAACTTAAACCTACTGAGCTCAGATGCTAAACTAAGGGACGACGCAATGCAGCAGCAAAAAACCATTAACACAAACAGCAATGACCCAAAAAAATGAAGATTTGCAAAGCAAGCAGCAGTAAAAGTAATAACTTATATCTAAACATGAAAAAACCCACAAGCAGAAGAAATAGTACACTAAAGACAACAATGCAGATAAGGGAAAGTTATAATCACATCTTAATGTCTATGTAATTAAAGTGGTGCACCACAAAAACTAATGCTACAACAAATTACCAAGTACTTGAAAAGAAAATTATACATACAGTTACTGTTATTAGTTGCTTCTTGTTGCTGTTTCCATTCCAAGAGCTCCTTTTTCGAAGAATGTGGATCATAAAATAATTATTTAATAGATCTGTCGACAGAAAGTGTTCACATTAGCAAATGCAATTAATTTTATAAAACCAATGCTGCAACACAGTTGGAAAACAGATATCAAATGAAATAAGCAAGTATGGACAAAGCATAAAAATATCAGTCAATAGTCATGTGACATTTCATAAGTTAGTAGAATTCTCTCAACTCTCGTAGAAAGACGTTTGTTATAATCAGGTGTCAGATGTAAGTATCTTTCTCAGTAATGAGCGTGTCGTATTTGCGGTGCTTTCTACAAAGGAATGTCAATAGCGAGGTTAATGGCCTCCTTTTTTTTACCTGTACCTCTGAAACGCACACACTAATGGCTTTCTTCTGTCAGGTGGTTGTCGCGCAGCTGGGTGCCCTCGACGCATTATGTGCAGGTGGTCACTTAACTGTCTTATCGAAATATTTACGACACCAGTCTCCACTACAGTGGCAGTCTCATATAAAAATGTTTCACAGGTCAAGAATTTGCGTTACAAATCTGTACAAACAAAATCCTATAAATATAATAGTGTCCAAAAAGTTTACGTCGGCATTGTAATACATTCAAGCATTTACATACATTTCATAACTCTTAAAGTACGATTCTTGGTTTCCAACAACCTTTCTCACAAACCACTACTCATTATTCCTTACCTTACTCGTCGACACTTCTTCAATATTTCATCATAACAGATACGCAGCATAATCAAATAACTCTTATACCATCAGCTTATTGATCATAAACATACCGCAACAGCATAATACACATAGTCATCGTAATAACAACATCATAACACCTCAGTGAAGGTCTCAAAATCGTCGTAGCTTCCTCCACTAATTTCAAAACCTAAAAAAATTGTCTGCTCATGTCAAAAGTGTCATCTACCTCAAACGTACTTTAAAAATCATGATCCCATAGCAAATACATCATTCAAAGCTCTCATAATATCACAATGGTTCCAAAAAAATATGAACTGTTCACAAAGTACAGACAAAATACAATTTCATAAGTGTGAAGTTATCCAACGGTGCAATTACATAAACATCTGTCATTGATGTAGTAAAATAAATCAATTATATCCTCAGGTGTTACAGATTACAGCAATGGAATGAAATGTATCACGGAAAACCTTTGTATCATTGTACTTCAAATATCTTTAAAAATAAATGTTTTAACTACAAAATTAATCACTCAAATACGTGTACTGTAGCGCTAAACTGTGCGTCGTGTTGTAAGATAATCTCTGTGGAAGTGTCGTAGTTATCGTCCTCCGAAAGCTAAGTTTTGCAGAAGTCAATGTACTTACCTCATGATAAACAAAAGTGAAATGTTTTGCGTATAGATATCGTAGTTACTACGCTTATTGCTGTGATGAAGTAAGTACTGTACTATAACGTATTGCTGTGCTACAGAAAAGGCTGTTTCATTGTAGCTATACCACAAAGTTACTACTAAAACATGGTTTCCTTTCCAGAAGAATTCAGAAAATCTGTGCAGATATAAAACAGATACACCGCAAAAGCACAATGTAAATTGTGTCACACTTTAGTAGCGTCGTGATATAATCGTGCAGCTATCAAAGAAACCAAACGCTAAGTCATCTTTAGTGTCACAGAAAGTACTTCAAATAAAGAATGTCTTTTCAACTGAACCAAAATGTTGCATTAAAACCTCATTAACAGTATATGTTCTAAGTATGTGCACAGCCAGTGATTTTCATACAGAGCGCTACGTGGCGACGGCGTTACCAATAAAAAAACTTAAACAGCCTACTTACATTTCTATCGCTGCTGGTTTAGTTTTTATTGCCGTTTCAAATATACCGGTCATTTTTGAAACACCCTGTACATATATACTCCCTATCATATCATTAAAAATTTTATGGCCAGTTTCATGGAGAGAAATAACGGGAAAAGGCATGAATTCTACATCTACATCTACATGATTACTCTGCAATTCACATTTAAGTGCTTGGTAGAGGGTTCATCGAACCACAATCATACTATCACTCTACCATTCCACTCCCGAAAAGCGCGCGGGAAAAACGAACACCTAAACCTTTCTGTTCGAGATCTGATTCCTGTTATTTTATTTTGATGGTCATTCCTACCTATGTAGGTTGGGCTCAACAAAATATTTTCGCTTTCAGAAGAGAAAGTTGGTGACTGAAATTTCGTAAACAGGGAGCATTAATGAGTACCAGCACCACCATGGTAGGGCATGCTAAACAGAGATGCCATATAACACGCAAAACAGTGCAGTAACATTGACTCACCACACAGCAGCGTAATACGTATTACGGTTCCTTCATTATACACAACGCAATGTGCCTCCTACGTTTCCGCAACATCTGCATTGAGAATCCCAGATTCTTTAGAATTCCACATTGTCTTTCGTTAATGTACTTTGCAGGAATACTCTATGAAATATTGGTATTTTGAACTTTCTGAGGAATGCTAACCATGTCTGTGCTTTAAATTGTGTGTCTGGTAAAATCGATTTAAGTTCTTTTTCCCGTTTCAAATTTTTCAGTTTCACTTAATCCAAAATTTAAGTCTTAATAGTGGATGTCACTTTCCACAATGAATCTCATATTCAGTACCTTCAGGTTCGGGACCTTACTTACGTATCAGTATCTCTTTCCAATGTATGTGTAAGTAGGCTGTTTAGGTTTTTTTATTGGTAACGCCACGTAGCGCTCTGTAGGAAAATTACTGGCTGTGCTGTGTGCAGTCTGTGGCTGGTTTACATTGTTGTCTGCCATTGTAGTGTTGGGCAGCGGCAGCTGGATGTGAACAGCGCGTAGCGTTGCGCAGTTGGAGGTGAGCCGCCAGCAGTGGTGGATGTGGGGAGAGAGATGGCGGAGTTTTGAAATCTGTAAGACTGGATGTCATAAACTGCTATATACATTATGACTTTTTATCACTATTGAGGTAAATACATTGTTTGTTCTCTATCAAAATCTTTCATTTGCTAACTATGCCTCTCAGTAGTTTACAATGAACACTGTCGCTTTACACATTGTGTCAAGGATTGGAATTTTATTAACTTTTTTTTATATTTGTGTTAGAGAGGTAAATTGACTGCAGAACTCAGAACATATATGTTTCTACAAAGGATTATTTTTTTTAAAGTTGCATACACTGCTGTTAAAATATATATATATATATATTAACACCAATGGAAAAATCATTCACCCTGTCATATGAGAACTCTGTAACGATAATCATTTTGATGTGAGTAGTAAGACAGCTGCCAAATAAGTCTCAGCACTCATGAATGAGACTGAAAAGTAATAAACAAAGGAATTTTGTTTTGGCCCTGGTTTAGGTGGTGAAAATGACATGGGCAAAGTTACTGACGTACTACTTTTGCAGTACATGTAGTAAGATGACCCAAACAAAATTATACAATAATTGCGAGTACTCGCATCACAAACCACTTTAGAGAATACAACTCACGTGAATGATGTCATATCAATCATTTCTGTATTTGAAGAAAGACATATCGTGGAATAATTGTCGAGACAGTAGTTTATGGGCAACACAATCCTTCTTACAGAAGGTTCCCTTTGTACACGCATTATAATATGAGGTTTAGGTGATTCATAGCAGTCTGATGGATATGAACCATTATTGACGACCGAATGCAGTTTTCTAATTTATTTCAATCGTCACAGATATGTATTCCAAATTTACTTGGACCCTGACAGGGAAGGTAAAGATAGGGGAGGGAGATACACAGGTGTTTGAATAATTGGTTGAAGATGGGAAGGAATCAGTGTCATGACTAACCAGAAACCGAATGTGGAGGTGAAGTCTATGGCAGGCGCTTTAAGTCAGCAGTGGAACAATACGTAAGAAACGAATAATTAGTACTGGTTCAAATGGCTCTGAGCACTATGGGACTTAACATCTGAGGTCATCAGTCCCCTAGAACATAGAACTACTTAAACCTAACTAACTTAAGGACATCACACACATCCACGCCCGAGGCAGGTTTCGAACCTGCGACCGTAGCGGTCGCGCGGTTCCAGACTGTAGCGCCTAGAACCGCTCGGCCACACCGGCCGGAAATTCTTAGTACTCTCCCACATCAAAGCGAGTACCGTGTAGCATGTGAACAAGATAATAAAAAACCGTATGTGGACGAAATTTTGTCTTTTAGGGTCATGCAAATGGCTAGCCGTTCTCCCACAATTTACTGGACAATATAATTGAACTAAGCACCATTCAACTGCAATGAGTCCGATTCGTGTTCATAATAATCAGCTTATAGATACAGTGTACAGTCAGATTAGTTCTGTGGATGCACATGTACATATTTTGAGCACAAATACACATTTCAAACGTCTTAACTCCCGAACTGGGCAATGTTTCCTGTGAGCAATGCACAATTCCTAGAACTTAAAAGATAGCTGAAAAATTTTACACAGAGAAATTACGGAAAGGCTCAGTATTGGACATATTTCTCACAAAGTGTGTCATAAGATGTCGATGAAACAAGGTTATAGTCAAGTGGTTTGACTTCAAAGCGCAAGAGTTTTGCGAGTGTTCATGATTTGCTGCATAAACCTCGCACTGTGTTGTAGCATGAGAAGAATGCTAGAAAATACAACGCCAAAGATGGTGGGGACCTTCTCGATACACTGCCAGTTGAACTGCGAATCCTGGATACGGTACTTGTGAATATGGAACGAAGCTGTATAAGCATTTTGCTCAGCGTGATAAGGAAAGTAAAGCAATAGATAAAGCCAGCATGCAGCTCGATTTAGCGTAGGTAATCTCCAAATTAGGATTTAGTTGAACGTCTCTTTGCTGTTCGAATTTTAGTGGATCAAGCAAAGGAAAAACGTGGAAGAAAGGACTTAAGCATAGAGCAACATATTGCAGTATTTGCCATTAATAAAGCAATACATACAAAATTTAAATTCGATGCTGGGATATACAAGGGGCGATCAAAAAGTTTTTGTTCCAAGGTTGGACGCCAATCAGGCAAAACCACAATGAGTATTAAGGAAGATATTCCACCAATATACCAGGTTGAAGATACCCATTTGTCGAAACACCATGTAGTCATGTGTAAAGATGCTCATAGCTGCCGGCTGCACCAACCAGCAAAATGGTTCAAATGGCTCTGAGCACTGTGGGACTCAACTGCTGTGGTCATTAGTCCCCTAGAACTTAGAACCACTTAAACCTAACTAACCTAAGGACATCACACACATCCATGCCCGAGGCAGGATTCGAACCTGCGACCGTAGCAGTCGCACGGTTCCGGACTGCGCGCCTAGAACCGCGAGACCACCGCGGCCGTCGCACCAACCTGCAGAAATCGTCGACGCTTCAAAGCCTTTTTTAAGGAATAAAAGTCTTTAGAAGTGAATCCAAAGAGATCAGGTTATACGGTGCATGTTCGAATGGGCTTGAGTTGGCGCAACTTCTGCATCAGGATTTGCTTCACGGGGAGGCTGGCCAGTCAGATCTGCTAGCGGCTTGTGTGAAATTATGACACGTATGGAACTTGGTGCATCATTCCACAATGGTCGTTTACAAAGGGCATGCTGCACTATTCACATTCTTCAGTCTCCAATGGATGACGTGTGTGTCCTTCGGTAGCCAAGAAAAAAATAACAGCGCATTGGTCCTGTAATCTGGCAATAACGTAACCATAGCTCATATCTCCACATTTTTTAGCACACACAGGTCATAAAGACACGAATGCCACACTCACCCCTTTCCTACATGTTAGTGCTTATATACTCACATTAGAGTTGCGCTACATTGCAGCAACGCACTCCGACGTAAACATTTCGATCGCCCCTTGCTTTTCCAACATATTATGAATGCAGCCTTGAAGCGCAAAGGAGGAAGAAGCAAACATGTTCGAGCGCCTGGACTTTCAGAATTATTGGCTAATGTTCTTTGATTGGGGATGCAGCTGCTACAGCTTGAACAATGCAGAAACCACAAAACACAGTGGAGCAAACAAAGGAGGATAAAAGTCCTAATAAATTGACGTAATCAATTGCCGTCTGTAAGGGACTATATTAAATCCTCTGGCAATACCAAGGCTTTTCTCGTAACGAACATAACCAAATGGAGGTGAGTACTTAGTGCCTACCCAGAGAAGATAAAAAGGACACAAAATTCGTTAATTCTTGTTGAATTACATTTAGAACTTACTTTTTAAAGAAATACCAAACCCAAAACTTTCTTTTAGCACACTATGAACAATATCACTGTACTTTCAGCAACGTGTACTACCACCAGGAGAACTTCATGCTCACACTAAAAATTATTTATAAAATTCAAATTCCGTTAGTTGTCGTTGACTTCATTCATAACATATGAAACGTCCCCTTAGAAAAATTGTGCAAGACTATGCTTAAACTGACACATAATATTTTTTAGCGCAACGCAATCTGACTTTCAATAATCCCTACAAGCAAATGGCCTGACTAACATTAACCTATACGTTTCACAAATCACTTACCTCACAAAAATCTTCGTTACTCGAACTACTGCAATACAGTGAGCGCCACTAGTGCCAGCTAAATAAAAGATTCACACTACTGAAGGCACTAACTACTGATACGCATAGTTAGCAAATGAAAGATTTTGATAGAGAACAAACAATGTATTTACCTCAATAGTGATCAAAAGTCATAATGTATATAGCAGTTCATGACATCCAGTCTTACAGATTTCAAAACTCCGCCATCTCTCTCCCCACATCCACCACTGCTGGCGGCTCACCTCCAACTGCGCAACGCTATGTGCTGTTCACATCCAGCTGCCGCTGCCCAACACTCCAATGGCAGACAACAATGCAAACCAGCCACAGACTGCACACGGCACAGCCAGTGATTTTCCTACAGAGCGCTACGTGGCGTTACCAATAAAAAAAACCTAAACAGCCTACTTACACATACATTAGAAAGAGATACTGATAGGTAAGGAAGGTCCCGAAACTGAACGTACTGAATAATGAATGAAAGTGACATCCACTATTAAGACTTAAATTTTGGATTAAGTGAAACTGAAAAATTTGAAACGGGAAAAGAACTTAAATCGATTCTACCAGACACACAGACGTGCTTAGCATTACTCAGAAAGTTCAAAATACCAATATTTCATAGAGTATTCCTGCAAAGTATGTTGACGAAAGACAATGTGGAATTCTAAAGAATCTAGGATTCTCAATGCAGATGTTGCGGAAACGTAGGGGGCACATTGCGTTGTGTATAACGAAGAAACCGCAATACCACCTACTACTTCAATTCATTATGCCATTTATGCCCACATAAAATCGTGCCAGTATCCTACTAAAACCAGGTATTCCACAATTTTGGATTCTACCAAGATTTGGATACACATGTCTTCAAATGGTTCAAATGGCTCTGAGCACTATGGGACTCAACTGCTGTGGTCATCAGTCCCCTAGAACTTAGAACTACTTAAACCTAACTAACCTAAGGACATCACACACATCATACCCGAGGCAGCATTCGAACCTGCGACCATAGCAGTCGCACGGTTCCGGAATGCGCGCCCAGAACCGCGAGGCCACCGCGGCCGGCCGATACACATGTCTGTGGACATTTCTGCGTAATATGAGAATGCAGGCTTTCTCGGCGAATCTTGATGATAAAATCTTCTCGGGTGGACAGCCGAGACAATGCGTTGTTCTCCAGCAACTTTTCAGCAAGTATCTTACTTGCCATCTTCAGGCGAAGTGCTGCGATGACCCTATTCTTCGACAGCGGGGGCCTCCTGTTCATTGTGTTCCTCGATCACAATCAATGGGCAGCGCTGTGAAGACACATTCTAGGAATTGCAACGCGTCATACAGTCAAATTGATCCGGAATGCTGTCGGACGGAATCATGATTATGCACTAGCCCACCCGCCACTACACTGCCAATCGGACGAAAACTACGCCTGAGTGATTTGTTTGGAAGCATTGTAGCATCCTCTATACAGCCCAGATCTTTCACGGGGAGATTTTTACGTCTTTGGTGACCTGAAGAAAGACATTCGTGGATGTCAGTTTCAGTTGGATGAGGAAGTGTAAGAGTGGATGCAGTTTTGAATTCGTCAGCAGCCAACTGCCTTCCACAAAACAGGAATACATTATCTCGCTTCCCAGTGGAATAACTGTTTTAACACGTGTATTGATTACATTAGAATGGAACTTTTCCATGAACCCATTATGACTCCTTCTTATACAACAGTATGCCTAATATGACCGAGACGAATGGGGAAACTACATTTAGAAAGTCTTCAATGGTATGATATTGGTGATTTGAATGCTTATATAACACGATTCCCACCCCCCTCCCCCCCATGAACCATGGACCTTGACGTTTGTGGGAAGGCTTGCATGCCTCAGCGATACAGTTAGCCGTACCGTAGGTACAACCACAACGGAGGGGTATCTGTTGAGAAGCCAGACAAACGTGTCTTCTCTGAAGAGGTTGCAAGGGCAACAGTCTGGATGATTGACTGATCTGGCCTTGTAACAATAACCAAAACGGCATTGCTGTGCTGGTACTGCGAACGGCTGAAAGCAAGGGGAAAAAACGGCCGTAGTTTTTCCCGAGGGCGTGCAGCTTTACTGTATGATTAAATGATGATGGCGTCCTCTTGGGTAAAATATTCCGGAGGTAAAATAGTCCCCCATTCGGATCTCTGGGCGGGGACTACTCAAGAGAATGTCGTTATCCTGTGAAAGAAAACTGACGTTCTACGGACCGGATCGTGGAATGTCAGATCCCTTAATTGGGCAGGTAGGTTAGAAAATTTAAAAAGGGAAATGGATAGGTTAAAGTTAGATATCGTGGGAATTAGTGAAGTTCGGTGGCAGAAGGAACAAGACTTCTGGTCAGTTGACTACAGGGTTATAAACACAAAATCAAATAGGGGTAATGCAGGAGTAGGTTTTATAATAAACAGGAAAATAGGAATGCGGGTAAGCTACTATAAACAGCATAGTGAACGCATTATTGTGGCCAAGATAGATACGAAGCCCACACCTACTACAGTAGTACAAGTTTATATGCCAACTAGCTCTGCAGATGACGAAGAAATTGAAGAAATGTATGATGAAATAAAAGAAATTATTCAGATAGTGAAGGGAGACGAAAATTTAATAGTCATGGGTGACTGGAATTCGAGTGTAGGAAAAGGGAGAGAAGGAAACATAGTAGGTGAATATGGATTGGGGGTAAGAAATGAAAGAGGAAGCCTCCTGGTAGATTTTTGCACAGAGCGCAAGTTACTCATAGGTAACACTTGGTTTAAGAATCATGAAAGGAAGTTGTGTACATGGAAGAACCCTGGAGATACTAAAAGGTATCAGATAGATTATATAATTGTAAGACAGAGATTTAGAAACCAGGTTTTAAATTGTAAGATATTTCCGGGGGCAGATGTGGACTCTGACCACAATCTATTGGTTATGACCTGTAGATTAAAACTGAAGAAAAGGTGGGAATTTAAGGAGATGGGTTCTGGGTAAACTGAAAGAACCAGAGGTTGTACAGAGTTTCAGGGAGAGCATAAGGGAACAATTGACAGGAATGGGAGAAAAAAATACAGTAGAAGAAGAATTGGAGATGAAGTAGTGAAGGCAGCAGAGGATCAAGTAGGTAAAAAGATGAGGGCTAGTAGAAATCCTTGGGTAAGAGAAGAAATATTGAATTTAATTGATAAAAGGACAAAATATAAAAATGCAGTAAATGAAGCAGGCAAAAAGGAATACAAGCGTCTCAAAAATGAGATCGACAGGAAGTGCAAAATGGCTAAGCAGGGAAGGCTAGAGGACATATGTAAGGATGTAGAGGTTTATCTCAATAGGGGTAAGATAGATACTGCCTACAGGACAATTAAAGAGACCTTTGGAGAAAAGAGAACCACTTGTATGAACACCAAGAGCTCAGATGGAAACCCAGTTCGAAGCAAAGAAGGGAAAGCAGAAAGGTGGAAGGAGTATATAGAGGGTCTATACAAGGGCGATGTACTTGAGGACAATATTATGGAAATGGAAGTATATGTAGATGAAGATGAAATGGGAGATACGATATTGCGTGAAGAGTTTGACAGAGGACTGAAAGTCCTGAGTCGAAACAAGGAGACCGGAGTAGACAACATTCCATTGGAGCTACTCACGGCCTGGGGAGAGCCAGTCCTGACAAAAATCTACCATCTGGTGAGCAAGATGTATGAAACAGGAGAAATACCCTCAGACTTCAAGAAGAAGATAATAATTCCAATCCCAAAAAAAGCAGGTGTTGACAGATGTGAAAATTACCGATCTATCAGTTTAGTAAGCCACAGCTGCAAAATAGGAACACGAATTCTTTACAGACGAATGGAAAAACTAGTAGAAACCGACCTCGGGGAAGATCAGTTTGGATTCCGTAGAAACACTGCAACACGTGAGGCAATACTGACCTCACGACTTACCTTAGAAGAAAGATTAAGGAAGGGCCAACCTACGTGTCTAGCATTTGCAGACTTAGAGAAAGCTTTTGACAATGTTGACTGGAATACTCTATTTCAAATTCTAAAGGTGGCAGGGGTAAAATACGGAGAGCGAAAGGCTATTTACAATTTGTACAGAAACCAGATTGCAGTTATAAGAGTCGAGGGACATGAAAGGTAAGCAGTGGTTGGGAAGGGAGTAAGACAGGGTTTTAGCCTCTCACCGATGTTATTTAATCTGTATATTGAGCAATCAGTAATGGAAACAAAAGAAAAATTCGGAGTAGGTATTAAAATCCATGGAGAAGAAATAAAAACTTTGAGGTTCGCCGATGACATTGTAATTCTGTCAGAGACAGCAAAGGACTTGGAAGAGCAGTTTAATGGAATGGACAGTGTCTTGAAAGGAGGCTATAAGATGAACATCAACAAAAGCAAAGCGAGGATAATGGAATGTAGTCGGATTAAGTCGGGTGATAATGAGAGAATTAGATTAGGAAACGAGACACTTAAAGTAGTAAAGGAGTTTTGGGGAGCAAAGTAACTGATGATGGTTGAAGTAGAGAGGATATAGCCATGTATGGAAGTGAAACATGGACGATAACTAGTTTGGACAAGAAGAGAATAGAAGCTTTCGAAATGTGGTGCTACAGAAGAATGCTGAAGATTAGATGGGTAGATCACATAACTAATGAGGAAGTATTGAATAGGATTGTGGAGAAGAGACGTTTGTGGCACAAGTTGACCAGAAGAAGGGATCGGTTGGTAGGGCATGTTCTGAGGCATCAAGGGATCACCAATTTAGTATTGGAGGGCAGCGTGGAGGGTAAAAATCGTAGAGGGAGACCAAGAGATGAATACACTAAGCAGATTCAGAAAGATGTAGGTTGCAGTAGGTACTGGGAGTTGAAGAAGCTTGCACAGGATAGAGTAGCTTGGAGAGCTGCATCAAACCAGTCTCAGGACTGAAGACCACAACAACAACATAACACGATTTCCACAAGGCTTTGAGTTAAGTGCTAACGTTAATACTTTTAAATCAAAGATGAAAGCAATGGAGGAGACAGCAGCCTCTAGCATCAAGGGTTCAGTGGGTTTGCTGCTAGGTTTCTGAACGAGATGAGTATACAAGAATATTGTATATAAGATTTACGAGCCGAATCAACATCTACATCTACATCTACATCTACATGACTACTCTGCAATTCACATTTAAGTGCTTGGCAGAGGGTTCATCGAACCACAATCATTCTGTCTCTCTACTATTCCACTCCCGAATAGCGAGCGGGAAAAACGAACACCTAAATCTTTCTGTTCGAGCTCTGATTTCTCTTATTTTATTTTGATGATCATTCCTACCTATGTAGGTTGGGCTCAACAAAATATTTTCGCATTCGGAAGAGAAAGTTGGTGAGTGAAATTTTGTAAATAGGTCTCGCCGCGACGAAAAACCTCTATGCTGTAATGACTACCATCCCAACTCGTGTATCATATCTGCCACACTCTCTCCCCTATAACGTGATAATATAAAACGAGCTGCCCTTTTTTGCACCCTTTCGATGTCCTCCGTCAATCCCACCTGGTAAGGATCCCACACCGCGCAGCAATATTCTAACAGAGGACGAACGAGTGTAGTGTAAGCTGTCTCTTTAGTGGACTTGTTGCATCTTCTAAGTGTCTGTTCTATCTGTTAGAGTATATCATCACAAAGAGTTCATACCTTAACTATAGATTAATCCATACATTATACGAATATTTTCCTGTTGTTGGTACAGGTTATAAAATTATTGTTGTGCCTAGCAACTCCGTATACCTCTCAGTGAATATTCAGGTATTCAGTTGAATATATCAGGTCAGACGGGTTGCCTAGTCGATTTTTGTGGTGAGGACATTGAGGTACGACTACATTTGAAACATCATTGGTATACAGTACAAACACAATGCACACATTGTAGTACGACTACATTTGAAACATCATTGGTATACAGTACAAACACAATGCACACATTGTAGTACGACTACATTTGAAACATCATTGGTATACAGTACAAACACAATGCACACACACGTGGGCACCATTTTTCAATGGCAGAACAACCTGTTAACGCGTGAAAGTTACTGCTATCCTAGATCTATAGGTTTGAAACTGCTAAATGCCACTACTCAGTATAACCACGCAAGTTCAATACGATTATCAGATAGTACGTCAGTAATATTTGTCTCACAAACCTTTTGCTTCGGTAACATGTAATTACACCACCAAGATAATAATATTCATTCAATATAAAGAGTAAGCAACTCTTCCAAGCAACATGTTCCTGTATTTAGAAGAGAAATTATTGAGGAAAAAGTTTAGATGCTATCCAGCAGCAGTGACATGGCAACATATTCAAAATTCGTTCAAATTTCTGTTTCAAGAAACCAAATGCGAAATTAATGGTACCAAGCTCGACAGCACAAAAATGATTGGCAGCGCATCGACCATCAAAACATGCTTCTCTGCTCCATCTTCAGACTTGAAAGAACTACAGCTAGATGAATGGTTCAGAGATGGACTGATAAGCGTACACTTAGTGCCTGTACTACTCTCAAATTTTTAATGGGATACAGTGAAGTCATTACAGCATGATGTAGGTGAGAAATGGGGGCCACTATGGTTTAACTACCTAGTTTCAACTACTTTTGAAAGCGGCTACTCACACACTTCATCCAACGAGACGCATGTATAGCAGTTTAAATAGGAGGCTTTTTAGGATTTTTGGCAGCTCAGCAGATAAGCAAATATCCTCGCACAGAAATTTAATTGATTTTTGCATATGCGTTAACACAGAAATCAACTCTTTCGTTATATTTGTTTTGTGTAAATTTAATAACATCCAGTTTATTTTTAATTAAATTTTAAATCCACTTTTCAATCATTTCTTTCTTTCTCAAACTAGTAATCTGATAAATGCGAAGCAGGTATATTCTAGAATTATAATATGTATCTGATCGTTCCACAAAAATAATACTTTTATGGAGAAAACAACTATCTTTTTTTCTTTCCTGTAGTTGATCAAGCTGACAGTGTTTGAGAATTTTAATTTGCCCCTTACCTCCTGCATAATACAATTCGTAAAGCATTCGACATCTAGCTTAGCGTATTTTGGCAACAATTCTGCTCAACGTACTTGTGGAATTCTCATACAGAACTTTAGTTTACAACATTTGCTAACGAGTGTCCCTTAGATATGATTATTCCGACAGACTGCTGTTCTTTTGTTAGATGCACAACGTTCTGTCCACCACATTTATATACAATACAAATGTTCTTTGCAAACCAATCCAAATGGGAATGGAGCTTTGTAACAGGATTTTTCGTGTATTCAGTGTAGTAAACGTTCTTGATTCCACTGATTTTGGCGAGAATTCCGACAAGTGACTAACTGCCACTCCTGTTTACTGTAAACGCCAACATTTTATATTCCCCAGTCATAGACTGATTGCTCAATTACACAGTGCTTAAAGTAATACGTGAACTTTGCTTGGACATCTTCAATAACTTCTTCTTTTCCTAATTGAAGTACCATGATCTGTAACCAAGAAAGATGTAAAAGTCTCTCACGGTCACGTGCCTGGACACATTGTAAGATCTATAAGGTGGTCACAAATAACTTTGTATAATCCTGTGTTGTAATCTGACATAATATCGAGTTCCTCGCGTTTAATACGTGTCTTGAATAACGCTGACTAGTTACGGAAAGTTTTGTGAAGTATGTAAGTCTTAGAACTGTTTTGTCGGAACGATATTCGCGTGTGAAAATTTGACCTTCGTAGTATTCACGTGACATGTTGCAGTATTCAACTACTGTCATTGTTGGCAAGCAATTTCGTTTTTGAAATCAACTACAAGGACCGAATGTAATATCTCATGCTAGTGATGAAATTAATTACTGTGGAAACGTTGCTTAACTAGGATTGGATTTGGACAGATTTCTGGCTGCTGTGCGTGCAGAGTGAGTGTATGAAATGTGAACTTGATGAAAATGACCAATAGTTTAAATGTGGATTGAATAGTACCGCTTCTTTGGTTGTAAGAACAAATATTTTTTTTTTTTTTTGTGTGGAAATTTCGGACGTTACTTTCCAGAAGCCAATCCATTATCTTACCGCCCGATAAATTTCTTATTGACTGTTTTTGTCCAGAGCTTTGTTTTATTACTAGAGTTGCGCTGCCTCACTAATTGTGTAGATATTAGATGGTGTTTTTTTATCAACGCTGCTTTTATATAATCTTGTAAGTATCTACATCGGGCAGACGCCGTTCTGAGGTAGGTGAATTTCTAATTTGCAGCCTGCACAGCACACGAAATTCCAAACCCCGCCACGTCGCACTAGGACAAAACAATCACTCTTTTAGATCCTCTAACAGGAAAATTATATGTATTGGTGTACAGCAGTACCTGTCTCAGGCTCACACTGGCTAGCATAGGATTAAGCTGTATTTAAACTTGGCTGTCTTTAGCAAAACAGTCACCATCACTGACTACAGCGATCATACACCACTATCACCTGCTCCAAGCAGTTTGTAATGTGGTGGATTTGGGTTCCTTCTGCCCACTAACACTCTTGAGGCCAGTGACACATGTGCCTCGTGTCCAACAAAATCCTTTATTACATGCTGTCAATCACACCTACTACGACACAATAAATGACTGTATTAATTTCTGCTGAATTCAGTTTCATCAAAAACATCCGTCAGCGATGCTTGGGTTCTGCCTTAAGTTTAGCGTATCCATTTTATGCCCCAGACCTTCTCTGCTGTTACTCCTTGTCCATAATCAATGCCACCTCCACTACTGCCTCTGTTACTTCGTATGAAGTCCATATTATTCCTCTTATTAGTGCGTGGCTGATACCACTGCATCTCCACATACCCCGTTTGACCACAATTGATGTTAGAAGTGTACATATGGATTTGCTCCCCTAAGCCCATAGATATATAAACATCTTAACACTCCAATGCCATTATAACTGCAGCATGAGTATCTTTAGGTGGATCAGTGTGCACCCCCCCTCAACATTTTCAGTTTCGAAGCCCTCAAAAACATTTCCAGTGGTCGCTGTTCAGCTTCTTGGAAAATCAATTTCTTCACCTCCCCGTTCTGTAACAATTCATAAATTTGTAATTTAACTTTCTAAATCTATATCAGAAAACAACAACCAGTTTATAATGCCACCTAGACACAAAAGCCAGCTGCTCAGGAAGAAGTTATGCACTATTTTGTTTCCTGTCATCTGCTCTAGTGCTTGTATAAGCAGCTCAAACATATTAGAGTTATGGAGTGCTTCCGTACAAAGCATGAATGACTTCGCATTCACCCACCAAACTCAATCTAGCAATCTGCAACATTTGACTATCTGACCAAACCCCTCAGTCAGCTGATTATCTGAGATCCTCCAAGAATGCAGACACATCCTCAGACGCTCTACTACAAAAAGAAGAACCCACATAATCAATAGCTGGATCCGCTCCTAAACTTTGTGAGTTCAACATATCTACTTTTTCACTTTTCTCTGCCAAACTATTATGTAGCGTTCCCCAACCACCCGCAATTAAGCCAACTGATTCTATAATTTGGTCCCCGATTGCACCATATGTTTCTGATTTTGCCTTCCCCACTTGGTACTTATTTTAAAATAGTAATTCTCTCAACACAAGAATAAAAATTCAACACCAGCTCTACTAGAATTCATCTCTGTCGAATCATGAGCCACCTGGACTGTCTACACTGTCTAGCTGTAAGTCCAACACGATTACAAGTAAAACAAATTACGGCTACTGATTCGGCATGGGGCAGAGTACCCAAGAAAAATACATTCTGTACAACTACTAGGCACTAAAGATTCATTCCTATCATCCCCTTTAAATGTGTTAAACCTACCGCTTTCTCTGGTTTTACAAAAATAACTTTCACGTAATCACGACCCCTATACTTCGACCTCACTTCTGTCAGCACAACAGAGTAAAAAAAATGGGGCCTCACTCACACTGAAAGACGATATTGTAGTTGCTGTGGGCGGTGAAAAAACATCTGTTGTAGGCTATGGCGACGTTGGCACCCTTGACGCCACTCTGAAGAGTGTAGTGGTGAGTCGTGGTGTTGCGGTCCAGTCAAACACTGCTGACAACAAACAACATCTTTATTAGCTTCAGTAGATATTGATTTGTGGCTCAGAAAGAGGAACAGCAGTGACGTATGGGCCGGCAGTGCTGACAGAAGGCCCGTGGGCAGCTGGCAGTGTACTAGGCCCTAGTAGTGACGTCAGCAGCGCACTGCCTCTCTCGGCGATGGTGGTTGCTCCTCCGCATGGCCTCTCTGGCCCACGTTCGTTCGCTGCGGCATGTCGTAGAGATTGCACTGCTCGGGATTCGACCCACCAGCCCTGGGCAGGAATTAGACAACAGCTAGTTACGCCGCTCTGAGTCACCCTCGAAATTCAGTGCTGGCGACAGAAGGCGATGGCAGCCGGCTGGCAGTGGTAGGGCGTCACGCCCCACCAGGAACTTAGCACCGAAGGCGGCGCGTGCATTCCAGACTAGAACCCATGGCTGCTGTTAGCGGTGCCCCATCCCTAACCTACTGCGCGGCATGGATCTGGCGTCTTCTGGGTACTGCAAAACTCGGTGGCGATATGGGGAACACTCTGCCGTGCCTCAAAGTACAGCACCATTTATACCTCCCTCCAGTACATCTATTCCCCTAAAATTCGCGGATAGTAATGTCATTCAAAACAGAAACGAGACCTGGTATGGTGAAATGGCCTCAGACACAGCGGCGACTACTGCTGGTGTTTGCTGTTTTCTGATGACGTCAGCTGCCATCTCTACACAACGCGTTTGCCTGTCTGTTTACCCCGTCCAAAATGTCACTACACAGGTGGCTTCCAGCCCGTAGCAGCTAATGGAATCAGCTGCTGAGAATTCTTCCGGGTTGTGTGGCAATGGTCCATGGAACTCTTTTATCCCTGACGTTTCTTCCAAGGCTACGTTGGACATCTTCGGAGGTGCCCCTGGTTGTACTGAGTCTTGCCGACAACCAGGAGCATCTCAGAAAATGTCCAACGTACCCTTGCACGAAACGTCAGGTATAGAAAAGTTCCATGGACCACGGCCATACAACCAGGAAGAATTATCATCAGCTGAAACATCCGGCCGTGAAAGCGTTCATTGTATAAGCTAATGAAATCCTTCTTGTGGGTAATTACTTATAACTTTTCTTCTACGGGAGCTATTGAGTAAGTGGGGAACGCTTCCGTCTGACGCCGCTAGGTGCGCGCAGATCGCGTGCTCGGCAGCTTAGTCGGCATCCATCCGTGACAGCGGGAACGTCTCAGCACGTCTGGTGTTTTCGGTATTCGAATTTGAAATGCGCGCTGCAATGGAAAATCCAGCCAGTTGTGAGGTGCTGTCTGTGATACGGTTTTTGTTGGCAAAAAACCTAAAACCTATGGAAATTTATCGTGAGCTATGCAAAGTGTACGGAAATAACGTAAAGAGTTAATATTCCGTCCGGAAATGGTGCATTGAAAATGGCCGAACGATCGTTCCTGATGAAGAGAAGGGTGGACGCCCGAGCGTTGTGACTGGCGATCTTGTCGCTAGAGTTGATGAAACGATTCGAGAAAACCGTCGCTTCACAACGACGGAGCTTACGCTTTCTTTCCCATTAGTTCAAAACAAACGTCAGGGAAAGCTGACGTCCGCCGGCCGCGGTGGTCTCGCGGTTCTAGGCGCTCAGTCCAGAACCGCGCGACTGATATGGTCGCACGTTCGAATCCTGTTTCGGGCATGGATGTGTGTGATGTCCTTAGGTTAGTTAGGTTTAAGTAGTTCTAAGTTCTAGGGTACTGATGACCACAGATGTTAAGTCCCATAGTGCTCAGAGCCATTTGAACCAAAGCTGACGTCCAAAATTTTGTTTTTGCATGACAATGCCCGACTTCACACGGAAAGCTGCACTAAAGAACACCGTAATTCATTCAAATGGAAAATTTTCCCTCATCCGCCTCACAGCCCGGATCTTGCACCGAGCGACTTCCACTGTTTCTCAAGATGAAGAACTGGATTGCAACACAGCGCTTTGATGACGACGCGGATTTCCAGGCGGGCATGACTCACTGGCTGAAGTCTCAGGCGGCAGAATTTTGTTACGAAGGTCTTTAAAAACTTGTCCACCGCTGTGATAAGTGCCCCAATGTGTTTGGTGACTATGTGGAAAAGTAGTTTGTCAGTCGCTCTTTCAGGTGTATATAATTACATATATTTCTTGTACTTAGATTTTTTTAGTGCCAAAACGTTCCCTACGTTCAGAATAACCCTCGTAAGATTTAGACGACAGGTTGCACTTCCATTAACCCATTGTATACTGCATATTGCACATAACAAGACAACAGTTGCTTTCCTGCTTCCTACAAGAACATTTAAACTGCGTCTGAGTAAAGACGTCAATGTTGACTGGCTTTCAGTGAAATATTTATGTTTCGTACTATATAAGAAAAAGACTTGCTGTGAACAAACAGTGCTAGCGTCAGATTTTCAAGTTAGTTAGGAAGATGGCCCATTTTTAATTGGCTGCCTTATTTCAAAGGAACTGAGTAGTAGATCCTGTCAGCAGAAGTGACAAGATGCGTCACGAGCCATAAAAATTCATCACACAGCCCCTGCCGTCGATCACCTGCTGGGTTAGTTACTTACCTAACATTTAATTATCCCCAATGACGATAACACGCTTGACAGTCTGATCACCATTTGATTGCTGCACTGACTACAGGAATACATGTTATTCACTGCCATTAGACCGTCCAACCGATTTCAGCCCGGATTCCATTGTCAGCTCAGAGGTAGTGAGATACCTAGAAGTTTAACTCTACTGTATGTTCAGTGGAAGTAGATAACCGTATTTAAAATAAAGATATACATGTTTCGCTCTCCGCATGGGTAAGTGACTGCCTCGCACCGGTAATAAGAGATCTCATGTCAGTGACTCAGCAGGTATCTCTTCTTCAAAAATATGTAGCATTAATAAGACAAAGATTCTAATTGAATCAAACTACATTCTTCTTCCGCATCTTGCTCTGTTCCTACAAACAACGTTAGCTCTAAACGGAAAACCGAAGTATGTAAATATGACAAACAATCCTGCTAGAGGAGAATTATAAAAGTGGTTGGAAATATCGCTTCAGCTGTAGGATTATTTTTATTTTTAAGTTCTCAAACCACGATCGATTTCGTGCTCTTACATGCCCAACTTATGACAGCACTTTTACCAATCAAGTTACCAGTTATCTTCCTTCTTCGTGTACACTACACTGTTCTCGTGGCACACTGGGTCCTGTACTGCTGCATCACGGAGCTCGAGGTCCCAGCACATAGTATGACTGTCTTGGTGTTCATTCATATTTCTTTACCCTGGCTGTTATCGCTTTGCATTGGCTTAGGTTTTATCGCACCTAGCCTGACCGCTGATTTCTGAACTGTTATATGGAATTTCTGTTTTGTTTTCGCATGTTTACTTTTGCACCAAAAAATTATTTTCAGTTTCGGTCCCTTGTCCATTTTCAGTATTCCACACAATTAACGTCATGTAAGGGTCCGAAACCATTTTTGGTTTAAGCACTGGAAAATACACTGGTGCCCAAAATTGAAGCAACAAACTGCTATTTCCTTGTCTTGGGCAAATTTCACGATATAATCATACAAATTGTGAACAGATGTCGTTGCGATCTTGTTATGCACGGAAGATGTCATTCTGATCAATGGACAACAACGCCTCAAGGACGTCAGGACACTTATCAGGTGGGGTAGTGTATGCATTGCAGTTCCACGTTCACAGTCGCTGTGTACCGAAACACTCCCTATTAAACCCGTCGTTACTGACTAGTGAATTATAGCCTGACAGTTTGGAATAGTTTGACTGTGTGCAGCTGATGTAAGCTGATCGGTTAATATTTGCATGGGAGTTGGTCCAAAAGGCTGTGAGCACTATGGAACTTAACATCTGAGGTCATCAGTCCCCTATAACAGAACTACCTAAATCTAACTAACCCACGGACATCACACATATCCACGCCCGAGGCAGGATTCGAACCTGTGACCGTAGCGGTAGCGCAGTTCCAGGCTGTAGCGCCTCGAACGGCCCGGCCATGGGAGTTGTTTCGTATCAAGTACAACAAAGCTAATTAGGATGTCAGGTAGCAATATTCGGTACATACTTTGTTGGTAATATACTATATCGATTGTCTAAACACCACAAATGAGGCAGTTACGCCCTTCGTCTGAGAAAGTAATAACGTTTAACTCTTCAGAAGTCGCCTTTAATGTAGCCACACGCCAAAATTCTTCTTGTAGCACTGAATGCACAAACCTCACTGCAATCCAAATTATGGGTGTCTGGAGCGGCTATCGCATAATCACACATTGAACACTTAAACACACCAAACACGCCATTTACTTATTTGCTGGAGGTCAAGCCCAAAACTTTTGGTGACACACACAGCCGTTAAACAGTAGTAAAAGCGGTCGGCTGTCCTGCAGAAATCCGCCCTGCTTGCTTAGCAGCCAACAACTTAGGTGCTCGGAGTCCCAACACCGAATACTCTCGTACACCAGGCCCATGACTATGAATAGTACCTACCGCGACCTGCGTGAGTCAAAGAAATACTGTTCTCAATACGTAACGGGTGGTTGACCCTTTACAGTACAGTCACAGGCGGTACAGTATGGGATAGAGAAAACGCCTACAGATTCTGATGTGGAGGGCCGTAGGTAGATTGGAAGCAGGAGAGTCACAGACGTGTTTGGTCTCATGGCTTAATGTGAATCGATCTGTTGTTTCTCGGATGAGGTAGCAGTTTATAGAGACCGTAACTGCATCCTGGAGACCAGGACATGGCAGACCACGCATGACACCAGAAAGACTGGACCGTTATGTGGCTGAATGGGCACGACAGTACCGCCTTAGTACGGCACGGCAGCTTGCATGTGAGCTCGCAGCATCCGATGGTGGTGTTGTATCTAGGCAAACGGTGTACAGGAGGCTTCCACAGAGTGGCCTTTATTGTTCGAGACCTGCTGTCTGTTTACATCCGGGGTGTCTTCGCAGAATGGAACGGTCGAACGGTGGGTCAATAGCTTTTCACAGATGAGTGCCGATTTCATCTGGAGAGTGATTCTCAGCGGATTCACATCCGGAGGGCACTTGGAACAAGATATTGGGACTCAAACAGTATGGAAAGAGTGTGACATGGAGGATAATCCTTAACGGTATGGACAAGAATTATTTTGACGAGTCGAACACCTCTTCATGAACGAGATTTTCACTCAAAACATTTTTAATTTGCTTAGAAGTTTCATATCAGCGTACACTCCACTGCAGAGTGAAAATCTCATTCTGGAAACATCTCCCACGCTGTCGTTAAGCCATGTCTCCTCAATGTCCTTTCTTCCACGAGTGCTGGTTCGCTGAAGAGATTCTGTGAAGGTCGGATGGTAGGAGACGAGATACTGGCAGAAGTAAAGCTGTGAGGACGGGGTGTGAGTCGTGATTGGGTAGCTCTGATGGTAGAGCATTTGAGCGCGAAAGGCAAAGGTCCAGATTTCGAGTCTCTGTGCGGCACACAGTTTTAATGTGCCAGGAAGTTTTACTTCTTCATGAAATTTTACGGGTGCATCAGCAATATTTAACTGCTATCAGCTACCGTGAGGAGCTGTGTTGCGAGGCCCTGTGGGCTCAGACTTGGTACTGATGGACGATAGTGCTGTACCTCACAGAGAATGGGTGTTTGATGTTTGTTCGGAAATTTAATATACTGCACGCACTGCGTGACCTGCTCGCTCTCCAGATTTGGATCTCACAGAGCTGTCTGGGTTGTACTAAGGAGACGGGTCGCATCACGTCAGCATCCACCAACCAGTCTCCAAGGGTTGTGAGCAGCTTTGCACGGAGAATGGGCCTTATTGCCTCAACGTGAGATTGATGACATCATTCTGAGCATGCCCTGTCGTTGTCAGGTCTGTATGAGAGCCAGAGCTGATCACACCCCATACTGAGCATTTATGTCAGTTGTCAGGAAGCGTGTGCAAATCCGTTAAGTTTGTAAGAAACGAAGAACATTTTTATCTACCGTCATGCATATTGCAGCTGACTACGTTTTGTGTTTTTACATTGTTTCTACCTTACTGTCACCTGTTTATACTGATTTGCGGCAAAATAAGAGCAATCATACAAACTTTCCGTTTGTTGCTTTAATTTTCGACACCAGCGTAAAAATAACCTTGCAACTCAAGCGGTATTCTCAACCTCTGGTGTGAATATGAAGTTGATTATCTGCCATTATACTTTTCCAACATTCCTATGAATAATGGGGAACGATCACCATATGCTGTTTGTTTGGAGGTTTTAGTTAAGCAACAACGTGGAGTCTATAAAACCTGATGACAAAACGTCCAGACCATTTAAGTAAACCCATAGAATTTTTAAAGCGACGTGAACAACAACTGAAGGGAAATGTCAGGTTCCTCAAAAAACAGATACTAGTTTCTAAGAGAGGCCTTATAGCACCCTCAGAGGTAATGTACTTAATTGCAAACGTCACATCATCACCCATTATCGATGAGATACGACGTCCTCCAGCAGCTGCAAAAATGTGTGAAGTGAAGCAAGGAGAAAGGTTTAGCGAAAAACTAAAGCACATGCTATCGTGGCTCGTCCTATTGATGTAAACATAGAAAATAAATTTCTACCATCTCTCCACGAGTTTAAAATTGATGACACTACTGTTAACGAAATATTTCCAGCTTCCTTTTTTACACTAGTGCTGCGCTAATGTCAGTCTTAGTCGAGGAAAAGGGAAATTTTATCAAAATTCAATGGAGGGTCGGCTGGGCGGTGAAATCTGGGACCACTGGCAGAGTGTGGTAACAGTCGACAGCCAGTAAGACAGGCAAGGGAAACATGGCATTAGCGGGCGCGGCGGTATTCTACATCTACATCTACATCTACATGACTACTCTGCAAGTCACATTTAAGTGCTTGGCAGAGGGTTCATCGAACCACAATCATACTATCTCTCTACTATTCCACTCCCGAACAGCGAGCGGGAAAAACGAACACCTAAACCTTTCTGTTCGAGCTCTGATTTCTCTTATTTTATTTTGATGATCATTCCTACCTATGTAGGTTGGGCTCAACAAAATATTTTCGCATTCGGAAGAGAAAGTTGGTGACTGAAATTTCGTAAAAAGGTCTCGCCGCGACGAAAAACGTCTATGCTGTAATGACTTCCATCCCAACTCGTGTATCATATCTGCCACACTCTCTCCCCTATAACGCGATAATACAAAACGAGCTGCTCTTTTTTGCACCCTTTCGATGTCCTCCGTCAATCCCACCTGGTAAGGATCCCACACCGCGCAGCAATATTCTAACAGAGGACGAACGAGTGTAGTGTAAGCTGTCTCTTTAGTGGACTTGTTGCATCTGCTAAGTGTCCTGCCAATGAAACGCAACCTTTGGCTCGCCTTTCCGACAATATTATCTATGTGGTCCTTCCAACTGAAGTTGTTCGTAATTTTAACACCCAGGTACTTAGTTGAATTGACAGCCTTGAGAATTGTACTATTTATCGAGTAATCGAATTCCAACGGATTTCTTTTGGAACTCATGTGGATCATCTCACACTTTTCGTTATTTAGCGTCAACTACCATCTGACACACCATACAGCAATCTTTTCTAAATCGCTTTGCAGGTGATACTAGTCTTCGGATGACCTTACTAGAAGGTAAATTACATCATCATCTGTGAACAGTCTAAGAGAACTGCTCAGATTGTCATCCAGGTCATTTATATAGATCAGGAACAGTAGAGGTCCCAGGACGCTTCCCTGGGGAACACCTGATATCACTTCAGTTTTACTCGATGATTTGCCGTCTATTACTACGAACTGCGACCTTCCTGACAGGAAATCACGAATCCAGTCGCACAACTGAGACGATACCCCATAGCTCCGCAGCTTGATTAGAAGTCGCTTGTGAGGAACGGTGTCAAAAGCTTTCCGGAAATCTAGAAATACGATATCAACTTGAGATCCCCTGTCGATAGCACGATTTGTTTTGAGTGGAGCAACAATGAGGCAGGAAACTGCAACATTCCTTTAAGTTATTGCGATGTATGAGGCGGGGCACTAGGCCAGAGCCACGAGTGGCTATTTGCAAGTGGCTGAAGTTTGGGAATTTATCCCTGCCATGGTTTCTGTCTCTTTCTGACACTACATCAGAAGCGAGGGAGAAACGAATATAAATAGATGGGCAATTGTAGCTTGGGGCAGAGTGTGCCAGGTCTGTCGAGCTTCGGGACGGGCCTGTGCTGGTCTACGCTTATAGGGGCCAGTCTGGCAGCAATGTTATAGGTATTCTGCATGAACTTGTACTTTGTTTCTATGTACTTTTTCGGGCTATGTTCCGCCTCCGGGCACACAGCACTGGGGCAGGACGGAACCGCGGCCTGGAACCTGGAGGTCGCACGGGCTCCCTGGAGAAGGGCAGTGACAGCGGTCTGCAGCGGGTCCAGAGAGTGGCTCGGTACCACTCGAGTCTAGGGGCCACGTTCGCTCCGCGTCCGGCCGAGGCGTACGCTGTGGGAGGAACAGCAGCACTGCGACAGCGCCAGAGACTGCAGTGGGAGTTGTCATCTGGCAAGCTCCACTAGCTGCAAGTTGCAGCACATCGACCAGGAGGGTGTGGGTTCGAATCTGGTTCTGTCCTGGGAGCAGCGGAGGCCCGAGGGCTACGGGTGACCGTGGTCGGACAGAGCAGGACAAACCGGGTTGAGAGCGGCGTGGTGTAGAGACTGTAGCAGTCTCCGGAATCGCGGGCAGTGGGGTGGCGCCAGGCGGCGAGCTTGATGGCGGCAGCAGTGGCGTCGGCATACTAGGAGTTTGCTGAGCTGGCTGGACTCGTGGGACAGCAAACGGCTGTACGCCGACATTACGCTTAGCTTAAAGAAACGAATGTTACCGAATACCTGTATCACACTGCACAACCCCTCGACGCTCTTGAACTTGCTCGGCCACTTGACAAAATACGGCGCTGTGGGTCCTTGCTTCAGCTCTGCCAATTGGAGTCTCGGGTTCGACCCCCCGACGCCGCAACACAACTGTTATGAAAATGGAATGGCATGAGGACTTTCTATTTTGTAAATCTCTGGAATGGACGACTATGGTTAAGTCTTTTTTTCTTGTGAATTACTTTCTTGTTGAGCACCTTTAATTATGGACATATTATGTTTGCGTATGTACCGATGGCATGTCAGCGTATACTGGAACTAAATCGGATTCATGACAAGAGTGGATGCTGCCAACCCCCCGTTCTGCAAAACTGCAAAATTTCATAGCACATTCGAAAGTCAATAAAGTACTGAACGATACAGTCTGTGTAGTTAATTTTATGCAAGCATGAGCTTTAAATGGTGCGCTAATTTACATTCTTTGCCAGGAGATGATTCAAATGATTCAAATGGCTCTGAGCACTATGGGACTTAACATCTGAGGTCATCAGTCCCCTAGAACTTAGAACTACTTAAACTTCACTAACCTAAGGACATCCATGCCCGAGGCAGGATTCGAACCTGCGACCGTAGCGGTGCGAGGAGATGGATTCCACTCATGAGTCAATTCTGTTACACTTGGAGGAACTTTGGTTATCTAGTGGTAAAGTTCCTCTGAAGGCCGAACTTCGTCTTTTCTAAGTGAACAATAGTCCCGTACTTGCAGCTCAGGTTCTGCATGAAAAATGGCTTCTGTTATTATGCTAGTTAACCGACGTTTGGCTTCAAGGCCAAAATAATTTCATCTTTATAGGCAAGAATGTACTTTACATTTAAGAGAAACCTTGGACAGATGGGGAAGGATAACCACGAGATATTTTCTTGTCTGAATGGTCTGATGAAGGAGAAAGAGTTTTTATGTAGGTAAAAGTAACAGAATTGGCGTCGTACATCTAAGAATCTTTAGCCAACAATACGTGAGAATAAATTTCCGTAGTGTGACTGGATCCACAATACGTTCGATACGACCATAACGGACCATTTGTCAATAACAGAACAAGAGGCGCTAACAGAATTCTCAAGTGATGAAATGAATTTAACTCGAAGTCTCTTTAAAAGTTTTGGGTGCAGACTGGGAATCAGTATTCCAGTTTAGCAAGACGGGCAGCGTACGTGCTACCATCGTTCGCATGAGCTACCTGTCAGTAACGAAGACAGTCTCGCAATGCAGCTGAAAAGGAATCTGCGAGTTGCTGTTTCTAATAACCAACCAAGACTGGACCTGATTCCTTTTTACGAAAGAGCACACGCAGCACACGAAATATCCAAATATCAGAAAAATTACAGACTTTGAACTGAGCACATTTCCACTCTTGGTTAGCTCCTGTTTTCGATAGTCACTTTGACTGTACCAGTTTATAAATTGGCATGTAAATGTGGAATATTGTTTTGTCGTTATTTCCACGTCGAGATCTTTTAAATATTACACTAAAACAGAACTTAACTCCGTCCGAGCAGATCTTGGAAAACCCTAACGGTACTGACCGACCTCCGTGTCATCCTCAGGCTATGGGCCTAACTGGATTCGGATACGGCGGGGCATTTGATCAGCACACCGCTCCCCCGACCTTTGTGTTTTCGTGACCGACGCCGCTACTTCTCAGTCAAGTAGCTCCTCAGTTGCCCTCACAAGGGCTGAGCGCACCACGCTCCCCAACAGCGCTCGGTAGACCGGATGGTCGCCCATCCAAGTGCTAGCCAAACCCGACAGCGCTCATCTTCGGTGATGTCACAGGAACCGGTGTTACCACCACAGCAAGGCCGATGGCTATAATATTACAACTTTCTAAATAAATTAAAAGCGTTACACATGGAAACAATTAAATTTTAGTTGACGAGTTTATGAACTAAGTTGTAAAAATCTGTACTCACATCAGAGGTTATTTATGAAATAGCTGTGTTTATCATCTTGCAGCACCTTTGAACAATAAAAACTTGTGATAATTTACGAAAGAAGTTTACCTCTCGTGTGCTCGAAAGACACTAATTATTATTAGCGTAATATTGTTAATATTGTTTTTGTTGCAACTGATACCTGCAATAATTAGACGGGTGTAAACAGATATCGTGGATCGTTTATACGCCAAGTATGAAAAGTGCTCAGGAAGGAAAACAAAATTGGGGAGGATTAAAATAATTTTTGTGTCAGTAGGGAGGCGCCGATTGAAAATTTTTGAGAACCACTACACTGGAATATACCTACACTAACGTAATCGTAAGAGAAACTGCTGCCAGCTCCGAAACATCCGCTTTGAAAAAATTTATAAGTGACAGTGGCGGAAAACCTCTACGTTATCTGAATTTCAAACAGCTGAGCAAAACTGAACGTACTCAGACATTTCTGATCAACACTACACTAGAGAATATTCCAACAATACCAACCAGCCACAGACTGCAAACAGCACAGTCAGTGATTTTCATACTGAGCGCTACGTAGCGTTACCAACATAAAAACCTAAACAGCCTCCTTACAGTCCGAAGCCTTCTTTTTCGGTACGTTGGATTACATGCCTATAGCATTTTTCACAAAAATTCCATTGTGGGCTGAAGATGTACACCAGTGGACAGACCTAGCAATCTTGGCAGTGGCTTCAACATAGGAAAAGGGTTTTAAGCTTAATAAGCATGCATGCTCAAAACATATGTTTATTTAGATAAGGTTACAAGGGGTCTACATATGGGCACGAATTATGAAAGGCTTCAGTCTTTTGGAAGGCTGCTCGGGCTGGAAGAAAGGGGGTTGGGCGAGACGTGTGTCGTGGGAACCATCCCATTATCTTCATTAACTCACTTTCATCATTATCATCACATTAGTATACATCATAAATATCGTCATGGTTCAAATGGCTCTGAGCACTATGGGACTTAGCATCTGAGGTCATCAGTCCCGTAGAACGTAAAGCTAACTAACATAAGCACATCACACACATCCATACCCGAGGCAGTATTCGAACCCGCGACCGTAGCTGTCGCGCGGCTGCAGATTGAAGTGCCTAGAACCGCTCGGCCACAACGGCCGGCCTAAATATCGTCATATTGACTTATTAAACCGTAAATAAATTAGATTCGCACGCTGTGCTCTGTTATCGTTGCATCTTCGCGCTGCAAATTAGGTCACTTCCAAGCAGCACACCCAACCATTAGTGACAGAACTAAAACCCTGCTACATGAACAGAAGGGCACCGCCGATGCCACGGATCTCACGAGATGTCCGAAACTGAATGATGGGTCACTCTGGAACGTGAATTCAGTCGCTGAAAGCAAGGTGGTTGCTGTATCCACCGAAGACAAGGAACTCATTAACAACAATGTTTCCTTAGATTTAACAACTTAAATTAATTGCGAATTGGGTATCATAAACACTTCTCCGGTTGAGAATAGCTCACAAGGAAATTTTCTAGACCAAAGACGGTTGCCTCCTGAGAATCTCAGGGAAAGTTCTCGGATGAACACAAAAAGCTAAACAGAAAACACGGAAATGAAACCTTTTGTCAAAACTTTTATATAATTAGATATGTGTGAACTACAATACCATCTGCTGTTAAGTCCTCAATAAAATGTCCAATTATAATAATGACAATTACTAATATATGGAAATACGCCGAATGCTTGGTACATTCATGAGCTATCGTTGTTACTGATGACAAGGAGTTACGTTGGCAGTGACTGGTTACCTATATCGTCCAAATATTCTTACGTTCCTATATGAGCAAGTGTTTAAATACCCCTTACTCGCTATCGCGTGAAAATTATAATCGCAATTCTGTGAAATGTAATGAATTTTGGACAACCTTTTCCAGCAAACTCCAGGGAGGTCAGGGGGAAAAACGACTCATAAAATTTTCGCGCTTGTAATCCGAGGATACCGAGAGCTAGTCGATTAATGCTCCGTTATTAACAGAACAGAAACGGCCCGACAACGGACTGGAGTTGGATTATGCCCAGAAGACCGTCACATAAATTGTGCAATTGCTGGTAAATCCGCGTTTAATTCCAACGAGCCGCACCGTATTATAGACATATTCGGGCTAACACAACCCCCGGCGCAGTAGGTCGGTGGATTTCCGAGCGTGGCTCTACTTTGTGCTTAAAAGTATAGTTCTGTAGCATTTGCTGAGAGCTGTTAACTGCCGTATCTGTCCAGTCTGCTTTAGAAGTACTACTCAACGAGTAGCTCGAAATTCTGCTAGATATATACTCCTTTATATATGATCAGAAATTAATCTAAAACCGGCAATAAGGATGCATATTTCATTCTCCACTTGTATTCAGCAATGTTCTGCTATATGTATCGTGTTAGACAACTGCTCCAGCTTGATTCTAATGCTATCGGCAGGACTTAAAGCGATAATTCGTTTTATTTTTTGTTCCTTGCTTCAATGTGGATAAGTGTGTTCGACACACCGGCGTCACAGAACCCCTGTCAAGCCAAGGGCACCGTTAAAAATTTTACTTTCGTACGAGGACTCAAGCAGCTTCTGCTTAGAAACAGACAAATGAGGAGAAGGGGAAGTAACAGTTCAATTTTTAGAAAGCCGAAATTGACTACTAGCAACACAGTTTCGTGACCACAGGATGCTATATAACTTATTACGCACACGGTGAAACAGCGTCTGATACACCCGCTAAACCGGCTGGGCAGAACAGGTAATATGATTCTGGAAAGGGGCAAATAGGTTGAGGTCAGTTTCGCCTTCTAATTGTAGAACTTTCAGCATTGCAGCGCGTCAGCAATCGTAATTATCTAAATAAATTATGAATAATCCGCCTCGATTGCGAAAATTCCCGGTGTTTACCAGGTTTCAACGTGGATAACCACGCCTTCTTCAGAACAAAATAAAAAACAGCTTGCCTAAATGGGCATAGTCAATTTCTAAAATGAACACCCACAACGGCAGGTCCCCATAAAATTTATTAACATTACACGGTACATCCGCACCAAGTCAATAACACTACTTAAGAATTTTTGCAATCGAGGCGAATTATTCATAATTTATCCTTCTAATTGTAATTTATTGTAATTTAATAACTTTTTCAATCAAAGCAGCACATAGCCGGACCTTTATCGAATGCAACTCTTTCACGGCTGAAGGCCTCCAAACAAGAAATATTAACAAATCAATAAAATAAAATCCAATTAAGATAGAAATAAAATAATTTTTAAAAACTCACAGTAAAGTAGATAGAACAAACATATGCAAAGTGCAATACAAATGGCTGAGGGCCCCAATTAAATTTCAGAATTTTAGAATATATTACCATAGACTTTTATAGGCAGAAGGCACAATGTTTAAAAACAAGAAATCTTAAAAATCAACAAGATTAAAATGCAGTTAAAGAGGCAACTCAAATAAATAAAAAAAAACGTATCACGGCTACGTGGAAAGCCTTAAGATTAAGCAGATAGAACAAATATATGCAAGGTACAATACCAATGGCTGAAGGCCACAATTGAGTTTGAAAATTTTAAAATATATCATAATCTTTTAAAGGCAGAAGGCCGCAATGTTTACCCTTGAAAGATAAATTTAAGAATTAATTTTGTGAAATTTTTAAGAAAAAAGAAAAAATAACCATAAGCCTTAAATTTAAAGCAGCTGAAAACAGATAATTAAACACCGGTGGCACTCAGAATCCTCCAGAGGTCGGTCTGCCCTCGTCCACTTAGGTGAGACAGGTGGTGAGCCCAACTACACTTGATCCGTCGGAACCCAACCAAGGGACAGCCACAGGCTGACCGACACAATGTCTTGCTTCCCGTCAATCAGTACATGGGAACTCAAACACAAAAGGTTACAAAAGTGACAATCCACAATGGTGTATGTATTGGCTGTCAAAGTTACACTCCATGCTGGACAGTGACAACACGTGAGGAAAGGACGCTGCCTGAATTTACGTCAGTGCCCAGGGCACGTTACCAGAAGATTAACGGCTACAAGACAGAAAATTCCACTGGCGCACTCAAATTGTAGTCAACCAAAATAGTTAATTGCAATGCATGGCGGCTAAATTTCAGTAGTAGAAACACTCGGGGTTGCTCAGATGAAAATCTCCCCAACAGCAAACCACCGAAATGAACCACCACAACGTGAATGGACGTGGCTTAGGTAGTTGAAACCACTACTCAAATTTGCCATCCTGGGTCGGTGAAACTCGATGCTCGTAGCGATCGGACAGCTCCACACACGCTCCGACACTGCGTAGGGGCTGCCAGCGGTTCCAGCCGACTCCACTGCGCGGAGATAACTTCCCTCGTCCACCGACTGACTGCCTCCAGACCCCCTAGCTGGAGACGACATGCACCAAACAAAAATGATTCATGGCGCAAATATTGATACACATCACTGCTGCCACGCGTAGGAGGAAGAAGAACCACGACGGAACCGCAACAAGGGCGGGAAACCAAACGCAGATAGACAGCGAAGTCACGAAAACCCACAGTTGGGAGTGAGCATGGCTCAGCGTCCGGTCATCCATAAAGAAAAAAACTAGCAACACTTTCATGAAGTTTAGTCTATTTTCGCATCTGTTGATGTAAGTGTGGTGTATTTCATTAACTGAAACAATACCGACGAAGTGCTTTCTTTGGTTTGGGTGACATTCCTGCAACTACGTAAGAACGCATACTGCTGACAAGTGACTCCCGGGTAAATGGCCCTGTGGCGGTGTTGAAAATCGGTTGCATTTCGCCGAGAGTCTCGCACATCAGTACCTCTGGAAAGCTTCCAGCTAAACTGCTACTTCTAAAATTTCTGTCCCACCAAACCGCTTACAATAAATACGATATTTACGTTGCAGTGAGACTAGCATTGGAGTATGAAGAGGGTGATACATCTACAGACTTGGGGGTGCAACGGTATGTGGAAGCTTCAGCATCAATTGATTTCATTGTTGTCCTACATGGTACACGCAGAGGCAATGCTACCAACCGTGGAGGAATAAGGGGAGTGATATTATCTACAGGCTAATGAATCGAGGCAGTAGTAGGGCTGGGATGGCTTGTGGACGAGGGTGTAGATAGAATAACAGAGGTGGTCCGGGGCATAAGAGGGACACATTAAACTGAAGAGGGAACCCCAGCGCCACTGACAGGAGATGTCGGTCATGGCATCCACCATTATTAAATCCCCGCACCGGCCAGCGGCGCGCTCCATCACTGGAGACCGAGAAACGCATCGCTGACCGCACGGCCCACTGCCGACATCGCAGACCGCCTTCCCGCGCTCGCGCGTGTTTCAAACCACAGCGATTGGCCACCCACAACGCTGAGTAACTAGTCGCCCAGAATATACAGCGACCCCAGGCGCTGGCTCCATTAAGTATTGAGCTTTATTTAACGCCGCTACTCCCGTATACAAGCCAGTTCTCATCGTGCTATGTTCTATTCTACAGCTCGAGAGAGCTAAGCTGCGATGAGCGTGCGATTCGGTGTTGACCTGGCTGCGCTCTGGATTTTGAATCCGAATGTCATACTGGAAATTGGGCTCCAAGTTCAATACGCTTACTACCTCAACGGACTTGTGATTTTGCCGGAATTTTGTATTCTACTTCCATTTACTGCACATTGGTATAACCACTTTCAATTTATATAATCCGAGTAAAGTGTTCATCAGTACCTTCGCGCTTGGTAACACAGTTATTTGTGTCAGTATTGTGTCAATAAACCGCAGAGCGGTCATATATTTATTGTGTTATTCCTGGTTATAATATCGGTGAAACTGAAATCAAGAGAAATGAGTGCAGAGATGTAATGTGCCTTAATAGGTGGAAATGACGGAATGCGATATAAGATACTGTTGGAGACAGGGCGAATGTGTCAGTGGCCTCAAGATCAGAGGTGAGTACGAGTTGCTGAAACCCATTACACCACATGGAGGAGGGATAGTGGTATATGACCAATGGAGTCAGTGATGGTGACATTTTTGTCGAGGACAGCTTCGTTTAAACACCATGTCGAAGTTGAGTCTCATCTAAGTGAGGACTATAACAAATTCCTAGGCTAACCAGAATGAGCCTTAATTGTACCGGCGGAATACTGTTGTTCACCAGTGCATATCCACAAATCATCACCCTGATTCGCAGAAATGCTGAAGATAGACGTCGACTGTGGATATTGTATCGCAGACACAGTTCTTTGACCGTTCAGACATGTCACTAAACCCGCCCAAAGATGTAAACAACCATGCATGAGCAGCACCTATTAGACGAAGGAGGACGTACAGTCGATCAGTTCCAGTCATTCCATCAGGAAGGAGGTACACGGCTCGTATTGTCTGTAGTTCAACCGTGCTTAGACGGTCAATACCCCGCTTCCATCCTTTCCACAGTGTTACGTTTTGCCAGGAAGGGTTCTCAACAAGGGAAGTGTCCAGGTGTCTCAGAGTGAACCAAAAGCGAGGTTGTTCGGACATGGATGATATACTGAGAACCAGGAACTGTGGATGACATGCCTCTCTCCGTCGGCCCTAGTGTTACTACTGCAGTGAATGACCGCTACCTACGGAACATCGCACGGAGGAACCCTGACAGCAACGCCATCATGACGAGTAATGCTTTTCGAGAAGCCACAGGACGTCGTGTTACGACCCAAACTGCTACCAATAGTCTGCGTGATGCGCAACTTCACTGCAGACGTCAATGGCGAGATCTATCTTTGCAACCACGACACCATGTAGCGTGGTACAGGTGGGCCCAACAACATGACGAATGGACCGCTCAGGATTGGCATCACGTTCTCTTCATCGATGAGTGTCATATATGCCTTCAACCAGACAACCTTCGGAGACGTGTTTGGAGGCAACCGGTCACGCTGAACGCCTTAGACACACTGTCCAGCGAGTGCAGCAAGGTGGGGGTTCCCTGCTGGTTTGGGATGGCAATATGTGGGGACAACGTACGTCGCTGGTGGTCATGGAAGGCGCCGTAACTGCTGTACGATACGTGAATGCCATTCTCCGACAGATAGTGCAACCATATCGGCAGCATATTACCGAGGCATTCGTCTTCATGGACGTCGATTCGCGTCCCCATCGCGCACATCTTGTAAATGAGTTCCTTCAGGATAACGACATCACTCGACTAGAGTGGCCAGACATGAACTCTATCGAACTCGCCTGGGATAGATTGAAACGAGCTATTTATAGACTACATGTCCCAACAACCACTCTGAGGGATCTACGCTAAATCGCCATTGAGAAGTGGGACGATTTGGACCAACAGTGCCTTGTTGAACTTTTGGATAGTATGCCACGACGAATACAGGCATGCATCAAAGTAAGAGAAAGTGCTACTGGGTATTATAGGTACCGGTATGTTGAGCAATCTGGACCACCGCCTCTGAAGATCTCGCTGTATGGTGGTACAACATGCAATGTATGGTATTCATGAGCAATAAAATGGGCGGAAAGCATGTTTCTGTTGATCTCTCTTCCAATTTTCTGTACAGGTCCGATACTCTCGGATCCGAGGTGACGCAAAACGTTTTGTAATGTGTGTAGTAACGACAAAATGGGTCGGCCGCTATGGCCTAGCGGTTCTAGGCGCTTCAGTCCGGAACCATGCTGCTGCTACGGTCGCAGGTTCGAATCCTGCCTAGGGTATAGATGTGTGCGATGTCCTTAGGTTAGTTAGGTTTAATTAGTTCTAAGTTCTAGGCGACTGATAACTTCAGAAGTTAAGTCGCATAGTGCTCAGAGCCATCTTTTGTGTGACTTATTTAGGTTAGTTAGGTTTAAATAATTCTAAGTCTAGGGGACTGATGACCTCAGGTGTTAAGCCCCATGGTGCTTGGAGCCAGTTGAAGAATTTTTGACAAAATGGTTGCAGTCAGTTTGGGGAGCACGAGGGAGTAACAAAACTACAGGGGCTACGGAGCAGGCTGTAAGAGGTCGTCACCAAAGCAGTATGTAGGGGGTCTAAGGGGAATTACACAAGCAACTTCCGCCAGAGTTGAGGATGATTTCACAGCCCGAGCACAAGACCTTACCCTTTTATTTCAAGGTAGCAGCAATATAGGTGAGAATAGATGGAGAGAAAGTTTACCTTTTCGTTTCTATATCCGTAGCAGGGACACTTAGTCCACGTCCATCCTGTCAGTTGGAGGATACTGAATAAATCTGTAAAACGCAGCAACAGCCGTTAGCGGCCAAAGACAAGGGAAGATACGTAAAAACAGAGAAATCACAATTAGAAAAGCGCTATCGAGGGGAAATCACAGTCCGCCTGAACATGGAAATATGAAAGGGGCAGGATTACCATGCAGTGGAATAGCTAATGGGACAAGATAATTCAATAAAGAAGTGATCGAGTACGAACTGTACATTGAGCAGGTCGAAGCGTATTGGTTGTTTGATTTAAGCTGGTTAGATCTGCGGCATGTAGCACTTCCACAGGCTCCTCTGGCCGATGCAAGAAATACTGTCATTTATTCTGGTGAGTTATCCCTGTAATGCCATTGACCAGGAACTCTGCCGCAAAAGAGAAACTATTTTGGTCAGTATGAGGGACTGGCCAATGATAAAAAGAGGGCAATGTAGCGTACCAACCGTATTTGTTCAGAAAGTGTGCCAGAGCGGAAGTGAGCTGCAACACAGCCATCCACAGGGTGGCAAGAGTGTTATGCGTTGTGAAGCAAACCACGATCGACAGGCGATGTCTACATCTTCATCTACATCTACATCTACATCCATACTCCGCAAGCCACCTGACGGTGTGTGGTGGAGGATACCTTGAGTAGGTTAGATGGCCTCGGGCAAGTACAGAAAGGGCAGCAGCGTCAAATGGCGCGGGGCAAAGCTGTATTGGTAAAGTGCCGGAACATCAAGCGCTGATAGAAAGTACCGAAGCTGAAATCGTTATAGGTACAGAAAGCTGGCTGAAGCCAGAGATAAATTGTGCCGAAATTTTTACAAAGGCACAGACGGTGTTTAGAAAGGATAGATTGCATGCAACCGGTGGTGGCGCGTTTGTCGCTGTTAGTAGTAGTTTATCCTGTAGTGAAGTAGAAGTGGATAGTTCCTGTGAATTATCAACAACCGAACTAGGTTAACAGTTGTCTCCTTGTACCGACCTCCTGACTCAGCAGCTTTAGTGGCAGGACATCTGAGTGAAAATTTGGAATACATTTCATATAAATTTTCTCAGCATGTTATAGTGTTAGGTGGAGATTTCAATTTACCAGATATAGACTGGGAAACTCAGATGTTTAGGACTGGTGGTAGGGTCAGAGCATCGAGTGACATTATACTTAGTGCACTATCCGAAAATTACATCGAACAATTAAACAGAGAACCGATTCGTGGAGATAACATCTTGGACCTACTGACAACAAACAGACCAGAACGTTTCGACTCTGTAAATGCAGAACAGGGAATCAGTGATCATAAGGCCGTTGCAGCATCCCTGAATATGGAAGATAATAGGAATACAAAAAAATGGGACGAAGGTTTATCTGTTTAGCAAGAGTAATAGAAGACAGATTTCAGACTACCCAACAGATCAAAACGAAAATTCCTGTTCTGACACTGACCATGTTGAGTGTTTATGGAAAAAGTTCAAGGCAATCGTGAAATGCGTTTTAGACAGATACGTGCCGATTAAAACTGTGAGGGACGGGAAAAACCCACCGTGGTTCAACCACAAAGTTAGGAAACTACTGTGAAATCAAAGAGAGCTTCATTCCAAGTACAAACGCAGCCAAAACCTCTCAACAAACAGAAGCTAAACGATGTAAAGTTAGCGTAAGGAAGGCTATGCGTGAAGCGTTCAGTGAATTCGAAAGTAAAATTATATTCACCGACTTGACAGAAAATCCTAGGAAGTTTTGGTCTTACGTTAAATCAGTAAGTGGCTCGAAACAGCATATCCAGACACTCCGGTATAGTCATGGCATTGACACAGAGGATGACACGCGTAAACCTGAAATACTAAACACATTTTTCCAAAGGTATTTCACAGAGGAAGACCGCACTGCAGTTCCTTCTCTAAATCCTCGCACAAAAGAAAACAATGGCTGACATAGAAATAAGTGTCGAAGGAATAGAAATCCAACTGAAATCACTCAACAGAGGAAAGTCCAGTAGACCTGACGGGACACCAATTCGATTCTACACAGAGTACACGAAAGAACTTGCCCCCCCTTCTAACAGCCGTGTACCGCAAGTCTCTAGAGGAACGGAAGGTTCCAAATGATTGGAAAAGAGCACAAGTAGTCCCAGTCTTCAAGAAGGGTCGTCGAGCAGATGTGCAAAACTATAGACCTATATCTCTGACGTCGTGATGTTGCAGAATTTTAGAACATGTTTTTTGCTCGCGTATCATATCGTTTTTGGAAACCTAGAATCTACTCTGTAGGAATCAACATAGATTCCAGAAACAGCGATCGTGTGAGACCCAACTCGCTTTATTTGTTCATGAGACCCAGAAAATATTAGATACAGGCTCCCAGGTAGATGCTATTTTCCTTGACTTCCGGAAGGCGTTCGATACAGTTCCGCACCGTTGCCTGATAAACAAAGTAAGAGCCTACGGAATATCAGACCAGCTGTGTGGCTGGATAGAAGAGTTTTTAGCAAACAGAACACAGCATGTTGTTATCAATGAAGACACGTCTATGTTCGTTAAAGTAACCTCTGGCGTGCCACAGGGGTGTGTTATGGGACCATTGCTTTTCACAATATACACTCCTGGAAATGGAAAAAAGAACACATTAACACCGGTGTGTCAGACCCACCATACTTGCTCCGGACACTGCCAGAGGGCTGTACAAGCAATGATCACACGCACGGCACAGTGGACACACCAGGAACCGCGGTGTTGGCCGTAGAATGGCGCTAGCTGCGCAGCATTTGTGCACCGCCGCCGTCAGTGTCAGCCAGTTTGCCGTGGCATACGGAGCTCCATCGCAGTCTTTAACACTGGTAGCATGCCGTGACAGCGTGGACGTGAACCGTATGTGCAGTTGACGGACTTTGAGCGAGGGCGTATAGCGGGCATGCGGGAGGCCGGGTGGACGTACCGCCGAATTGCTCAACACGTGGGGCGTGACGTCTCCACAGTACATCGATGTTGTCGCCAGTGGTCGGCGGAAGGTGCACGTGCCCGTCGACCTGGGACTGGACCGCAGCGACGCACGGATGCACGCCAAGACCGTAGGATCCTACGCAGTGCCGTAGGGGACCGCACAGCCACTTCCCTGCGAATTAGGGACACTGTTGCTCCTGGGGTATCGACGAGGACCATTCGCAACCGTCTCCATGAAGCTGGGATACGGTCCCGCACACCGTTAGGCCGTCTTCTGCTCACGCTCCAACATCGTGCAGCCCGCCTCCAGTGGTGTCGCGACAGGCGTGAATGGAGGGACGAATGGAGACGTGTCGTCTTCAGCGATGAGAGTCGCTTCTGCCTTGGTGCCAATGATGGTCGTATGCGTGTTTGGCGCTGTGCAGGTGACCGCCACAATCAGGACTGCATACGACCGAGGCACACAGGGCCAACACCCGGCATCATGGTGTGGGGAGCGATCTCCTACACTGGCCGTACACCTCTGGTGATCGTCGAGGGGACACTGAATAGTGCACGGTACATCCAAACTGTCATCGAACCCATCGTTCTACCATTCCTAGACCGGCAAGGGAACTTGCTGTTCCAACAGGACAATGCACGTCCGCATGTATCCCGTGCCAACCAACGTGCTCTAGAAGGTGTAAGTCAACTACCCTGGTCAGCAAGATCTCCGGATCTGTCCCCCATTGAGCATGTTTGGGACTGGATGAAGCGTCGTCTCACGCGGTCTGCACGTCCAGCACGAACGTTGGTCCAACTGAGGCGCCAGGTGGAAATGGCATGGCAAGCCGTTCCACAGGACTACATCCAGCATCTCTACGATCGTCTCCATGGGAGAATAGCAGCCTGCATTGCTGCGAAAGGTGGATATACGCTGTACTAGTGCCGACATTGTGCATGCTCTGTTGCCTGTGTCTATGTGCCTGTGGTTCTGTCAGTGTGATCATGTGATGTATCTGACCCCAGGAATGTGTCAATAAAGTTTCCCCTTCCTGGGACAATGAATTCACGGTGTTCTTGTTTCAATTTCCAGGAGTGTATATAAATGACATAGTAGATAGTGTCGGAAGTTCCATACGGCGTTTCGCGGATGATGCTGTAGTATACAGAGAAGTTGCAGCATTAAAAAATTGTTGCGAAATGCAGGAAGATCTGCAGCGGATAGGCACTTGGTGCAGGGAGTAGCAACTGACCCTTAACGCAGACAAATGTAATGTATTGCTAATACATAGAAAGAAGGATCCTTTATTGTATGGTTATATGATAGCGGAACAAAAACTGCTAGCAGTTACTCCTGTAAAATATCTGGGAGTATGTGTGTCGAACGATTTCAAGTGGAATGATCACATAAAATTAATTGTTTCTAAGGCGAGTACCAGGTTGAGATTCACTGAGAAAGTCCTTAGAAAGTGTAGTCCATCAACAAAGTATGTGGCTTACAAAACACTCGATCGACCTATACTTGAGTATTGCACATCAGTGTGGGATCGGAACCAGTTCGGGTTGACAGAGGAGATAGAGAAGATCCAAAGAAGAGCGACGCGATTTGCCACAGGGTTATTTGGTACCGTGATAGCGTTACGGAGATGTTTAGAAAACTCAAGTGACAGACTCTGCAAGAGAGGAGCTCTGCATCGCGGTGTAGCTTGCTCGCCAGATTTCGAGAGGGTGCGTTTCTGGATGAGGTATCGAATATATTGCTTCCCCCTATGTATGCATCCCGAGGAGATCACGAATGTAAAATTAGAGAGATTCAAGCGCGCACGGAGGCTTTCAGACAGTCGTTCTTCTCGCGAACCATACGCGACTGTAACAGAAAAGGGAGTTAATGACAGTGGCACGTAAAGTGCTCTCCGCCACACATATTTGCGTGGCTTGCGGAGTATAAATGTAAATGTAGATGTAGCTCTATTGGTTCTCCCTTCTGTTCCAGGCTCGTATTGTTCGCGGAAAGAAAGATTGTCAGTATGCCTCTGTGTCGGCTCTGATCTCTCTGATTTTATCCTCATGGTCTCTTCGCGAGATGTACGTAGGAGGGAGCAATATACTGCTTGACTCCTCGGTTAAGGAATGTTCTTGAAACTTCAACAAAAGCCCGTACCGAGCTACTGAGTTTCTCTCTTGCAGAGTCTTCCACTACAGTTTATCTATCATCTCCGTGACGCTTTCGCGATTACTAAATGATCCTGTAACGAAGTACGCTGCTCTCCGTTGGATCTTCTCTATCTCTTCTATCAACCCTATCTGGTACGGATCCCACATCAGTGAGCAGTATTCAACCAGTGGGCGAACAGGTGTACTGTAACCGCTTCCTTTGTTTTCGGATTGCATTTCCTTAAGATTCTTCAAATGAATCTCAGTCTGGCATCTGCTTACCGATGATTATATGGTCACTCCATTTTAAATCACTCCTAATGTCAACTCCCAGATAATTTATGGAATTAACTGCTTCCAGTTGCTGACCTGCTACGTTGTAGCTAAATGGTAAAGGATCTTTCTTTCTATGTATTCGCAGCACATTACACTTGTCTACACTGAGGTTCAGTCGCCATTCCCTGCCCGATTCGTCAATTCGTTACAGATCCCCCTGCATTTCAGTACAATTTTTATTGTTACAACCTCTCGATATACCACATCATCATCCGCAAAAAGCCTCAGTCAACTTCCGATGTTATCCACAAGGTCATTTATGTATATTGTGAATAACAACGGTCCTACGACACTTCCCTGTGGCACACCAGATATCACTCTTACTTCGGAAGACTTCTCTCCATTGAGAATTACTTGCTGCGTTCTGCTATCTAGGAACTCTTCAATTCAATCACACAGTAGGTCTGATAGTCCATATGCTCATAGTTTGTTCATTAAGCGACTGTGCGGAACTGTATCAAACGCCTTGCTGAGGTCAAGAAACACGGCATCTACCTGGGCACCCGTGTCTACGGCCCTCTGAGTCTCCTGGACGAATAGCACGAGCTGGGTTTCAAACTATCGTCTTTTTCGGAACTCATGTTGATTCCTACAGAGTATATTTCTAGTCTCCAGAAAAGTCATTCTACTCGAACACAATACGTGCTCCAAAATTATGCAACTGGTCGACGTTAGAGATATAGGTCTATAGTTCTGCACATCTGTTCGAGGTCCCTTCTTGAAAACGGGGATGACCTGAGCTCTTTTCCAATCCTTTGGAACGCTACGCTCTTCTACAGACCTACGGTACACCGCTGCAGGAAGGGGGGCAAGTTCCTTCGCGTACTCTGTGTAAAAACGAACTGGTACCCCATCAGGTCCAGCGGCCTTTCCTCTTTCGAGCGATTTTAATTGTTTTTCTATCCCTCTGTCATCTATTTCGACATCTAACATTTTGTCACCTGTGCGACAATCGAGGGAAGGCACTAGAGTGCAGTCTTCCTCTGTGAAACAGCTATGGAAAAACACATTTAGTATTTCGTTCTTTAGTCTGTCATCGTCTGTTTCAGAACCATTTTGGTCACTGAGTGTCTGGACATTTTCTTTTGATCCACCTACCGCTTTGACATAAGACCAAAATTTCTTAGGGTTTCCTGCCAAGTCAGTACATAGAACTTTACTTTTGAATTCATTGTACGCCTCACGCATAGCCCTCCTCACACTACATTTCGCTTCGTGTAAATTTTGTTTGTTTGCAAGGATTTGGCTATGTTTATGTTTGCTGTGAAGTTCCCTTTGCTTCTGTAGCAGTTTTCTACCTCGGTTGTTGTACCACGGTGAGTCTTTTCCATCTCTTACGGTCTTGCTTGGCACATACTCTTCTAATACGTATTGTAATATGGTTTGAACTTTGTCCACTGATCGTCAACACTATCTGTACTTGAGATAAAACTTTTGTGGGAGTCACGACCGCCTCCGCAGTATCTTGATCTGCTCTGACGGTCGCAGCTGGAGACATTGCTGACACCAGTATTTGAGTGACTTCAAGCTCGGTCCCACTCTTTGAGCAGACAGCAAATCAGGACGTCTAATGTTGCACATGAAATGCAACTCGATGTTTCCACCAAGCCGTTCCTGATGTACGGTAGCCAAGGCCTGGAGTAAAGTTAATTTAGCAAACTTCTGTCGTCCAGACATCTCAAAAATATGGTTCAAATGACTCTGAGCACTATGGGACTTCTGAGGTCATCAGCCGCCTAGAACGTAGAACTACTTAAACCCAACTAACCTGAGGACATCACACACACACATGCCCGAGGCAGGATTCGAAACTGCGACCATAGCGGTAGCGCGGTTCCAGACAGTAGCGCCTAGAACAGCCCGGCCATCCCGGCCGGCTCTAGACACCTCATTTCACTCTCCGAGTGTGACAATTCATTGGTCGTCTAACAACTAGATATGTCGGCAAGCCCCATCTTGTCAGGATAAATCAATCCAGCTGTAATTAAAGTCACTAATCTACGTTTAGGGAGAAAGTTGTCACACAAAATGAAAGGTTGGAAATTTTGTCTTCAATTAATATATTCTGAAACTTAGGTGAACAAGTATCACTGCCAAATCCGTATTAGTCTTAACACAGTCAGTCACAATCCCTTTCACTCACGTTAGCAAGTTTATGGTGTTGTATTTGCCGAAAATGTGATAGCTACAAAAATACTGATTGTTTTTAATTGCGAATGCTCGCCCAATATTAAGTCTGTCGCTACCAAATGCAGTCACAGTTTGTGGCACCGACCTGCTCAATACGCCACGCGGAATATAAGTCTTTTCTCATCACAAAATTCACTTAAAAATTCCGAAATTTCTGCACACCCATCGGAATAATTATGCCGTCACTTTACCACACTTTTGATGTATGTAACACTGCTAGATCCGGCAACTTATCATTTCCAACGGAACTAAAACTACACACGTCCGATCTGTTTCACGGCTAGGTTCCGACTCCTCTCTAGAATACTCTCTAAGTCTTCTCTACCAGCAGAGAAAGGCGCGCGAAGAATATTGCTTTACCATTGGTCAGTTTACTCAACAGCCAATAGCAGAACAACATTCTCACGCGTCAATCCGCGCTTTTCATCCATAACCAATCGCAAAATAATAAACCTAACGACTGCACTTTTTACCCACTTAATTATCTAATTTGCTGAACTTTTGGTTACGCATGAAGTTATTTACTATTGTTATTTATACCTGAATTAACTTTCCCTTTACCTTTAACTTACTTTACAAATCTATTCTTCAAAAACCCGCTTTGTTCACATATATACTTCTTCGAAATGTTCCCACACTAAATCACACTACATAACTCGCTAAACAATTATCTTCATATTAACCTTAAACCACACTCACGCATCATTCATACTGCTAAAACACATTTATAACATTTCATATACACAAATAGACACAATAACACTAGAATATTTTACGAAAAACATTCTATTACTTTAGCGCACCCCAGTGGGCACAATCGAAACTAAAATCACAGTCCCCCTATCCAATACTGTCCTCTATCGGCTGAAACATAAACTACGTGCGCGTCCAGTCTCGCGTCACCGTCTGTCACTATCCAGCCCTGAGACACATCTCCCATTTAATCGCCTCCAAGGCAGGATCGCTATACGGCGCTACGCCTCAATATGCCTGATCCATTTCACGTGTTACGATTAGTTTTATAACTACAGTATATACCCGCTGCAATACGAAGAAGAAAAACCTGCATGACTGCCTCTAATAGTATCACGAGCACTGCATCCACTAGAAAGAAAGGTGAATTTTTAAAACCCACTGAAGAACTGATGCGTTTAGATTAAAAAATGGTAAGTTGAGATACTTTGACACTGCAGTGCTTCTAATGTCGTAGTATATTCTGCAAAATCCTCCTAAGTATTAACGTAAGACGCTTGGACGTTACACGTTATGTGAATTCTAGTAGATACTTTAGTTCTCTAGACGATTTGTGTGTGTGATGGAGCCTAAAAACGGCAGTCAGTATTAGCATAATCAGTTCATTTTTCACCCAGCAACAAAGTGGGAGATATTATCTGTAGGCACTCCACAAATATCGATACTGTGTAACACATTTACATTATATATTCGGGTGCTATGGATAAGCATTAGCGATCGCTTATGTTAGAGTTTTTTTTCACCGTAATCCCTGTGTAAGGCAGTTAACGTTTTCGCTGTCTCTACACACACACACACACACACACACACACACACACACCATCACACCAAACCACCCATTCCCCCCCCCCCCCCCTCTCCTACACACACACACACACACACACACACACACACACACAAACACACACACATATGCGATTCTGCTAAGCTGGTGACGGCAGAAAGTAATCACCATTAACTTTTGCAGACCCCAGCTCGTCAGGTCCGTCTGATGAAAACGGATGCTATGTGTGAACCAATGCCTATGCCACAAAGCAAGTTTTATATAAAAGCGATGTTATTTCGTAAGTTTTAAGAAAGAAATTTGTATCAAATACAAACTACTATCTGCCTGTCTATAGTTTTAGTTACTTAATAGAGAAATATAAACTGTGGTATCAACACTACGACTTCGGGTTGATTTACGTCAAACGTGAAGCTGTGATTTGTAACAACAGTGTTTATCTTACACATAAATCTACAACACATTAACCGCTTCTGTAGGGTTCAAAGCAAATGGAATAATAGCTTCTAACGATAAATTGTTTGGAAAAATCTCTAACCTAAAGTTCTAAATGGAGATTCTGTCATAATGTCGAATAGAAGAGCTAATAATGTACACCCAGGCAAATGTGGTGCCTTGAACCTTGTGTAGGAGATGCTCTGTGCGATGTGTTTAGTGCAAATGCTGACGGTCAATTGGCCTAAACGCCTCCACGGATCCATGCTGTAGTTCTAGTTCAAACAATGCGAAAGTACGAGAATGAGAGCTGGGTCTTTCTAGAGTTCCTGGTCCCATCACATCAGTCGCCTTTCTGCACAAGCCTCCCAAACGTGCACACATGTGCAATTTCGGGAACTCGATCTAGTCACGAACTCGCAGCAGCGTTCCGTAATGGTAAGCCGGTTCGCACGTGGCCCTAGAGGTATGCGGCTCAGTCAGTCCTTAGAACGCTAAACACATCGGGCAAGGCGCCTCTTGCATAAGAATCCTGTTAAAACACACCACATATGTCTGGGTGTACGTTTTTAGCTCCTCTGTTCCAGTTTATGGCAGAATTTCGATGTAGAACTTTAAGCTAAAAGTTTTTAAATGTAAGTTACAGTTAAAGATCGTTATCCATTGGTCTTAAGCTCTGCAACAACTGTTGTTATATTGCTATCGTAACTATATGGTAGATGATGTAGCTATAAAACGGAAGCTTAGAAATAGATCAACCACATGCCGCAATAAATGATACAACAGTGTCTCGGTTTCCTCGTTAAATAATTACAACTACAAACAGGACGAAAATACGAGGGTTGGAACTTTAATTGTGGGAACTATTTGTTTACAGCTCGTACAAAATAGATACGTGTTTCAAAGTTTTACTGACCTCTAAAGTAGTCACCAGCATTGTATACAACCCGTTGCCAGCGATGTGGAAGTCGTAGGTTACTCTTAGCAGTGCCAGTTGCGTTGACAGTCCAAGCGGCGTGATCTATTTCCCGAGGAATTTGTAGCAGTTCTGAAGCGAATACCGTGAAATGTTTCCTTCAGTTTAGGTTCAAATGGCTCTGAGCACTATTGGACTTAGCTGCTGTGGTCATCAGTCCCCTAGAACTTAGAACTACGTAAACCTAACTAACTTAAGGACATCACACACATCCATGTCCGAGGCAAGATTCGAACCTGCGACCGTAGTGGTCGCGAGGTTCCAGACTGTAGCGCCTAGAACCGCTCGGCCGCTCCGGTCGGCCTTAAGTTTAGAAATCGTGTTGAACTCACGAGGGTTTAAGTCAGGGAGTTTAGTATATGGTATAGCACTTAGAAGCCCCATCAGTAAAACAAATCAGTAACAACTTGCACTGCACGTTCTTAAGCACTGTGGCGCAAAATGATGGTCACGACCTGCAGAATGTGTCATCACTTCTGTCTCTATGCTCTTCATTTTTGGGCCACAGCTGATGACCAGCTTAGTATTATAGTATTTAATATAACTGGTGATATGAAATTAGAAGTTAGTAATAAGGGTAGGAAAGTGAGTGGCTATTATTATAGCGAACTGAGAATAACATCTCTGGTAACTGCAAGGTTTTAAAGGATATATATCAAAGAGTAAAATAAGGTGCAAAGCTGCCAAAGAAGAAAAATTGAATCACAAAAACATAAGTGTTGAAAATATGACTAAGAGACCAGCACCTCAATAAATTAGTACTTCAAAGTGATGGCAACATTACAGCGAACTTTGATAATGTAGAATGTGAAATGCAGAGCAGAGAACAACAGATAATTGTATTAAAGGAAAATATAAATAATGTTGCTGTTGATCAAGCACAGTGAGTCAACAGGGTATCACACCACAAGGTCCATGCACAAAACCATTCAGATGTGAAAATCGATATGCTTCTGGACAATTCGTGGCAACATGCAAACATAATTTCCTCGCTAACATGAGTGGTACTGCGAAAATAAGACTGGTTAAGACGCATTAGGAAAGGGACCTCAGAACTGGACGACGTTTTTTGTTTAGCGGTTTGTAGATTAATTATTTTGCAACCACGCCCTTCAGTAAATACGGGTGTCGAAGAAAGCAAACCCGTTTGTAGAATGAGTTTCTAAATACAGGATAAAAAGGGAGTATCAGAGAAAATTGTCGGAATGAGTCTTGCATAGGCCATTGAGAGTTCTGACATAAATATCCAAACTGAAAGGAAGGCTCCCAGAGTGTTCACAGGGGGAGTTTATATAGAGTCCAACTAATTTAATAGAAGACTATCTGAATTTTGTGGACAAAATGAATTGGGATGTGTGTATCAGACAAAGGTTATTAGTATACGAAGATAATAAAAATAGGAAATTAGAGTGAAAATCATCAAAATGAGATTGAGAGATCTGACATAAATATCCAAACTGAAAGGAAGGCTCCCAGAGTGTTCACAGGGGGAGTTTATATAGAGTCCAACTAATTTAATAGAAGACTATCTGAATCTTGTGGAGAAAATGAATTGGGATGTGTGTATCAGACAAAGGTTATTAGTATACGAAGATAATAAAAATAGGAAATTAGAGTGAAAATCATCAAAATACATTTCATAATAAAAGAAATCATGACACTGGGTGGACAGAAGACAGAAAGTGGTCTGATGGAAAATGATAGAGGCTGGAGAAGTAAGAGGCACCAAAAAGGACACAGGAATCATACTGTTATGGGTATAGTAGTGAAGTCATACCATAATATAAATGTTTCGAATGATGTATAGCGTCAAAAAGGACACAGGGATCAAACTCTTATGGGTATAGTAGTGAAGTCATACCAGAATATATATGTTTCGAATGATGTATAGCATACTTGTTTTGCTTTTAGAGCATTAATAGAAAAGAAACTTCTCCTCTATTCGTGAAGCGCCCCAGTGTTACCCGATGCCCTGACCGCTCCTTTGCAGACCCCTTTCGGTACGGCGAGTGGTAGAGTTTTTGGTCAGCAGTTCACAACCTCTCAGGTCGTGTGGTGGCGTTACTGGTCAAGGCAAAGAAACGTTTATTGTGCTTCTGAAATGGAGTGATTATCACGGCCTACAACGGCTACCGAAGAATCATCGTACGAGTGTGTCGCAAAACGCTGGTGGAAAAAGAAGAAAGGATTAACGAGGCTCGAATTCAGTATACGCACATTTATACGGTCAACACCGTTGCTTGAGGTCTCCCGCTCTTGTATGGAATTCGACAGGCTCGTACTTCTTTGAACTTAGATTTCTCGGAAGAGCTTGAGGAGCGCATCGTACTACACGAGCATCTGTTATATCTAAGAGTGTACCACAGTCTTGTGAGACGTGATTAAAATTGGCATTGTAGTGCGTGTATACTTTTCCAATGAATCTGTCGTCTCACGGAATGAGTTAGCTAACGTTGACAGGAGTTGAATGAGTTTCGTGACGTCTGTTCCAGTTGTTTTACGTTGAGTGGCGAGATTTGGAGATATCTGGGCAACGTGTTAAGGAAGGGCGAACCACTAACAGACGAAAACGCCATCTATGTCACAAGCATGAACTTATGACATGCCTTATCGTATTTGTCATTTTCAGTTGATGCTCATATTTCTTGTCTTCGTTATTGTAATTTTTATCTTAATAATGTAATGCTATTTCTACGCACCTGGAGACTGAAGGTCTGTCGAAAACACATTGTTGTTGGTAGGATTTGTGAAATAATAACTTTTTAAATAAAAGCTTTTTAATATAAGAAGTTCTTAAATTGGACTAGATAGTATAAAATGAAATTTAAAGCAGAAAGAAGGGAAGCACGCAAGAGGCAGTATTAAGGTGGTGAATTATTTTTGCACCAGTTATGTACTGCATGCTCTCAACTGTATCGTTTGAAATGCTACAAGAATTTTCATAGCTGTTAAGAATTCACAAGTACAGATCTTCATTACTATATGTATAGGATTAGGAATCAGTATAGGGCTAAGACAAATTATTTTTTCTTTTCAGTATATTTAAGAATGTGTTACGTGAAAAGGTTTTTATCTAAATAATTATTTTCTTCTATTTAGTCTTGTGTATACTACATTTTTCAAACGATTTCAAACACTGCTATGAGATTACAACAGAGACATGCGGTAAATTTCAGAATTATTTCACTTGCTCTTCATCTGAGTCAAACAATACATTGCTTCCTCCCAAGACTATCTTGGAGATGACAGCAAAGGTACAAAGTAGAAGGAACCGTGTTCACATGGGGCGTACCAGCGCCCGTTCCTACCACGAACTAGTGAAGCAGGAAAAGGGCAAAATAGCAGTGATACACCAAGTACCCTCCAGCACGCAAGACAGGAAAGTGGGTTAATATTATATTGTCATCGAGTTTTGGGATATATTGTAAGTTTTAAGTGTAACGCAGGGAAACGATAGTGGTAAAGAAAGTACATCCCTCCGCCAAATACCAGAAAAGAAAGCGAGTTAATACGATGATTGTCCAGAAAGTTAATTCCGATGGATATCGAAATGGACACCACAGTGAAAATCTGATGAAGCTTTGCACAGATGTGTTGGATAGCGTGTCTAGTATGACCGTCGATCGAATCAAGACGTTCTTTTCAGCGAGTAAAAGTGCCTAGAACAACGATGTCTCCCGCCAAGTAGGAGGCCCCGCTGAGAGGCTTCGCCTTAATGAATGCAGCCCACCTAACACAACTGCTACACACTTCCTTCTTCATGACAATTCTCAGACGCACTCTGCAGGGGCAGTGAAGACGCTCCTGCAGCCTTTTCGATGGGAACTGTTCGATCACCCACAACATAGCCCTAATTGGCTCGTCCTGAGTATCATCTCTGTTCACATGACACGCTGGATAAGAAGACAACACATGGGCGCAGGCTACGCACTGTAGACCAGTGTAGAGAATTATCGGAAAGCACAGGTGGCTGCCTTCTATGACGATGACCATTTCAAAACGGTCTATAGACACACATTCTACATGAGTTTAGAAAACATCGTTCCTGTGAAACACAACTAGCTCTTTATTCAGATGAATTGCTGAGTGCTATTGACAAGGGATTTCAGATAGATTCCGTATTCCTGGGTTTCCGGAAGGCTTTTGACTCTGTAGCACACAAGCGGCTCCTAGTGAAATTGCGTGCTTATGGAATAGCGTCTCAGTTATGTGATTGGATTTGCGATTTCCTGTAAGAGAGGTCACAGTTCGTAGTAACTGACGGAAAGTCATCGAGTAAAACAGAAGTGATTTCAGGCGATCGCGAAGGTAGTGTTATAGACTCTTTGCTGTTCCTTATCTATATAAACGATTTGGAAGACAATCTGAGCAGCTGTCTTCGGTTGATTGCAGATGACGCTGTCGTTTATCGACTAAAAAGTCATCAGAAGATCAGAACAAACTGCAAAACGTTTTAGAGAAAAATACCTGAATGGTTCGAAAAGTGGCAGTTGACAACACATAACGAACAGTGTAAGGTCATTCACATGAGTGCTAAAAGAAACTCGTTAAACTTCGGTTACACGATAAGTCAGTCTAATCTAAAAGCCGTAAATTCAACTAAATACATACGTATTACAATTACGAACAACTTTAATTAGGAAGAACACATAGAAATGTTCTGGGTAAGGCTAAGAAGACTGTCTACACTACGTTTGTCCGTCCTCTTTTAGAATACTGCTGCGCGGTGTGGGATACTTACCAGATAGGACTGACGGAGTACACCGAAAAAGTTCACAGAAAGGCTTCAAGTTTTGCATTATGGCAAAATATGGGAGAGAGCGCCACAGAAATGATACAGGATTTGGGCTGGCAATCATTAAAAGAAAGGCGTTTTTCGTTACGACGGAATCTTCTCACGAAATTCCAATCACCAACTTTCATCTCCGAATGCGAAAATATTTTGTTGACACCAACCTACATAGGGCGGAACGATCACGACGATAAAATAAGGGAAATCAGAGCTCGTACGGAAAGATATAGGTGTTCATTCTTGCCATGCGCTACACGTGATTGGACTAATATAGAAATGTGAAGGTGGCTCGATGAACCCTCTGCCAGACACTTAAATGTGATTTGCAGAGTATCCATGTAGATGTAGATGTAGATGTTTCCATTTAGCTGCCGATCGGAACTTACTCTCGTAATACATTGGATCCTGTTCTGAGCTACGTTGAAAGTTTCGCGTCTCGAGTTCATCGGGAAGTTAGTTTAAAATTTATTGCAGAATTTGTACCGAACAAACAGACAAGAAAGTGGCGTAATAAAACACTTCAAAATGACGGGAAACGTCATTGCTCGTTGAAGAAGTACTGTATTTAGTTATTTTCGTTTTATAACTCGCATGTTATGGAATTACACCGTATTAAAGGTACAGCACATTGGAGATACATGAAAATCGCAACATTCTTCGTAGTACACTCCTGGAAATGGAAAAAAGAACACATTGATACCGGTGTGTCAAACCCACCATACTTGCTCCGGACACTGCGAGAGTGCTGAACAAGCAATGATCACACACACGGCACAGCGGACACACCAGGAACCGCGGTGTTGGCCGTCGAATGGCGCTAGCTGCGCAGCATTTGTGCACCGCCGCCGTCAGTGTCAGCCAGTTTGCCGTGGCATACGGAGCTCCATCGCAGTCTTTAACACTGGTAGCATGCCGTGACAGCGTGGACGTGAACCGTATGTGCAGTTGACGGACTTTGAGCGAGGGCGTATAGTGGGCATGCGGGAGGCCGGGTGGACGTACCGCCGAATTGCTCAACACGTGGGGCGTGAGGTCTCCACAGTACATCGATGTTGTCGCCAGTGGTCGGCGGAAGGTGCATGTGCCCGTCGACCTGGGACCGGACCGCAGCGACGCACGGATGCACGCCAAGACCGTAGGATCCTACGCAGTGCCGTAGGGGACCGCACCGCCACTTCCCAGCAAATTAGGGACACTGTTGCTCCTGGGGTATCGGCGAGGACCATTCGCAACCGTCTCCATGAAGCTGGGCTACGGTCCCGCACACCATTAGGCCGTCTTCCGCTCACGCCCCAACATCGTGCAGCCCGCCTCCAGTGGTGTCGCGACAGGCGTGAATGGAGGGACGAATGGAGACGTGTCGTCTTCAGCGATGAGAGTCGCTTCTGCCTTGGTGCCAATGATGGTGGTATGCGTGTTTGGCGCCGTGCAGGTGAGCGCCACAATCAGGACTGCATACGACCGAGGCACACAGGGCCAACACCCGGCATCATGGTGTGGGGAGCGATCTCCTACAGTGGCCGTACACCTCTGGTGATCGTCGAGGGGACACTGAATAGTGCACGGTACATCCAAACCGTCATCGAACCCATCGTTCTGCCATTCCTAGACCGACAAGGGAACTTGCTGTTCCAACAGGACAATGCACGTCCGCATGTATCCCGTGCCACCCAACGTGCTCTAGAAGGTGTAAGTCAACTACCCTGGCCAGAAAGATCTCCGGATCTGTCCCCCATTGAGCATGTTTGGGACTGGATGAAGCGTCGTCTCACGCGGTCTGCAAGTCCAGCACGAACGCTGGTCCAACTGAGGCGCCAGGTGGAAATGGCATGGCAAGCCGTTCCACAGGACTACATCCAGCATCTCTACGATCGTCTAAATGGGAGAATAGCAGCCTGCATTGCTACGAAATGTGGATATACACTGTACTAGTGCCGACATTGTGCATGCTCTGTTGCCTGTGTCTATGTGCCTGTGGTTCTGTCAGTGTGATCATGTGATGTATCTGACCCCAGGAATGTGTCAATAAAGTTTCCCCTTCCTGGGACAATGAATTCACGGTGTTCTTACTTCAATTTCCAGGAGTGTATGTATTGGGCCGGTGCATAAGCGTGTAATTTCATAGCATTTTTCTGTAAGTTTAGAAAAAAGGTACAAAAAAAAAACAGAGACATTAGTCATCAGTTATACAATCTCCTTCATATCTATAATCATGTGTTGAAGGCTGGGGTAAGTCTTCGATTTCATGACTGTAGAAATCACGTGGTTTTGAGGCGAAGAACTCGTCGAGCCAATTTGAGAGCGTAATCTTACCCGGGAAGGAAGTTCCTTGAATGTTTTTCGATAGAGAGCTGGAAAGTTGAAAATCTGAGGGCGCAAGATGAGATGAATAAGGTGGGTGCGGAATGACTTCCCAACCGAATTACTGTGTAGTGTTATTTGTCAGTCTAGCAGAATGCGAACGGGCGTTATCGTGGAATAGCATCACTTCACGCAGTCTTCCCCTCATTGTTCTTGCACTACGTCTGCAAGACGTCTCAGTTGTCGTCAATAAATATCAACAGTGATGGTGACACCTCGGCGGAGCAATTCACATTACACCACACCGTTGTTGTTCCACCAGATGCAAAACATCATCTGCTGTGGACGGACGCATGTCTTCGTACCGGGAGTTTGTGCACGGTTTGGGCTCTACCATTTCTTTTTTTTCCTTTTTTTAGCGTAAAGACAACATTTCTCGTCATCAGTAACAATACTTAATAAGAATGGTCGGTGTTGTCTACGAGAAAATTGTCGACGAGCAAACGGTGACGCTCATGTGACCACCTGCTGATTTTTGTGAGCATGCCTACTCTTACATGCGATTTTTTAACCTACCACATTGCATGTGTATGTCTTACGATGGTAGAATAATCACAGTTCGTCATATTGTCAATTTCTCGAGTGCACTGACGTGTATCACTGTGGATTAAGGCGTTTAACCGATCTTCGTCAATCCCTGAAGGTCTTACTGAACGTCGGAGTCACTAATGTTAGAACGATCCACCTCAAAACGAGAAATTACTTTCTTGCCATACACGGCCTAAATGTGTCTGGTTGCCTTCGCTGTTGTCACTCTTCTACTGAAGTCAAACAGAATAATATGTCGGAAGTGTTCCGATTTCTGCACTTGACAATCCAGCTTCTATCGTCCAGAGCTGCAGTCACTAACGCCAAATGACACAATGAGGATATGTAAACGCAAATAGCAACAGCAAACTGAAAATAGAAAAATAGAGGCGATAAATAAATCTTTTTTGTTGTTGTCTTCAGTCCAGAGAATGGTTTGATGCTGCTCTCCTTGCTACTCTATCTTGTGCAAGCTTCTTCATCTCCCAGTACCTACTGCAACCTACATCCTTCTGAATTTGTTTACTGTATTCATCTCTTGGTCTTACTCTACGATTTTTACTCTCCGCGCTGCCCTCCAATACTAAACTGGTGATCCCTTGATGCCTCAGAATATGTCCTACCGACCGATCCCTCCTTCTAGTCAAGTTGTGCCACAAATTTCTCTTCTCCCCAATTCTATTCAATACCTCGTCATTAGTTATGTGCTCTACCCATCTAACTACAGCATTCTCCTGTAGCACCACATTTCGAAAGCTCCTATTCTCTTTTTGTCCAAGCTACTTATCGTCCATATTTCACTTCCATACATGGCTACACTCCATACAAATACTTTCAGAAACGACTTCCTTACACTTAAATCTAAGTTCGATGTTAACAAATTTCTCTTCTTCAGAAACGCTTTCCTTGCCATTGAAGCTACATTTTAAATCCTCTCTACTTCGAGAATCATCAGTTATTTTGCTCCCCAAATAGAAGAACTCCTTTACCACTTCAAGTGTCTAATTTCCTAATCTAATTCGCTCAGCATCACCCGACTTAATTCGACTGTTTTACCCTCGTTTTGCTATTGTCGATGTTCATCTTATACTCTTCTTTCAAGACAGTGTCCATTGCGTTCAGCTGCTCTTCCAGGTCCTTTGCTGCCTCTGCCAGAATTACAATGTCATCGGCGTACTTCAAAGTTTTTATTTCTTCTCCATGGATTTTAATACCTACTCCGAATTTTTCTTTTGTTTCCTTTACTGCTTGTTCAATATACAGATTGAAGAATATATCTATGGTGAACGAAATACCAACTGGCACAACAAAAACGCTACGAAGTTATGCACCAAACTAATATTATAGTTAAGTATCAGTCACTGGGATGAGAGCAGGAAACAAGTGGTGCATATTTCAGAGTAGAAAATAAGTGGTGAATCTATCGAGGCGTAATCCGTGCCAGCCGTGTCAGAGTACGGCCTCTGGTGCTCAGTTTTGGTGGCCGAATAAGTGATACAGCCGGAGAAACAGTGGGACAGGCCGTCGCCGGCCGCTCTGAGGGTCGCGCGACAGTCAAGTGCAGGCGCCGGCCATCTTTGGGCGTTGACAGATGGCGCGGCTGGGCCGTGACACGTGACACTGGACAGCGCGCGCGCCATCCGTCACGGCGCCGCCCAGCGGCGCGGCCCACGCCAGCGGCAGGCGGGCGCTAGCGGGGGCCGGGCCAACCAGGCGGTCCGAGAAAAGTTGTGGATCGCTAGGGCAGCTAGCAGCTAGAGGAACGACAGCAGCGACCTGCTGCTGGTTGGGTTCTACACTGAATTAACTGATGTCGGTTGCCAAAGTAATCATTCTCATCAATTACCTTTTCGGGTTAGACATATTTGTCTGTTCCGAAACTGTTGTTGTTGTTGTGGTCTTCAGTCCTGAGACTCGTTTGATGCAGCTCTCCAAGCTACTCTATCCTGTGCAAGCTTCTTCATCTCCCAGTACCTACTGCAACCTACATTCTTCTGAATCTGCTTAATCTATTCATCTCTTGCTGTTCCTGTAAGATTTTTACCCTCCACGGTGCCCTCCAGCCCTAAATTTGAGATCCCTTGACGCCTCAGAACATGTCCTACCAACCGGTCCCTTCTTCTTGTCAAGATGTGCCACAAACTCCTATTCTCCCCAATTCTGTGCAGTACCTCCTCATTAGTTATGTGATCTACCCATCTAATCTTGAACATTCTTCTGTAGCATCACATTTCGAAAGCTTCTATTCTCTTCTTGTCCAAACTTTCTATCGTCCATGTTTCATTTCCATACAATGCTACACTCCATACAACTGCATTCAGAAACGACTTCCTGACACTTAAATCTAAATTCGTTGTTAACAAATTTCTCTTCTTCAGAAACGCTTTCCTTGCCATTGCCAGTCTACATTTTATATCCTCTCTACTTGGACCACTTTCAGTTACTTTGCTCCCCAAATAGCAAGACTCCGTTACTACTGTAATTGTCTCATTTCCTAATGTAATTCCCTCAGCATCACCAACTTCATTCGACTACATTCCATTATCCCTGTTTTGCTTTCGTTGATGTTCATCTTATATCCTCCTTTCAAGACACTGTCCATTCCGTTCAACTGCTCTTCCAAGTCCTTTGCTCTCTCTGACACAATTACAATGTCATCGGTGAACCTCAAAGTTTTTATTTCTTCTCCATGGATTTTAATACCTACTCCGAATTTTTCTTTTGTTTCCTTTACTGCTTGCTCAATATACAGATAGAATAACAACAGGGAGAGGCTACAACCCTGCCTAACACCCTTCCGAACCACTACTTCCCCTTCATGTCCCTTGATTCTTATAACTGTCATCTGGTTTCTGTACAAATTGTAAACAACCCTTTCGCTCCCTGTATTTTACCCCTGCCACGTTTCTGATACTAGGCAAATTAAAGATGATCACACCATCTCTTTTATGGTCGTCTTATCCTCTTTTTGGGTCTGTAGTCATAGGTGTTCCTTCAAATCCGAGTTAGATTCATATGTACTAGCTTTTTTTCTTTATTGTTACTTTGATATCTTATACAAAAGGTTGGCTGGCAGCGGCAATATTACGCCGCTCTTCAACCACAGCCAGTACAAATAGAAACAATGAAGAGACAGAAAAACATAACATAATGGTGGGGATAAGGGCATCATCAGGGAGGGGAGTTGGTGGAAGCCACCTTGGGAGAGGGTATGGAGAGTGGAGAAATGGAGAGCAGGTGGGACATGGGAACATACTTACTACCTTGTTTTTTGCCTCTATTGACTTTCAATTCCCCCAAAGGGGCTGGGCTGGCAGCAGCTTAGTACGCTCCTCTACAGCCTACAGACTTTTCTAAAAACGGAAGAAGCAAAGAAACAAGAAAAACAGGAGATTAAACGGTGACTTTTTTCGCTTTGTAATAGATGGCGCTGTAATAGTCACAAAAGTATAAGTACGTGGTATCACGTAACATCCCGCCAGTGCAGATGGTATTTGCTTCGTGATAAATTACCCGTGTTAAAATGGACCGTTTACCAATTGCGGAAAAAGGTCGATATCGTGTTGATGTATGGCTATTGTGTTCAAAATGCCCAACGGGGGTGTGGTATGTATGCTGCTCGGTATCCTAGACGACATCATCCAAGTGTCCGGACCGTTCGCCGGATAGTTATGTTATTTAAGGAAACAGAAAGTGTTCAACCACATGTGAAACTTCAACCTCGACCTGCAACAAATGATGATACCCAAATAGGTGTTTTAGCAGCTGTCGCGGCTAATCCGCTCATCAAGTAGCAGACAAATAGCGCGAGAATCGGTAATCTCAAAAACGTTGGTGTTGAGAATGCTACATCAAAATCGATATTTGGCATATTTCTCTGCACCAGGAATTGCATGGCGACGACTTTGAACGTCGTGTACAGTTCAGCCGCTGGGCACAAGAGAAATTAAGGGACGATGACAGATTTTTAGCAAGCGTCCTATTTAGGGACGAAGCATCATTCAGCAACAGCGGTAACGGGAACGGGCAGAATATGCACTATTGGGCAACGGAAAATCCACTATGGCTGTGACAAGTGGACTACCAGCGACCTTGGCGTGTTAATTTATGTTGCGGCATTATGGGAGGAAGGATAGTTGGCCCCATTTATCGGTGGCAATAAAAATGTTGCAATGTATTCTGATTTCCTACCTAATGTTGTACCAATGCTACTACAATATGCTTCACTGCATGACAGAATGGCGATGGATGTCCGGCACATAGCACGCGTGCAGTTGAAGCGGTACAGAATAGCATGTTTCATGACAGATGGATTGGTCGTGGAAACACCATACCATGGCCCGCAAGTTCACCAGATCTGACGTCCCCGGATTTCTTTCTGTGGGGAAAGTTGAATGATATTTGATATCGTGCTCCACCGACAACGCCTGACAACATGCGTCAGCGCATTGTCAATGCATGTGCGAACATTACGGAACGCGAACTACTCGCTGTTGAGAGGAATGTCGTTACACGTATTGCCAAACGAATTGAGGTTGACGGACATCATTATGAGCATTTATTGCATTAATGTGATATTTACAGGTAATTACGCTGTAACAGCATGCGATCTCAGAAATGATAAGTTTATAAAGATACATGTATCACATTGGAACAACCGAAATAAAATCTTCAAACGTAGCCACGTTCTGTTCAAAAATGGCTCAGAGCACTATGGGACTTAACTTCTAAGGTCATCAGTCCCCTAGAACTTAGAACTACTCAAGCCTAACTAACGTAAGGACATCACACACATCCATGCCCGAGGCAGAATTCGAACCTGCGTCCGTAACAGTCGCGCGGGTCCAGACTTTAGCGCCTAGAACCGTTCAGCCACCACGGCCGGCCCTACGTTCTGTATTTTAATTTAAAAAACCTACCTGTTGTCAACTGTTAGTCTAAAATTGTGAGCCATATGTTTGTGACTATTACAGCACCATCTATCACAATGCGAAAAAAGTGTTTCAACTAAAACATTCATATTTCTTTACGTACTACACGAATATGTGTTAAAAATGGGGCGTCCTATTTAAAAAGTGCAATTGTTATCCATTTGACCAATGGCAGCGCCATCTAGCGGGCCAACCACAGCGCCATCTGGTTTCCCCCTTCAAGCTAGACAAGTTTCTTTCTTTGTAGTTTTTTCGTTTGAAGCGTATTTCGTGAGATATTTGGCCCAGTCATTATCAATGGTCCACCCTGTATATCAAAAAAGATAAATGATTGTTTAAAGTAATAAAATTTTATAATATGTAAAAGTTTATAAGATAAACAATGTGTATTGGAATCTAGTTCATGCTTAGGGCACTTGCAAAATGTAAAAAATGTAGTGAAGTCCCTCGACAACAGAAGTGGCATGGCGCGATGTGAAAGATGGCTGTGGCGCTCGAACTGGGTGCCACCTTGGTGTGAACAGTACGCAGTCAGTAGCTAGCCGTTGCACGGTACGGTGCCAAGGGAGATAATTTTGTCTCGGATGTGGATTTGGCAGGATTTGTTTGGTATCATCGACAATACCGTATGGCTCTAATACGTTAAGAATACGTCGCCAAGATGAAATTTTATAGAGCATTTAAACATCAAGAGCGTGGACTACTGTTAACCGCCATGTCGCTTGCCACCACAACTTCGTCACTGCTCCACTAACTTCATTCATACAGATATGTATCAGAGCATGGACCAGTTAATTTGTGTGAGTGATTTTAATAATAAGCCCCGTTTGGTTGACCATGCGCCGGGTGCAAGTCTTTCGAATTGACGCCACTTCGGCGACTTATTCGTCGGTGGGGATGAATGATGATGATTAGCACAACACAACACTCAGTCGCTGAGTGGAGAAAATCTCCGACCAAGCCGCAAATGGAACCTGGGTCCTTAGAATTGACAGTCTGTGATGCTGACCACTCAGCTACTGGATACGGGCAGTTCTTTTGTGAATTGCAATATATTCAAAATTACAATGCGATACGTTTATCCGTTAGACACACACGCACTCCAAATTCTCAATCCTCTCAGAGGGTAACATTAGTTTGTGTCACAGGAGGTTAGTGTTATACGTGGCTTTTCCCGTGACAGAACTTGAGGTTAGGTTTTTAGGGAAGAGTGACGTATAAGAAGCTAGTGTTGTATGGTCATTACGCTATCTACCGTTGGACCTTTTCTGCTATTTGCTATTGCTGGAACATGGAACTCTTGTTTGGGTTCGCTGTTCCTCTAACAGTCTCTGAATCCGTGTCCTGTCAAAGGTCTTAGAAGTCATTATTTCTGCCACTACAATTCTCCGTAATTGCTTGGATCTTAAAGTGCGTACTTAGAATCCATAGATCGATACAGGCATAATTATATCGACATCATAATTTCCTTCCAGTGAGTCGGGTAGGAAGTTTGTGAACTCCATTGATTTATGTCCTGGTAGGGCTTTTCTCTCTTCACTGCATCCCACTTTACACCTCTCCTGTTGAGATCTTCATTAAACTTGTAGGCCCATCATTTTTTAGGCCACCAATCGGTTTTTTTCCTTGTACCTCCTGTTCCGGCGTAAAGTCAAGCGCCTGCGCGCCGGTCGGGAACATTGGAGCAGAGAGGGCTGTAAAGAAGACGTCAGGCAGTTACATGAGAAACGAGCCCTCTGTAGGACGACAACGCAACGGCAGCGCCCTCTACACGAAGAGACCAAAAGCACTGTACCCGACTGGCCGCGGCTGAGTTTTACAAGTTCTACACCAACAAGTTCAAGAATAGCATCAACACTAGTCATTTCGTCTCTATTGAAGAGATTTCTAATTTTGCTGGCGCCCTTTGCTCGCGCCCACATCTGTATTTCTCAAAGATAGTTGTTGTCATTTATTTTCTGTAATAAAACTCATTAATAAGATTTGCTTGAATTGTTGTCTAGCGATCCGAGAAAGCAGGTTTCGTAGGCACCCCATATTCCACGAGTAGGCAGGATCCAACACCTCCAAATACTGACGTGTAATTCGAGTTGGGCGTCTTCACTTCACATGACCTAACCATATCAGTCTCGCAGGGCTCTTTCTATCCTGCATCGTCAAAGTCGCCTGCAGGTCTCTCCTTACATAACGCCTCCCAACTGTCTCTCCTCGTGCTTTTTGTCTTATTATGGTACATCTGACCTAAGAAATTTCATTTCACATTCTTCTATATGATTCTCTTCTCGCTTATTTATGACGCCGTCCCCAGATTGTATGTCACGACTGGCTGGAGATAGGTTTCACACTCGCCTGTTTAGCTCTTAGAGGGAGTTACGAGATTAGGTTTCGTACTTGTTGCAAGAAGCTGGATCCTTTGGCTACTCTGTCTAAACCTTCTAGTTTGGCACTTCCATCACTTGATGCTACGCTACTCAGACATTAGACACTTTTTACATATTCAGCCCTCTCCTCTATGATGTTACAAGGTGTGAAAGTCCTAACGAATATCATTGCCACTCTTTTCCTCTTGCTCAAAGTGAACTTGAATTCTTTAAATTCTTTATTCCAGTAATCAGGTCCCCTCTGGACCTTCATTTCCGTCTCTCCTCAAATGGCCACGTCGTCAGCAAAAGCGAAAGCCCTGAGATCCTTATTTTATACTTCCTGTATTTTCTGCATTATTGTGTTCATAAATGTAATAAAGAGTAACGGGGCAGCGGGATGCCTTCTTGAACACCTCTCTTTGACTTAAACCATTTTCATCTTCAAACTCCTACTTGCACACTGCTTTCACAATGTTTCACACAATATCTGAACGTTTTTAAATAATTGATCAGGTAAATAATGTTTGTTCAAGATTCCCCGTATTTTATCCCTTGGTACACTGTCATACGCTTTTTCCAAATCCAGAAACGCAACTATCAAGTACTTTCACTTTCCCCAATACTTCTTAATTAACTGATGGAGGGGAAAAATGAGGTCTATCGTTTCCCTGTTACTTCTAAATCCATGCTGTTGTTACTGAATTTGATGTTCTAGGATTTTCCCCAGTCTCTTTTCTATCAACTCTTTTAGACAACATACACATATGGAGATAAACAGCGATTAATTTGCTTATAATCAATTATTCAAAATGACAGTCACAATCGCATTATTTACTTTTCCGCCAACCAGTTTCAACCCGCGATGGGGTCATCTTCAATGCAATTTACACCATCGCGGGTTGCAACAGGTTGGCGGCAAAATAAATAATGCTACTGTGACTGTAATTTTGAATAACTGATTTTTTCTATGATCTTTTCAGTTTTCTTAAGTATTGTCTCGTACCTGATTTTGTTCAGAAGTGTTCCCTTAATCTTGTCTGACATGTGGAGGTAATTATGTAATTTCTTTTCACGATCATGATCAAAAGCATAAGAAATATCACAGCCCATGCAGTTGAATATATGGATTTGTTCAAATATGTTATTCTCGATTATGATCTTTGAGATATTCTTTTCCACAAAAGGCCATAACTTCAGTTTTATTTTTGTACGTATTTAGGTTATACTATAAAACGGTTCTCTTTCTTGAGATTCCCTTTCAAATGTAGCTCTCAGGCACAGGTCCAATTCACCAGTCTAGAAAAGGCAAGACCTGATAGTTGGAGCTTGGGTGACACTGTGAGTCTGAGATATTGTTGTAATTACTCTAATCAATCCTTAGAGCGCAGATGAGAGGGGACAGAACCTCCTTAGTTGCATAAGATGGTGTAGGCGACTGCAGGCAAAGATTTGACTTTGACAAGAATGACCTTCTGGAACAGCAAGTTATTAATTTTCTCCGACCTTCGTCATAACCGATTCTCAGGATCTTCCTGTCTTTATACACGCTAGAATATCTACCAAGTGTGTTTATTGCCAATCTTTCTGTGACCTACTGATTCACTAGCGGCTGAGGCTAAAAAATCAATCACAATTCCTAACTAATCCATCACCGCTTGTACTACCTTATAGGAGACAAGTAGGCTATCAAACACTGACTTGTTCCTGCTATTAAATGAAGTCCTCTGCGGTTACTGTTTGACACAAACAGCTGTTGTGTCGACCAGAGTGTGTCGCCATCTTCTCGTAGTCGAAGTAGCTGTCGCTAAGAACCACTGCATGCTGAATACCCGACACAGCAAAATGAACAATGACTGCTGAACAAAATCTTTTGTACTGTTCTCAGTTGCCTCTGGCTGCACACCACATCCTTCATTATCGTTCTGAAACATCCCATCAAAAAGTTATTTTTGATCCTAGTTTAACATTCAGAATTCAACCGTGATTGCTTCCTGTTAAGCATCATTGGATTTTTTTGTATCACTTATTTGACCTCGACCCTCGGCTTCTTTGACGAGGTGACAAGGTTAGCCTTCCGCTGACGCACTGACCGGCTTCCGAGAGACATCATTTTGCCAGTTGATCCCGTACACGTTATCCATTCTAAATATCCTTTCTGCCTTTCGATCTAGTCACGTAATCGGGCTGCCTTGCCTGGAGACCCTCTTTTCTCTTCATGATCTGACAGACAATTACAATACTTGAAATATTCTAGAGTCACGACAGAAGTAGCAGACTCAATTCCAAAAAGCGCAGTTAATTCCGAAAAATTTAATTACTATTTTGTTTCTCATCAGTCGGACGAAACAGGCAGTATACTTTTCTTTGCTGATATGTATTACATTTTTCCATTTATATTACACTTTTCTCAACTTAGCTAAGTTGCAAGGTTTGTTACCTTTGTGATAAACTTCCCAGTCAATTTCCAAATCCCTTACCGTCCAAAAGAACATTGTCCACAAGCCGACATGGAGCTCGTCCTGCGTGGCTGATACAACAACGGCCAGTTCATAAAACATGGCCGAAGAATACTAGTCGGTCGCGGCAATAGCCTCACGCAAAATAAAGAAAATGAACAAACAAAAATGGAAAAAAAAACAAAAACAAACTCACATCAAAGAAAATCAGATAGATTATATAATGGTAAGACAGAGATTTAGGAACCAGGTTTTAAATTCTAAGACATTTCCAGGGGCAGATGTGGACTCTGAGCACAATCTATTGGTTATGACCTGTAGCTTAAAACTGAAGAAACTGCAAAAAGGTGGGAATTTAAGGAGATGGGACCTGGATAAACTGACTAAACCAGAGGTTGTACAGAGTTTCATGGAGAGCATAAGGGAACAATTGACAGGAAATACAGTAGAAGAAGAATGGGTAGCTTTGAGGGATGAAGTAGTGAAGGCAGCAGAGGATCAAGTAGGTAAAAAGACGGGGGCTAGTAGAAATCCTTGGGTAACTGACGAAATATTGAATTTAACTGATGAAAGGAGAAAATATAAAAAAGCAATAAATGAAGCAGGCAAAAACGAATACAAACTTTTCAAAAATGAGATCAACAGGAAGTGCAAAATGGCTAAGCAGGGATGGCTAGAGGACAAATGTAAGGATGTAGAGGCTTATCTCACGAGGGGTAAGATAGATACTGCGTACAGGAAAATTAAAGAGAACTTTGGAGATAAGGGAACCACTTGTATGAACATCAAGAGCTCAGATGGAAACCCAGTTCTAAGCAAAGAAGGGAAAGCAGAAAGGTGGAAGGAGTATATAGAGGGTCTATACAACGGCGATGTACTTGAGGACATTATTATGGAAATGGAAGAATATGTAGATGAAGATGAAATGGGAGAGACGATACTGCGTGAAGAGTTTGATAGAGCACTGAAAGACCTGAGTCGAAACAAGGCCCCCGGAGTAGACAACATTCCATTGGAGCTACTCACGGCCTGGGGAGAGCCAGTCCTGACAAAACTCTACCATCTGGTGAGCAAGATGTATGAAACAGGCGAAATACCCTCAGACTTCAAGAAGAATATAATAATTCCAATCCCAAAGGAAGCAGGTGCTGACAGATGTGAAAATTACCGAACTACCAGTTTAATAAGTCACAGCTGCAAAATACTAACACTAATTCTTTACAGACGAATGGAAAAACTAGTAGAAACCGACCTCGGGGAAGATCAGTTTGGATTCCGTAGAAACACTGGAACACGTGAGGCAATACTGACCTCACGACTTACCTTAGAAGAAAGATTAAGGAAGGGCAAACCTACGTTTCTAGCATTTGTAGACTTAGAGAAAGCTTTTGACAATGTTGACTGGAATACTCTCTTACAAATTCTAAAGGTGGCAGCGGTAAAATACAGAGCGAAAGGCTATTTACAATTTGTACAGAAACCAGATGGCAGTTATAAGAGTCGAGGGGCATGAAAGGGAATCAGTGATTGGGAAAGGAGTAAGTTTAGGGTTGTAGCCTCACCCCGATGTTATTCAATCTGTATATTGAGCAAGCAGTAAAGGAAACAAAAGAAAAATTCGGAGTAGGTATTAAAATCCAAGGAGAAGAAATAAAAACTTTGAGGTTCGCTGATGACATTGTAATTGTGTCAGAGACAGCAAAGGACTTGGAAGAGCAGTTTAATGGAATGGACAATGTCTTGAGAGGAGTATATATGATGAACATGAACAAAAGCAAAACGAGGATAATGGAATGTAGTCGAATTTAGTCGGGTGATGCTAAGGGAATTAGATTAGGAAATGATACACTTAAAGTAGTAAAGGAGCAAAATAACTGATGATGGCCGAAGTAGATAGGATATAAAATGTAGACTGGCAATGGGAAGGAAAGCGTTTCTGAAGAAGAGAAATTTGTTAACATCGACTATAGATTTAAATGTCAGGAAAACTTTTCTGAAAGTATTTGTATGGAGTGTAGCCATGTATGGAAGTGAAACGTGGACAATAAGTAGTTTTTACAAGAAGAGAATAGAAGCTTTCGAAATGTGGTGCTACAGAAGAATGCTGAAGTTTAGATGGGTAGATCACATAACTAATGAGGAAGTATTGAATAGGATTGGGGAGAAGAGAAGTTTGTGGCACAACTTGACTAGAAGAAGGGATCGGTTGGTAAGACATGTTCTGAGATATCAAGGGATCACCAATTTAGTATTGGAAGTCAGCGTGTAGGGTAAAAATCGTAAAGGGAGACCAAGAGATGAATACACTAAGCAGATTCAGAAGGATGTAGGTTGCAGTAGGTACTGGGAGATGAAGAAGCTTGCACAGGATAGAGTGACATGGAGAGCTGCATCAAACCAGTCTCAGGACTGAAGACTACAACAACAACAACAACATAACAGTGCTTCATAGGAGTAAGAAACCTACGCACTGCCCGTGATAACGCCAACGGGAATAGTACGATTGCTGAAGTCAACAATCTGTATGATTTCAATTGTTTTGCCACTACGTGTGTTGACCACCCAGCTCGTTGTAGGTTGTCTTCTGTATCCGTGAGAATTATCACGTCGCCTGCTGAACGAAATGAGCCAATGCCGTACTACTTGGTCTATAAGAATATTCCTTTTACTCTTTCAAATTGACTAATAATGTTGTTTATATATGCATGTTAAATAGTGTGAGCGATGAAGAACATTATGTTCGAATCATCTCTGTGCTACTGGCTGAGCCAGTGCGTGTCTTCATAGTGTTTCCAGCATATGAACTCCGAACTGTGTTATTCAATGTTGCGGACTGCCATACTCTCCTAAACTTTCTCGTAACTTAGATGTCAGAGTCCGATCAAAGGCCATTTCATAATCGATGAAAGCTGTATGCGTTGAGAGATTACATTCTCAAAGCTTATCTATTATCTGTTTTACAGTGGAAACATAATCCATACCAGATCTTCTTAGTCAAAACCCTTTTCGCGTTGTGTCAGAAAGGTCTCCGCCTTTGGTCTTTTTAAAACTATCCTGGTATACCTGCTGTTTCAGCACAGCGGTCACAAACTTTCAGGAGAGATAGAGTACACCTAGACGATGGAAAATCTCACAGGAATGCGTGGTAGGAAACGCTTTGCAGACGCGATAGTGACGGCACAAAACACAAGAAACTAAAGACAAGAATAGAGTGAGGAAACATCTTTGTTATGCTTAGTAGAGCAGAAACCAAAAACTAGGAACACAAATAGACAACGATCCTCCTCAAATAACGTGTTCAAAGCTACGACCCACGGCCACACATCTCCAACGCATTAAAGGCTCAAACGACCTCCTCTTCCTGTTCCACCTTTCATCCGACCTCTAGAACCCGAATTACTGCGTAATATGTGATATGCTATAACCTGTGCATTGTAGATGTTGTCATTCGAAGACGGAAACTGGCAACAGTCTGGCACGTTAACTCCACAACCATCTGTAACAGACAGATCAGATATCGTGTTTATGATGCCTGGCACAAAAAGTGAAATACTCAAAAGACAAGGGTGGATGTCAGTGTAACTGCTCCACACCTATACAGTATCGCTGAGTGCTGATATTCTCTGTGATACTTAGAGTTGCCACCAGAATGAGCCAGTGCTGTCCGTGTTTAAGGTAGTTACCAGGGTTCGTAGAGTGTATTAGGGGCGTAAAAAAAATGTGTATGAAATCTTATGAGACTTAACTGCTAAGGTCATCAGTCCCTAAGGTTACACACTACTCAACCTAAATTATCCTATGGACAAACACACACACCCACGTCCGAGGGAGGACTCGAACCTCCGCCAGGACCAGCCTCACAGTGCATGACTGCAGCGCCTAGACCGCTCGGCTAATTCCGCGCGGCATAAGGGGCGTAAAAAGTGACAGATGTTGAATGATCACTGTGTAGTCTTACGAGACCACGTTATTGGCAGTTTACAGAGATTGAGAGAGGACTCATTTTGAGTCTATATCTGGTTGACTGATCTCATCGTGTAATATCCAGATTTGTGGGCACCCGCATGAGACACTGGGTTGATGCTGCACTGCGTGAGAACGAGAGGCCGGACATGGTGGTCATCAAAATTCCTGTCGATCACATCTGGCCAACAGAAGTGCGAGTAGCTATGTTGTGATCAAAGCTCACTGCACCCGTTTCACATCAGCGCCTGCCAACCGAGAACAGGTAATGGAATTCCTGCAACATCTTGTGTGATCCATCACCTTGTTGCCGTTAACACTGCAACAGAAACGGCTGGGTTTGGAGCGATGTAGTGATTGAGAAGCATGAGCTGCCGATAAATAGCGCCCCATTGTGTTGAGCGATGAATTACAGTTGTGCACTAACTCAGATGATCATCTTGACAAGTACGATGCCATGGACCCATTGTTCCACTGTTCCGGAGAGACACAGAGGTATTTCTGCTGACGACGCGGTGTGAGTAGCCGTGGAGTCCGACGACTGAAGGTGATTAAGTCAACTCTTATGGCATTTCGGTATATCTCGGACGTTTTGCCTCGTCATGTGAAGGTGTATTTGAAGTATTCCTACCTCTAAATACTACAAAAAGGATCACAAGTTGCATATTTATTCCTTTCTGGTCACAAGCGTCACATCTAATATGTGTATCATTTTATGTGTGACAAAGCCAGAAGGCTGTTTCTACGATTACTAATTTCAGTTATGACTGAACCCGTTGGCAGCACATCATGGGTAGCATGTAAAACGTAATCAGACTTCCGAAGAAGGCCCATTTATATGTACTGAAGCAAGATCAAGAGCTTTCGAGTATTACCTTCCTCAATCAGTGGCAGTTTTTATTCCATATATTCACAAGTAAACGTAATTAAACTTTGTTCTATTTGAACAAGTGAACTTTGAATACAAAACGTCTGGTGTTTGAGCTGCAGTACGCCAAAGGAAAACAAACTTTCTCCAGAAATGTGAAGAAAAAGTTCGATACAAACAGCTGTTCTTTAGCGAAACAAAAATAGATTCTTGAGGGCGTAGGTAACGGTCTCTTGACCAATGGAAAATCTATCTTCAAAACGAAGTTCGTGTTCGAAGTTCTATCTCACGAGCAGCACGACCTGTTCATGGCGCAGAACACCCAGGCTAGGCGCACAGGTCACGTGAGTGGGGCCGTTCCATCGAAGGCGGTGTCCAGACAGTGATGGTACGTCGGTCGCTGGCTGGTGTAGGCGAAACTGGCTCTAGCCGGCTCCCCTTGCGCAGAAATACTCTCGCGGCCGAAGGGTACAACTTTGCTTTTGGCTATCGTAGCAAGCTTGAACGCAGGGGTGGAGCCGACGATAACCCTCCAAGTATAGATGCGTTGCAGGTTGGCGGCATCAAAGGCGAAGCCGAGAGACACGCCTGCAATGGCGCCAATATTCAATACAAAAAAGCTGGTCTACATACGGAATGTGTCTCCATGAACAATCTACGTGTTGTTGAAGTACTTCTATGACCAATGGTGATCCCCAGATGTGACCCTGCGAAAGGATGTGTACGACAAGCTCGAGAGTCAACTTTAACCCAGTGTTTGAACCCAGGACATCGAAGGCCAGTTACAACAGCTGCGCCGCATTCACTAACATCAACACTTTCCGCCGACTCCCAAATACTCGTTACTACAACACCTTCCTTACTGCAATTGCTACTGTTAGCTAATACCTCTTCAGAGCTCTCCACACAATTTGCTTTCACAAAATTCATTTAATCTTCAACTTCTTTTTGAAACACTTAATCTTTCAATTCAACAATATTCACACACTCATTACACATCTATAACTTACATCATTCCCCTCAAATTTATCCCTATTAATTTTTTATAAACCTCTCACAAATCTGTGCTTCCGATTTTCGCGCCTCCTTTTATTGAAAGAGCAACCTACATAGCCTTCCTCTTCAACATGCTCCATATTACATATTTGTTGCCTTTCTCCAAACCTATCAACATGTCTACCAATACCATTATCTCAAGTCCTTTTCATCGCCTGTTTAGACAAAAAGAAGGGACCGGTTGGTAGGACATGTTCTGAGGCATCAAGGGATCACAAATTTAGCATTGGAGGGCAGCGTGTAGGGTAAAAATCGTAAAGGGAGACCAAGAGATGAATACACTAAGCAGATTCAGAAGGATGTAGGTTGCAGTAAGTACTGGGAGATGAAGAAGCTTGCACAGGATAGAGTAGCACGGAGAGCTGCATCAAACCAGTCTCAGGACTGAAGACCACAACAACAACAACAAGTTTGCCAAGCTCGCAGATGCAAAAATCTATCATTGTCCCATTATCGTACCTGTAACTCGGCATGTTTAAAAATTCATTTTGGATCCCCATATGTTCTTCCTCGCTCCAAAATTTATTCAAAAAACACTTTTTGAACTCTTCATACGATTCACACTAATTACATTTAACATTTGCCCAAGAGTGTCGGTCTCCCTCCAAATGCAGTTTGACGTATTTTATTTTCGATTCATTCGACATGGCATGAACCAAAGCGTCCTTACACGCAGCCAAGAAATTTACTGGGTGACATCTTCCATCATCTGTGTAACATTCCACATGTCCGGTATTTGCCCCAGAGATATTTAAACCGGCGTGACCTGTTAGGAGGCTAACGAATGTAAATCACTTTTATCTGTTGCATTTGTTTTATTTAATTCATTTCCACTAGTTATACTGGACTCTATTTTATCTTTAATTTTGTCCACTTCTTTCTCCCCCTCACCTACACGATTGGCACTGTCACTAATTGCTTAATTTATAATTTTTTTATGATCCTCTTAAACTTTTATACAGTCGCTTACCTTGCCCTCAAGTTACGTTTGTATCGTACCTATTTTTCCTAAAGATCTTTTTCCACTGATTCGATTTAAATTTTACTATTACAACTTCAACTGTAATTTTCCCATCATCCCCTCAGACACATTGTAATTTGTCATCAATTGCTTTTTCAAGGTTACCCATAATTTCGTCAACTACGTCTTTCGTAGCTGAACCCATTTCAGTTCGCGTTACACCCATATCATTCCGAAACGTACCCGTAACCGGAACTTCCTGGCAGATTAAAACTGTGTGCCGGGCCGAGACTCGAACTCGGGACCTTTGACTGTCGTGCGCAAGTGCTCTACCAACTGAGCTACCCAAGCACGACTCTCGCCCCATCCTCACAGCTTAACTTCTACCAGTACCTCGTCTCTTACATTCAAAACTTTACAGAAGCTCACCTGCGAAACTTGCAGAACTAGCACTCCTGAAAGAAAGGATATTGCGAAGACATGGCTTAGGCACAGCCTGGGGGATGGTTCCAGAATGAGATTTTCACTCTGCTGCGAAGTGTACGCTGATATGAAACTTCTTGGCAGATTAAAACTGTGTGCCCGATCGAGACTCGAACTCGGGACCTTTGCCTTTCGCCGGCAAGTGCCCTACCACTGAGCTACCCAAGCACGACTCACGATGAATCATATTAGCGCACACTCCGCTGCAGAGTGAAAATGTCATTCTGGTATCCGGAACTGTGTGCATTGTGCCTATATCTGTACATAATGTACCCATATCTGATCGAAAGGTACTGATATTATTTGCCATTGTATTCATAATATCTCCCAATCCCTGGGTCATTTGCATTAGTTGAGACGTCATATCTCCCCCATATTCAGTCCCTTGCGTGAATTCCTACTAGTTTCACTTTCGTGCTCCGATTTCCGACCAACCGGCTCACTTCCGTTTTCAGAATTACACATACTAGGTGACTGTTTTATGTTCGTGAGATATTTAAGTGGAACGTGAGCTTCAGAGTTAAACACTATCTCACTATTTGCGCTGGCACTTATCTGATATGAGATGGTTCCTTCTGCCATGGTGATGCCGTGGGTTGTAGTGGAAGTAGACATTGAAGACTGCCCTGGAGTACTCGAAGATGGTACCGTCGTACTGCTGTTTAACTGCGTCCGCCGTTGGAGAAGTCGCCTGATGTAACTGTAGATGCTGCTGGATGCCGCGTGTTCCAACCGACTCCGATTCCGCTGTACGTTAAATGCGCTAACCGTCACTGTTCCCAGCAAATTGCCTTTAACATGATAGATTAGTACCTCTGTCGATATTATGTGTTAGTTGTGAAAACTACTTCGTAATTTCACTATTTCCAGAAACTTACTTGCAAAATAGAAACACCGATCTCATACTGTGTTTTGTGAGAGGTTCACTCTACAGATATCTCTACAGGTTTCGATATTTTTGGACTTCGCATAGTATGCTGAATAGCAGGAGCAAAGGAATTACTACTTTTCAGGACACAAATCCCGGACGAGAAACCTTCAATTGAGGGCTTTTTTTTAAAACAAAAATAACCTGAAGCACGTACCCTCAGATACAGAGTTGAAATATTAAAGTTTTGGCTGGTTTCTGGTTTCGTTGTCTAGGGGCTGGGATACGTAGCTGCCAAAATACATGCGAAATACTGATGAGTCTACAGTATACAATATGAATACACACATGAATCGAATGGCGAAAGGTTCCTGTCACCCGAAAATTGCGAATTTCGGATGTAACATAGAAATTTAAAAATGAAAGATTGCAATTAAATAAAATCTGCAGGTATTATTTTAACAACTTCAGATGATGAGTGTGATAGCAGAAGTACCTATAAGAATATCATTTATTACTGTAGATCACTTATTAGTGTCGATGGTACAGCACTTAAATGAAATATAAGTTGAATAACAGGGAAACATTAGTTTCCTACTTCACGAAATTAGTTATGAACAACAACATAGCTCGTGAGATATTCACTTCTATACACGTACTACGTCTTCAATGCAGAAGCCACATGAATCTCAGAAGTGCAAAAGTCGGCACTATAAAGTAGTTCTGTCTCCCGCGACCACGCGCAAAATGCTCAATACACTCCAAGTATTTCATGCGACCATTCATTGCACCTTCCCGTCCAGCACCACCCTCTTCCCCCCCTCCCCCCCTCCCCCCTCCCCCCCCCCCCTCCACACCAGTGTCCTGTGCGACCCGATGCTCCTCCCCTTTACAGTCTCTCCATCGACTTGGCTAGAGCGCTCCCGCCATGTCTCCAAGCCAATGCACACTCACAAACATATTGAAACACATACTAAATCGTGGATTTACATTCAAATAACTTGAAATGAAATAAACATTCCTATGGCTGGAACATAAACAAGCTGTAACATCATTAAATACATAAACAAATTAAGCAAACATATATCAAAGGCAAATAAATAAAAGTAGGCCAGTAGACTAATATCTCTGTGCTTTCTAAAACACAGTAAATACACTACAGGCCATTAAAATTGCTAGACTAAGAAGAAATGCAGATGATAAACGAGTATTCATTGGACAAATATATTATACTAGAACTAATATGTGATTACATTTTCACGTAATTTGGGTGCATAGAACCTGAGAAATCAGTACCCAGAACAACCATCTCTGGGCATAATGACGGCCTTGATACGCATGGGCATTGGGTCAAACAGTGCTTTGATGGGGTGTACAGGTACAGCTGCCCATGCAGCTTCAACAAGATACCACAGTTCGTTAAGAGTAGTGACTGGTGTATTGTGACGAGCAAGTTGCCCGGCTACCATTGACCAGACGTTTTCAATGGGTGACAGAGCTGAAGAATGTGCTGGCCAGGGCAACAGTCGAAAATTTTCTGTATCCAGAAAGCCCAGTACAGGACCTCCAACATGCAGCAGTGCATTATCCTGCTGAAAAGTAAGGTTTCGCAGGGATCGAATGAAGGGTAGAGCCACGGGTGGTAACACATCTGAAATGTAACGTCCACTGTTCAAAGTACCGTCAATGCGAGTAAGAGGTAACCGAGACGTGTAACCAATGGCACCCCATACCATCACGCCGGGTGATACGCCAGTATGGCGTTGACGAATACACGCTTCCAATGAGCGTTCACCGCGATGTCGCCAAACACGGATGCGACCATCATGATGGCCGGCCGGGGTGGCCGAATGGTTCTAGGAGCTACAGTCTGGAACCGCGCGACCACTAGGGTCGCAGGTTCGAATCCAGCCACGGGCATGGATGTGTGTGGTGTCCTTAAGTTAGTTAGGTTTAAGTAGTTCTAAGTTATAAGGGACTGATGACCTTAGAAGTTAAGTCTCATAGTGCTCAGAGCCATTTGAACCATTTTTGAACCATCATGATGCTGTAAACAGAATCTGGATTCATCCGAAAAAATGACGTTTTGCCATTCGTACACCCAGGTTCGTCCTTGAGTACACCATCGCAGGCGCTCCTGTCTGTGATACAACGTCATGGGAACCGCAGCCATGGTCTCCGAGCTGATATTCTATGCTGCTGCAAACGTCGTCGAACTGTTCGTGCAGATGGTTGTTGTCTTGCGAACGTCCCCATCTGCTGACTCAGGGATCGAGACGTGGCTGCACGATCCGTTACAGCCATGCGGATGAGATGCGTGTCATTTCGACTGGTAGTGATACGAGGCCGTTGGGATCCAGCACGGCGTTCGTGTTACCCTCCTGAACCCACCGATTCCATATTCTGCTAACAGTCATTGTACCTCGACCAACACGAGCAGCAATGTCGCGATACGATAAACCGCTATCGCGATAGGCTACAATCCGACCTTTATCAAAGTCGGTAACGTGATGGTACGCATTTCTCCTCCTTACACGAGGCATCACAACAACGTTTCACCAGGCAACGCCTGTCAGCTGCTGTTTGTGTATGAGAAATCGGTTGGAAGCTGTACTCTTGTCAGCACGTTTTAGGTGTCACCACCTTCGCCACCCTTGTGGGAATGCTCTGAAAAGGTAATCCTTTGCATATCACAGCATCTTCTTAGTGTCGGTTAAATTTCGCGTCTGTAGCACGTCATCTTCGTGGAGTAGTCATTAGTGTATTTGACCAATTTCTTGATGAATAGTATATATCGGATATAAACAAAGACATAAAAGAATAAATATATTTATAAGCACGCTGCTACCGATTTTTCGTGTAACTGTGGAATATTTGTGGCCTGATTCGATCAATATTATCTGACCACTTAAAACTCCAGTAACTCATATACTATTCGAGTTACATGCTTGTAATTCTCACCAATTTAGGTTTACACTAATAGCTTCATGAAGACATGTCGATCGACAAAATCGGATGAAGCATTTAAATTTGGGAAACTCGTTGCTGGGTGTTACCTGTATAATTTACAATAAGATACTAAACTTTAAACTAACAAAGATATTGAAAATCTGATTACACCGTCAGAATCGTCGTGCAAATAATGGTAATGTACATGTTTATTTTTAAGGTATAATGATTCCTCTGGCTACTATTAATTTCTACATGAACTGGTTTCACAATGTCCGCCATATTTGGGACTGCCAGCATACAAATCTCATTCATCGCCACAGAGCAAAGCCCTCATCTCAGCGTCAACATGGAATTCCAAGCCACGCGGTCTGCCTTGACCACACACTGGGCTATCGTTCTTCCTCTGGCTAATGTTCGGCACCAGGCTGTTACTGACGATCCCCGGCTTGCCGAGCGGCCGTTGAAGCCACGCCAGCTCCGAACATAGACTATTTTCAGGGAGCCACAACTCGCCTGTTACTTCACAGTATGTATGTGAATATGTGTCTGGTCGGACTCCTTACATGTCAATGTGTTTATAGATAATTAAATTTGTCGGAGAAAATTAATAGCTTGCTGTTCCAGGACATTCTTGCCGAAATCATATCTTTGCCAGCATTCGCATACAACATCTTATGCACATAATTAGGTTCTATCCCCTCTCATCTCCGCTCTTAAGGTAGATTAAAGTAATTACCACAAGTAAATGTTGTAACTACCGCCATTGTTCCGGGCAGATATGCCAACATTTTACAAAAGCATAAAGGATCCAGCCGTGCTGATTAGACAGAGGAGCAACTTAATGATGCCGTAAAAGCGGTGCAAAATGGAATGAGCCTGAATAAAGCCTCAAAGGAGCTACACTTTCCATGATCAACGCTGAAGAGAAGATTAGCAAACGGGTACTTTACGAAAAAACCTTTCGGAGGGCCGCCTGTACTAACACAAGGATGTGAGAAAAAGTTGGTAAACCATATCATACAATTACAAAACCTCGGGTTTGCACCGACAAGGACAGAAGTACGTACCATGGCATACAAACTAGCTGAGAAATATAACCAACATCACAAATTTAACCGAGAAAAGGAAATTGCTGGAATGGACTGGCTACATTTATTATTAAAAAGAAATCCGGAGTTCCCAATCCGCAAATCGGAAGGAGTTTCACAAGCACGGTCACGGGGCTTCAGTACGGAAAACGTTTCAGACTATTTTTCATTGCTGCAGAACATCTTGGTAGAGCACAACCTCCTTGATAAGCCGGGAAATATATTCAACATAGATGAGTCCGGGTTTCAGCTGAATAATAGACCAGATTACGTGTTGGCAGGAAAGGGGTCTAAGAGCATTCCAGCGATAACATCCGGTGAAACGGGTGAAAGCATATCTGTAATCGCTTGCTCTAGTGGAGGAGGCACGTTTTTCCCCCCAGCTTGTGTTTTGAATGGAAAAAATGAAAAGGCCGAGTACACGGACTGTATACCGCCGGTTACCACGATTTTCATTTCACAACAGTCGGCGTACGTAGCAACCGATATTTTTCTTCTGTGGCTAAGGAACGATTTTGCACCAGGAAGCTTGAGGGAACAGTCGTGCTTATTTTGGATGGACATAGCTCTCATTTTAGCAGCGTGGATGCATTAGAGTTTGCAGAAGAAAATGGTTCAAATGGCTCTGAGCACTATGGACTTAACTTCTGAGGTCATCAGTCCCCTAGAACTTAGAACTACTTAAACCTAACTAACCTAAGCACATCACACACATCCATTCCCGAGGCAAGATTCGACCATGCGACCGTAGCGGTCGCGCGGTTCCAGACAGTAGCGCCTAGTACCGTCGGTCACACCGGCCGGCTGCAGAAGAAAAGAAAACATAATTTTGCTATATCCACCCAACCACACAACACGCTATTTGTAGCCGCTAGACAGAGCATTTTTTAAAGCTCTGAAATCCAATTATTACAATGCTTGCAATTCGTACATTAAAATGAATCCAAATAGAAAAATTTCCAGACTAGTGTTCGGAGTACTGCTTACAGAGGCATGGGTACAAGCAGCTACGACATAGAATCCAATATCGGGGTTCAGAAGCACAGGAATCGTCCCGTTTAATCCTGATGTCATCCCCGATTACGCATTTTTAACATCAGCTTCAGCTCAACATCAGGAAAACAACGAACGACACGAAAACAGATCTACTTCACCTCGATCAAGTTGTTCGCACTGGCAGGAGATACCTAATCCCTCGAAAGAACCAACTGTAGACGAAGATAACAATCAAGGACTTGAACAGATACAAGCTTCACCACAACTGGGCTCTTCGCAACGGGCGGAAAATTCGCAGGAAAACACGCAGTCAGAAGCAGCAGATATGACCTCGACAGTGGCAAAAGAAGAATCTAAAATAACCTCTTCAAACTCTTTGACCATATTTTGCCGATACCTGTCCTAGATAAAGTTGCATCTGCAAGGAAGAAGTCCAGAGCTTTAGCTGAGGTTTGGACTTCTCCAGAAAACATCGACAACCTGCGAAACAGAAAACGACAAAATGAGTCAGTGAAGAGTAGAGAAAATGCTAAGACGAGGACCAAAGGAGTAACCGTAACCAAAGGAGAAACAGTAACCAAAGGAAAAACCGTAACCAAAGGGACTACCAAAGGAATTATCAAAAAGAAGCAGCCTAAGAAACTAAAAGCGTCTACCACTGACACGGAATCCGACTCGTCGCTGGATATCCAATTGTAATACAATGATGACGACGCGGATGATGAACAGTGCTGCTGTGTATGGTGCGGTGAACTGTTCAGTTGCACTAAAAAGGATGTGGACAGGATCAAATGTATTAGCTGCCAACGTTGGCTGCATGAAGACTGTTCAATATGTGAATCTGTGTGTGACGTATGTGGCAAAAGGCAGGGGAAATAAGTTCACCATTTCACCCAAAGGGCATTCGCCATTTCACCCATATACATGGGTGAAATGGTTAAATTGATAAAAATAAGTATTTCTTTTAGCTTTTGTACTGCCTTAAAGAGGATGCGGTAGTGTTAATGTGTTACTTGTGTATTTTGTGGAAGGAGATGTTTTTAGTTTGCTTAAATAAACAATTTCTTGTCCTCCCAAATTTTTTGTTCACCATATCACCCTGATTTACCCTAATCAATAAGTAAGTCCACGTGTTGTTCTGGGAAACAAATACGCCAGTTCTCATAAGTAATCTTTCTCCTTCGGAAAAGTATGTCCGTGTGTATTTGGTAACACTCCGAAAACTTTGGAAGGTCGGGCTGTCCTAACCCGCTTTTCACCAACTTAAGATTGTCGTCTTTGTTTTGTTCACCCCTGAGATTTTTACAAATACATATTAGTGGTCCCCCTTCATGTAAGTGAATGACCGCTAGCAAAACTTCATCACAATCCCATGTTCTTAAGAAATCATCGTCCTACTCGTTTTCCTTTACATATCGGAGCCTTTTATGTGTTCTGTGCGAAGATCGAATTGCTGAATATACATGGTTCACCTCCGAAGTCTGCTGTGTTTAAGTTGGCACGTTTGTATTTAAGTTAATGCACTATGGTCACTGAAAACGAAAACTTTACGGCCCAACAAGTATTGTTCAGATTTCTGTAAACCAAAAATAATTGCTAATGCTTCTAACTCTGAAATTCTGTACTTATTTTCAGCTTGTTGCAATGACCGACTTGCAAAAGCGATTGTTTTGTGGACCTGTCCGTCATCAACTGTTTCGATATGGGATATTTCCAATCTCAGACCGTAATCACGCGCATCCGATCCCAGACAAAAAGGTGTAGAAAAATCAGGATGGTTCAAAATTTTACTATTCGTCAGGCCTCTTAAAATTCTTCAAATGCTGTGTGACACTCCTGAGCCCATTTATAAGGTAAGTGCTTTGATAGGTCCCTCAGACAAGGTGCATTATACAACTGACCAGTTACAAATTTATGGTAAAATCCATAAACGCCAAATATACCTTCTTACTCTTTTCTTGTGGTCTGTGCTGCATAATCTCTAATGGCTTTTATCTTTTCTAGATCGGGCAGGATCCCATAGCCATTATCAGTATGCCCCAGGAGTTACATTTCTTTCCTCACAAAGTCCGTTTTGTCCAATTCCAGTTTCATTCCCAATTTTTTAATTGCGTCTAATACTTTGAGTAACAGTGCTCTTACCAAGGGGGAGTTGAGATTAATACATCGTCCACATAAGCAGTGATTCTCCTAAGCAGTTGGTCTCCTAGAACGTGGGACATTGCCCTGACAAATGCACAAACTGTAATGTTTAATCCATAGGGCACAACCTTTCACTAATAACATCTACCCTCAAGAAGGAAAGCTGTGTACTGTCTGGATTCTTTTGCCTACCCCTTCTGTGAAAAGTACACACAGCTTAACTGAGTCCTCTTTCACTTCGTTAGTAGTGGCAGCTTTAACTATCCTGTACACTATTGATAAATCAAAATATTTCTCTAGCTTCTCACCCTCTTTAATAACCTCTAATTCCGCAACACTCTCCAACGTTTTGTCAGAATTTTCAAAATCATTTTCTCCTTCCTCTTCTTCTGACCCCTCTCCATCAATATTCGAAATTACTTCATTCAACCTATATACCACTTCCTCTACGCTATTATACTCTTCCTTGGGTACCTCCCCAACTGTTTCCCCGATAATAATGCTACTTCCACCGTCTCTGGTAGGTCTCTCATCTGTTTTGCAGCGCTGATTCACCCCACCTCCAGATATGAGTATTCACTTTCTGTATTTAGTTCCTTCTTAATATGGTTCCCGTGATCTTTGTTTGAGCTTTCCCTTTCACAAGAATATACTGCATTTACTAAATAAGAAATTGCTTTACAGTGCCATTCTCCTCTACCCTTCTGTTTTCTATTATGTTAACCCCATGCTGTTTAGTTGGTGCCTTCTTAATAAAGGACGTCGCTAGCGGGTTTAACTCACGTGATTTCAGTCTGCAAACGTCATTACAGACTGCTAACAGTTTTTCCCCTGTGTGACGTCGTTGTCTCTGACTTTTCTATCAGCTGTCGGGCCGCGCCTACACGTTACGTCATCAGACTGCAACTGATTGTACTAGGTCGTTGAACTTATTTCCAACATAGGCCCCTCTTCCCCGGTATCTGTCTCTATAACTGTTACCTCATTGTACGCCTATTCGGTTTACATTGACTTCGCCTCTGTTGTCATTTGACCTAACGGGAGGCCTATACTCTCTTCTGTTATTTTCCCTACGTACCGAAATAATCGTATTTCGCAGGCTCAATGGCAATTTGTTTTCAATACCCATGATTATAAGTTCTGTCTCTAATTTTACATTTTAATAAGATAAGGTAGTAACCCACTTTTGTACGAATCTTTTAATGTTATTTGTCTTGGAATCATATTTTTTCCCCGACCAAAATTTATTAAAAATTTCCATATGCTTCCTCTTTCCCCAGTATTCTTCAAAAAATGCCTCTTTGAACTCTACTAATTTATCGTATTTATCTGAAGCCAAATTCCCCCAGATTGTAGCTTGTCCCATTACATTAGAGGTGATGAACCCAATATTTTGCTTGTCTTTCCATACTTTAGGTAACACATCTTCAAAATAAGTCCAAAATTCTTTAGCGTGAACATTCTTATTTCGATCAAATTCCAAGAGTTGGCGATGTATTACATAATCAATTTCAGATTATTCTGCTGTCCCATTAGTTACTGCACAGCCACTATGGTTGTTAACATTTTGCTCTACTCCGGTTAGTCTGCCCTCATGCTCACACAATTGTTCATTCACACTGGTAATAATTGCTTGATGTTACCTTCTATGCTAGCAATTTTACTGGCCACTTGCATACCAATCTTATCACACACATATTTTCCTTCACTGATGTTTCTTGCTAATACTGTGCGACTTTCCTCATAGTGCTTTTCTACATTATGACCATGTGCATTAACTTTGTCTACCTCCAAATGTAACTGTTCATTTGACTGTTGGTTGTCCTCAGCAACTTACTCAACCTATGTACTCAGTTCACTTTTCACTGTCAAAATAGCAGTATTACATTCCTGTATGACCTGATTAATGTCACTTTTAACATTATTGCTGAACAAAGTCACATGATTTTTCCAAGTATCCCTCAAATTCGAAATTTTATATTCCATTTTGAATACCATCTCAGTTGACGAATTATTGAACCCTTGGTTAACCTCCTGCATTAACCTATCTACTTCAGTGTGTAATTCATTTATTTCCAGACCTAATTGATTCATTTTAGTATCAAGGTCATTACAATTTTTATTAATTTAGGTGCCAATATCAGAAGTTAACGACGATTTTATATCAGAACCCATCTCCCTCATATGTTTGAGAATATTTACAAAAGTACCTGAAAGACTCTCGTTTGGTTCACAAGCTAGTGACCTTGGTTTCTATTTCATTTCTTTAACAGTGGCAGGTAGATATAGGACACTGGGTTCCGATACATATTGATCACTTTCAGTCCCACAGTTAACATGTAGTGAATCTGTCAAACTATTACTAACATTTGCTCGTGACACATCGAAAGTGAAATTACCAACTGTGGAAACATTCTCATCTTGTACGTTCCCCAAATCCACCCCAGTCTCTCCTTTACTATCGCCTCATTCTTTTCAGCCATTCTGCAAAGTTTCTTGGCACACACACCCACACACACACACACACACACAAAACTCTAAGTAGAACACTACTTATCTTCTGCCTCGTCTGAATGACTCCACAGCGAGGTGACACCGCGGGTCCGTTCTCTAGGTGCTGCTTCTAGCGATGCAGTTTACAGGCCAATCTCCCAACACGGCTGCCAACTGCTCCATCCATCAGTTTGGTGCTTTAGCGTGGCGCCTGTCGACCTTCAGCTGTCGGCACGTAGTCTGCTACTGCGGAGCGTAGGTTGTTCTCGCTACCTTGTGAATTCGCACTGGAGTTTTTTTGCTGCTGTGCTCCAACTACCATTCATTAGCACACCTGTCTATTGTCCCACAATATTTCCTTTCGAGTCTATTTAAACACTGCTGCTTTTTGTTTTTGTTTTACAAAGTACCTACCCACTCGAACTCTACTATTGTCTTTTCCGGCCGATGCACCAACTGCGACGTGGCGTGGTTAGAAATTCCGTGTGCTGTGCAGGCTTCAAATTAGAAATTCACCTGCCTCAGAACGGCGTCTGCTCGATGTCCGTTCACTCGGCATCGTAGATAGTTAAAAATGACGAAAAGCGACGTTGATAGAAAACGCCATCTAATATCTGCAATTACTAAGGCCACGCGACTCTAGCAATGAAATAAAGTTCTGTAGACAACTTTCAGGTGGTAAGATAATGGATAGGCTTCTGGAAAATAATGTCCAAAATTTCCACACAAATATGTTTATTTGTTCTTATAACCAAAGAAACGGTACTATTCAGTCCCCATTTAAACTACTGGTTATTTTCGTCCAGTTCACAATTCGTACACTCACTTCGTATGAAAGCAGCCAGAAATCTGTCCAAACCCGACCCGAGATAGCCGGCCACGATGGCCGAGCGGTTCTAGGCGCTACAGTCTGGAATTGCGCGACCGCTACGGTCGCAGGTTCGAATCCTGCCTCGGGCATAGATGTGTGTGATGTTCTTAGGTTAGGGTTTAAGTAGTTCTACGTTCTAGGGTACTGATAACCTCAGCAATTTAAGTCCCATAGCGCTGAGAGCCATTTTGGACCGATCCGGGATAAACAACGTTTCCATAGTCGTTAATTCGACTACTAACATGTGTTACTACATTGGGTCCTTCTGGTGGATTTCTAAAGAGAAATTTCTCGCCAAAAATGCCCAGTGGTTAAATACTGAATCATGGCATGCAGATACTACGAAGGCCAAATTTTCACACACGAATATCATACAAACAATACAGTTCTAAAACGTCCAAACTTCCCAAAACCGTCTGTAACTACATCAGCGTTAGTCACGACGCGTATCAAACGCTATGAACTCAATATTCCTTGATTTTAGACATTATTTCATTATTTTGAACGCACTAGTAACACGACTGTGTTCAAAGCTAGTGAGGGACTCCCTTCTTGTGGCCTCACTGCCAGTATAACTATCAGGTAACGTGCGGGAACCGTCCCGATTCTGATTGGCTAACCATACTCGCTGCCAATCAGAATGAACGCTCATGATCACATTTGCGCTAAAACTATCCTTCACCAATCCTTACACACAGACGCATCTACGTCATTCTGATATACAAATTTTAAAGTAATGTTTAATAAATGAAAACGAAAAGGCAATAAATCTGGAAATGTCGTTTAGATACAGATAATACTCCAAGTGACTTTCTGGCTGCTCTGTTACAATAGCAGTCACACCTATACATACGTCATCAGCAAAGTGGGTAAATTCCCTATGAACATTTTCCCATGACAGGCTTGTGTAACTCTTGCAGGTTACTTAAGATGTTATATAATGCAACATTAAGATTTGACGAATGTCCCACGTACACACCCTCAACCACTCACATATACTCCCACAACAATCCTAGATACCAATAATAATTTTGTCTGATTTTTATGTTACGAAAACGAAAAATAATTAAAGTTTTAGTATGAAAATCTCAATTAATATATTTTCTAACTGAATTTAGTTTCCTAAGTGTCGATTTTTTACTTTTTAGCCTTTTTTATCTCAGAAACTATGGTAGTTGAAAAACTGAAATTAGGCTCTGAGCACTATGGGACTTAACATCTATGGTCATCAGTCCCCTAGAACTTAGAACTACTTAAACCTAACTAACCTAAGGACATCACACAACACCCAGCCATCACGAGGCAGAGAAAATACCAGACCCCGCCGGGAATCGAACCCGGGAACCCGGGCGTGGGAATCGAGAACGTTACCGCACGACCACGAGATACGGGCAAACTGAAATTAGGATACAGTCTTCTCCTGAATGTCAAAAGGTAGTTTACCGATTTTAAAAACGACTGAATAAAAATTAATATCATTTATTTACGTTCCTACAGGTGGTGAATGTACGCGTCCAGAAAGAGACGTCGGTTAGCTTTCCCACGGCAGGTAGTGACAGATGCGCGTGTGTCTCCCGGTTTGTCCGGCAGATGTCAGCCCCAGAAGTTACATGCAGCTATCTACACTCCTGGAAATTGAAATAAGAACATCGGAATTCATTGTCCCAGGAAGGGGAAACTTTATTGACACATTCCTGGGGTCAGATACATCACATGATCACACTGACAGAACCACAGGCGCATAGATACAGGCAACAAAGCATGCACAATGTCGGCACTAGCACAATGTATATCCACCTTTCGCAGCAATGCAGGCTGCTATTCTCCCATGGAGACGATCGTAGAGGTGCTGGATGTAGTCCTGTGGAACGGCTTGCCATGCCATTTCCACCTGGCGCCTCAGTTGGACCAGCGTTCGTGCTGGACGTGCAGACCGCGTGAGACGACGCTTCATCCAGTCCCAAACATGCTCAATGGGGGACAGGGTAGTTGACTTACACCTTCTAGAGCACGTTGGGTGGCACGGGATACATGCGGACGTGCATTGTCCTGTTGGAACAGCAAGTTCCCTTGCCGGTCTAGGAATGGTAGAACGATGGGTTCGATGACGGTTTGGATGTACCGTGCACTATTCAGTGTCCCCTCGACGATCACCAGAGGTGTACGGCCAGTGTAGGAGATCGCTCCCCACACCATGATGCCGGGTGTTGGCCCTGTGTGCCTCGGTCGTATGCAGTCCTGAGTGTGGCGCTCACCTGCACGGCGCCAAACACGCATACGACCATCATTGGCACCAAGGCAGAAGCGACTCTCATCGCTGAAGACGACACGTCTCCATTCGTCCATCCATTCACGCCTGTCGCGACACCACTGGAGGCGGGCTGCACGATGTTGGGGCGTGAGCGGAAGACGGCCTAACGGTGTGCGGGACCGTAGCCCAGCTTCATGGAGACGGTTGTGAATGGTCCTCGCCGATACCCCAGGAGCAACAGTGTCCCTAATTTGCTGGGAAGTGGCGTTGCGGTCCCCTACGGCACTGCGTATGATCCTACGGTCTTGGCGTGCATCCGTGCGTTGCTGCGGTCCAGTTCCAGGTCGACGGGCACGTGCACCTTCCGCCGACCACTGGCGACAACATCGATGTACTGTGGAGACCTCACGCCCCACGTGTTGAGCAATTCGGCGGTACGTCCATCCGGCCTCCCGCATGCCCACTATACGCCCTCGCTCAAAGTCCGTCAACTGCACATACGGTTCACGTCCACGCTGTCGCGGCATGCTACCGGTGTTAAAGACTGCGATGGAGCTCCGTATGCCACGGCAAACTGGCTGCCACTGACGGCGGCGGTGCACAAATGCTGCGCAGCTAGCGCCATTCGACGGCCAACACCACGGTTCCTTGTGTGTCCGCTGTGCTGTGCGTGTGGTCATTGCTTGTACAGCCCTCTCGCAGTGTCCGGAGCAAGTATGGTGGATCTGACACACCGATGTCAATGTGTTCTTTTTTCCATTTCCAGGAGTGTATATTACAACAAACGTTCTCTCGGAACAAACTTTCGACACTACAAGCGTTTAATCTCTCGGAGATGACCATGGACGACGCTGCAGTTTCGATGCTGGAGGAGGGTCTTAATTTTGCTCCTACTCCAGAGATCATTCGCATCGGAGATATGCTTAGTGGAGAAGAGCAGGCTGTTTCACAACTTCCTAATGATGCTGCCGAAGAGATTAGGCGTGGTACATGCCTCACCTTAATTCAAGCTTCACCTAATAGGTACAACTTTAACATCACCTCAGCTGAAAGAAATGCTCTACGAGAATTGAGAGAAGAAAAAATCAACATCTTACCTACAGACAAAGGAAATGCTACTGTGTTTCACTCATGCACAGAATATAACACCAAGATATACAAACTGGTCGACGATACGGCACACAGTGAATTAAATACTTTTACGACGGGTAAGATCCTGAAGAAAATTTCGGAACTCATCTGTAAGGGCTTGGTTTCAGCGCCAGTCACTAAGGGTTTGCGTCAACAGACTGCAGTTCCTCCAAGACTCTACGGCCTGACCAGGAACCATAAGAATGGGGTGCCTCTTCATCCCATTGTAAGTAACATAGGAGACCTACTTATTTTGTTGAAAAGTATCTGACATCACTACTGGGACCACTCATAGGCAAGTGCGAACATCATATTCGAATCTCTGAGGATTTCATTGTTCACCTGGAATCTCCTAGATTGCAATCGTTGGGTCTCTTATTAAGTTTCGATGTTTTGTCTTTATTTACAAAGGTGCCCTTGAAGGACTCTTTGGAGCTCATTAGCACCAAGTTTGAGGAGGACATAGTAGCATTGTTTAAACACGTGCTTACTTCAAGATACTTCTTATTTCATGACCAATATTTTGAACAAGTGGGCGGTGTCGCCGTGGGAAGCCCTCTGTCTCCTGTTGTGGCCAATTATTTTATGGAGGACTTTGAAGAAAAAGCTCTACAGCCAACCACTCTCAAAATCTCTCTCTTTTCCTCCTGTGTTTGGATGATGCATTTGTGGTGTGGTCACATGAAGTTGAGGATCTACCTACGTTTCTGCAGGATCTGAATCCGCCCCAACCGAATAGAAACTTCACAACAGAAGTGGAAAAAGATGGTACTGTACCTTTCCTGGATGTTTTGGTATGAAGGAAAGCAGATGGAACCTTGGAACACAGCGTCTACCGTAAGCCAACACATAGGGATGTATATCTGCAGGCCACAAGCTGCCATCATCCTGTACAAGGCGGTAGTGCATTATGTATGTTAGTTCATACAGCACATGCCGTATCTGATCCTGAAAGCCTGTCGAGTGAAATTCAACATTTGAAGACAGTGTTCCGACAAAGCGGTTATTCAGAGAGACGGATACGTAATGCATTCAGGCCCAGTTGAGTTCAATCTGTGGACCAAAATGCTGATTCGACCCACCCCTTGGGCCCCTTTGCCGTATTTTGGTGCTATGTCTTCAAGAATCGGAAGAGTCGTCGGAAGATATGACATTAAGTGTATTTTTCAACCATCCGCAAAACCTAGAAACTTGTTGGGTTCGGTTAAGGATCAGCTTGGCCTGAGGAAACGTGGTGTGTGCAAGATTCCTTGTCAATGTAGGCCAGCATATTTAGGCATGGTGCAAGAACGCTGAGACTAACATTAGCGTCATACACTTATTTGTCAACAGGAAAAGTCGGCAGTTGCGTAATACTGCCTGACTACAGGACATCACATGGTTTATGCAAAGACGGAAGTTTTATCCCCGGCATCATCTTTCTGGGATTGCGCCATTAACAAGCAATACATATCCTTACAGTCGATAATCTCATCAACACCGATGCGGGATTTCAACTGAGCACAGCCTGGAACCCTGCACTGGCTGCTATTAAATCACGACGTGAAAATCAAGATTTTTCGATAAGAGACCAGTCAAAACATTGGTGTAGTACGGTGTTTGGTGAGTAACGTCTCATCGCACTGTTGGTAAACGCAGCGTACAGCTAACGCGCTGCAGAGCAGGTCTGAGATGTTGGGTTTGATTGTAGCACCATCTTTCTGTTAATCTTTGCGCATGCTCGATTTGTGCGCCTGCGCATTCATTGCGCGTGTTCTAGAAACGGGGCGTCGACGTTCGGATACAGTCAGTCGTACGTATACAGCAGCAAGGTTGAACCATCTGAAGATGTCGGAATTTTTCTCTGAAGAAATATTATGTAATTTGGACATCGTGATCAGGCGGCAAAGCCGGGAAGACTATTTACAACCCATCCACCGGGAAAGCTTGAAGAGTCACCGTATTACCACTGATTGCACCACATTTGTTACTACAGTCAAGTCTTGTTAAAATTAAATCTTGTTCGATGGTTGAAACCTGCCGGTTCATTCTCAACTTTCACTTCTTCCCATTATTCATGTTTGTAGCTGATCGTGATATTTATGTTTGGTGTACTCTATGCGAGGTTCCTGCAATCAGGTTGTATTAGTCGATACAAGCACTGTAGCAAATTCTTTGCTTGGCCAGTCAAACTATTCTAAGGTTCTGGGAGTCAGGTTTCGACCAGTGATAGCTGTTCGCGAGTTCCTGCCCGAAACCGCCACATTAGAGATTATTTTAGCTATGAACGCGCCTGTGAAACCTTCTCGGTTGGTAGGATGATTGGAGTGGAAACAAGATTTCTTTTGTATGGTGGACGTCCATGCTCTTGGCCAGATACTACAGTGCATGAAGAAGGGGATAGACCATCTGAGCCATTGTTGTTGGGCACAGTGAAGTTGGAGCTCATACATTGTTTATACAGAACTGAACAGCAGATGACAGCAGGGTCCTACATTATTTTATTTCGTTTGTCATATTGTAAGTTCTGAAGTATAAAGAATAGTTTTCAGCTCAGAATGAAGAGTGTAAAAGACGATGTTTCTTCAGTTTATGAATCTAAATTTCACCATTCTAGGTTGGAATAATATTATAGGTGTTTAAGGCTATTTTAGTTTATTCATCTGTAATACATGGTGTTGGAGGCATAGTACAGATAATATGCTAATTGGTAGCTTATTATATATATTCACACACACGTTCATCGGTATATATATATATATATATATATATATATATATATATATATATATATATATATATATATACCCTTTTCAGTGTGTTTTCTGTTTTCCCTCTTCACCTAAGAGTTCCTCACAAACACATCACATAATATACCATGTGATGTTCGTTGCAAGGCGTTAATTTCTCCGAGAAGTGGACTACGCCTGTCAGTAGAGACTACTCGTTTTGCTTCCACACGTCTATACTACAAGAGCTTACCCTGTGCCCAAGTGAAAACAAACATTAAAGACTTGCTTGAGCCACACGTACTTTGAGGTGCTTACCGACCTTAAAAAATAAATACATGTTATTCCTAACAAGTACAATTATTAGTCTGTAAAAGAAAGTAAATTCTGATATAATGTTGTACAGTACACTGTCCTCAGTCACCGATAGAACTGTCTGCCCTTGCACCCCTAAATCGCTGCGCACTGTTTACTGATTCACTACCCTCAGTTTTAACTTTACCACGAACCTTACCCTTCTTGGTATGCATTACCTGAGGGTGGCACGTTGCTTGGAAACTATCTTGTTAAAACCTGTAGCAGTGACCATAACCCACACACGTTCAGGGGTGTATCTGAAAGCTGTCAGTGAAGTTACTCTTTTTACATAGTCATAACAAGCAACAATTGTTTACCCGCTATAAAGTTTCACGTACTGATTAACTTAGGTCGTTGAGTGCTAGGTTGCTGATTGATGTCAGTAAAACATCGTGCTACGTAGTTTAATTCATTATTAGGACGTTATGTACGAATGGTCCGCAGCTTGTGGTCTGTCGGTCGCGTTCTCACTTCCCGAGCACGGGGTCCCGGGTTGGATTCCAGGCGGGGTCAGGGATTTTCACTTGCCTCTAGATGACTGGGAGTTGTTGTCTTCATCATCATCATTCATCCCCATTACGGTCGGAGGAAGGCAACGGCAAACCACCTGCACTATGACCTTGCCTAGTGCAGCGATTCGGGTCTCCCACATCGTTCCCCTATGCTGTGTCAGGGAGTAAGCGACCTCATCATTATCACCATCATGTAGGAATGAGAATCAGGACTTAATGATTATTACACATCAAATTGGTGATCAAAAAATCGAGGAGAGAAACCTCTGCGTACATCTGGACGCTAGAAGCAGAACTCTAACTGAATTTGGGTCACTGCCTTTGTGAGTGAGTGCTCAGTACCCAATATACGAAACTCGCAGGGCCGTTTCTTTCCGTTGCGCTGAATTTATTAAAGTGTGTGTGTGTGTGTGTGTGTGTGTGTGTGTGTGTGTGTGTCTAATTGCGAGAGTCGTTCAATAAGTAATGCCCCATAGTTTTTTTAAAAAAAGCAATTAATGTACATAGACAAACGTCCTTTGTTGGTGCTTCACATTTGATGTTTGTTCTGTGCACCGGTGACGTTCCGGCCCGTTCTGGCGGATGGCAACGCCGTAGCACAGCATCAAAATGGCGTCTGCATACGACTTATGTTACAAGCAGCGTGCTGTTATTGAATTCTTTTGTGCAGAAAAAGAAACTGTGGTGAACATCCATAAACGTTTGTGTGCAGTGTATGGCGATGCGGCCGTTGATACGAGTACAGCTGGGCGATGGGTAGAGAAAATTATAGCCTCAGGAAATGCAGAAACAGAGCTCCGTGATCAGCCACGCTTGGGACGTCCTGTCACAGCCACTGATCCAGACATGCCGAATCGTGCGGATGTCATTATTCGTGCCGACCGGTGCAATAAGACAATTTGCTCTACAGTTGTCTGTCAGCATTGGAAGTGCGTCTGCAATGATCGAGACGCTTAGAGATTCAGAGAGCTGCTCACGAATGGGTCCCACGAATGCTCACAGCGGACCACAAGTTTCAAAGAAACGCTATTTCATCTGAATTGTTGGAGCGTTTTGAAACCGACGGAGAGGCCTTTCTGTCACGGATCGTTACGGAGGCGAATGTTGGGCGCACCACTTGTCACCGGCGACTAAAACGCAGTCCATGGAATGGCATTATTATCATTCACCACAAAAGAAGAAGTTCAAAACAACCCTCTATGCTGGGGGGTAACAGCCTTCTCGGGCTGTGATGACGTCATTCTCGTGGATGTGATGCCAAGAGTGTCAACCATCAATTCTGAGACACACGTAAAGACTCTAAATAAACTCAAGAACTGTTTCCGACGTGTTCGATGGGACAAGAACACAGCTGAAATCTTTCTCCAACTCTATAATGAACTCCCACTCACAAGCTTGAGAACCGGAGAACACATCACCAAATTGTGTTGAACATCACTGCCTCATCCACCCTACACTCCAGACCTGGCACCCTCGGACATCCATCCCGTTGGGCCACTTAAAGAGTCTCCACAGGGAACACACTTTGAAGATGACGAGAGTGTCAGTCACGCAGTGGAAACCTACAGGAGAAGAGCTTTTACCAGCAGGAAATACTTGTTCTTACACAATGTTGCTGAACTACAATGGAACGTTATTGAGATTACGTAGGAAAATCGGACATGTACAAGACATGTTGATATATATTGTCACCAGATTCTGATTCTTGATAAAAAGTATGCTCTGAGAAGAAAAATTTTGGCAATTGCTTATTGAACGACCCTCCTAGTTCCATTCAACTTTACAAATTGGATAGCGTTTTGAAATGGTCTTTGGGGTATTAGAAATATACAGTTTGCTCATCTGGGAAGTACACTAGTGGCCATTAAAACTGCTACACCATGAAGATGCCGTGCCATAGACGCGAAATTTAACCAACAGGAAGAAGATGCTGTGGTATGCAAATGACTAGCTTTTCAGAGCATTCACAAAATATTGGCACCGGTGTTGACACCTACAACACCTACAACGGGCATGAGTCGTGCTTCGGTAGCTCAGTTGGTAGAGCATTTGCCTGTGGAAAGCAAAGGTCCCGAGTTCGAGTCTCGGTCGGGCACACAGTTTTAATCTGCCAGGAAGTTTCATATCAGTGCATACTTCGGTGCAGGGTGAAAATCTCATTCTGGAAACATCCCCCAAGCTGTGGCTAAGCTATGTCTCCGCAATATCTTTTCTTTCAGGAGTGCTAGTTCTGCAAGTTTCGCAGGAGAGCTTCTGTAAAGTTTGGAAGGTAGTAGACGAGGTACTGGCAGAAGTACAGCTGTGAGTAACAGCCGTGAGTCGTCTTGGGTTGCTCAGTTGGTAGAGCACTTGCCCGCGAAGGCAAACATCCCGAGTTCGAGACTCGGTCAGGCACATAGTTCTAATCTGCCAGGAAGTTTCAAAGATAAACTTATTTTGTAGTAGTTCATTTTGATTAACACTAATTATCGAATGAATCAATTGTTCTTATGTATAGTTATTCAAAATATTGAAATAGTTCATATGACAGTTAATCGTTAAATTTTCTTTCATTATTTGATACTGATTTATTGAATTAGGAATATAATTTAATCTTAACATTTCTTCACAATTTTAAGGTCTATCTTCGATTTTATATTGTTGTTTCTGTACATGTTTTAGTTGTGTTTTAATGACATAATAATCATATGCTATTTCATCATCAAATAATTTTAAAAGAATGAATGTTGGTCTTTCATTCTCATTAATTGTTTTAGGAACGATATTTAGTAATAAATTATTTATTTCTTCATTACTCTTACCTATAATATTTTAAGCAATATTAACTGTTTCTCTCAAATTGCGAATATCATCTTTTAATTGATTTATTTCCATTGTTAATTCATTCAAATTTTGTAGTTGTTGCAGACAGTTATCTTTGTGTTTTAGTTCATATTTATAAGCATCAATCATCTCTTTTCTAATCTTCCATTCACCATGTTTTCTAGTTGATGGTAAAAATTCATCATAAACCGAATCTTTAAAATCTTTTGCAAAAAGCATTTTGGACTTCATAACTACATAATAGAGACCGAATTTATTGATAAATTTTAATGAATTTTGTATATATCTAGGTAGCACTGAAATAGTGCTGTGTTTTACCATATGTTTTACAGTATTTTTGTTTAACTTTCTGTTTAATAGCATTCCTTGCTCTAACATATCCTAACAGATCAGCAACTTGATTCACATAAATCAAAGATTGTATTCTTCATCAATAATTATTAAAATTGCTTATTGTTGTAAGTAAGCTTATTGTTGATGATATCTACAATCGGTTCCATTTAAGAGAAATATTTTCTATTAGTTTTGCAAAAAAATAAATACAATTTTCCACAAACCAAATAATGTTTTTTGTAATAAATAGAAGTGGAAAATGGAAAGATACACTAGTGTTCAACTAGAACAAGCTGGTAATCAATTACAACATTTTCCTATTGTAGGACTTCGTGAATTTTGTAGTATAAATAATTTATGAGGATATTCAAATTTCTATAATGCTTATTTAATTAGATTTATTATTCAATTATTAGTGGCATTCTTCCTAATGTAGATACAAATTATACACCTAATCTAAGTTAATATAATATAAATTTGTTAGAAATAATATGTCTAAAATAAGTGTAATCATAGAAACTATTACCTGAAGTAAGCAAAAAATAGAAAAATATCGTTAATACTTATATACCTTAACACAGTTCTAAGACTCTGACAGCTGTCACTGAAGAAGTAAGTGATAATCAACCAAATATTGTTAATAATAATTAAGCTTAACCTGGTGAAAATCGTAGGAAATAGTTACCATATTATGATATTTATGGTGTTTTCTTCACTAAAGGAGATAAACCATTAAAAGGAATATTACTATTTTCTACAAATATATTTGTAACACGAAAGGATAGAAAAACAATTAATGATTACTTTGTTGAAAAGGCATTTGTAAACTGATATAATCTATAAGTTTAGAAAGAATATGGATATACTTGATTCATATCGTTTATTAAATGCAGTGTAAAAAAATTTTTAAGGTCATTGAAGACTATTGGAAAGTACACCGTGGTAAAGATAAATTTTAACTTATATTGTGAATATGAACTACATACAGATGAAATGAAAAAAAGTTCAACAATTTGGACAAGAAACACCAAAATATATTATTTTAACGGGAAAAGATTTTAATAAAAAGTTCAAATATGGTAAAATAAATATTTTAGAGAATAAATCTAATTTTCAAACACAGGGATCTGGATGGTCATTAAATAGAATAATTGGCTTACAATTAGCAATTAACATATATCATGTTACATTGAGTTACCAGTTAAAATTAAAAACAAGAAAGCATGTGTTAATGTGAAAATAATTATCAAAAGTGTTTTTAGTGCGCTATAATATCAGCTTTGTTTCCTGTGGATGTTCGTTCTGATGGAATAACAAAATGAAAATAGGTTGTTCTTGATCGTGATAAAAAAACTTGAAAATTTCCTGTACTAGTTGATCATATTCCAAAAGTAGGAAAAATAATTAATGTATGTATTAATGTTTATTTATTTGGTGATAAAGATGAAAATTATCAAGTGTATTCATTAAAAATAATAAAATCTAAAAACAAAACACTTGTAAATCATTTTTATTTTACAAAAGATAATAGCTTACATTATTGTTGTATAAAAATTTATCTACACCTTTATCAAGTCAAATAACCGAATATGAAATAGTAAAATTTATTTGTGCCTTATGTTACTACATTTTAATAGTAAAGAAAAGTTAGATGAAATTTTTAAAAATTATGAATTAATGTTAAAGGGTCCATTTGTTATTTATGCTGACTTTGAAAGTTTACTTTTAAAGATGGATATGTGAAACAAATCTTGAAACACCATACATTTATTTACATATCCAAATTTTGTACCTTTTTAATTATATAATTTTATCTGGTTATGATTCAAATCTTTTTGCACACGAACTTGGTTATGATAATAAAGAAATAGAATTAATACTAAATAATGGAAAAAATAGATTACTTTTAATAAACATACAACCTTAAAAATGAGATTTTTTGATACATTTAGATCTATGGCTTCAACACTTGACAAACTTTCATCAAATTAAAAAAAAGTCTGTTACAATATATTAAAATATATGTTTCTCCAGAATTTTTTAACTTAGTAATTAGAAAAAGTTTTTGTCCATATGATTAAATGGATTCTTGGAAATAATTTTAAGAAACACAATTACCAACAAATTTCATAGTGTATTAAATGATTGTGACATAAGTGATGAAGATTATGAAATTAGTTTGGGAAAAAATTAATAGTAAAAATCTTGGTGAATATCCTGATTTATATCTTAACAGTGATGCATTATTGTTAAGTGATGTTTTTGAAAATTTTAGAAAAAGTGTATAAATAAATATAATTTAGATCCACCTGGGTATTTTACATCACCAGGATTATCTTGCGATCGAATGTTAAAAATTACTAATCAAATATTTGAATTTGTGTATGGTTATGATATGCTTCTATTTTCGAAAAAATAATACAAGGAGGAATTTCATAATGTTGTAAAAGATATGTAAAAGCAAATAATAAACATTCAAAAGATTATAATAATAAAGAAATATCAAATTATATAATGTAACTAGATGCAAATAATTTACACGGTTACGTTATAAATCAATATTTACCATATAGCGGATTTAAATGGGATGAATTGAATAATTTGTTTTCTACAAAGTAAGTGACATGTCAAACAAAATTCAAGATGGATATATATTTGAAGTAGATCTAGAATATCCAAAGGAATTATGTGATTTACATAAAGATTAACTTCTAGCTCATGATTAAAACTTGTTCCAGGTGCAAATGAGAGTAACTTAATAACTATTTTAAAAGCATAATTATGTAGTACGCTATAGAAATATTTATCTTTAGGAATGAAACTTACAAAAATTCTCAAAGTTTTATAATTTAAACAATCAAATTGGTTAAAGAGATGTATAGATCTAAACACACAGTTAAGAACAAAAGCAGCAAATGATTTTGAAAATAATTTATATAAATTAATGAATAATTCTGTATTTGGTAAAACAATGTAATATATCAGTTATAGACAAGATATTAAATTTGTTCAAGATAGTAAAGTATGTGCTAAACATGTAGCTAAGCTAAACTTTAAACATACAATTATATTTACTGAAAATCTAGCCACTATTCATATGAATAAAAGTAAAATGATATTTAATAAACCTATTTCAGTTGGATTAAGAATACTTGATTTATCTAAAAATTAATGTGTCATTTTCACTATAGAGTTATGAAACCTAAATATCGAGAAAATATTGAATTTTGTTGTCAAGATACAGATTGTTATATGTACAATATTAAAACTGAAGATTTCTACAAAGATATTAAATCAGTGATTGATTGTATTGACAAAATGATTATCCGACAGACATTATATATTCCACAAGTAAACAATAAATATGTTGGTTAAATGAAAGATGAATGCAATGCAAAAATAATGGAATAACTTTGTGGTTTAAGAGCAAAGATGTATGCTTATAAATTTGGTGACAAATTGAAAAGAAAACAAAAGGAATTAAAAAATGTGTTGTTAAAACACAATAAGTTTAGAAGATTATGATGATTGTTCAGCAATATAGACCACTATAAAAATTTTCATGTAATTAAAAGTGAAAAACATGAAAGATATACAATTCAAGTAAACAAAAAAGTACTAAGTCCTCATGATTATAAAAGATATGTTTTAGAAAATAGAATAGATATATTACCATATGGTCATTGCTCATTATTGAAAATCTAATCAATAATTATAGTATACAAACCTAATAAAATTTTTTCTATATAAATGGAGACTATAATCAGGAAGCTCATGACATCAGTGTCTCGAAAGAGATTAAGAACATAACCGACTAGAGATTAATGTTTTACATAATGTTAATGACTGTGAATATTTAAATACTAGATATGGAGAAAAAATATGTATAGATCTTAATAAGGATTTTAAAATTACTTTACTACATAGATATTACAAATTAATTGAACCTCCTTAACTTGAAATAATTAAAAAAGGGCAAATGAAACTGAAATATAAAGGAATGAATTTAATGACATTTAAAAAGTTGTTTTTCTCAGTAATTTTATTTAATTTAAATGAACAACACTAAGTGACAGATAAAGTAGTCTTTAGGCTGTGCCAAGCCAAAATTATGACAGTGCAGTGAATGTATGACTAAAAAAGTATTGACGAATTTTATAAATATAAATATTGAACAGCTGGATATAAATATGTATGTAAAGAATTCTGAAAGGAATGTAGTAAAATTAAAGTTACTTGGAAATGTGGTAAACCTGTAAATAAGTGTTATCTTAAAAAACATTTACAAACAACAGCTTATAATAATATTATGCCTGCTAGAGCAGAAAGTAAATAATGTATATAATTAATATTTAAAAAATTTTTTAAAAGAGTTTTTTCACAGAAGTGAAAAAATTGAACATTTTTTGGGGCTAAGAAAATGTTATAAAAATGCTACTTTAAATATTTGTATTAAAATGTATTTTAAAAAATACGTTTCCACAATAGTCTCAAAATAGGACAGTTTTTGGGGCTAAGAAAATGTCTTAAAATGCTTTTTTTAAAATAATAGTTAATTACCTAATTTATTTATTTACATTACATTCACCTATAGGAAATGTATGCAAGATAAATTATTTCCATTATAGTTATTATTATATTATTACATTATATTATCTTATTATTAGGTAAAAGGGATGGTAGTTAGATTTTGTAGGTTCTGGATTATTAGATCAATCTTATGGAAAATAAAAAATTGCGAGTGTTTACGAGTAATTTTTTATGTTTTATAACATTGGTCTCGTGGTTCAGAACCTGCAGAATCTAACTACTAAGATGTAATCATATGACAGTTCTGGTGTAATATATTTGTCTAGTGAATACCCGTTTATCATCTGCATTTCTTCTTGGTGTTGCAATTTTAATGGCCATTAGTGTATGAGAAATTGATTATAACTACTTATGGAAGTATGCATTGCTTCTGTAGGCACATGCACGTGTTTCAGGATTTCCTATTGAATAGTGATACTTTTCTTAGGTCTCCAGTATTCGTTCTGAAATTGTTAAATGTCTCAATGTATTTCTAAGCCCCCCATATCATTCGCCATCTTTCACTCTTACATACACCACTCTCAATGTAGTTGGGCACTCTGCTGTGTTGTGATTCTACCTGGACACCCTGCCAAGCAGTTTAGCATCCCTATGTCACATTCTACGCGTTTCATCGATTGCTCCACACTGTTTTATTTGCTAATAATTGCATTACTATACCAAACTATTTCCGTTTTCTTTTCCTGATGTTAAATTTAGGGTGACTTTAAGCATTCATTTACCTATATTCAGAATATTCAATTATTTACTCATTAATAAAAACGTGAGGTGGCTTCGAAGTATTGAAGATATGGTCACTGTACAATGTATTGCGGTTCTGGTTGCTGCATGTTGCATGCGGCACCTTCACTCTGTAGTAAATACTTAGTCAAGTAGCATGTACACTTCTGTAATTCTGATCATTTGCATATCGTCATGTCTGTAGCCATGTGCAACATGGTTTTTGTCATTTGGTATTTCCTCACCATTGTACAGCTTTTGTATATTTTAAATATTATGAAAGTGAAATTGTATGTCTGATTCAAGCCTTTGGGGTGTATTTTAATGCACGTCTGCCACAGTTCGTAATCCAGTGGTCAACAGTTCCCTTTTAAAGAAGGCGTTTTTATATTCATTGAAATAATACTAAAGGGGATAAATTCTTCTCGGGTTGACAGCCGAGTCAATGCATTGTTCTCCAGCAACGTTTCAGCAAGTTTTTTTACTTGCCATCTTCAGGCGAAGATTGCAAGTAAGAAACTTGCTCAAACGTTGCTGGAGAACAACGCATTGACTCGTCTGTCAACCCGAGAAGAATTTATCTTCAAGATTCGCTGAGAAAGCCTGCATTCTCATAATAGTAAAGGGGTTTTAATAAGCCTTCTATTTTCTAACTCCATCGCTGTTTACTATTCCTACATGAAGGTGATAAATACTCTTAAAACATGTGTTCTTTAGGTTGGGTGCTGCTGGAAAAATGTGTCACATATGCGTTTTTGGCACTGCGAGTAGTACCTCTTCTTCCATCTTTGTGTGCCGTCTGTGATTATTTGAAAATTAGTACCTATTTATAGTGACAGACCTCACAGACTGACTCAAAATTGCCTTCCTTAAGGATGCTCTCTTCTTATAAAGCGAATAACACCCATAGAAAATAATTTTTTTTAGTGATTTGATTGACCTGAAATATAATTTGTGTTTTTGTTAAAACGGTCTTCAGTCCAGAGACTGGTTTGGTGCAGCTTTCCACTCTACTCTATCCAGCGCAATTTGCTTCATCTTCTTGTACGTATTGCAATCTACATCCTTCTGAATCTGTTAAGTGTGTTCATGCCTTGGTCTCTGCATGTCTCTCCAATACTAAGTTGATGATTGATGACAGACACATATTCTTCACATGACAGATATTCCTTGGCATCCAAAATGTTTTTGTTTCTCATTACTGAGTTTAATCTTGTATCTCATGTATAGCCTCTCTTTCTGACAGACCTGACCATCATTTTGCAGGACAATGCTCAAGCACGTACTGCAAGCTGTTACTGGTTTGATTGACTGATGGGGCTACTATGTCCTATACTGCGTACTGCACTCCCCAGACTTAATCCCTCCCAAGTTCAACTCGATTTCTAAACTGAAGGAAACAGTTCATGCCATTGGCTTGAGAACTGCTACAAATTCTTCGCGCAATAGGCCGCGCCGCTCGAACTCTCAACACAACTGTCACTGCTAACAGTATCCTACGACTTCCACATAGCTGCAACGGGCTGTACACAATGCTGTTGACTACTTTGAAGGTCAGTAAAACTTTGAAATGCGTATCTATTTTGTACGAGCTGTAAATAAATAGTTGCCACTATTAAAGTTCATACACTCGTACATAAATTACGATGCTAATATATAGTGAGATAATGTTACCCATCCCTGTTCAATTATATTGTAACCTCCCCACAGTACAAAATAATATAAATAATATTCATATTTAGTGTAACCTCCCAACAGAAAACTTCCATAACCTACCAATAATACAATGTGACTAACCTCTCAATTGAATTGTAACTCAGTTATAACCTTTCAATAACTGACTGTGTGAATTCAAGCTGGTAAATTTCAGACATCAGCAGTGCTGCGTCATGGCCCTGAAAGATCATTCTGTATAAACTGAAAAATCTTGCCTCAATTAGGTCGCCAGATAACGCATATATATCTGCTCCTATAAGAAATTTTTCTGGCGCAGCTCAGTGCAAAGCTGGCCGGTAGATTTGTCAATAATCGAGATAACCAAGGATTGGAGAAATTAGTAAATTCTTTAAACTGAAATGAATGATTGTCAAAACTTACTTTCTATAAGAAAGATTGTTATTAACAGATTTTTTTAAAACATTTACATGGGACTTGATATAACAATACTACATATGCGTGAGGCTGCTTTTACCTTATACTACAACGTTCAGGCTCCACCATCGCTCCACCACGACTGGCCCAGCCAACACAATACACCAGAGTGCATAGAACACTGGTCTTTGGTCTGAGACTCTCTCATAGCTTACATATCGCAGGCAGTGCATGGGCAATCCATCGAAATTACATCTGCTCGAATGCCCTAGCAACAAATTCTTTAGTCATGGACCTCTTACATAACCCTCCACTGGGGGGGGGGGGGGGGGGGAGGGGGCAAAAATTTGGCAGAGATGGTGACTTAATTGGACTTGCCATGAGCAACAAATTTTTCTATAATCTATTTAGTTTACTATGGCTACAGCACAGAGTATATACATTATTGATAAGTACAGAACATATTGAGAAATTAAATACAGTGCACATGCACTGAGTACAAAACATATTCAGAAATCACAAAGTATATATACAATGAGTACAAAATACATTAACAAATGACATGAAGTGCACACACACTGTATAAGTGTTTCCCATTTTACAAGAATTTAAACAAATTGAGAAATGAAATAAAGAACAAATGTACTGTATAACTCTTTACATTTTACAAGAATTTAAAAATTTTGAGAAATGAAATAAAGTGCACATGCACTGTATAAGTCTTCAGCATTTTACAACAAATAAACATATCAAGGAGTGAAATAAAGTGCACACACTCTGTAGAAGCCTTTAGCATATTTACGACAACTGATCTTGTTAACAAATGATATGAAGTGCACACGCACTGTATATGTCTCTGTCGTTTTACAAGAATTTAAACGCACTGTATAAGTCTTTGCCATTTTATAAGCACTAGGAAAGGAATGGAAAGGATAGCATCATGGTTGTAGCACAGTGGATTGCACACAGCTGAACTGACAGTCCATATCTTTCTACAGAAGCGCAACACCAAGTGAGACAATCTGAAGTTCTTTTCCCTGCAGTATTTATCAGTGTAGCCAAGACACCGAAATGTTGTATTAATATTGTAAGTTATCATTTTGGTAGTACATTAGGTACACCAAACAGTAGGACCATAATGACATCTCCATCATTCAAGGTGGAGGACAGTTTGATATGTCAACACCACATTCTTGTAGAATCCATACTCTTACATCAACGCAGAATTAGTGCAACAACCAAAAATAGTGCTCCATGACAATGAGAATGGACAGGACATGCGGATATTGGACTAATTGTTGGTAATTAGGTCAGAAGGTGAAGGACATTAAGTCTTATGCTAGTCGTCATTGAGAATTACAGTACTGTATCAACTGATTTGAGTAATTATTGGCATTCATTGGTTAGTTACTAAACATTTCTGTACTATGTATGGAGTATTAAAGAACATTATTCATAAGTCATCCCATTACAGTAATTATTACAGAACAATACTCATGTCATCTAATTACAGTAATTACTGGCATCATCATTATTCTCATTATAGTAATCATTGGCATAACACTTATAGAGTACAACAAAATATTATTTACAGAAATTATTGGCATAGCATTTATGCATAAGTCATCATATTACAGTAATCATTGGAATCATAAGTCATCTCATTACAATAATTATTGGCACTCATTGGCCAGTTACAAAGCATTTTTATGCATTATTCAGAAGTAATCATTCAAAATGAGTTAATTATTCACACAGCATTTATGAATAATTCATCACATTATAGTAATCATTAGCATTCATAAGACAACTCATTACAGTAATTATTGGCACTCACTGGCCAGTTACAAAGCGTTTTTATACATTATTCAGAAGTCATCATTCAAAACAAGAGTTAATTATTGAGTGTAGCATGAAGTTACTGGTGTTAATGTATGATATCGTGTAAGTGACATAAGACATATTTAAATTGGCATTCATCTATAGAGTATTACAAAATATTATTTACAGAAATTATTGGCATAGCATTTATGCATAAGTCATCATATTACAGTAATTATTGGCATCATAAGACATCTCATTACAATAATCAGTGGCATTCATTCGCCAGTTACTAAACATGTAGCAAGTATTGAGTATTACAAAACACTATTCATTCTGATTGCAGTAATTATTGGCACTCATTGGCCAGTTATAAGGTATTTATGTAGTTTTTCAAAACATTATTCAGTATTATTCACAAGTCATCATTCAAAACAGGAGTTACTGAGTGTAGCATCGAGATACTGGTGTTTATATATGATATCATGTAAGTGACATAAGACATATTTAAAATATAACACATTGGAACTATTACTCAAAGTCTGTAGTCCACTAATACATAGACATTATGGAATCAATACATCATTAAAAATTGCATTATATTTAGGACTACAAATATATCTTCAACTGGTAGCATTATTTAGTTGTATACCGGTAATAGTTGGGACTGGTAATTTTTTTATATGAGAAAGGTTATTACTAACAGATTTTTTTAAAACGTTTACATAGGACTTGATATAACGATACTACATATGTGCGAGGCTGTTGTTACCTTATACTACAATGCTCAGGCTCTGCCATCGTTCCACCACGACCGGTGCAGCCAACACGATATACCAGACTGTTCGCTAGTAACTACTTACTCCTACTACTACACAGTTCCTACTGCATACAACACTGCTCTTCGGTCTGAGATTCTCTTACAGCTCACATATCGCAGGCAGCGGATGAACAATCCATCGAAATTACATCTGCTCGAATGCGCTTGCAACAAATTCTTTAATCATGGACCTCTTAAATATTTTCATGCATATACACGGCGAATAATTTTTAAAAATTTTTAGTTTCTAAAAAAACCTGTTTAAAACGATTTCTTCTATCCTACGTTGTATGGACGTAATGTTACACACCTTCTTTTAAATTGTATTTTCATGAGTTCTGTATATCTTTTTGGTGTGGTACTTGAAAATGCCGGATGTCCGAAATCATAAGTGTACAGACAAATAAACGATCTATAGAGACAAATAGCGGAACTTTCATTTAAAAATTATTACATGACTTTGGCCCCACACCATCACAAAATTATCAAAGTATACATAGAGAGCTTGTGGCACGTCACTTACAGCGTTATTTGGTGCCACGGTGTATTAGTATCTACCATATTTTCGGAACACTTTCTATACGACTGACCAAAATGAGGTAGGACCACAGCGTGCAGCTGACGTTCGGCTGATATCGAAAATCCGTCACGTGATGTCGAAAGCTTGCTGTGCGATGTGGTCTTTATCTTAACCCCCAAGTACATGAAAGCGTTATTAAGAATTCGGTCTCAGCTAATTGTTTGTGACAAGACTATAAAAATAGATTGCTGCCTGTTTCATTCACTGCTATCTCTGCTGTCCTCTTAGGCTCCAGCCTAACCACACCATCGTAAATCGCGACGTATTCGGAAATAAGTATCCAAATATTTGTGGGAAGCAGGAACATAAATGTCATTGATGCTCGTTGTACTGGCAGCGATTTTAGGTGAACTCTGAGATTTTTCCTAACCGCATCCCCAGAAATGACGACATATTCTAAAAAATATTTGTGACGAGGAAGAACGTAAATGCTATTGAAAGTCGTCTCACTCAGAGCAAATTCAACTTTGGTTTTTTAATCAGAGTGAAATTACGAAATCGAAGAGACTTATTCCTGACAGAGCATACTCTTATACTTAAATAATATCCAGTGTTGCAGAACTTGCTGATGTTGCATGCATAAAAATGTACCGGAAAAAAAATAAAAATACCACGCACAAGGACGCAGACATGCTTCCTTAGAATACATACCTGTACGTCTATAAACAGGCGACCAGAGCGACTGTAAACAAATTCCAACATTTTTATCAGTCATCTTACAATGTCCTAAGCAGGCTGTTCCAGATCGAGACGTCAGCTGTCAGCGACCGGGCGCCCGCGGACACGGGCAGGCAGAAGTGAGTAATCAGCTTGGGTACGTGTGCTTAGCATGACGGGTGCACGGGGCTGGGCGAGCATCTTACGTGCACCACTGTGCACAGAACACTGACTAGGCAGACGATTATGTACAAGGCAATAGAGGATGACTGATTAAAATTAATGAAAAACATTAATATAAGCCAAAAGTATCAGCATTTTACTTAGTTGGAGAAATAAAAATGGTTCAAATGGCTCTGAGCACTGTGGGACTTAACTTCTGAGGTCATCAGTCCCCTAGAACTTAGAACTACTTAAACATAACTAGCCGAAGGACATGACACACATCCATGTCTTAGGGAGAATTAGAACCTGGGGCCGTAACCGTGGCGTGGTTCCAGACTGTGGCGCCTAGAACCGTTCGGCCACCCCGGCCGGCTTGGAGAAATACTTCAGTCCATCCGCAATTAACGAAATATTGGGTGTCAGTCCTCGAGCTGCTGCAAGACGCAGAACACTCGTACCTTAAGTGATGGGTCATTCAGCTTGGACATTTCTGCCGTTTTCACTCTCTTCATTATAAACACTGTTGTTCATTACGATATGTGGAGCCAATGAAATGCATGATGAGAGTTGCATTTCTGTAAAATTTGGGACAGTCTTCTGCAAGAAGATCGCGACACCATCATACCAAATACTTCGTGTTATATCTGTCCTTAAACGGTGTGCTGTTTCGCAAGTCAATTAGCTCTAGCTGCATTTGTGACGGAAAAGTATCTGATGCAACTGAAAATGTTGTGCTAAACAGGTTTAGCTCGTTTTGTAGGCATCACGTGTCCTGAAAACTCGCTCCAAAACTAATACGATGTTGTAAGATAATTTCTTGATTATCACCAAAACTTATTTCTTCATGCAATTGAAGGAATGAAAAGCAGTCGAAAAATGTTAAGCTTCCACTACCAAATTTGATCTCACATAGATGAAAATCGTCCACGAATGTATTAATTTCATCACACATATCAATACTTAATAGCTCCTTCCCTTGCAGTGGCGTATTTAAGCTGTTTAAAACGTCTTGTAATGTCAGTTAGGAAGATCATATCCGCTACTCATCTCTCGTCAACTAGCGATGGCTGCCTCTCTCCTTTCATTTCCACAAAAAATGCGATATCTTCCCAAATTACGAAGAATACATCGAGAAGTTTGCTTCTACTAAGCCATCATACTGTGCACTGACAAGCAGTTTCACCATAGGCTTCTTCCAGGTTGTGCAAAAAACCTTTGACCTGGCGGTGGTCGACACCGACGCGCCTTACAAAATTTACGCACGTCACCACGACATTCAAGTCGTCGGAGCATTTCACACTTTGTGCATAAATGGCTTTCTGGTGCACAGAGCAGTGTATACTTGATATTTTTTCCGAAACCTTATTGACTTTTTTTTCTTCGGACAAGTCACGAAACCCTGGTGGACCGCCTGTTGTCACAGAATAGAGCCTATCCCATAGCAAGTCCATGTTTTCAACACACGTACAGACTACCTCTGTCTCTGGCTGATACTGATGTTCGGCCGGAGATGTCTGCTTGTCCTGTTCCAGAGGTTTCCCCTTAGTCTGCAAGATCCGGGCAGTCGTAGAGGGTGGGCTTACTGGTAGTTGGGAGCTCCAATGTCAGGAGCGTAATGGGGCCCCTTAGGGATATGGCAGCAAGAGAGGGGAAGAAAACCTATGTCCACTCCGTATGCATACCTGGGGGAGTCATTCCAGATGTGGAAAGGGTCCTTCCGGTTGCCATGAAGGGTACAGGGTGCACCCATCTGCAGGTCGTCGCTCATATCGGCACCAATGATGTATGTCGCTATGGATCGGAGGAAATCCTCTCTGGCTTTTGGTGTCTATCTGATTTGGTGAAGACTGCCAGTCTCGCTAGCGGGATGAAAGCAGAGCTCACCATCTGCAGCATCGTCGACAGGACTGACTGCGCACCTTTGGTACAGAGCCGAGTGAAGGGTCTGAATCAGAGGCTAAGACGATTCTGCGACCGTATGGGCTGCAGATTCCTCGACTTGCGCTATAGGGTGGTGGGGTTTCGGGTTCCGCTGGATAGGTCAGGAGTCCACTACACGCAACAAGCAACTATACGGGTATAAGGGGTTGTGTGGCGTGGACTGGGCGGTTTTTTGGGTTAGAGGGCCTCGGACAAGTACAGAAAGGGCAACAGCATCAAAGGGTGCGGGGTAAAGTCAGGACATGTGGGGACCAAGCAGCAATCGGTATTGTAATTGTAAACTGTCTCAGCTGCATTGGTAAAGTACCGGAACTTCAAGCGCTGATAGAAAGCACCGAAGCTGAAATCGTTATAGGTACAGAAAGCTGGCTGAAGCCAGAGATAAATTCAGCCTAAATTTTTACAAAGGCACAGACGGTGTTTAGAAAGGATAGATTGCATTCAATCAGTGGTGGCGTGTTTGTCGCTGTTAGTAGTAGATTATCCTGTAGCGATGTAGCAATTGATAGTTCCTATGAAATATTATCGGTGGAGGTTACACTCAACAACCGAGCTAGGTTAATGATTGGCTCCTTTTACCGATCTCCCGACTCAACAGCATTAGTGGCAGAACAGCTGCGAGAAAATGTGGAATACATTTCACATAAATTTTCTCAGCATATTATAGTCTTAGGTGGAGATTTCAATTTACCAGATATAGACTGGGACACTCAGATGTTTAGGACGGGTGATAGGGACAGAGCATTGAGTGACATTATACTGAGTGTACTATCCGAAAATTACCTCGAGCAATTAAACAGAGAACCGACTCGTGGAGATAACATCTTGGACCTACTGACAACAAACAGACCCGAACGTTTCGAATCTGTAAGTGCAGAACAGGGAATCAGTGATCATAAGGCCGTTGCAGCATACCTGAATATGGAAGTTAATAGGAATATAAAAAAAGGGAGGAAGGGTTATCTGTTTAGCAAGAGTAATAGAAGGCAGATTTGAGACTACCTAACAAATCAAAACGAAAATTTCTGTTCCGACACTGACAATATTGAGTGTTTATGAAAAAAGTTCAAAGTAATTGTACAATGCGTTTTAGACAAGTACGTGCCGAATAAAACTGTGAGGGACGGGAAAAACCCACCGTGGTTCTACAACAAAGTTAGGAAACTACTGCGGAAGCAAAGAGAGCATCACTCCAAGTTTAAACGCAGCCAAAACCTCTCAGACAAACAGAACCTTAACGATGTCAAAGTTAGCGTAGGGAGGGCTATGCGTGAAGCGTTCAGTGAATTCGAAAGTAAAATTCTATTTACCGACTTGACAGAAAATCCTAGGAAGTTCTGGTCTTACGTTAAATCAGTAAGTGGCTCGAAACAGCGTAATCAGACACACCGAGATGATGATGGCTTTGAAACAGAGGATGACACGCGTAAAGCTGTAATACTAAACACCTTTTTCCAAAGTTGTTTCACAGAGGAAGACCGCACTGCAGTTTCTTCTCTAAATCCTCGCACAAACGAAAAAATGGCTGTCATCGAAATATATGTCCAAGGAATAGAAAAGCAACTGAAATCACTCAACGGAGGAAAGTCCATTGGACCTGACGGGATACCAATTCGATTCTACACAGAGTACGCGAAAGAACTTGCCCCCCTTGTAACAGCCGTGTACCGTAAGTCTCGAGAGGAACGGAAGGTTCCAAATGACTGGAAAAGAGCACAGGTAGTCCCAGTCTTCAAGAAGGGTCGTCGAGCAGATGCGCAAAACTATAGACCTATATCTCTGACGTCGACCTGTTGTAGAATTTTAGAACATGTTTTTTGCTCGAGTATCATGTCGTTTTTGGAATCCCAGAATCTACTCTGTAGGAATCAACATGGATTCCGGAAACAGCGATCGTGTGAGTCCCAACTCGCTTTATTTGTTCATGAGACCCCGAAATTATTAGATACAGGCTCCCAGGTAGATGCTATTTTCCTAGACTTCCGGAAGGCGTTCGATACAGTTCCGCACTGTCGCCTGATAAACAAAGTAAGAGCCTACGGAATATCCGACCAGCTGTGTGGCTGGATTGAAGAGTTTTTAGCAAACAAAACACAGCATGTTGTTATCAATGGAGAGACTCTACAGACGTTAATGTAACCTCTGGCCTGCCACAGGGGAGTGTTATGGGACCATTGTTTTTCACAAAATATATAAATGACCTAGTAGATAGTGTCGGAAGTTCAATGCGGCTTTTCGCGGATGATGCTGTAGTATACAGAGAAGTTGCAGCATTAGAAAATTGTAGCGAAGTGCAGGAAGATCTGCAGCGGATAGGCCTTTGGTGCAGGGAGTGGCAACTGAGCCTTAACATGGACAAATGTAATGTATTGCGAATACATAGAAAGAAGGATCCTTTATTGTATGATTATAGGATAGCGGAACAAACACTGGTAGCAGTTACTTCTGTTAAATATCTGGGAGTATGCGTGCGGAACGGTTTGGAATGGAATGATCATATAAAATTAATTGTAGGTAAGGCAGCTACCAGGCTGAGATTCATTGGGAGAGTCCTTAGAAAATGTAGTCCATGAACAAAGGCGGTGGCTTACAAAACACTCGTTCGACCTATACTTGAGTATTGCTCATCAGTGTGGGATCCGTACCAGATGGGGTTGACGGAGAGGATAGAGAAGATCCAAAGAAGAGCGGCACGTTTCGCCACAGGGTTATTTGGTAACCGTGATAGCGTTACCGAGATGTTTAGCAGACTCAAGTGGCAGACTCTTCAAGAGAGGCGCTCTGCATCGCGGTGTAGCTTGCTCGCCAGGTTTCGAGAGGGTGCGTTTCTGGATGAGGTATCGAATATACTGCTTCCCCCTTCTTATACATCCCGTGGAGTTCACGAATGTAAAATTAGAGAGATTCGAGCGCGCACGGAGTCTTTCAAGCAGTCGTTCTTCCCGCGAACCACACGCGACTGTAACAGAAAAGGGAGGTAATGACAGTGGTACGTCAAGTGCCCTCCGCTACACACCGTTGGGTGGCTTGCGGAGTATGAATGTAAATGTAGATGTAGACGTAGATATGTCGTGACTTGTGCTTGTGTACATCCGTACCACCCCAAGCACCCCACGTCCGGCCATCTTGATTTAGGTTTTCCGTGATTTCCCTAAATCGCTTCAGGTAAATGCGGGGATGGTTCCTTAGAAAGGGCACGGCCGATTTCCTTCCCCATCCTTCCTTAATCCGAGCTTGTGCTCCGTCTCTAATGACCTCGTTGTCGACGGGACGTTAAACAGTAATCTCCTCCTCCCCTAGCAGCTTTCCAAAAACGTGCAGTTCCGAGTTAATGTCCCTCACAAATATAACGAGCCGAACCAAGTCCGTGACATCTATGCTTTCATCAACGGCTAACGGAAAACCTATAGTAGTCTGGTATGTGTGCTTAAGTTGATTTTCGAAATTCGTGCTTATATCGCGGATCCGAGGAGATACCGTCGACTTTGAGTGGCAAACTCCTTCAGAATTCGTAATGTCTGCTGGCGCTAACACCTCGAAGACAGCGGGCAGACATGATTTAACCCAGTGACCAGTTGAGAACGGTGTCTCAGTTGTTGCAACGATGTCTCCATCTTTGTAGCTTGCTCGGAGCGCTGCATCATTTTAATTTTGGTCAACTTGAGCAAACTATAGTTGTTGTTGTTGTTGTTGTTGTTGTGGTCTTCAATCCTGAGACTGGTTTGATGCATATCTCCATGCTACCCTATCCTGTGCAAGCTTCTTCAGCTCCCAGTTCTTACTGCAACCCACATCCTTCTGAATCTGCCAACTATATTCATTTCTTGGTCTCCCTCTACGATTTTTACCCTCCACGCTGCCCTCCAATACTAAATTGGTGATCCCTTGATGCCTCAGAACATGTCCTACCAACCGATCCCTTCTTCTAGTCAAGTTGTGCCACAAGCTCCTCTTCTCCCCAATTCTATTCAATATCTCCTCATTAGTTATGTTATCTACCCATCTAATCTTCAGCATTCTTCTGTAGCACCACATTTCGAAAGCTTCTATTCTCTTCTTGTCGAAACTATTTTTTGTCCATGTTCCACTTCCATACATGGCTACACTCCATACAAATACTTTCAGAAACGACTTTCTCACACTTAAATGTATACTCGATGTTAACAAATTTCTCTTCTTCAGAAACGCTTTCCTTGCCATTGCCAATCTACATTTCACATCCTCTCTGCTTCGGCCATCATCAGTTATTTTGCTCCCCAAATAGCAAAACTCCTTTACTACTTTAAGTGTCTCATATCCTAATCTACACTCCTGGAAATTGAAATAAGAACACCGTGAATTCATTGTCCCAGGAAGGGGAAACTTTATTGACACATTCCTGGGGTCAGATACATCACATGATCACACTGACAGAACCACAGGCACATAGACACAGGCGTAGGGCATGCACAATGTCGGCACTAGTACCGTGTATATCCACCTTTCGCAGCAATGCAGGCTGCTATTCTCCCATGGAGACGATCGTAGAGATGCTGGATATAGTCCTGTGGAATGGCTTGCCATGCCATTTCCACCTGGCGCCTCAGTTGGACCAACGTTCGTGCTGGACGTGTAGACCGCGTGAGACGACGCTTCATCCAGTCCCAAACGTGCTCAATGGGGGACAGATCCGGAGATCTTGCTGGCCAGGGTAGTTGACTTACACCTTGTAGAGCACGTTGGGTGGCACGGGATACATGCAGACGTGCATTGTCCTGTTGGAACAACAAGTTCCCTTGCCGGTCTAGGAATGGTAGAACGATGGGTTCGATAACGGTTTGGATGTACCGTGCACTATTCAGTGTCCCCTCGACGATCACCAGAGGTGTACGGCCAGTGTAGGAGATCGCTCCCCACACCATGATGCCGGGTGTTGGCCCTGTGTGCCTCGGTCGTATGCAGTCCTGATTGTGGCGCTCACCTGCACGGCGCCAAACACGCATACGACCATCATTGGCACCAAGGCAGAAGCGGCTCTCATCGCTGAAGACGACACGTCTCCATTCGTCCCTCCATTCACGCCTGTCGCGACACCACTGGAGGCGGGCTGCACGATGTTGGGGCGTGAGCGGAAGACGGCCTAACGGTGTGCGGGACCGTAGCCCAGCTTCATGGAGACGGTTGCGAATGGTCCTCGGCGATACCCCAGGAGCAACAGTGTCCCTAATTTGCTGGGAAGTGGCGGTGCGGTGCCCTACGGCACTGCGTAGGATCCTACGGTCTTGGCGTGCATCCGTGCGTCGCTGCGGTCCGGTCCCAGGTCGACGGGTACGTGCACCTTCCGCCGACCACTGGCGACAACATCGATGTACTGTGGAGACCTCACGCCTCACGTGTTGAGCAATTCGGCGGTACGTCCACCCGGCCTCCCGCATGCCCACTATACGCCCTCGCTCAAAGTCCGTCAACTGCACATACGGTTCACGTCCACGCTGTCGCGGCATGCTACCAGTGTTAAAGACTGCGATGGAGCTCGGTATGCCACGGCAAACTGGCTGACATTGACGGCGGCGGTGCACAAATGCTGCGCAGCTAGCGCCATTCGACGGCCAACACCGCGGTTCCTGGTGTGTCCGCTGTGTCGTGCGTGTGATCATTGCTTGTACAGCCCTCTCGCAGTGTTCGGAGCAAGTATGGTGGGTCTGACACACCGGTGTCAATGTGTTCTTTTTTCCATTTCCAGGAGTGTAATTCCCCCAGCATCACCCGACTTAATCCGACTACATTCCATTATCCTCGTTTTGCTTCTGTTCATGTTCATCTTATATCCTCCTTTCAAGACATTGTCCATTCCATTCAACTGCTCCTTTAAGTCCTTTACTGTCTCTGAGAGAATTACAATGTCATCGGCGAACCTCAAAGTTTTTATTTCGTCTCCATGGATTTTAATACCTACTCCGAATTTTTCTTTTGTTTCATTTACTGCTTGCTCAATATACAGATTGAATAACATCGGGGAGAGGCTACAACCCTGCCTCACTCCCTTCCCAACCACTGCTTCCCTTTCATGTCCCTCGTCTCTTATAACTGCCATCTGGTTTCTGTACAAATTGTAAATAGCCTTTCGCTACCTGTATATTTCACCCCCGCCACCTTTAGAATTTGAGAGTATTCCAGTCAACATTGTCAAAAGCTTTCTCTAAGTCTACAAATGCTAGAAACGTAGGTTTGCCTTTCCTTATTCTTTCTTCTTAGATAAGTCTTAAAGTCAGTATTGCCTCACGCGTTCCAGTATTTCTACGGAATCCAAACTGATGTTCTCCGAGGTCGGATTCTACTAGTTTTTCCATTCGTCTGTAAAGAATTAGTGTTACTATTTTGCAGCTCTGAGTTATTAAACTGATTGTTCGGTAATTTTCACATCTTTCAACACCTACTTTCTTTGGGATTGGAATTACTGTATTCTTCTTGAAGTCTGAGGGTATTTCACCTGTTTCATACATCTTGCTCACCAGATGGTAGAGTTTTGTCAGGACTTGCTCTCCCAAGGCCGTCAGTAGTTCCAATGGAATTTTGTCTACTCCGGGGGCCTTGTTTCGGCTCAGGTCTTTCAGTGCTCTGTCAAACTTTTCACGCAGTATCGTATCTCCCATTTCATCTTCATCTACATCCCCTTGCATTTCCATAATATTGTCCTCAAGTACATTGCCCTTGTATAGACCCTCTATATACTCCTTCCACCTTTCTGCTTTCCCTTCTGTGCTTAGAACTAGGTTTCTATCTGAGCTCTTGATATTCATACCAGTGGTTCTCTTATCTCCAAAGGTCTCTTTAATTTTCCTGTAGGCAGTATCTATCTTACCCCTAGTGAAATAAGCCTCTATCCTTACATTTGTCCTCTAGCCATCCCTGCTTAGCCATTCTGCACTTCCTGTCGATCTCATTTTTGAGACGTGTGTATTTCTTTTTGCCTGCTTTATTTACTGCATTTTTATATTTTCCCCTTTCATCAATTAAATTCAATATTTCTTCTGTTACCCAAGGATTTCTACTAGCCCTCGTCTTTTTACCTACTTGATCCTCTGCTGCCTCCACTACTTCAGCCCTCAAAGCTCCCCATTCTACCTCTACTGTGTTTCTTTCCCCCATTCCTGTCAATTGTTCCCTTATGCTCTCCCTGAAACTTTGTACAACCTCTGGTTCTTTCAGTTTATCCAGGTACCATCTCCTTAAATTCCCACCTTTTTGCAGTTTCTTCAGTTTTAATCTACTGGTCATAACCAATATATTGTGGTCAGAGTCCACATCTGCCCCTGGAAATGTCTTACAATTTAAAACCTGGTTCCTAAATCTCTGTCTTACCATTATATAATCTATCTGATACCTTTTAGTATTTCCAGGGTTCTTCCAGGTATACAAATTTCTTTCATGATTCTTAAACCAAGTTTATGATTCTTGAACAAAGTGTTAGCTATAGTAGTTGCATAAAACGTAAGTAAGAAACGAAGTCAAAACATATACAGAGCGCTTAGAAGAACTGTGTAATTGGTATATTTATTTTGCCTGACAGTTGCCACGTGTTGCTGAACGCCCTTCAATGCGATAATGAGTCGCTTTCTTTCATTAAAGTCCAGCTCATTGTACTGCTTCGCGTGAAGAGGCATGTAGCCACGCTGTGTATTATACATATCCGTCGTATTCAGAACTTCATGACACACGTGACACTGAGGACTCCCATCTTTATCAACAAACAAAAACCGTTCTTCCCAACTTGGTGAAAATGGCAAGGGGCTGCTCTTGGCGCTCACTGTCGTAATACGCCCACTACGAAGCATCAACAAGTAACGCAGCAGTGCGCATGCACGATAAATAGGACGCTTGCGTGTGGCCTACCCCCTAGCGCCTGCTCTCCGGACGAACCTCTGAGCGCCCTTTGTGCGCCCTTGTCCCATGGGGCTAGCTTGGAACAGCCTGTTCTAACGGACCGTAGAGGACACTTGTCTTGAACCAACACTTAATTATAGCAGATCGTATCTCAACTGAGTTTTGTGATAAATTTTCAGTGCACTGGTGCCTTTAAACGGAATACTTCATAACTCTTAAGTCATGATACAAAAACAACGAAATACGACGGCTCTCTCAAAAGTAGGGGCATCATGTGACCGATTTAAGATTTCACCTGAATGCTAACCTAAAGCGATTGTCGCTCCTGATTTAAGTCACTCTTCATTTTGTGATTGTTTCTAAATGGAAATACTACTGTAGCCGCACTACCGTTTGCCATGGGAAAAGTCAGTTTTGGTGCAACATACCTGAGCACGCAAGTGACAGCCAGGCGTGTGCCTGTTTACAGTGAGTTACGCTCACCAGCAGTTCTAAAATGAAATAGAGGCTACAGATGCGTAGAACCGTCAAAACAAGTACACACAGCGGATTGCATGGCGCAAGTTAGAGGCAGAAGGGGCCCACTGGCAAAAATAAGTGTTATGAGTACATGACACGGAGTGGAGCGTTTAGCAACATAGAGGTGCTCAGCCACATATAAATAGCTGCCGGTTCGGTAACAAAGATTTCAAGTGTGACGGCTGTCCTGGATGGCGGGTCGTGTCACACCACCGGCTACACACAGCAGCAGATGGGGCGACAGCCTTCCAGTCCCCAGAGGGTCGCTGGTTCGGCCCTCCGAGGCTGATGTAGGGTCTGTAGCCAGCCAGCAGTCTGACACTCCATGACTCACTACCACACGCAGTCGTCCTGGCTCCCACCATGACCAGAGACATTGAGGGCGGGGCCTGCAGATTCAGCAGCTGGATCGCTGGCGCTTGTTTTCGCCATGACACAACACACACTGGCAGGGACGCACGGCGTGGGTGAGCTTGCAGTTGTCAGCGGGCGGCGTTGAGGCAGCACAGGACGAAGGCGGCCGAGCCGTCACACCACCGCGGCCTTACAAGGCTGACACATTAGCAGAGCACTTGACGGGTAGCTGAGGTGGCGTCCTCAGCACTGCGGGACCTGGTGACGTAGGCTGAGGGGAACGCTGCACTGTAGTTGCAAACAATAAATCACTTGGAAAGCTCGCACGAGTCGTAATATGGTGACTTCTACCTCTTCCCACTACACCTACATCTATATACATACTCCACAATCCACCATATGGTGCGTGACGAAGGGCACCTCATACCACAACTAGCATCTTCTCTCCCTGTTCCACTCCCAAACAGAACGACGGAAAAATGACTACCTATATGTCTCTGTTCAAGCCCTAATCTCTCTTATGTGATCTTTGTGGTCTTTCCGCGAAATGTAAGTTGGTGGCAGTAAAATTGTACTGCAGTCAGCTTCAAATGCTGGTTCTATAAATTTCCTCAGTAGCGATTGACGAAAAGAACGCCTCCTTTCCTCTTGAGACTCCCACCCGAGTTCCTGAAGCATTCCTGTAACGCTCGGGTGATGATCAAACCTACCAATAACAAATCTAGCAGCGCGTCTCTGAATTTCTTCTATATCCTCCCTCAATTCAACCTGAGAGGGATGCCAAACGCTCGAGCAGTACTCTAGAATTCGTCGTTATATAAGCGGTCGCCTTTACAAATGAACCAAATCTTCCCAAAAGTTCTACCAATGAACCGAAGACGACTATACGCCTTCCCCACAACTGCCATTACATGCTTGTCCCACTTCATATCGCTCTGCAATATTACGCCCAAATATTTAATTGACATGACTGTGTCAAGCGCTACACTACAAATGGAGTATGCAAACATTATTGAATTCTTTTTCCTATTCATCTGCATTAATTTACATTTATCTATATTTAGAGTTAGCTGCCATTCTTTACACCAATCACAAACCCTATCCAAGTCATCTTGTATCCTCCTATCTTCACCCAACGACGACACCTTCCTGTACACCACAGCATCATCAGCAAACAGCCCCACATCGCTATTCACCCTATCCAAAAGATCACTTATGTAGATAGAAAACAACAGTGGACCTACCACACTTCCCTGGGGTGCTCCAGATGATACCGTCACCTCCGATTAACACTCACCATCGAGGACAATGTACTGGGTTCTATTACTTAAGATGCCTTCGAGCCACTCACATACTTGGGAACAATCCCATATTCTCATACCTTCGTTAGGAGTCTGCGGTGGGGCACCGAGTCAAACGCTTTCCGGAAGTCAAGGAATATGGCATCTGTCTGATACCCCTCATTCATGGTTCGCAAGATATCATGTGAAAAAAGGAAGAGTTGCGTTTCGCAGGAGCGACGCTTTCTAAAGCCGTGCTGATGCATGGACAGCAACTACACTGTGTATGTGAACTTGTAAGACAAGCAATGGATGAGCTTCTTTTCGATATCATGCCTACCGTTTACGCAGCATGCACATGTGCGCACAAAAACAACAAAATTACCAACATATTTTAAGTGCGTGCCTACTGCTTCAAAATACCACCTGTTGGTGGTTTTCTACATTTGTATTATACACCTCCACTGAAAGAACTTTATCTTTAACTATATGTGGATGTGTGAATTTTTTATTTTATCGTAAGGTTCGTGAATTTCTTACGCGCTGTCCTGTTCTGTGTCACTTAGTTTTGACTGCCGAAAAAGTGGCGTAAGGTTCTCCAAGTTTCTTCACTCTGGTCATGGTGTTGACACTCTATGATATTCTGTCTCTTTGTGACAAATATAACAAAATGTTGTTTGGGAGTAGTAGCTACTCAATAAATGTAATGTGTGGAAGAAGCGAAATATACACTTAATATCAGAATTAAGGGATCACTTTTTGTAAGTACACAGCAACCTACCATTGCGACTCTTACGTTTGAAACTTGGCTCAAAAGTGACTACAGCGTTCCTCTATAATGGTGCAAAAGCGTGGTGCTCTGCGGCGTCATCGTGGGACTCTCAGAGACGTTTCAAACAGCAAGGAGACGACACATGCGGGAAAAATACGAGAGCTCAGAAGTTTGTGGGAGCTGTAAGGTGGGTTAACAATGTCTCACTGGCACAAAATTTCTGCTAGCGCCACCGCGGACGGATCACACGATGAGAAAGTCGGCGCAGCCCCTCTCACACACATTTCACTTCTTTTCACGCATCTGTGAATTAGATCAGAACCGCACCACATGCGTTGAAATGGCTTAGTTTTATTGTGGGTGGCCGAGGAAACGTTTCAGATACACCGCCGCTCAGAATGACACGGAATGGAGGATGGCATAAAGATCATCAATGAAACCATAGCTTGCCTTCAAGCATTGATTCTCACAAACTTCGCCTTCGACAACGACAGTTCGCAGTGCAATGAGCAACGGGGAGGCGTTCTCAACAACCTTTGACATTGGGAGGTTTCAAACCTACTCTAAGGACACTGCGGCGGTGCATCCCACACTGTAAGCGACCGCACCCCTTTAGAGTGCACCGCGACCGCAATTTTTCTTGTTGTGTACAATTTGGAACCACTAGTCTGTTCAATATCATTCGACGAAATTTGAACATGTTGGCATCAAAGGGCACTCACGCATTTTTAACCCATTTGTGTCCCACCCTTCTGTAGCGTGATCATGCTGGAGTGCAACATTATAATGTGCGTGAAGGGTCCCTCTAAGATCCCAGAGTCCGGCAGCGCCCTCGGTGCACTCGTGCAACTTTGTTGTCTGGAACTTGGAGCCCAGTTCTGACTGGTGGCTGCTCTAGCGTCTCTGCAGGCAGATTTGCCGTCGATATTTCTGAAGGTACATTTACAACGTGTGCAGCAAAGTTGTCTGATTATAGTCCGGGTGTGACGAAGTGGAGAGTCTTAGAGCGACTTATTACCGTTTTATTCACGCACATGTTGACATTGCAATACTCACAGGAGGGTGATGAACAGCAGGGTTGAGAAAGTATAAGTACGCTTTGGAAGTACCCTTCACGTTCAAGTTTTGTTGAATAGTTTTTAACGGTCCCTAAGAGGCTGCAACCGGTACACGAGAGGAAATTTTCAGTCGTACTGTGCTCCAGAGCTATCACGTTCCGTGCAGACCCAACCTTTAGAGTCGTGTTGACAAAACTGAAGGGCGTCACCAATATCGTGACCGCCCACGGTAGCTGAGTGGTCAGCGTGACAGAATGACAATCCTGAGGGCCCGGTTCGATTCCCGGCTGGATCGGAGATTTTCTCCGCTCAGGGACTGGGTGTTGTGTTGTCCTAATCATCATCATTTCATCGCCATCGACGCGCAGGTCGCCGAAGTGGCGCCAACTCGAAAGATCCGCTCCAGGCGAACGGTCTACACGACGGGAGGCCCTAGCCACACGGCATTCACATTTTTACCTGCGTCGAACGTTGTCAAAAAAATCTTTTCGTTGGTCTTAATGTTGCAAACTGTATTTTTCAACTGCGAAATGTGTGGAAATGAATGCCCCAAGGGAAGAAGTGGTTTTATTGACGCCGTTAATGCCTCCCCGTCATCACTCTTCGTGTCGATTTTGAGCTGCGGTATATCTGAAATTTTTTCTTTGGTCGCACATGATAACCGCCTGATTCCAATGCTGGATGTTGCGGTATTGATGTCCACTACAGAGATATAAAAATCAATAGGTGCAATATGGGTAAGATGAAGTTCGACGGCCTTCACATCTGGTGACACGTCCGCGGTGTGTTGTCAAACATCGGTACCGGCCCCAACGGCGTCTCATTGTTGGCAGTGGAAAGGCACGTTTCCAACAGACGTCGACAGTGCTCCCGTGAGAACCTGTCGCATCCAATGACGCACGCATGCTGAGCCACGCGTTCGGCAGCTCCGACTGAGAACACTCTTTGCTGCCGTCGTATAGGACTGTATGAGGCAACTACATGGCCCAGTCCCAGTTGCAATTTTCGACAGTCTCCAGTGTTAGTCAGCCTTTGACACTTTGCTCGCGCATTATTAGTGGGAGAAATACACTGCAGGACGAGGGTTGTCCTGAAAGTAAGTTCCAGCCGGTCGGGTAATGGAAACCACTGGGAAAATCCGGTAAAACTTTTGCACAGGTGTGTTTGGTAGTGTCTCTAGTATGCCCGTCTATCGTGTCGCGTCGCGTTTTGAGTGATCAGTGAGCACGGAAAGATGCGTAGGGAGTAGCATCTCCCGCCAAGTAAGAGGGTCTGGTTAGAGATTTCGCGTGTGTCACGCAGCCCACACAACAAAACTGTCGAGCGATTCTCGGATGAAGACGCTCCTGCAGCGTTGCCACTGATAAGTGTTTGAACAGCCACAATACAGTCCACAATTGGCTAATCCTGAGTCTTGTCTCTGCTCACAAGAACCGCTGGCTATGAAGACAAAAATATTCCACAGACAACTAGCTGTAGACCAGTGCAGATAACTGGCTGAAAGCACAGGCGGCTGTTTTCTATTACCGCTAGTGTTGTAAAGTTGATACAGCACTACGACAAAACTCGAAGTTGGAGCGGCGACTATGTAGAGAAGTAAGTGGAAGGTGTACCTAAGTGTTGCAAGTAAACGTTTCTGGTTTTCACTGTTGTTTCCATTTCGCGACCGCCCGGAACTTACTTTCTGGACAACCCACGTATCTGGAATTTATTGCTGTTTGTTCTTTTGTAAAGTTGCTTCACAAAGCTTGGAGACAGCTACAACTAAGGAAAAATTTCTGTTTACTATATTCACGTGTTTAGCAATCATTTCTGATGCTGTCTAGCTCCCGTATGAGGACTACTGAATCACTCTGCAGCCCACCTCTCTTCACTATCAGGTACAAAGTAGTACACAACAAAGAGTAGCACTGGGCAGAATTATAGTGAAATCTGATGCGATTGTGACTTTGTTACGGCATATTATAGCTTACAAAAGCTTTTGAGCTGTAGCCTTTTTTCCACATGTGTCGACACCTTGCAGTCTCAAGGGTCGCCAAGCCCCACGGTGACGTCTCAGTGTGCCACGCTTTTCCCACCCTTGCAGAGGAAGTTGAGAGGGAACAGTTTGTTTCACCTCATTACAATTAGTTTTTTGTTGCATTATATTGAATATACTTTCAACAATTTCTTTAGTTTAAATAGGGTGATATCTCGAGAGAAGAATTGGACTACCTGTTTATTTAATTCCATTCATAATCAAATAAATGCCCTTCCTTTCCCTAAGCCCACTACGTTGTCTTGGGTCGATTAATTTTGGGGTTTGTATTAAGAGTTCGTCTGCTGGTAGTGCCAAGACAGGGGTGCGGTCACCCTGTAGGTCGGTTAGTGCCAACCTAAGCCTGGAGTAAAGACAGAGATGGTGCACCTGTTTGCCAGGGGGTGGTCCGGGGTTGGTAACAGGTCCCCCTCCCCTCCATGTAAGGGATCGGCCATTGAGAGCCGCCATGATGGTCACTCTTGGGGTAGCGGCTGAACTGAGCGGATGGAATCGAGGGCAGTCTCCGTCTTCGCCGCCAATTTCACCGTGGCGTGAGGTATTACGTTTTACACTGTTACTAATCCGCTCTTTTTTGGGATTGAAATAGTTAGCGTGTCGTTACGGCCATTCATTCTCTTATTGTGAAATTTTGCCTTTACAATTAAAGTTTTCAGTTAGGGTTTCCTTTACAGAGGCGAGCATAGGGGCTCGCGTTATCCATTTATAGTGCTGCAATCACTTCGTGCCTTTAGCACACGAGAGCAGCAATAGCTCTAAATAAAGAATCGTAAAGTTTCACTTTAAGAAGCAGCGTCTTTTGTAATGTAATAATAACCTTGGGCCTCACCCCGCCTAGTTAACACGTGGTCGTAACGGCTGGTGAGTAATTTGGATGACAATTCCGTGTGAAACCTGGTAGGAGATGCGTGTGTGACAAACTTAAGTTTCTACGCGTGTGACATTAATTTTTTCTAATCCATCTCATATATTTTGTTCACGGTTCCTTTCACCCCCCTTTGCAAGCAGCACGTCCTAACTGCTTTGATAAAGACTAGGTTGAGCGTGTGAATGATTGTAATGTATAGAAAGCAAGAACGAACAGAGGGGTGAGCACAAAGAAATTAGCTGCTGGTATCGGTCACCGACGTGGTGCAGAATTCCACTACCAGCGAGCTACCAGTTCGTTCTTGGAAATTAGTGAACGAGACGATGCATATGTGTGCTGTTAATTGATTACTTGCGTGTGCCTTATTTCACAGGACGTTTTATTTTTTTAAGAATTTGCTTTCTTTTGTGAATATGGGAGACGTTTGTGTCTGCTTTGTTCCCCCGTTTTACCGCCAAAGAGAAGTTTTGTTATTAGGTCCTAGTAGTAAACTTGGGTGCGAATTTTGATCACAGTCCCAGCAGGTGGACCACAAGGGCAGCAACGTAGTCCCGTGCTCTTTCCCAGTGCTTAGGTAGACACGAGATGCCTGTTAGTTTAAGCACCTTCAGTGCGAGACAAAAATAGAACATATTTGACTAGACTTTGTTTGCTGGAATTATAAAATTTGTTAAGTTTTGCGGAATATAGATAATAAATGTCACAATAAATGTCCTATAAACTTGATGTCATGGATTTAGTGGTCTTTACGAGCCACAGTCCTGTATCGAGAGCAATGTTGTGAATTTAACGACCATTACAAACCCCAGTCCTATGTAGAGAGCAATGTAACCAAGAAAGTGGTGTCCTTATAGATCATGATAGAACCTGGCCCTTACTTACAGGCCTGCTTGGTTTTTTGAGCCCTCCCCACCGTTGTCCGATGGGCAATATTAACATATATGAAACGTCCCCTTAGAAAAATTAATTAATGACTGAGCTGATAAACCTCTTACATTATTTGCTTTTCAAACTGCTGAGCAGAACTGAACATACACAAGACATTTCGCTCTTTACTTATTCTGATTAACACTAAAGTGACACACAACATTTTTTGCGCAACGCAGTCTGACTTTCAAAAACCCTTACAAAAGAATGGCCCTGAGTGACAATAACCTCTACCTTTCATGAATCACTTACCTCACAAAAATTTTCGTTACTCGAACTACTGCAATACAGCGAGAGACACTACTGCCAGCTAAATAAAAGATTCAAACTACTGAATGGACTAACTACTGATAGGCATAGTTAGCAAATGAAAGATTTTGATAAATATCAAACAATGTATTTACCTTAATAGTGTTCAAATGTCATTATATGTATACTGTTGTTGTGGTCATCAGTCCTGAGACTGGTTTGATGCAGCTCTCCATGCTACTTTATCTTGTGCAAGCTTCTTCATCTCCCAGTACCTACTGCAGCCTATATCCTTCTGAATCTGCTTAGTGTATTCATCTCGTGGTCTCCCTCTACGATTTCAACCCTCCACGCTGCCCTCCAATACTAAATTGGTGATCCCTCGATGTCTCAGAACATGTCCTACCAAACGATCCCTTCTTCTAGTCAAGTTGTGCCACAAGCTTCTCTTCTCCCCAATTCTGTTCAATAGCTCCTCATTAGTTATGTGATCTACCCATCTAATCTTCAACATTCTTCTGTAGCACCACATTTCGAAATCTTCTATTCTCTTCTTGTCTAAACTATTTACCGCCCACGTTTCTCTTCCATACATGGCTACACTCCATACAAATACTTTCAGAAACGACTTTCTGACACTTAAATCTATACTCGAAGTTAAAAAATTTTTCTTCTGCAGAAACGCTTTCCTTGCCATTACCCAATCTACATATTATATCCTCTCTACTTCGGCCATCATCAGTTATTTTGCTCCCCAAATAGCAAAACTCCTTTACTACTTTAAGTGTCTCATTTCCTAACCTAATTCACTCAGCATCGCCCGACTTAATTCAATTATATTCCATTAACCTCGTTTTGCTTTTGATGATGTTCATCTTATATCCTCCTTTCAAGACACTGTCCATTCCGTTCAACTGCTCCTTCAAGTCCTTTACTGTCTCTGTCAGAATTACAATCACATCGGCGAACCTCAAAGTTTTTATTTCTTCTCCATGGACTTTAATACCTACTCCGAAATTTTCTTTTGTTTCCTTCATTGCTCGCTCAATATACAGGTTCAATAACATCGGGGATAGGTTACAAACCTGCTTCACTGCCTTCCCAACCACTGCTTCCCTTTCATACCCCTCCACTCTTATAACTGCCTTCTCGTTTCTGTACAAATTGTAAATAGCCTTTCGCTCCCTGTATTTCACCCCTGCCACCTTCAGAATTTGAAAGAGTGTATTCCAGTCAACATTGTCAAAAGCTTTCCCTTAATGTTCAAATGCTAGAAACGTAGGTTTGCCTTTCCATTAATCTTTCTTCTGAAATAAGTCGTAGGGTCAGTATTTCCTCACGTGTTCCAACATTTCTACGGAATCCAAACTGATCTTCCCTGAGGTCGACTTCTACTAGTTTTTCCATTCGTCTGTAAAGAATTCGCGTTAGTATTTTGCAGCTCTGAGTTATTAAACTGATAGTTCATTAATTTTCACATCTGTCAACACCTGCTTTCTTTAGGATTGGAATTATTATATTCTTCTTGAAGTTGAGGGTATTTCACCTGTTTCATACATCTTGCTCACCAGATGGTAGAGTTTTGTCAGGACTGGCTCTCCCAAGGCTGTCAGTAGTTCTAATGGAATGTAGTCTACTCCTGGGGCCCTGTTTCGACTTACATCTTTCAGTGCTGTGTCAAACTCTTCACGCAGTATCATATCTCCCATTTCATCTTCATCTACATTCTCTTCCATTTCCATGATATTGTCCTCAAGTACATCGCCCTTGTATAGACCCTCTATATACTCCTTCCTCCTTTCTGCATCCCTTCTTTGCTTAGAACTGGGTTTCCATCTGAGCTCTTGATATTCATACAAGTGGCTCTCTTTTCTCCAAAGGTCTCTTTAATTTTCCTGTAGGCAGTATCTATCTTACCCCTAGTGAAATAAGCCTCTACATCTTTACATTTGTCTTCTAGCCATGCCTGCTTAGCCATTTTGCAGTTCCTGTCAATATCATTTTTGAGACCTTTGTATTGCTTTTGCCTGCTTCGTTTACTGCGGTTTTAGATTTTCTCCTTTCATCAATTAAATTCAATATTTCTTCTGTTACCCAAGGGTTTCTACTAGCCCACGTCTTTTTACCTATTTGATCCTCTGAGGCCTTCACTATTTCATCCCTCAATGTTACCCTTTCTTCTTCTACTGGATTTCTTTTCCCCATTCCTGTTAGTTGTTCCCTTATGCTCTCCCTGAATATATCAATTCATGACATCCAGTCTTACAAATTTACTGCCTGTGATGCACACATCCAGATCATCCGCTCTCAAAACTCCGCCATCTCACTCCCCACATTCACCACTGCTGGCGGCTCACCTCCAACTGCGCAACGCTAAGCGCTATGAACAGCCAACTGCCCAACACTACAATAGCGAACAACAATGCAAACCAGCCACAGAATGCACACAGTACGGTCAGTGATTTTCATACAGGGCGCTACATGTCCTTACCAACAGCCTACTTACACATAATAACCAACAGATCAGTTAACTAAACGTCGTGCCGGCCCCTTAAATTCAATCCTTCGGAACAATGTATCAAGTGGGCAAAGCACGTGTCAGTGAGGCGACGTGGCCACACACACGTCTGGCAAGCTCTAGCATAAATAGAAGAAAACAGAGGAAGAGAGATACAAAAAGGTAACGAAGCCTAACTAAACAGAAGGAACCTTCCACAGTTATTAAGCAACTTAGAGCCGAATTTCATACTACAAGGTCTCAGTGGTTACGATTTACAGGAGTATGAAAAAGTGATCCTTTAATTTTGTTGTGCTGGGTGACAGAGAAGTTCCAGCGTGATCGTAAAGGTTTTGGGACCTTCCCATTGCTTAAGCGTCGCCATCAGAGTGCGAGATGGACGCAGCCCTCGATCAGCAGCGAGTCGCCGTTTTTCTGGCCGTTAGCCGGCCGGCTGTGCCGGCAAAGCAGGGGTCCGCGCTGCCCCACGGCGCGCGGCATCCATCCCGGCCGCCGAGCATTATCCGGCCGGCGATAAAGCGCCGGCTCCACGGCGAATAATTAATTAGGAGCAGCTAATTGCCGCCGGCTTCCTGTATCGGCAGCCAGCGCCTCCCCCGGTGCGATTGCCGCGCCCGCCGACGGCTCCTAATTAATTCAGAGGCGCGCGACGCACCACTTCACCGCCGCACAGATCCTCCCCATCAATCGCGGAGAACGGGGCGCGTCAGACGTGCGAAGCCCTCGGCGGCTGGCGGCGGAGGGCTTAGTCGCGACGGGTGACGTGGCCGGGGTGGAGCGCGCGATGGCTGCAACGTGCTGCCTCTTGTTTCTGTCGAGAGAAAAACACTCTGACGCCCACGGCAAGTAGCTCGTTCAACAGTGGCACTGACGCTTTTTTCTGCAATAAAAGCTTTTTCTCATCAAAAATCATTCGTAGGCTGACGAACCTTTACAATCGGATTCCATATGTGAGCTCGCACAGCATTGTCCACCGTAGTTACAATCTCTAGATAGATTTTTAACTTAATTCATTCTTGAAAGCTTGAAGGCAAAGCAAGATAGCTAAGGGTTTCAATTAATTATCATTCATTCTATAGAGGCTTCATGGTCATCAATGGTACGTGTTCTTTCGAGAACAGTTACTATCTTCATATAAAGGGTGTTACAAAAAGGTAAGGCCAAACTTTCACGAAACATTACTCACACACAAAGAAACAAAATATGTTATGTGGACATGTGTCCGGAAACGCTTACTTTCCATGTTAGAGCTCATTTTATTACTTCTCTTTAAATCACATTAATCATGGAATCGAAGCACACAGCAACAGAACGTACAAGCGTGACTTCAGGCACTTTGTTACAGGAAATGTTCAAAATGTCCTCCGTTAGCGAGGATACATGAATCCACCCACCGTCGCGTGGAACCCCTGACGCGCTGATGCAGCCCTGGAGAATGGCGTATTGTATCACAGCCGCCCACAATACGAGCACGAAGAGTCTCTACATTTGGTACCGGGTTTGTGTAGACAAGAGCTTTCAAATGCCCCCATAAATGAAAGTCAAGGGGGTTGAGGTCAGGAGAGCGTGGAGGCCACGGAATTGGTCCCCCTCTACCAATCCATCGGTCACCGAACCTGTTGTTGAGAAGCGTACGAACACTTCGACTGAAATGTGCAGGAGATCCATCGTGCATGAACCACATGTTGTGTCGTACTTGTAAAGGCACATGTTCTAGCAGCACAGGTAGAGTATCCCGTATGGAATTATGATAACGTGCTCCAATGAGCGTAGGTGGAAGAACATGGGGCCCAATCAAGGCATCACGAACAATGCGTGCACAAACGTTCACAGAAAATCTGTGTTGATGACGTGATTACACAATTGCGTGCGGATTCTCATCAGCCCACACATGTAGATTGTGAAAATTTACAATTTAATCACGTTGGAATGAATCCTCATCCGTAAAGAGAACATTTGCTCTGAAATGAGGATTGACACATTGTTGGATGAACCATTCGCAGAAATGTACCAGTGGAGGCCAATCAGCTGCTGATAGTGCCTGCGTACCCTGTACATGGTACGGAAACAACTGGTTCTGCCGTAGCACTCCCTATACAGTGACGTGGTCAACGTTACCTTGTACAGCAGCAACTTCTCTGCTGCTGGCATTAGGGTTATCGTCAACTGCACGAAGAATTGCTTCGTCCATTGCACGTATCCTCGTCGTTCTAGGTCTTCCCCAGTCCCGAGTCATAGGGTGGAATGTTCCGTGCTCCCTAAGACGCCGATCAATTGCTTCTAACGTCTTCGTTCTGGAAATCTGTCTCGATACAAACGTACCGCGCCACGGCTATTACCGCGTGCTAATCCATATATCGAATTGGGATCTGCCAACTCCGCATTTGCAAACATTGCACTGATTGCAAAACCACGTTCGTGATGAACACTAACCTGTTGATGCCACGTACTGATGTGCTTGATGCTGGTACTGTAGAGCAATGAGTCGCTTGTCAACACAAGCACCGAAGTCAGCATGACCTTCCTTCAATTGGGCCAACTGGCGGTGAATCGAGGAAGTACAGTACATGCTGACGAATCTCAAATGAGCTCTAACATGAAAATTAAGCGTTTCCGGACACATGTCCAGATAACATGTTTTCTGTATTTGTGTGTGAGGAATGTTTCCTGAAAGTTTGGCCGTACATTTTTGTAACACCCTATACATGGTTAAAAGCTACCCAGCCATTGACCCTCGTCTGTGCGAATGTGCACAGATTGGCCGAACTCTTGCGGGAGTCGTCACCTTGGTGTGCGCGAGTAATGAGTGGATGGGCAAATATCTGTTATTTACATTACGCATGTAGACTGTGGACAGTTGGGAATGTGGGTCTTACGGGAAGAGTGCAAGGCATAAGTCTCTCAGGCGCGCTGTCCACCTATGTCCTCGGTGGCTCAGATGGGTAGACCGTCTGCCATGTAAGCAGGAGATCCCGCGTTCAGGTCCCGGTCGGGGCACACATTTTCAGCTGTCCCCATCGAGGTATATCAACAACACCTGTCGGCAGCTGAGGGTTTCAATTAATAATCATTCACTGATTTTTCTTCTCTCCTCTCATTGACTACGTGAAAGATATGGTCCCAGTGGCTACTTGAAACAGAAGCGCTGACAACCTATGAGCAGTAGAGAAACACATGCCGTGACTGGTACTGGCTCTGATGTAGACTTTACACGGCAGCCAGGAGTGGACTCCCAGGAGTGGTTAGTTCAAATCCAGCATTCCTTCTGAAAACATTGTCTGCTGTGCGAATAGTTATGGACTCTCTAAAAATACAACCCCAGAGGAATGATACTGAGGACAAAACGTCAGTGTCTCCAGAGACCATGCGATGTCGTTTGTTCAGGAAGCTCTCTGCCACAGACGATTCGCCAGGAACGCCCAGGAATGTTTGTCGATGGTGTTCAGCATAGCGCTCTTGCACGGTGAAACAAGTCTGCAAAATAAAAGATTTTCTTTGTTGGTAAGTCATCTTACATATGGGGCGTTCTGTAAAACCAATATCATCTTTGACGTCATGTAACATGTTCCTCAATTCGCCGGTAGACGAAAAGCACGTTTAATGTTGTATTTGTTGCGGGTCCTTTCCATTCTAGCGGACCAAACTCCGACAAGACGGCCGTTGCTCCACCCTGAGGGGCGGCGGTGCCATCTTTTACGAGAGCATGAAAACTACTTCTGTGGTCAGCCAGAAAGCTATGGAAAACATACTGACCATAGTTTCCAGTCAGCAAGTCAACATTCCTGTCCAGCCCACTGAAATATTTCTATTCTCTGTTTATTCAGCGGGTTCAGGAACTATGATTATAAATGAAGATTTGGAACTCTAATTGAGAAATATGTTTGATGAACTTTCACACGCACAACATGTGATTCCTGACGATAATATTAATAATAAATCTGATGTCTACCATAAACAGCACCATGAGCAGTTCAGAGGCGACCTCCAAAGTAAGTTCCCAATAAATGGTCGTTCGCCCTGACTTCTAGTATAAGTTAATTGCTCGCCACAAAAGTGGAAAATAATCTGACCACTTGCGACGGTGATTTGCTGTCATTACGGGCGGCACACTTACAGTTACTTGCGTGAAATCTAAGCAATCCAGGACGGTGCACAGTCCTCACGAGTTCCCTTCCTATTTGTACCGAAAACTTGAGTTTAGTTGCAGTCTGACTGTGATGTCACCCGAGGCAGAACGTGAGCCGCCGTTTAGATGACTTGGATCGTGTGGTAGCTAGGTGCTCATTACAGTCCTTTCAGAAACCTAAACGATGCAGGACTGTGTACAGTCCTCGCGAGTTCACTTTCAATTATTACTAAAAACATGTGTTTAGTTACGGTCTGGCTGCGACATCACCCGACACACAGCGTAAGCCGGCTTTTGTTTGACACGGGCCGCACGGTAGCTGGATGCGAAGTGATACGAAGTCACTGCCTCTCAGGTCGTATTTATTATATTCGGGTGTAGCGGACGGCCAACAGAACACATGCTGTCATCCGCACTATGCCCCCGGTAGTAGCCTCTAAATGGCTGCTTTCTCCGACACATAATATTTTATAACATTGCTGTGCATTATTTGAGAATTTTCGTAATATTTGTGTGAATGGAAAAAGCTGGCTATAATCGCATAAAAACATTTAGCTTGAGTGCATTTAAACTTTTCCGTCTAGAATTTTTAGAAAGGAGCTGACAGTGGAATATGACGTCTGAATAACTACTTTAAGAGACCTTGTATTGATCGTTATTTACATCAGAGTCTTGAAACTTATTATAGCTCTATTATTTAAAGAATTTCATCAGACACTGTAATCAAAACCGTCTGTCATTAATATGACCGACACTTAATCTACTACAAATAAGGACATTTTGTTCCAAATTTATTTCTCAGTTAACTGCTCGAAAACTATTTGAGGTAGTTTAATGTGGTCACATACTTCAGGTATTCATATCAAACTGATGCTTCATATGAATTTTCGACTTTATAAGTCTAATATTTCGCGTCTTCAATTTTTCTTAAAACATGGATTCTGACCAAAAAATTGCTCTAATCACGTTGTAACTTGTAACAGTTAATTTTGACGTACATTTGAACATTCTGACCAACTTTTTGGATTTCTTGCTTTATTATTTAGTGCCACTTGTTTTTTATTTAAAACGATGTATTTAGGAAAAGATATTCATCTGATCACTCTGAGATCTGACAATTTAAACATTAATATCCCTAAGCAAATGTTGACAAATTTTGGAAAAGCTACTTTAATTTTTAATTTCATCTTTGATTATGGTGTAATTCTTGAGTGCTACTCACAGACGCTTTATGCTGACGTGGCGCTACTAGCAGTGAACTGGGGTAGGTCCCGGCACACTCGTTCGCCTCTGTATCTCTCAAACGATACAGCGCTTGTCTCGCCACAACCCGAGTATGTCGACGAAATATACTGGGACTTGCATAATGTTATCTAGTACCAAACCCAGTAAGCCTGTTTGCTACAAATCCGTTGGGAAGGCCTGGAAAACAACATATAATTTATGTGGTGAGCATTCTTAGTTTATTTTTATATGTATATACATATGCAAAAGAAAAATCGAATCTGTCGTTTATTCGCGAGGGAGCTGCGTTTTGTTTCGGGAATATGAAACCGCCAATGTGAGGTGTTTCCGTTTTCATAAATCTAAAATTGTATGCTCGAAGGTAGAAACATGTAAATTGGAGTTGTAGGTGACTCTGCTTTGCCCGAGTGGAGCTTTTACAAAATCATAAAGGACAAGGTTTCATATTGCCATTGTGCTCTGAGGGACATGAGAATCTTAAAAGAAGCAGAGCTGCTGAATTCTCTAACACTGGGAGGTTTCTTGTGAATTGCGTCAAACAAGTTCTTCTGTAATTGGTCAGTTGCAGAAAATTAAAATCCCAAGGGCACGCAAGATAATGTGGATGCAGAATTTTTGAACTTTCGGGGAATAAACAGACCGTTTTAGCAGATAGTTCGATGTGGTTTTTAAGGAAAGGACCAGAGTAGTCAAGACTGTGCTACAGTTATGGGCCACGAGTACAGTGAAGGTGACGCACATTTTTTAAGTCTGGCGCATCAAAGGGACGTTGTTTTGTTTAGCCTGTTAGCCGGCAATCTGGTAGTGGGGAAGATGGGCTCTCAACTGATAACAAATGGGAAGTATTAACATTTCGAACAACTGACTTATTTACAGGGCGATCGAAAAGTCCATATAAATTTGAAAACTTAATAAACCACGGAATAATGTAGATAGAGAGGTAAAAATTGACACACATGCTTGGAATGAATGGAGTTTTATTAGAACAAATGGAAACAAAGTTCACAAAATGTCCGACAGATGGTGCGTGAAAGATCTCTTGCGCGCGTAGTTTGTTGATAATCGTGTGCTCAGCCGTCACTTCCGTCATGCTTGGCCTCCCTGGTCCCCAGACCTCAGTGCGTGCGATTATAGGTTTTGGGGTTACCTGAAGTCGCAAGAGTATCGTGATCGACCGAACTCTCTAGGTATGCTGAAAGACAACATCCGACGCCAATGCCTCACAGTAACTCCGGACAAGCTTTACAGTGCTGTCCACAACTTTATTCCTCGACTACAACTAATGCTGAGGAATTATGGTGCTCATATTGAGCATTTCTTGTAAAGAACATCATCTTTGCTTTGTCTTAGTTTGTTATGCTAATTATTGCTATTCTGACCAGATGAAGCGCCATTTGTCGGACATTTTTTGAACTTTTGTATTTTTTTGGTTCTAATAAAACCCCATGTCATTCGAAGCATGTGTGTCAATATATACCTCTCTATCTACATTCTTCCGTGATTTATTCAGTTTTCAATTTTATACCGACTTTTTGATGACTCGGTGTATATAGTGTGTGAGTTTACGTCCCGGCCGGTGTGGCCGAGCGGTTCTAGGCCCGTCAGTATGGAACCGCGAGATCCCTACGGTCACAGGTTCGAATCCTGCCTCGGGCATGGATGTTTGTGCCGTCCTTTAGATAGTTAGGTAAGTAGTTCCAAGTTCTAGGGGACTGATGACCTCAGACGTTAAGTCCCGTGGTGCTCAGAGGCATTTTTTGAGTTTACGCTTTTTTACATTACTTTCTGTGCGAGAAGTGAGAAAAATGCAAATTAGTGCGATGTTATAATGCGGACAGCCAATGTTGAAACCAGTCTTCCTCCTACGTTCTTACAATTTGAAGATGACACAGAGTTGGAAACAACGTTAAGGTTCTGCTATAAAACGCAAGGTAGACAACACTAAGTAATTTCTCAGCACCTGCAGCTCACTAATTTTGCAAACGAATGAAGTGGACAGCGACTGGAAGCAGCAAAACGGAAAAGCAATATCGATCGATATCGTTAATTCGTTCGAAATGTGTTCAGCAATCAAGAGGTAATACTCCCGAAAAATCTGTCGATTAACCGACCGAGTTCGCGGAGTGAGACGTCGCGGTCGGCCAGCGCGCCTCCGCTCCCTGTTGGGACGCAGAGCAAAGCGCTTTGTCATGATGTTTGGTACTGGCTGGTGGGGGAGCGGAAGCCTGAGCGCAGCGGCTTGCCGACGCGTGTTGTCCACGGAATACCAATCAGGGACATTAGGGGGGAACGTGGCCAGAAATTAAAGGTTTTGCGATGGGAAAAATTGGCCATTTCAATATTCATGCGTGGCCATTAATGGGCGGTTTTGCAGCGGGAGTTGCGCCCCAACAATAGTTCCGACGACAGACAACACCTGGTCGCGTTTTAATTGCAAATGCCGCCACGGCCCTGGGGGAGCCACCTGTCGCATACAGCCGTTACACGCCGCCATAGGCGCGGGCTTTTGTCGGTTGCGTACCTTCTTTCGTTTCGTTTTCTGCTTTCCGTTGCCAGCCACACACATTATGCCAGCCAGAAAAGTGGATCGAAGACCCACAGAAAATACTTTTTTCCCTTTCCGTGCTAGTTTGATAACTCTGATACAAGGCACATTTGTGTAGAGCGAAATCATGTAAATTGACTAATTACTATCAACACGTCGAAAATACACTAGAAATAAGTAATTACGTCGTAGTACTAGAATGGTTCAAATGGCTCTGAGCACTAAGGGACTAAACATCTATGGTCATCAGTCCCCTACAACTTAAAACTACTTAAACCTAACTAACCTAAGGACATCACACAACACCCAGTCATCAAGAGGCAGAGAAAATCCCTGTAGTACTAGAATTCTATTTACTGCAACTGAAAATAACGACACACAGTTTCAATCTGCCAGGAATTTCCGAAAAACATGTTTTCCATTGCATCAGCCGAACTATTGGACCCTGATAATGTTCTCAAATGGAAATGTATAGCCACGGTAAGACTTCACCACAAAATTTGTAACTCGAGCAAACTGACTGTAAGCACACATCTTCTGACAATTTATTTTTCCGAAGCATTGTAATTTTAACTAGCTGCTCTTCTCTTTGTGTACAAAGCATCATTTGTATAGTACATAGCGTGACATAGTTAAAGCAATATAATGTGAATTAATACGTTATGACAGTTTAATTTTACTTTTAATAACTTTTCTTATGTCTTGACCACAATTTTATTTTCTAAGAATACTACGCGTTTCGACTTTCCGTCATTTTCAAAGGTTGAAAATGACAACTCATAACTGGTATCAGAAGACAGGAAAGTATGGTACATTTCGACACTGATAAGAGACATAGTACAACGACTAGAATATTACTTCGTAGCTTACCAGTATTATGTCATTCAAGTAAATTGTTCATTAGATACATTATATCACGTCAACATTACTAATCACGAGTTAAGTGCAAACGGCTACCAAGGGAAAACTTCGGAAGGCAAGTAGACTAAAACGATTCGCAGTGTTCGTGGTACACGCAGCAATTTGTTTCTTGTTTACAACCACAACTTTCATCGTTCTGTCGTATAAAACAATTTCATCAGTAAACATGGAAAGCATTTAATAACGTCTTACAAAAAGCATAACTTTACAAAACAATCAGGAACAGACTTCTTTTTTTTTTTTTTGAATGGTCGAATCTAATACATTGGAAGAACGTATTGTTGTCAGCGGGACCAACTGTCTGCTAACAAACAAATCTCATGAACTTCCAGCATGCTGGAGTAGCTTCACTCGGAAACTTCTGTTAATCAGTATAACGAAAAACTAGTCTAAGTTACAAGTTTGTACTTTTCATTCATTCTGTGAACACTTTAGGGACGTGAACCATTTTCATATCATCATAACAAGGTCAAAAATGGCATTTCCGAATATGTAAAAAATGTGCAACGAACGTTTTTGCAACAGTCGTTTGGTGTACCAAATTTATGAGCTGCTCTACACTGAGGTGAAAAAAAGTTGTGGGATAGCGATATACACATATGCAGAAGGGGAAAGTATCACGAACACAAGGTATAGAAGGGTAGTGCATTGACGGCACTGTCATTTGTACTCAGGTGATCCATGTGAAACGTTTTCTGACGTGATAACGGTCGCATGACGGGAATTAACTGATTTTGAAAGCGGAATGGTAGTTGGAGCTAGAAGCACGGGAAATGAGTTTCGGGAATCGATAGAGAATTCAATACTTGGAGATGCACAGTGTCAAGAATGTGCAGAGTATACCAAACTTCAGGCAATACCTCTCACCACGGACAACGCAGTGGCCGACGAGAGCAGCGGCGTTTTCTTAGAGACAAGAACACTGAGAGAAATAACTGCACAAACCATTGTGGGACGTACGACGAACATATCCGTCAGGATAGTGCTGCGAAATTTGGCAATAACGGTCTATGGCAGCAAACGACCGACCTGAGTGCCTTTGCTGACAGCACGACATCGCCTGTAGCGCCTCTCCTGGGCTCGTGACCAGATCGGTTTGACCTTACACGACTGGAAAATCGTGGAATGCTCTGATGAGTACCGTTTCAGTTGGTAAAAGCAGATGGTAGCGTTCGAGTGTGGCGCAGACCACACGAAACCATGGAACCAACTTGTCAACAAGGTACTGTGCTAGCACATGGTGGCTCTGTTATGGTGAGGACTGAGTTAGTATGGAATGGACAGGGTCTTCTGGTCCAACTAAACCTATCATTGACTGGAAATGGTTATGTTTGGCTACTTATTTTCAGGAATTCGTGAATTCTTTTTGACTGGAAGTGGTTATGTTCGGTTACTTGGAGACCATTTGAACCGATTCGTGGAATTCATGTTCCCACAGAACGATAAACTCTTTATGGATGGCAAAGCACCATATTGCAGAACCACAATTGTTCGCGACTGGTTTGAAGAACATTATGGACAATTCGAGCAAATGACTGGGCCACATAGATCGTCGCCGGCAGCAGTGGCCGTGCGGTTCTAGGCGCTGCGGTCTGGAACCGCGTCACCGCTACGCTCGCAGGCTCGAATCCTGCTTCGGGCATGGATGTGTGTGATGTCCTTAGTTTAGTTAGGTTTAAGTAGTTCTAAGTTCTAGGGGACTGATGACCACAACAGTTGAGTCCATAGTGCTCAGAGCCAGACCCACATAGATCGTCCGACATGAGTCCCATCTACTATCGAGCACCGGCAACACTTTCCTAACTATAGACGGCCATAGGAGCAGCATGGCTCAATATTTCTACAGAATACTTCCAACGACTGTTGATTCCATGCCACGTCGAGATGCTACACTACGCCGGGAAAAATGAGGTCCGATATCATATTAGACAATATCCCGTGACTTTCGTCGCCTCATTGTAAGATCATTCGAAGTAAATCCAGTTGCGAGGTAGTATTACACGAAGTAACTAGGAAAAGACGCGGTCCAATTCACTTTAAGGAAAGTAGGCTACCACAATAGGAAACTTTGGGAAATGCGATGTCACAATTTGATCAGCCAGGGACTCATCGATCTGCTATTCACAATAAACATCTGCAAATATAGGCTCCAGTAGCGTCTAAAGAGGGTGGTTTGGACGGTTTCACAGCTCCGATTCGCTTTCGCAGACAAACTTATTGCTGAACATGTCATTTCATGCAGGCATATCACTAATTTCCCTCGCACGTAAGGTCATACAAGAATAATTTAGTATTCGTTAGAACGCACAAGAATTTCTGGAGGACGCCAGTAAATATCTAAGAGACTGGAGTGTGAACAAAGAAAAATTGTAGCACAGTGTCGAAAGTCAGTTTAATTAAGAAATTTCTTGACTGAAAACACTATCTCACAGAAGAGAGAAAACTACGGATAGTGTGTTGCAGTCCGTCCATAGAGGCACACACGTTCATACAACTGACGTAGCTTCAACAGTGAGTGAGCAATAGGCTATTAATGCATCTGCTTTAAATAGCAACAATGGACTTTTGGCCCATGTATTCCAAAGAGACAGGAATCGACATGTCCCCGAAATCTTAATGCGGTGGCAAGCAGAAGTGAAAAAATGACGTAAGAGCATATGATACCTTTTGTAACTACTATTCTTGGTGAACATTTAAGTTATGAGGCGAGAAGCGTAATGTTGCTTTGGGTTTGATCGGGTCATAATGAGCATGCTCTGCTCGAGGAGAGCTGTGTGAACAGGAGAGTACCACCGAAGGCAAAAAAAATATTTACAACTTCTTGATGAGTACTTCTTAGGCACTCTAAGATCTACATGACGACAGTCAATGATGTTGTAAGACTTCAATTAAACAAAATTAAAAAATAAAATCAGAAACTACACGTCGTCATTCCATTGCCACACTTAATTCCGTGCTGTGCAATCAACATTCTGCATCTATGTACAAGCCTATGTTACAATATCCTTGGGAAAATCAGGTTACGACATCGACAAAGCAGTATTATCGTTTGAAAATTTAATTAATGTGTCGTCTGTTGCTGGCCTGTTTCTGTGCGGAACTGATGCTGAATGTAAAAAAAGTCGCTTTAGTCAGAAGTGCGTAGTGTTTTGTTTTTCTTTTCTTTGACCACTTCTTTCATATCCCACAGATGCACAGTCATGCTGTGCAACACTGTAACGTCGCGTAGAAAACTTTAACTTTCAGACAGCGCAATTATTTTAAGCAGAGATAAGTACAGCAATACATGACGACACTGAAATGTGACTATTTTTAGTCCCATTACAAAGACATTTTGATTTTTCGCGGTTACCAGACTTCCTTTCTTAGACCTTAAACAGGTGATCGTTCTGATGTCTGTTGTGGTTAGTCGCACAGTTTTTGATGCGAATTGTTCATACACTGTTTTTGAGCTAACCGTATTTTTCGAACGGTTTTGAGCGTTCGAAGTCACGCACTCCACATATAAGGAGAAGGGAGGGTTACGGCCAATAGATAAGCAACTGGAGACTACGGTAGAAAAGGTACATTGGTGTTTTTAGTACTGTTCACAGCGCGGTTGTTAGAGACGGAGCACAAACTCGGATTTCGAAAGGGTGGGGAAGAAAATTGGTCGTACTTCTTTCAAAGAAACCAACCCAACATTTATTTATTTATTGTTCCGTGGGACCAAATTAAGGAGAAGTCTCCATGGTCATGGAACGAGTCAATACATGAAATTATAACACGATAGTATAAACAGATAAAATGAAATATAAAGAACAAATTCACGTGACAAGTCGTAATATTAAATAAAGAAAATCAACAATGTAACACAGAACTTTGCTTTATTTTTTAGCCCTTCCTGGAGCTTCTCGACAGAATAGAAGGAGTGAGCCATGAAGAAACTCTTCAGTTTAGACTTAAAAGAATTTGGGCTACTGCTAAGATTTTTCAGTTCTTGTGGTAGCATATTGAAAATGGATGCAGCAGAATACTGCACTCCTTTCTGCACAAGAGTCAAGGAAGTGCATTTCACACGCAGATTTGATTTCTGCCTAGTATTAACTGAGTGAAAGCTGATAACTCTTGGGAATAGGCTAATATTGTTAACAACAAACGACATTAAAGAAAATATACACAGTGCCACAATTCCCAGACTATTGAATAGGGGTCGACAAGAGGTTCTCGAACTTACATCACATATAGCTCGAACAGCCCGTTTTTGAGCAAAAAATTCCCTTTTTGAATCAGTAGAATTTCTGTTTAGCTATTTAGATAAACCACGTGAAACCTAAATCTGGGCTCTCGGACAGGGGTCTGAAACGTTGTCCTCCAGAATGCGAGGTGGGGACCTCGCTCGGTACAGAGAATTTGCTTGACGAGTCAGAGATATAGAAGTTAACTGAAAATCGTCATCACAAAAATCTCCGCAACTGAACAGGTTTCTTAAAAATGTAAGATTTTTCACGTTGGACACTAACAACCAAGACTTGATGATTCGAAATAGTTTTACTTTCCTGTCTGGAAACCTTTTAGACAAATAGAGTGCAGTCGTTAAGTGGTGGATTAAGTGTTCCCACAAATGAGAGGTTGACGAAGTGTGCACAAATAAAGAGTAATAGGACACTTAATATCTCCGAACAACGTCAAAATTTTTCAGATATGGACAGAAGTTGTCTCAGATAGTTCGATGGTGTTGCTGTTGGTTTTTAAGGAATATGCAACCGCTCAGTGTCGAAAGATCCGTCACTGAAGGCTGGAAAGTAGCACACGTCACACCAATAACCAAGAAAATACATAGGAATAATCCTCTGAATTACAGACGCATATCACTCTCGATTTGCAGTAGGATTTTGGGACATAAGCTGCATTCGGACATTATGGGTTTCCTCGAAGGAAACGGTTTATTGACAAACAGACAGCACGGTTTAGAAAATATCGTTCTTGTGAAACCCAATTGGCACTTACACTCACGGAGTAATGAATGGGCTGCCACGGTCGCAGCCCCGAATCCTGCCTCGGGCATGGATGTATGTGATGTCCTTAGGTTAGTTAGGTTTATGTAGTTCTAAGTCTAGGGGACTGATGATAGATATTACGTCCCATAGTGCATAGAGCCATTTGAACCATTTGAAGTAATGAGTGCTATCCTTAGAGGATGTCAGATTTATTACATATTTTTACGTTTCCAGAAAGCCTTTGACGCCGTTTGCACAAGAGACATTTACTCAAATTGCATTCCTGTGGAATATCGTTCAGGTGTGCTACTGGATTGGTTATTTCCTATCAGAAAGGTCACATTTCGTGGAAAATGACAGAAATTCATCGAGTAAAACGAAACTAATATCTGGCGTTTCCCAAAGAAGTGTTATTCGCCCTCTGTTGTTCCTCATCTACATAAACGATTTAGATGACCATCTGAGCAGCCTTCTTACATTGTTTGCAGATGGTGTTATCATTTACCGCCTTATAAAGTCAGCAGATGATCAAAACGAATCACAAAACGGTTTACACAATATACTTGTAGAGTGTGAAAAACTGCAGTTGACTGTAAATAACGAAACGTGTGAAGTCATCAAGATGAGAACTGAAAAGAGTCTACTAAAATTTGATAACAGGACAAAACAAACAAATCAGAATGCTGTTGATTCAACAAAATTCTTACTGATTACAATTACGAATAACGAACTCAAACGATCACATAGATAATGCTGTGGGGATAGCAAACTAAAGACTGCGATTTATTGGCAGAACACTTTGAGAATGCAGTAGGTCTACTAAAGACACTGCTTACACTACGCTTGTCCGCCCTGTTGTGGAGTACTGTTCAGCGGTGTGTCATCCGCATCAGATAGGACTGACGGGGGACATCGAGAAAGTTCAAGGAAGGGCATCTCGTTTTGTTTTATCGCGGTATAGGGGATAGAGTGACAAGTACACGATACGCGAATTAGGGTGGAAATCATAAAAGCAAGGGCGATTTTCGTTGTGGCAGCAACTTACCATTACATTTCAAACAGCAACTTTGTGCTACGAATGTGAAAATATTTTGTTGACACGCATTTCGTAGAACAGAATGGTCATCATAGTAAAAGTCGTCACAGATATCGATAATTGCAAGATATTACTCAAAGAAATGGAAAGAACAGAACAGCCGCCGATTACATTGTTAGTGGTTGTAACCTCCCCCTCACTTATTGACCTTAATGAGAGTGAAAAATTAAACCGCTTGTACATAATGGGAATTTGGGAAAAGCAATCGTCACCGAAGTTAATCTGTCGGTAAAGAGGGAGGAAAGGGTTACATCTAAATGAAAGGAAAAACGAAAATGAAACTGGTGGAAATTAATTTTGAAAAGGGGTAAGGTTAATAAAGAAAATAAATATGCAGCAGTTACGTTAACAATCAACTACGGGTAATTAGATATTTGAGATTTGGGGGAAATTACGGTCGCCAGTCCTGTGGACAATTACTATAGTAACTGAAAAAGAAAGGTTATTACACATATAATTAGCACTAGAAGCGTGGCAACTGAAGGTTGACACGTGTAGTGTGAAAACTGAAAGTTTATCAGAAGTAATAAATTTCGCTACACTCTGACTCAATTTACAAAAATAATTAATAAAACCGGATAATTGAAAGTTAATTTAGTGACTGAAATTAATAGTGAACTTTGTTTCTGGAGCACTACGAAATTCAATTAAAAAAAGGACACTCTTGAGCTACCTCAACAATCATTTCAAAAGTTACTTGAATCTACGCAATTTAGAAATAAGAGATTTAACTTTGAACTTGAATTAAATGATCCTAAATAATTAACAACAGTAAAATTTAGTACGTAGCAAGCTGAGCTGAAGTCACAAGTAAGCTAAAATACGGTAACAAAACTCGCAATCTTAATTTGTGCTTGTGTAATCTAAATATTGTAGCCAGCTATGAATACCTTACCTGAACTTTGAAATTAAAGCAGTGAAATCTAATGATATTACTTTAATGCTGGCGTTTGAATTTCGGCGACACTCGGGTTCATTCCGGAAATGAAGGGACCCTTCTTGGTAATGCAATTGGGACAATGAGCAACAAAGGTTCATGCTAAGTTGCTGTAATTTTGTGATGCAACAATTTTAAAAGCTGAGGTCTGCCATATAGTTCTAAAACTTTACGTGCTTACAGTCTTCCTTGTTGGTTGATTGAAGGTTTGCAGTCGTCAGTCGAGGAGGTGGTGACAGTCACTCATTGTCGGCCGTCGCTGTTGCAGAAGCTGGATGTTGGCGCGCCTCCTTCTCGACACGGTCACCAGGCGAAACGGGCTCTTGATGTGCGCCAACTAATGCTTCTCGTCCGCGACACCATGTCAGAAACTATCATAGCAAGTCGAGCGTAATTACATGCTGCCAAACCCCGAAAGCGTGGCAACTCGCGGGAGCGTCACATTACAACATATAAAGACACAAAAATGTCATATCCTGATGTAACAAAAAATGGGAAAAAATTATAGTACAATTGATGGAAAGAGGATAATTTGCATTTCCGGCGTTACATGGTGCATCTCTGAAGTTTAAAAAATAATATGGAAAAAGGGCGCAGGGATAAATCAGAGGTGACAATAGCGAACAGAAGCCACATAGTTGGTAGGAGAGCTCTTGGTGTGTATAGTTCACTTGAGTACTGGCTGGAATCAACAAAGAAGCGCAACTAGTCACTTATTGAGTTCTTTACATATTACTTCTTCCCAACAACGCAGGTTTAGACTGGGGGTTCCTAGCCGCGTGATAGGGTCTGAGGGTTAGGCTGTTTCCCGACCCCTCCTCTTCTCCCGCCACCTCGTGTGGTGAGGGTGAAGCCAGTGTTCCCGTCGCAGCTCAGGAGTTGCCCGAGGTGGTTCGCTGCGAGCCTGTTTAAATTCCATCGATAAGCTCCCCCTCTGTGTATCGGAGTCGGATACGCCTCTCAGAAGTTGGCGAGAGTCGTTCATCACTCTGGGGCCCGCGAGTCGATAGGTCGTTTACTCAGTGCAGCAGCTGGGAACCGCGCTACATGACGCTTGCGCTACAGCGGCTGCCGGCTAATTCACTGCCGGCGATTACTCCGCGATTTTCGACAACAAACGAAAGCCATGGACGCACACGGTCACGATAGCTATAGTATGTTAGTTTGGAACCTTTTTACTTTCATAGTTGTCAACGAAACTAGTTTTAGAGATTTGATACTGCATATATACCATTCACAAGCTATTGTTTTATTATCCGCGATAAGTTTGCTTCCTTTCGGTCCTTAAGAAGTAACCACAATTCCACTATGACAACATTATTCGCGTATGTAGAAAGAGGTGTGAATATCCGTACATTCACCTCAATACATCAAGCCCTAAAGTAGGAAAGAACGATGAAATAATCAAATTGTGTGTGTGTGTGTGTGTGTGTGCACGTAAACATACCTAGTGCAGATAGCATATTACGAAGAAGGAACTTATATTTAACGTGTATTTATAAATACGATAACATTTACAAAGGTGAAAGTAATGTTAAGTGCCTAGAAGTGAAATGAATAGGGAAACTCCGGATTTCATGTCTGATACTGTCTAGAGAAATTATGGAAATGGAAGAGGACGTAGATGAAGATTAAATGGGAGACATGATACTGCGTGAAGAATTTGGCACAGCACTGAAAGATCTAGGTCTAAATAACGCCCTGGGAGTAGACATCATTCCATCTGAACTACTGGTAGCACCGGTAGAGCCAGCCATGACAAAGCTCTTCCATCTGGTGAGCTAGATGTATGAGACGGACGATATACCTTCAGACTTAAAGAAAAATATAATAATTCCAATCCCAAAGAAAGCAGGTGTCGACAGATGTGAAAATTACCGAACTATCAGTCACGGTTTCAAAATACAAACACGAATTCTTTAAAAACGAATGGAAGAACTGATAGAAGCCGACCTCGGGAAACATTAGTTTTGATTTCGTAGAAATGTTGGTACACACAAGGCAATACTAACCCTACGACTTATCTTAGAAGATAGATTAAGAAAAGGCAAACCTACGTTTCTACCATATGTAGACATAGAAATTTTTTTTGAAACGTTGGCTGATATACTCTGTTTCAGATTATAAAGGAGACAGGTGTAAAATACAGGGAGCGAAAGGCTATATATAACTTGTATACAAACCAGACAGCAGTTATAAGAGTCGAGGGACACGAAAGTGAATCCGTGGTTGAGAAGGGAGTGAGACAGGGTTTTAGCCTGTCCTCGATGTTATTCAGTTTAAATTGAGCAAGCGGTAAACTAAACAAAAGAAAAAATTTAGAGTAGGAATTAAAATCCATGGGGAAGAAATAAAAACTTTTAGGTTTGCCGACGGCATTGTAATTCTGTCAGAGACAGCAGAGGATCTTGAAGAGCAGCTGAACGGAATGGACAGTGTCTTCAAAGGAGGATATAAGATGAACTTCAACAAAAGCAAAACGAGGATAATGTGATGTAGTTGAATTAAATCAGGTGATGCTGTGGGAATTAGATTAGTAAATGAGACACTTAATATAGTAAAGGAGTTTTGCTACTTGGGGAGCAAAATAACTGATGATAGTCGAAGTAGAAAGGATATAAAATGAAGACTGGCTATGCCAATGGAAGCTGACACATAAGGTAATGAAAATAACTGTTCCAAGATTAACATTTTACTTTGAGAAAGGTGTTTGCAATATCTCAATAAGGTTACGCCTGTTTGTACTTATTTGCAGCACTACTGTACAAAGGCAATAGGTTTGGAAAAAGACTTTCCTGCACAATACAAGAAAAGAACCCTTCAGTGGGTTGCTTTGCAGATGTGCAAAGCCAAGTTTCAAATCTATTTTCGCCGTTGTTAATGACGTTTAAGGCTTGGAACTGCTTTGCTGATGTGCTACGTTGTATTATGACGGTCTCTGATAAGATTCTGCCACTAAAATGCGCTACTGAGTGTATGACGCGACAATGCGCGTTGCTGTGAGTAGCACTGTAAGCCAGGCGGACATTGCTCTCTTTCGGCGGTGATTGTTAGCAGTTGAATGGAAGAACACGTGATTGCACAATATATCTAGTGCTTCTCCTTTGGAGAGTATTCTGCTCCGTTCATCTTGTATTTCTGCTAATAGATATGTGAGTAGTATACAAATCAATTTCGTTTGCTTATGTACAGTAGTGCGTAATAATACTTCTATCCACAATCGAACGATGAGAAAGTAGTGTTTCCCTCTTTCTGCTTTTTTCAAGTTTATCGTGATAGTTCAAGTGCTGTAATGGAGTCATTCTCGTATTACGACAAGGGATGACGTAAAGTGATGACGTATGAAGAATTCATGGCCCTAGAATGCACTTCTGGCAGTGAAGATGAGTTAGATTTTGACTATTCAGATGAATACCCGACAACAAACGTAAATTATCTGGAATCTGCAGATAGTGATAGCGAGCCTGAGGCTACTGTAGTTAATAATTCAAATAATTATTGTTTGATGGATGATGAGAATGAAGCTGTTGTTGATGCACAGCTACCTCAAGCTTCTGAAAAACACCAAAAGGTTCAGAAAAATCGAATCATCTGGAAAAAACAAAGTGCTTCATTTGTAAATGATAAATTTATATTCAGAGGAAAGTCCTAACTGTCACAGTCAGTGCTAGATTTGTCCACGCCATATCAGTTTTCTAAATATTTTTTAATGCTGAATTAATGTCAAAAATTGTTGATGAAACTAATCTTTACAGCACACAAGAAAATCCAAACAAACCATATAATTGCAATGTTCATGACATTCATAAGGTTATAGGCATATGTATTATTAGTTCTTCGGCTCCACCTACTGCTGTTCGTGATCTCTGGAATTATATTATTGGTGGTGAGGTAGTAAACAGACAAAGTTTCAGAGAAACTTTGAGGGTCTGATGGCCACTTTGCATTTCAATGACAATATAAAGCGGGCAGACCCTGAGAGTCAATATCAAGACAAGTTGTACAAAATCAGACCTATAGTTGAACATGTGAATAAAAAATGGCTTTTGATTCTAATGAGTGAGCGTTTGTCAGTTGACGAACAAATCTGCGCAACCAAAGCAAGATACCACATGATGATTTATATGAAAGACAAACCACATATATGAGGGTATAAACTATTTGTTTTTGTAGGGATGTGGGGTACGCACACAAAATTGAAATCTACAGTGGGAAAGAAAATAATCCAAAACTCTGGTTAGATAATGAATCACATATTGGAGCATCTGGAAACATTGTGATTCGCCTCGTAAGGGAAGTTCCAAGGTATCAGAATTACAAAATCTACTTTGACAGATATTATACCTCTATGGATCTAGTTGTATACCTTTTCAAACTTGGGATCCAGAGTGTAGGAACAATACAAAGGAATAGGATACCAAAACGCAAATGTCAAAGTGAAAAGGAACTGAAGAAAGAAGTACGTGGCTCTTCTGAGGAATACATCACTACTGTTGACAATGTCGACATTTCCTCTGTTTTGTATAAAGACAATAATATTGTCTGTTTCCTGTCTACATTTGTTGGTGAGCTGCCAAAATCTGAAGTGACAATATTGGACAGAAAGAAGAGAGAGCGCAGAATGGTGCAGTGTCCACCTGTTGTTTCTGTTTACAACTCACTTATGGAAAATGTAGATTTGTTGGATAGCAACATTGGAAGATGTCAGAAGAAATTTAGAATTGAGTTGGCTCAAACTCTTTGCCAGACTGGTCCTGGAGCAAAACAAGCGGTTGACCAACTAGCACAGATCCAATAGAGATAAACAGGATGAAATATAAGGGATCATCGAAAGGAAGTAAGGTGAGATCCTTATGATCACTGGCCAGTGTGGAATAAGAAGAGAACAATATGCAAACGTCCTAACTGCAAATGCTATACCTTTATTATGTGTGAAAAGTGCAAAGTGAATTCATGTTTAAATAAAGACAAAAACTGCTTTCTGGCATTCCATAGTGTTTAACACATGTGTCTTTCATTAATTTTCGAATATGTCATTAATTCTTTCATCTCTGTTGTCAATATGAGATGACAATAAATATTTTTTTACAGTTAATAACCTTTTTGTTTGAAAAACTTCACACGGTTTTGCATATGTGCAAAGTCTCACTTATGAGTATATATGATAAGTTTCCCACAGTTTTGTATAAATGTAAACTGAATAAAAATGATTTTTTTCTCAATTAAAAAGATCTTACTTTTTCCAACATTTTTCCTGTCATCCTTGAACAATTTGAAATACCAAAAAAAACTGTAACTTCTAAAAAAAATACCATCACGCCGGGTGATGCGCCAGCATGGCGATGACGAATACACGCTCCCAATGTGCGTTCACCGCGATGTCGCCAAACACAGATGCGACCATCATGATGCAGTAAACAGAATCTGGATTCGTCAGAAAAAATGACGTTTTACCATTCGTGCACCCACGTTCTTCGTTGAGTACACCACCGCCGTTGCTCCTGTCTGTGATGCAGCGTCAAGGGTAACCGCAGCCATTGTCTCCAAGTTGATAGTCCATGCTGCTGCAAACCTCATCGAACTGTTCGTGCAGATGGTTGTTGTCTTGCAAAGGTCGTTATTTGTTGACTCAGGGATCGAGACGTGGCTGCACGATCCGTTATAGCCATGCGGATAAGATGCCTGTCATCTCGACTGCTAGTGATACAAGGCCGTTGGGATGCAGCACGGCGTTCCGTATTACCCTCCTGAACCCACCGATTCCGTATTCTGCTACAGTCATTGGATCTCGACCAACGCGAGCAACAATGTCGCGATACGAGAAACTGTCATTGCGATAGGCTACAATCCGACCTTTATCAAAGTCGGAAACTTGATGGTACGCATTTCTCCTCCTTACACGAGGCATCACAGCAACGTTTCACCGGGCAATTGCTGTTTGTGTATGAGAAATCGATTGGAAACGTTCCTTATGTAAGCAAGTTGTAGGTGTGACCACCGGAGCAAAACCTTGTGTGAATGCTCTGAAAAGCTAATCATTCGCATATCACAGCATTTTTTTTCTGTCAATTAAATTTGACGTCTGCAGCACGTCATCTTCGTTGTGTAGAATTTTAATGGCCAGTAGTGTATAATCGATAATGTCGGCTATTGGATTAACTATTAGGTACATACTGCCCATAAGCTCGCACCAGTAAAGCCATGACACTTGTAAGTAAGATGTACTTCAAGTCGATATGTTAAATACAGTTTTTGATTATTATATTAACTCGTTCAGTAACTGTTTATTGAAAATGTACTAAACTAATGCTTCATTAGCTGTAATGCTTTCCATTTCATAACACAAGATACAAGCGTTAGCGTTTAATGGCTTTGCACGTGGATAGGGCCGCGTTAAAAAAGTGCGAACATAGACAGGGATCGGAAACAGTGACCAGACTTGGGAGGGCTGTTGTGGCAGAAGCACGAGTGTGAACATGAGTAAGATCCCTCATTTCTGTAACAGTGTTGAGGGTGCTTATTTAAATTTTATTGGGGACAAGACTGAAGACAAATGGATTGGATGATAGAAAAAGTAGTCTCCGTAACGTAAATGGTCGGACGGCAAATATTTCCGACTGAATTGTTGCCGATGTGACGTGCGCCTAACCGGGGAGTAATGGCATCAAAATGCAGATAGTTGTACAAGTAACAACGGCTGCCTGTACCGAGACTCGGAGACATCATGCAGCCGCCATTACATGTCAACTACGGCGTCTCAATTTGCAAAGACAAGAGGTAAAGAAGGAACCGGTTGTTAAATATCGTTCAAATCTGTTCAGAAAACCTCTAGTCAGTCGTTTCAATTTGTGATCAACTTAGTAGTAAAGTACAACAAGTGATTTGAATTCTCGTGATGTCATTTTACCTTAAACAGTATTTCTCTTTCGTAGAACAAATTCAATTTAAATATCAATAGTACTGTTATAGCACAGTGTAAAGTCAGAAACTTGGCATCTTATACATCTTTACATTGCGATATTATACGGTTGTCCAGAGCAGCATTGTTAATGCAGATACAATATGGTAACTATTTTTGTAGGTGAACTGTTTAAAATTACTTTTCAATTTATTTCGAAGTTATTGCAAAGAATTATTTTATGTTCAAATCAATCAGTGCATTTTTTGTCAACAATAGTATTTCATTAGTACCAAGTGTGCTAAGAATATTAAGAATTCTGTTCATTTCACGCCTTGCATCTGAGTTTACAGAGCAATAAAATTTTGTTCACGCAGGCAGCTTTTCAGCCAACCAAGAAGTCAGTAAAGTCGCCTTCAGTGTGCTAAAAATAATTCAAGTTTCAGAAACGTGGAACAAAATCTGGTGCTTCCGAGCTAGCGGCTGATCATCGTAGAGTTAGTCAATTGTCCACAGGGGATAGCCAACGGTAAGTGATCAATAGTCTCGTCGGCTCTTCCTGAGGTTTGTTGCTGTTACCACTGTAAGGTGTCAGGCAAATCCAACACCTTCCATGAAAACCCTGACATGATAAGCAAATCCAGTTGTATGTCACATAGCTCCAAATAAATCGTGACATTAAATTAACCAAAGTAATACAAGTAACGAGTGAGCAAATGGAATGCCACAGACTAACACAAGAATGCCTAAATGCATGTCGTACCTTCCCACCGTGTGGCAGACACAGTTCCGAGGGGAGAAACGAGGACAGAAGCCGAGAGCAGAACCGTGTTAAGCTAGAAGGCCCTATGATAAGGGACGGACACCCACGTCGGCAGCCTACCTCTAAGACTACCACCTGCACGTTTTAGCGTGAGACTTTTTAGCGTCTCTGTTACGTTGCAAACTTTAAAATCATTGCCCCACCACGAAAAGTATAACGTTTCTCATTGGATAGAGAGAATTTTTGTAGGCGGAAATAAGGTTAACATTGAAACCCTGATTGGTCAGATGAAAACACAACCAGATAGGTTTTTTTAAACCAACTTCGGTAAATTGTAGTAAGGAAAAGTTAGGAGAGTTAGTTCCGAGACGGCGAGCTGGATGGCTGGTGCGCCGGCCGCTGTCGCCCTGACGCTGCCTAAACACCGACAAGGTAATGAACGCACGCGATGCCGCATTTTTGAGCGCATAAGGCTTCACTCAGAACTGCAAAAGACTCATCTGTTACACCCCTTTTTTGCGTAATACTAGCGTCGATTTTTAATTAAAACTCATGGTGTTCACATTTGCCACTTGAAGAACAGATCTGAAACGCGATGATTTTTCTTTTATATAGTTATTGAGAAGCCACATCACAAGTTAGATAAGTTATTAAAGATAATTGAGGGTCACTGTAGACCATTTTGATAGTTTTGTCTTTTGTGATACTTAAATTAAACCTCGATTATAGATGTGATATGGCATAGGTCATCCTTCGATCGATTGTAGAACTTGGAAACCCATTCAGGGAATATTCGTTCACATTTTTGTTGAACGCAGTTGGTTTATATCCATCCTGTATTAAAACATTTCCTTTTATCAATAGTGCAATTTATAAATGATGTTTTGTGAGTAGAATAAAATTTCCAATGGTAAACTTAACTGCTTTTTCGACGCTATTTTACCAGATAACTAAAAATAGGAAAGCCTTGAACCCTTTCCACTATATTTAGTTAATATTAAGATTCTTTTACAGGGAGTGCAGTGGAGCTGACGCTGAGATCATTTAGTATTTGGTTATATCATCGCTAGTCTCACTGAACTCTTCTGAATTCTACATGTCATGTGTGGTCTGGCGTCTCCTTACCAGCAACAGGTCCCACGTTCAAACTAGTCTATTCCCTAAAAAACACGCTCAGAGCGTCGTTGCGCGAAAGTGGCAGGGAGATACGATATAGAACAAACAGACACCACCATGAATGATTAGACCACCACTGACTGGAATCAAAAACGCACAGGAGAGTGTAAACGGTAGGTAGGGCAGTGTTCCATCTTGGACTGAACCCACAATCAGCGGTGTGTTTCGTTGACAAAGCTTGATTTGCAGTTTAATTTGTATCTTACATAAATTAAATATTTTCTCTACAAAATGTTATTATTTGTAATGTAGTAAAGGCCGGCTGCCCGCTTTTTTGTTAACTAGTGCCGCACGGCTGGCAACGGCAGCAAAAGATCTCCTAACGCACAGGTATAGTAGTAGTGTGTGGCTGCCGATTGTAGCAAAGTTACCAAATTAAAATTTCTATTATCCAGTAACTTTCACTCGTGCTAGCAATAGACAATGCCCATTGACGACATTAGGGGTAAGGCAGCCAGTTGTACTTGACTTTACATAAACTGACATTAAATAAATGTCACTTACATTGTAGATGACAGTGGCGTCAAAATAACAACACACGAGCAACGCGGTTTGGGTTCTTCGTTCAGAGTAGAATTCTTTGTACCTCAATTTTAATTATATTATGAAATAATTTTTGACACCGTTGAATGTAGATGTAGATGTGGATATAGATGTAGATGTAGAAACACTAGTTACCAGCTTGCCATTTCGCTGCATCCATGGAGCGATGCACAGAACGCGACATAAGCTTGAAACATTATCCACTTGTGTCTAAGCCTCAGCTGTTTATGACCAGCACAAATGTACTTAAGACACGTTCATTGAGTTCACTTAGACAACTTCAGTATCACGGAATGAGCACTGGCATAGCTTATTGGGCAAACCCTACAGAGCGACTCGGCACTCGTCCAGCCGCTTACCTACGAAGCCGCGTTTCTCTTAACAATGGCGTGTCCAGTGTTGCCAACACCCAAAAATTCGTTAAAATCCGTCAAAATCCTCCAAAGACACAGAAAAAATTAAACTTATTTAAAACACTACATACGTTACTTTTTTATGCATAGAGCAAACATTTCAAAATCAGCCGTACTCGGCCAAAATATAAAATACGAGGGTCACTCAAAAAGAAATGCACACTATTTTTTTAAAAATACTGTTTTCAGTGTGCATATGTGGAAGTTTTATAGTGTTTAGATACATGCTTCCCGCTTGTTTTCAAACTTACTTCAACCTGTTCCCATTAGTGGTGCCGTCAAGCTTGTCTTCAAGATGGCTGCTACACTTCACATTAGTCAGAAGCAACGTGCTGTCGTAGAATTCTTGTGCTGTGAAAACGAGACAGTGGGAAACATCCACAAGAGGTTGAAAAAGGTGTACGGAGATGCTGCTGTTGATCGCAGTAAAGTTAGTCGGTAGGCTAGCAGGTTACGTGATGAAAGCGGGCACGGCAATATTGAGGATTATCGTCGCAGCGCCAGGCCTCGTACTGCACACACTCCAGACAATGTGCAGAGAGTTAACGAACTGGTGACTACTGATAGACGCATCACAGAAAACGAAATGTCACGCTACGTTGGGATAGGGGGAGGAAGTGTTTGCAGAATACTGAAATCGTTGGCGTCAAAAAAGGTTTGTGCCAGGTGGGTTCCCAGGATGTTGACAGTGGCTCACAAAGAAACAAGGAAAACAGTATGCAGCGAACTTTTGGAACAGTACGAGAGTGGTAAGGATGAATTTGTTGGAGGATCTGTGACATGCTATGAAATATGGCTCCATCATTTTTCACCAGAGACAAAGAGGCAATCAATGGAGTGGCATCATGCAAATTCACTCAAGAAAAAAAAAATTAAAATCTACACCTTCTGCAGGAAAAGTTATGGCTACGGTGATTTTCGATTCCGAAGGACTCTTGCTTGTGAACATCATGCCAAGTGGAACCACCATAAATTCTGATGCATATGTGACGACACTGAAGAAACTTCAAGCTCCACTGACTTGCGTTCGACCACATCAGCAAAAGCAGGATGTTTTGCTGTTGCACGACAATGCAGGGCCACATGCCTGTCGAAAAACATGGAAGCGATCAAAAAGTCGGATGGACAACTCTGAAACTCCCGCCTTACAGACTTGACCTGGCTCCATGTGACTATCATCTCTTTGGGAAACTGAAAGACTCTCTTCGTGGAGCAAGGTTTGAAGATGATTACCCCAATGTACACGCTGCCAAACAGTGACTCCAACAGGTTGGTCCGGAATTTTACTGTGCGGGTATTCAGGCGCAGTTTCCAAGATGGTGTAAGGCTGGTTGAGAGGGATGGAAATTATGTGGAGAAATAAAATATTGTTCCGAAAGGATGTATCTACACACTGTAAAACTTTCAAACATGTAGAATAAAAGATGGATTAAAAAAATAGTGGTTATTTCTTTTGGAGTGACCATCGTATATATTAAATAACTACATTACATTTTAATGAAACAGTAACAAACTAATTTAAACACGCCCTATTAAATTCAGCTTCTACTTCTATTTCGGCGGTATAACGTCCAGTCACCTTCTGAATGCCCCTACAGATAGGTGGCTGGACAGTATAAATACGAAATATTAGAAGAAAAAGCCGAAATTATGCGCAGCACGCCCAAAATTTAATGGAGCAGTCATTGCGCCACGAAAACGTGAACATGCACAAATTTAAAGATATTTACCTATGTTGATTAAAATAATAACTGTTCATTCACACGGTATTCTGCCTTTTCTTCAGTTTTCGTGCTGGATTGTTAGCCATTGTGCCAATTTGCTTCAAAGCATGCTCAGGTAAGACGTAATTATAGCAGCAAGTGTTTACATGCCCAAGACCGGCCCGCGCAGCGAGAATTCAGTTTCCATATTGGTTTTAAGTCTGTTCCTGAGAGAGATTTTCACATTGCTGAGCATGCTAAATGATCTTTCGACCTCAACATATGACCAAGGGGCCAACAAAAGCGTCATTGCAAAATCTGAGAGCTCCCGAAACAGATTTTGGGAACTACTGTCTTTATATGATGCGATCTCTTGCCAAAGTTCTACTGTATTGTCAAAATTTTTCCCTTGAACAGTAGTTAATTTTGAACGCTGAAAGTCAGTTTTAGTTATTTCTATGTCAGGTAACGGAAATTCCTGAGCTAGCGGGATTATACTTTCCTCCACCACCCGCAAACACTGTTCTGGAGCCTGTAGGCACACTTTTTTCCCTATTGAACCCATCAGTCGATATTTGCAGGAGAGTCGTGTGGCAGTACAGTGTTGGAAACGTAAATTGCAGTTAGGTGGGCCTCGACCCTCATTTAGTCAAATTCCGAGACGTTGTGTTACATGCTCTGCAAACCGTAGAGCACCCTAACGAGATTTCACTCTGTCTACCTAGGTAAGTCGCAAGGCGAACCTACGGGCAATACACGAGTTTATACCGACGCCTTTATATCCTTCTAGTGGTACTGGTGAACAAACTTACGTGTTCATTATTACTTTATTTACTACAAACAGATTACTACAAACAGGCGATTGTATCGATTTCAATACGATGGCAATAATTTCTCTTACAGGTACGAATACCATTTTTATGTTTCTAACAAGGGAGTCTTATGGCGACCAAGCGATCAAGCTGCAGAGCACGCATCGCTAACCTTGTTGATCAAGTGCCCCACTAGATTACCATCTCCCTTCTTTCGTACTGTTCAGGTGGCTCTCATCAACAGCGGCGACTTCGCTGTAAATTCTGTCTTTGAATAAGAGTGTCATTTCTGTTCGTCTCAAAACGGATTTTTTTTAAATCACTTCCAGAAGAAACCGTAGCAGTTTTTTCTTTAAATGGCCCAAGTTCCATCAAGCTATGTTACTTTCTAGTGACACGTCATTCGCAAGTTACTTTTGTCGTTACATTTTACGCTCCAGCATAGTACCCTTGAATGTTGATTTGACTTTTTTGCAAGTGACGATCTTGTTTCTGCAATTTTAATGAAGAAAAAGTGTAATTCAAAAAATTTTTATACAACTTGGCAGTACACCGATGCGGATTTTAGTGGCATTGAACTATTTGTTGAAGTCGTATTATTTACATTTCTGCATTCTGGGAATTACCTATTGCCGGTTTTTGCGGTAAAGTCACAGATTTATATATGAGATGGTATTTGTTATTTCGGATATGTCCGAAAGAACAGATATCATCGGTGACCATACAGCTAATAAGAATGAAATTGCAATGAAATGAATACCGCTAGCTGTATACAGGCGTTGATATTCGTCAACGGGGCACTGAACGTGGTAAACGAGAGCGTGCTGAAGAATAATGTCTTGGAATTCCTTTTGTGAAAATTCTCTGCGTATTTGCATCCCTCTGTTGCTAGACGGCTCCGAATTGTACGTGTACCATGGGGGCGAGTAACATAAAGACGTCGGTACGTTGGGAACAGCGTGGTACAATCAAGTTTCGAATTCGATAAGGTCGATCAGATACGAAGTACCCACTCCTTCAGCATGAGACTGGCGGACCACATACGAATTCTATGACATCCAGAACAACCTGGCACCTTGGGGTACTGTCATCGATCATCCTCCAGTTGTCCCGACGTGGCCGCTACGTATTTTAATCTGCTTACCAATAAACAAGAACTTCGAGGACTTCACTTTGATAGTGGTGAAGTGGTGCAAGTGAAGGTGTGGCTGTGAACAAATTCAAGAACCCTACAGTGACAACATCAACTGCACTTTCGTTAGGAGCAATGTGTTCATCGCCTTGGGGACTATGTTAAGAAATCAGTATCGAGACGAGAAGAATAAAAATGTAGAATGTTAACAATGTTCGGTTTAGTTGAAGAGCTTTAATGATGTTCATATAAAAAATCGGAGCCATTACTTTTCAGGACCTCCTCGTAAGTAGGCGCATGCAGGGGCGGTGACAAGGGGAGGGCTATGGGGGCTATAGTCCTATTCACCGCCCCCCCCCCCCCCCCACAATGAAGTATCATATTAGACGAGATAAAATTTCGGAATTAGCGAACATATTACACTAACAGACTGAACCACGTTTTTATAATTATGTAGCAATATATGTTGCAATGTATTTCAAAGACATTTTAAGGAAAGAATACGAGCGGAAAATAACTTACTATCCAAACCCATAAATATTATTTAACTTAAAATGAGCGTCTTATTGTTTATTAATGCACATATTTTACCCTGAACTCCAAAACAGTTACCACAAACTACTTTAATCAACGACAAACTTTACCACTTTGTTTGTGGAGGTCTCCATTAAGCGATATTCTATTCTTCCATTCCCCCAACCCCCCTTCCCCCCAATTAGCCTCCCCCCCTCTTTGACCGACTTCTAGGCTTAAGCAGCAATTCGGAGGATGGGGTACGATGAACGCTCGAAGGCTGTCATGGAAATCTCATCCAGATGGCGAGTCCATACTTGCGCCGGGGTTATCAGTATACTAACAGTAAACCAGGCACGTCAGTCAGTTACAAGAACTACCGTCGCATCAACATGAAACGATAAGTACTTTCAGCTGTTGCTTTCGTAAGTTAGGCTTCTTGTAATCAAAATTGTATAATAGTACCTGTACAGTTGTATGTCTTTACGTAGGTTTATACGCTCCTGGAAATTGAAATAAGAACACCGTGAATTCATTGTCCCAGGAAGGGGAAACTTTATTGACACATTCCTGGGGTCAGATACATCACATGATCAAACAGACAGAACCACAGGCACATAGACACAGGCAACAGAGCATGCACAATGTCGGCACTAGTACAGTGTATATCCACCTTTAGCAGCAATGCAGGCTGCTATTCTCCCATGGAGACGATCGTAGAGATGCTGGATGTAGTCCTGTGGAACGGCTTGCCATGCCATTTCCACCTGGCGCCTCAGTTGGTCCAGCGTTCGTGATGGACGTGCAGACCGCGTGAGACGACGCTTCATCCAGTCCCAAACATGCTCAATGGGGGACAGATCCGGAGATCTTGCTGGCCAGGGTAGTTGACTTACACCTTCTAGAGCACGTTGGGTGGCACGGGATACGTGCGGACGTGCATTGTCCTGTTGCAACTGCAAGTTCCCTTGCCGGTCTAGGAATGGTAGAACGATGGGTTCGATGACGGTTTGGATGTACCGTGCACTATTCAGTGTCCCCTCGACGATCACCAGAGGTGTACGGCCAGTGTAGGAGATCGCTCCCCACACCATGATGCCGGGTGTTGGCCCTGTGTGCCTCGGTCGTATGCAGTCCTGATTGTGGCGCTCACCTGCACGGCGCCAAACACGCATACGACCATCATTGGCACCAAGGCAGAAGCGACTCTCATCGCTGAAGACGACACGTCTCCATTCGTCCCTCCATTCACGCCTGTCGCGACACCACTGGAGGCGGGCTGCACGATGTTGGGGCGTGAGCGGAAGACGGCCTAACGGTGTGCGGGACCGTAGCCCAGCTTCATGGAGACGGTTGCGAATGGTCCTCGCCGATACCCCAGGAGCAACAGTGTCCCTAATTTGCTGGGAAGTGGCGGTGCGGTCCCCTACGGCACTGCGTAGGATCCTACGGTCTTGGCGTGCATCCGTGCGTCGCTGCGGTCCGGTCCCAGGTCGACGGGCACGTGCACCTTCCGCCGACCACTGGCGACAACATCGATGTACTGTGGAGACCTCACGCCCCACGTGTTGAGCAATTCGGCGGTACGTCCACCCGGCCTCCAGCATGCCCACTATACGCCCTCGCTCAAAGTCCGTCAACTGCAGATACGGTTCATGTCCACGCTGTCGCGGCATGCTACCAGTGTTAAAGACTGCGATGGAGCTCCGTATGCCACAGCAAACTGGCTGACACTGACGGCGGCGGTGCAGAAATGCTGCGCAGCTAGTGCCATTCGACGGCCAACACCGCGATTCCTGGTGTGTACGGTGTGCCGTGCGTGTGATCATTGCTTGTACAGCCCTCTCGCAGTGTCCAGAGCAAGTATGGTGGATCTGACACACCGGTGTGAATGTGTTCTTTTTTCCATTTCCACGAGTGTATATGTGGTGTCTGTTCTTTCGGGTAAGTTTCAAACAACAGACATCACATAGATAAATAGGTACAAACATGCGCCTTGACGGCAAAATGGTATCTTACGTGTGGATGCAATCACGCGTTCGAACCCTTGCAGGACACAGATGAGTAGCTGAGAGCAAATAGGGGATAACGGATGGAGGACAATACATCTATAGTGCGCTGCATGAGGGAATTAGGGCTGGACGGGCGGTGTGCACGGATGTCCGAGGCGGTTAAGGCAACCGTTCTAGAGGAGCGGGGTATCTTTATTCGAGTCCTGGTTCGGGAACTATTTCCTCGTATCTACCTCCTGCAACTGCAGACACAACTAGAACAGTCTTCGGGACAAAGAATCGGGAGACAGAAAGAAAGAAGTCGTCCAGTTTGAGAGCGGAGCCGCGTGATGGCTTTGCCAGGCCACCAGGGTAGAGATGGGGTGGGTGCAGTACACGGCCCGTAAGCCGCACCGCGCCGGTTATGGGTGGTGTCCGGTACGGGGGGTCCGGGCGCCGCGGACGACTTTTATTCGCTCTTAGCAGATTGGAAGTTTACAGTCCATTAAGCTGCCCCTCCCCCTCTGCCTCCCCCACTCTGCCCACCCTGCCTGCGCTGCGCCACCAGGCGGCGCATTTAAGCAATCCAGAAAAACTTTCTTTATTGTGTCGTAAACGTTTAGACCCGTCGCGAGGAGAGCGCGACTGAGCCGGGCCTTGTTGCGAGTGGCTTGGCGGGAGGGTTCTCGGGGAGGGTGGGGGTGGAGGTTGGTGGTGGGGGTAAGTGGGTGTGCGTAGGCAACCCCGCACGGCACAGCACTAGCCGGCCGTTAAGCGGGGCAGCCGCTGGCGTGAGCCGGGCGACGGCTACAACCGCGCCTAATTAGTATTTAATGAAAGCTGCTGCGAGGATTATGCAATTATTAAGCTATAAAATAAGCTGCGCCATGGCGCTTTATTGCCCGACAAGGCGGCGGTCCTCTTTCCTGCCGTCCATTATTAATCACGCGAGTCAAATCTGAGAGTGTCGACTCTCTGGCAGGGAAGTTAAATCCGACTGACTCAACAGAAAGGCGCACGGCTGCAATACGTCGAGGCAGTAAGCAACGCTGCCGCACTAAACACTAACAGTACCCGTTTCAAAGCTCTCTTGGTATACACTAGATTAGTACGCACTGTTCAGGCTGTATCCCGAATATACGATGAAGTAAATGAAAGAAAGGTCCAAGATTTAGACTGAATCTGTAAAAAATATCAATGATCAAATTAGATGCTGACATTGCTGTCCTCCGTGAAAGGGAAAAATATCTGCAGGATAACTCTTTACTGAACACACAATATAGGCTGAAGTAAAGCAAAGATAGACGAAAGTACTGAGGAGCACCTCACATCATCTTAGCGCTACAGGTAACATCTATCCTACCTGAGTAAACGTATCCAGCCACCCCTAAGTAATGCACAATTATTGACCACTGTACAGAGTGTTCGACGATTCCAGTTGGAAGCTTGTAGGACTGCTAGAGAGGAGTGAGTATATAATATTTCGAGCTGGAACCCATGTCCGGAAACGTTCGTATGCAAGAGGGTAGTCATGGTGGGAGGGACCTGGGGAGGGTGGTTATGTCGGCCATTTGATGACTGTTCTAATTCTATCACTTGATTCGAGCCTCATTCACGGGTCTGTGAGCATTAGAGGAACCTGATAGTTTCTTTTTCCGTCATCAGTCTTTTGACTGGTTTGATGGGGCCCGCCACGATTTTCTCAGCTGTACCATTCTCTTCATGACAGAGTAGCACTGGCAACCTCAGTTCTCAATTATTTGCTGGATGTTTTCCAATCTCTGTCTTTCTCTGCAATTTCTGCCCTCTACAACTCCCTCTAGTATCATGGAAGTCATTATCTGATGTCTTAACAGATTTCCTACCATCTACCATCTCGTCCCTTCTCCTTGTCAGTGGTTTCCACATATTCCTTTCCTCTCAGATTCTACGCAGAATCTCCGCTTTCCTTACCTTATCAGTCCATCTGTTTGTGATTTTCAGCATTCGCCTCTGGCACCACATCTCGAATGCTTCTATTCTCTTCTGTTCCAGCTATCCCAAAATCAATATTTCACTACCGTACACTGCTGTCTTGCAAACGTACATTCTAGGAAACTTCTTACTAAAATTAAGGCCTATGTTTGATAATAGCAGACTTCTCTTAGTCAGGGATGCCCTTTTTGCTAGTGCTAGTCTGCTTTCGATGCCCTCCTTGTTCCGTCCGTCTTTAGTTTTTCTGTGATGGTGGAGTCTATGTTTTCAGTATACACGGACAGTGGAACAGCTGGTTGTTGCCTTTATCATGATTGTTATCAATAATCAACATCCACAGCACGCGCTTTTCACCACATTAGCGCAACGCCTTTGAGGAAAGGGTAGCTTCACCTTCAGCAGGCATGACTGTGGTGCTCCAAGGAGATGCCATACACCCGAACTGAAAGAGACCATACTTCTTCAAGTTGAAAAGAACCCGTCAATGACTACACGAGCTATTGCGCGTTTTTCTTTCGTTATTAATGAATGGAACTGCAAACCAAGGATGTACTGGGTCTCGCCTAATAAATTACGTGTAAATGTGGTCGCATTACCAACATATTTTTAAACGACTGTAGCACAGAAACGGGTCGCTTCTAGACTTGGATTCCAATATGTGAATTTCCGGCCGTATGGGCACGTGCAAAAATGTGTGTATCTTATTTTGCTCTACACTACAACATATTCAAATCCGATCACTATTGAAGTGCACCCCTTGGGCAGGTTTAATTGTGAAGATAAGCAGTATCAACAGAATGGAACGGTCAGGAAAGTTGGGGTTGGGTTGTTTGAGGGACGAGACCAAACAACGAGGTCGTCGGTCTCGTCGGATTAGGGAAGGACGGGGAAGGAAGTCGGCTGTGCCCTTTCAGAGGAACCATCCCGGCATTTGCCTGGAGTGGTTTAGGTAAATCTCGGAAAATCTGAATCAGAATAGACGGACGCGGGATTGAACCGTCGTCCTCCCGAATGCGAGTGCAGTTTGGTAGCCACTGCACGACGGTCATGAGAGCTGTGTCTTAGAATGTCCACTACTTACTGGATGTCAAATGAGTAACAAAACAAGGTCCATAAGGGAAGATGGCTCACAGCAATAAAGACAGCATTCTTAAAATTCGTGGCGAAACTTTCAGCTATCATTTAGTTTGCACAGTTCACCACTAGTTTCGGTCGATGACCATTATCAAGCTTAGCACGCAAAGTAAATAACAGCTGAGGTTTTTGCCATAAATTTTAACAATTATTAAGCGGCTGAATATCCCCATCTACAAACAACATAACGACAGCATTGCTTGCCAAAAGGAGCTAATACAGTTGAACATTGCCAATCTTTCGTAAATAGATTTTCGACAAAATATATTCTGGCAGGATAATACTGTGTGCCATAATGAACTCGAACGTGGATCCTTTTACTTCCAAGGCAAGTGCTCTACACGCTGTGATCTTGAGATGTTAATCACTTATATATGTTACCGAGGGAAAAGTATTATTGAAATTTCATTACTCTACATTAAGTATTTTTTGGTGTTTCGATAGAATAGGTACGTATGTTTCAGTAGAGAATATGTAACTTAGGAGTTGTTTACATAAAGAAAACAGAAACTGATAATTATGTTCATGAAGAGTTCAGAAAAATTCAGAACTGCTCAATGCACTCTGTTTAATTTTAAGAAAACCTTCAAATAGGGCGTAGGACCGTTATACATTTTGCTTTCCGGCGCTAACCTAGATTCCCCGTTGTGCAGTATAATGACTGTTGGGCACTGTGGAGAAATTAGTGTGTGAAGAGGTCGCCATCACATTGTGGTAGTCTCCAGCAAACCATCTGTCTCTCTCGTCTCAAAGTTGCGTAGATTATTTTTGAAAGTATATACCAATCTCAAAAGTAACAACGAGCAGGACGTGATATTATAGTGATATATATACAGAAATTTATAACGGCCATGATAAGAATATTAACACTTTCTGACTCTAATTAAAGCAGCAAGAGTAGTCACAAAACATACAATTTTATATAACTAGAAGCAATGGTTAATTAACGGCCAGCATATCCCAGTATATATATCACATAAGTAAACAGATTCATGAAAGCTACTGGTGCCATCGGTTTTGCGTAGCTTCCGCTTGTATCTGTCCGCACTACGATGTGGCTATCTCTCCGAATATGTCTTCACAAAGAATGCAATAATTAAGCACTTCCACATTGCTCATATGTAAAACAAATGTGATACTTTGACCCAGCGACACGACACGTAGCAGTCTGCGATCCACCTACAGTAGCCCATGTAACTTTACCTCATCTGGTTGCTGAAAATTGCTAACTATCATTAAAGCATATTGTCGCACATGGTTTTACCTATCTGTGCTCTTGTCTCATGGCACTTTATTCTAATCGTCAGACGTTATTTACTTGTGCCACTTTTTGCCAAACCACAGTTCATGCGAGGGTGGCAGCGTACGAGGCCTATTCGGGAAATACGTTCTGGTCAGTCACGAAAACGAAACCACTGTGAAAATCCAATTAAGATTTGCACGTATGTGCTCGGCAATGTCTCTAGTAAGCCCACCGATCACGTCACGTCCTTCTTTTCAGTTTTGAGCATGTGAAGATGCCTAGAACTTCCGCGGAGTATGAGAGCATGTTGAGAGATTTCGCCTGATGTAATGCAGCCCACATCACGTAACTGTCATGCGTTTCTTTCTTCGTGACAGTTCTCCGGAGCACTCTGCAGGGGCCAAGAAGATGCTCCTGCAGCGTTTTCGCTGGGAAGTGTCCGACCACCCAAAACAGAGGCCGTAATTGGTTCTCATGTGTTGCTCACATGAACTGCTGGCTGTGAGGATAACGTTCTGGCACAAACAACCAGGTATAGATGAGCGTAGAGAATTGGCGGAATGCACATGCGGTTGCCTTCTATGATGAGGATATTGGAAATTTGGTGCAATGCTACGACAAGTGTCAAAGTCGGAGCGGTGACTATGTAGAGAAGTGGGCTGGGAAGTATAGCTAACTGTTGATTTCCACAGTGGTTTCCATCACACGACCGATCGGAACTTAATTTCCGAATAGCCCACGCATTTGTCGGGTATTTAAACAAAACACGAAAAAGGATAGTGATCTAGCTAGAAAAGACTCTTCAACACACTGAGTTAAAATTAGTGTATTGATCTTTATTAAAATTAACGCAGAAGATTACAGTTTCCCATTGAGAATCGTGTTGAAATTTAACTTCACGAAACAGCCTTTGAAATCAGAAGTATAGAGCTCTATTATCTACAAGGCAAACATTCTCCTTTACACATAACTTAAGATGGAAGAAATGAACATAAAATCCAACGAAATAAATCTGAAAAGTAATGCAGAACCACTTTCTATATCTTGAAATGCGTACGGTTAAGTCATACTAAGCGTAGTAAGAAATACAGTAGAAGAAGAATGGTTAGCTTTGAGGGATGAAATAGTGAAGGCAGCAGGTGATCAAATAGGTAAAAAGACGAGGGCTAGTAGAAACCCTTGAGTAACAGAAGAAATACTGAGTTTAATTGATGAAATGAGAAAATGTAAAAATGCAGCAAATGAAGCAGGCAAGAAGGAATACAAACGTCTCAAAAATGATATCGACAGGAAGTGCAAAATGGCTAATAAGGGATGGCTGGAGGAAAAGCGTAAGGATGCAGAGGCTTATCTAACTAGTGGTAAGATAGATATTGCCTACAGGAAAATTAAAGAGACCTTTGGAGAAAAGAGAGCCACTTGTATGAATATCAAGAGCTCAGATGGAAACCCAGTTCTAAGCAAAGAAGGGAAAGCAGAAAGGTGGAAGGAGTATATAGAGGGCCTATACAAGGGCGATGTACTTGAGGACAAAATTATGGAAATGGAAGAGGATGTAAATGAAGATGAAATGGGTGATACGATATTGCTTGAAGAGTTTGACAGAGCACTGAAAGACCTGAGTCGAAACAAGGCCCCTGGAGTAGACAACATTCCATTAGAACTACTGACAACCTTGGGAGAGACAGTCCTGACAAAACTCTACCACCTGGTGAGCAAGATGTATGAAACAGGCGAAATACCCTCAGACTTCAAGAAGAATATAATAATTCCAATCCCAAAGAAAGCAGGTGTTGACAGATGTGAAAATTACCGAACAATCAGTTTCATAAGTCACAGCTGCAAAATACTAACGCGAATTCTTTACAGACGAATGGAAAAACTGATAGAAGCCGACCTCAGGGAAAATCAGTTTGGATTCCGTAGAAATGTTGGAACACGTGAGGCAATACTGACCCTACGACCTATCTTAGAAGAAAGATTAAGGAAAGGCAAACCTACGTTTCTAGCATTTGTTGACGTAGAGAAAGCTTTTGACAATGTTGATTAGAATACTCTCTTTCAAATTCTGAAGGTGGCAGGGGTAAAATACAGAGAGCGAAAGGCTATTTAAAATTTGTACAGAAAGCAGATGGCAGATATAAGAGGCAAGGGGTATGAAAGGGAAGCAGTTGTTGGGAAGGGAGTCAGACAGGGTTGTAGCCTATCCCTGATGTTATTCAATCTGTATATTGAGCAAGCGATAAATGAAACAAAAGAAAAGTTCGGAGTAGGTATTAAATCCATGGAGAAGAAATAAAAACTTTGAGGTTCGCCGATGATCCTGTAATTCTGTCAGAGTCAGCAAAGGTCTTGGAGGAGCAGTTGAACGGAATGGACAGTGTCTTGAAAGGAGGGTATAAGATGAACATCAGCAAAAGCAAAACGAGGATAATGGCATGTAGTCGAATTAAATCGGGTGATGCAGAGGGAATTAGATTAGGAAATGAGACACTTAAGATAGTAAAGGTGTTTTGCTATTTGGAGAGCAAAATAACTGATGATGGTCGAAGTAGAGAGGATATAAAATGTAGACTGGCAATGACAACGAAAGCGTTTCTGAAGAAGAAAAATTAGTTAACATCGAGTATAGATTTAAATGTCAGGAAGTGGTTTGTGAAAGTATTTGTACGGAGTGTAGCCATTTATGGAAGTGAAACGTGGACGATAAATAGCTTAGACAAGAAGAGAATAGAATCTTTCGAAATGTAGTGCTACAGAATAATGCTGAAGATTAGATGGGTTGATCACATATCTAATGAGGAGGTATTGTATAGAATTGGGGAGAAGAGGAGCTTGTGGCACAACATGACTAGAAGAAGGGGTCGGTCGGTTGGTAGGGCATGTTCTGAGGAATCAAGAGATCACCTATTTAGTATTGGAGGACAGCGCGGAGGGTAAAAATCGTAGAGGGAAACCAAGAGATGAATACACTAAGCAGATTCAGGAGGATGTAGGCTACAGTACGTACTGGGAGATGAAGAAGCTTGCACAAGATAGAGTAGCATGGAGAGCTGCATGAAACCAATGTCAGGACTAAAGACCAGAACAACAACAACAAGTCATAGTCTCTTGTAGCCTACACCACACTGTATGAATACTCGTTCATGGGAAACGGTGCCCACGAAAGGTTACCAAGTCTCGGTTTGCCACATATCTTACTCGATGATACACATTTACGACAGTGAATTGTCTAACGTAATCTAATACACACTACAGTAAATCAGTATCATAACTCTCCACATGGAACAAAATGATTATGCCCGAGCATTTTAGAATAAATAGCAGTCTTGGTTGCGAAATTATTTAATGTCAATGACGCGTTTTACCTTTTTCGGGCATTAACAGATTATCTAAAGGAGATGGGTGTGAAACTCAAAGATCGTATAGCCATATAGCGACGCAACAGTATCTGAGAAACAATACTGTATCATTCTAGAGCTAAGTGAAGATTCATTAAAGCGATGGACGGAAAGCTTCTGGAACTAATAAAATACATTGCGGCAAGACAAAGGTGGTTCTTATATATGAAAAGAATCATTGTATCTCAATAAAATCTTCTCGGTTCACAAGCCGCTCATTTCATATAAAACTTGCGAAGGAACTAAGTTTGGTCATTCAACAATAAGCAGGCATTTTGTCTCATATATCCGTTGATTTCCTTGCGATGGTAAAATTTCGGATGACATAACGAAAACGTTAGTCTCGCAACTACAGGCCTGCATTTCATAATACCTACATCATACCAAAAATAGAAAAATACAGAAATGAAGAGTTCGTGTGACCACCGACGGGGTAGTGGGATTTTATATTGGTCGGACCAAGGATTATTAGGACTCCCAACATAAAAGAAAATCAGTTCACAATGGAGCACTGAAGTTCTGATATAAAATTCTTTGACCTTAATATAGATATTAGCACAAGAAAACATTTATACAGGAAAACCAGGGCTGCAGATACGATAATTCCTGTAAGCTCCCCGCACCCACACAGCAACTAACATGCAGCTTCCCATTCAATGGTGCATCACATATACCTGTTCCATTACCTGAATCTGTCTTTCATACAAAACTACAAGCCACCAAACATATCTCTGCCACACATGGCTACACATCTGTGTGATAAGTTGCGACGAGCAAAGAATGTGTTCGAAATTATACCACTAGTGTGTCCTCGCTCGCTAGACTGAATCAGTAGTTACAGAAACATCTCACATGTTGGTGAAATTTTGATTGATGTTGGAAAAAATTAAGAGTCTGACAACCACGGACAGCAACAACATATAACAAATTTTATTTAATAATAAAACTGCAACTGCAACCACATACGCTAAATAAATAACCCTGGAAACAGATGTATAAAATCACATGCAGACACCGTGGAACAGTATATGTTGGTCAGTCAGGCAGAACTGTGATAATTTGGTTATCTGAACATGAGAGAAGTTGGAGATTAAGAAACAAAAATACAACCTAGGCCGATCATATCTTGACAGAAAAAGGTTCACGTGGTGTAGGATATGCAGTTTTAAACTTTTGTAGGGAATGTAGAAAGATGACTCTACTTCAGACATTAGAAATCAACAAATATAAGCCATGTAATACCAGCTTACTGTGCAGTGATCTAACTCAATTACCTTTTTCAGCTCCGTTTAACTGAGTCTTTAATTATCAATACTAGATTAAAATTCTAATTCAATTTTGTATTAGTTAATTTGTGGGTCACATAAAAATGCAAACACTGTGCACTTCTTAATTTTTGAGTCTTCTGTAAAAAGTGATTCATTCAGTTTCATTTTAATGGATTTTTGCAGAAAACAGTGCAGCCTTACAATTCTTTAATAAGGTTAGCGACAAAATTTAATTTTAAGCACACAGAGGTTTGATACGTACATTAAACTACAAACATTTGGTTGATAATACATATGTAAATCGCACGTCATTTTATCTTTGTTTGCAACACTCAGTTTTCACATAACAGAGGCCTAAGAAACCGAATTTTATTCGTGACTCAATAAATATAATTTTGCAGAACATTTGGAAGTATTTCTGATTTAATATTGTTGTGTTCTACCAGACACGGACGAAAATTTTCAGGTAATGTAACTTTCTTTTCCTTCGAAAATCAATGGCCAGAACTTTGTATCAGGTGAAAGGTATGACTTTATCTGTCAATAAGTTTTATGTTCCGTCCCATCGCCAGAGGGACATAACTGTGTTGTGCAGCTGCTACCATTTATTTGCACAAGAATCATTTTCAAGATGCTATGCTGAAACGAAAAACTGATAGGCATTAAACATAACCCTTCTGCACTAGGTTAATGAGAAATTCTAGGAACGCTATATATGGTGCAAAAACACACTGCAAAGGAAACACCGTGTTTCAGAGAATATCTATTACACGGAGGGTGCCTTGATAAATCTAAGATAATGAAGGTTAAGTTGCAAGAAACATGCACCCTAGTACCTCGTCGAAATAGTTATTACATTACAATAGAGACAGTCACGAGGACGCACAATAGAATTATGTCCTAGCCTTTGTAGAAGAAAATCATCCACTCCTTAGCGTCGTATTTCTGTATCAATTGAGGTCAGTTAAATACAAGTAGTTGTTTCTTTATGTCGGAGACAAGAGGAGATATAGAGCTACATTGTTTACCTAATTACGATACGGGTGGTTTCATTTTGTACTGAATAGTCAAAAAGGATCCCTTTACAGTCATCCAACCTGTTCTCGTGTATTCCTAATGAAACCAAGACCGAATTTTCAAAAGGAAGACATTGCGGCCAGGTGGATTAAAGAATTTGCATCCGGTTGCGCAAAGTACACGTCTGAAGACAGGAAATGTAACTGACGAAGCGAAACTATCTTTATTTCAACTGTACGTTTCCGGATCATGTGGTCGCTCGTAGAAGTCTAGTTGTTGCTGCTATGTCTCTCGCTTATCCCGCTGCTCAACATGTGTTGAATCGCGATCACTAGTATAACAGACGTTTTCTGTTCTCCGTTTGAGCAGCTGCAATTCACTTAACTTCTTGGCATTATTTTACACCACACTACGTGGCTGCACCCCTACAGCGTATGCATCTCGCACTTCACCACTGGCCACCGAGGTCCTCTTGGGCTCACGGTAATGCATGGTGCTTACTATTCGCCAAACGTTTCAGCGGATAAGAACAACGCGCAATAGAATTCGTACGAGTGATTTTTCTTGGAAAGAAGAGTGACAAGTGGACAAACGGGGAATCAATTTGACCAGCATCAATTAACGCCTTCACGGAAAACTGAAACAATACACGAAGAGCAACGGCTAGTTGTGTAAATAAAGTGCAGAAAAATATCATAGCACAACATAAATTGAAAATTCACTGCTTTCTCTTGATCTATCTACGCTTCAAAATAATAGTATACCAAACAATATTTAAATACATTATATTTCATGCTTTACGAAAAAAACTTGAAAATGAAAAAAATGGAGAAAAGATTTCGAACGTTTTGAGAAATAATTTGTCGAAAAGTATGAAATCAAACAGATTAGAGAAACATTTGACACACCTTTGAATGATGGTCGATACTACGTACAGGAAATGATATGCCGATTGAAAATTTAGGATTCAATGTTTTACTTAGACTACTAGAACATGTTTATCTGGTGGAGTTTAGGGGTTCACCTAACTGGCTAAAATATGATAATCCCAGCGATTGAACACGATTTCGAGCTTCGAGCGCGTCAGACGTTTCTCTAACCTTAATTCTGAATATATAAAGGGTTTTGAAACATTTCGTCTATGTCCATCCTCTGCCTGTAAACACGTTTGGATGAACAGCAACGCCGCATAGTCACAGCACTGCTTTAGCCCAAGGTATGCTCCCTAAGGTATGAGATGCGTTTGACTATCATCTGGATACATGCCGAGTCCCTGATGGAGGGAACATTGAGCATCTTGTGAAGGCTAAACGAAAACTTTGATCCTAAACGTAACTGTAAAATGTTCTTCAAAGTTGCGTTTATTTGCCTGCAGATGATTGAACCTCGTAAAATCGGAGAGTTCTTTCGGAAGCTTCGTAGTCCTATGTGTAAGGAAAACTTGATCAAATCTGCCCTGGTGTAATCTTGTGATATCTGACTCAACTTTTTGAAATACTTCGTATGACAACATTTAACGGTTACTATCGACAGCATCATCATCATCATCATCATCATCATTTGGTATGCGCAATTCATTCCTAGTAACAAATTATTATGAGCCACTGTCATTAAGTGTATGATTAGTAAACAATTGTATATTTTATATAAAATTATTTAATATACAATTACATTTGTAAAATTAAAATGAAACAATTTTATTGATCCGATGGATTCACATTTTCCTGGAGATGTATGAGTCTCAACTTTATCTTCAATAGGGAGAGAATCTACAGCAATGAACTAGAATTTGTGCAACAGCCAGGACTTCAATTAAGATCTTTTGTTTACTAGCCACATCAGCTGACCACTGCACTACCTTAGCAGTCTGGTTACAACAATGGCACAGATAACTGTAGTGCAGTGTCCTCCGTTACACAAATCTCAAACGATTTAAGAAGGAACAAGTGTGCTCAAGGTGTGAATTGAAGTTTATGCTAGGCAGGGTATTTGAGTACGATAATTGTGCAGCTGTGGTGGTAATAATGCTGTGATGGCATAGTAATTTGCACATCTGCCAAGTAACCAGGAGATTTGGGACCAAGTCCCATCTGTGGCACTTATTTCAATTCATTGCTTCAGCTTCTGTTCTTATTGAAAAAAGTTTTATTTTAGAAAATGAAAATCATTTACTTCCCCAGCTGACATGTTCCTTATTTACTCATAGCACATAACGAGAGCAGTTTCTCATAGTTAGCGAGGACAAATACGGTGACCAGATGATGATGAAAATTCAATGTAACTCACTGTCCTACATAGATACCTGTCCTCAGCGCAGCACTCCGTGAAGAATGGTTATCATTCCCCAAAAAGCTTTCCAGCACCTGACTGAACGTGCGCCTGCGAGAGTGGAAGCTGTCATCAAGGCTAAGGGTGGGCCTACACCATACTGAATTCCAGCATTACTGATGGAGGACACCACGAACTTGTAATCATTATCAGCCAGGTGTCCGGATACATTTGATCACATAGTGTACATACCATCTCAGCAAGCCACCATATGGTGTGTGGTGTAGGGTACCGTGTGCTAACAGTAATCATTTCCTTTTAACAAAACTTGTACTATCATTAAAATAAGATAGTTTTCTCAGTTTGACTAGTGATTTCTTTGGGTTAGACCAAAGTCACAGAGAGCAGTATCGGTGTGTTTCCATCTCATGCCTCAGGTGTGTGCTTCAGACAATGACTATCCACCTGTTTTTGACGTTTACTTAAGTCACAGGTGTTTTGTAGCTATTTTGGCATGTAAACTGCATTGGGGCTTTTACTTTCAGAGTCCACAGTGCTTCTCTTATGCATCAATTTTTGAATGATGTGTGTGTGTGTGTGTGTGTGTGTGTGTGTGTGTGTGTGTGTGTGTGTGTGTTTGTGTGTGAGCACTCCTGGATGTGGAAAGTTACAAACCTTTATGTAATTGCTCCCTGTTCTGCGCTCATAGGCAGCACACCGCGCCTGGTACACGTGGCGCTGGGGGACCACTTTACAGCTACGACACCTGACGATGGGTTAATAACAGTCAGAAACTGGTCATGTGAAAATAAAGAAATTTACAGCTGAATCGGAATTTTCAACCTCTGCTTTATGTAATTATTTGGATAAACAGTTTCTAATATGAGATTAAAAATTCACATTGTTGGATACTTTTAAGCACGACTATGATAGGTGCTTTGGGGTTGCATTGTGATTGGAATTTTCATTGTAATGACTGTGGATAAACTTGACTGTGATTGCTGTTTTATTTTAACGGTAGGTGAAGGATAAGGGAGAGGTGAGGAGGGGAGGGGTACAGTAGTGGGTGTGGGAGGGTAAATTTGCGTGGAGTAGATGTTATTTATACAAGATCAATGACTGTGTTCATGGTCTGAAATAGACACTGCGTTACTAATTGTATAGAAGGTAAAAGTATATATGCACCACAGGATTCATCCACAAATTAAAAATAACTGTGTGGGGCAACTCTCACTTTCGAGCAGCCGGAGTTGTATTTATATCAGTCACTATCTTTGGTCCATTCTTCAATACTTGCAGTGTCCTTAACATTATATTGCTTGCTCATTTTGACAAGTGACATTTCTGACTTAGACCAAAGTCACAAACAGCAATAACAGTATGTTTCCGTCTTATGCTGCAGGTGTGTGCTATCCTTTGTCTATGTCCTCGTTTGAACTGATAAGATGATTTCTGGTAGTTAAAAATAGAGCCTACATTCTGGTGTGGGAGTTGTTGGTTCCAGAACATGGGAGCCTTGCTGAGCTGACGTAACCGATTATCCGTTTACATCCAAGCGATACTAGCTGCTGGTTCTTCTGCATTTCGGTAGTATGAAAATGTCTAGTTTCCTTTTCGACATCAAGGAATATTTTATGGTGGTTTTTCTTTAGTGGTATTGGTCTTCATTTTGATCATGATGACCTTCAGTAAGTATACACTATTAATTTTCTAATAAATACATAAAAATGCAGGATAGATTTTTTGTACTAGTAATTGAGAACTGGGAAATAGTTTTTCATAAGAATTTCTGACAGCGCACTATGATCAGTGACTGGATGTGAATCGGTTCTGGTTCTAGCAGTTCTTTTCCGAGTGTCTTTTCAGCAAGCATATTCTCTCTAAATTCCTATCACGTATTCGTATTTTCCGTTGTATCCGTCTACATCTTAGCAATAGTCAAAAGTTCCAGCCCCGTGCCCTACATACGTTATTTGCTTCCTTTGTTCTGGTATTCTCCCTTCCCTCCATGACGAATGCTCGACTGCAAATACTGCGAGTCGTTGAAATTCAGATTGGTAGTTCGTATTTATGGCAGTCATGTGATCTCCTTTGTTTTTCTTCTTTGCCTAGTGCATCTGCTGTGCCTGTAGATCTTTGACAGAATTTGCGACGCTCCTTTCCTATATACATGTCAGGCTCTTCGAACGTGCATTGGGTTCCTGTTATGGAGATGGGATTTGATATTATTGTGTGACACACATCACTACGATTTCATGCATGCCGAGAAGCCCCTCTCACGAAGTGCAATAATTGTGTGTGTGTCTTAAGCAGAATCAGCTCCGTGTTCCTTGTCGTGATCATCGGGTCCTTTGACACCAGCCACAGATTGCGAAATAGGTTGTATACTGTAATACCAGCGGCCAGAAAGATTCGCGAAAGCGTGTACAGAGTGCTCACGAGACACTAAACGAAACAGAAACTCACAGTGTCACACCTAACGCAGTAGAGAAACACCTATGACGTCCATACCGCTCACATCATAACAACCTTTTTCACTGCGAGCTTTATTATTTCACAGATGGTGCAAGTAATGCTTGTAGCACTATTCTAATTCATAAGTGTAGCAAGGTCACTGCGAGTAGTAACTAAGATTTAAATCATTACTCATGCAAATGACTTTCTCCTCAGCGAAGACTAGGCTCGCAATCCCAAGAGACTCTTAACTAAAAAACGGTCGGCCTTCCAGCTTCTCTTCAAATATGCATACAGATCCCGTTTAGACGAGACATTTATCTAAATTAACCATGAGGGCACGATCAAAAGATGTGCCCCCGATTTTTTTACTTGAAAACTCTTAAAGCTATTTAAATAAAACAAATGTTATTAACAATTTGCATTTTTATTTTTGATGTCTTTGTTTCTCATCGTAGCCACACCAGGGACAAACACATTTCTCTGAGCCGGTAGGGTGGCCGAGCGGTTCTAGGCGCTACAGCCTGGACCCGCGCGACCGTTACGGTCGCAGTTTTGAATCCTGCCTCGGCCATGGATGTCTGTGATGTCCTTAGGTTAGTTAGGTTTAAGTAGCTCTAAGTTCTAGGGGAAATGAAGTATCATAGTGCGCAGAGCCATTTTGAACATTTCTCTGAACGATAGATCACTTTGCTGATGCAATCATTTTGGAATGTCTGACTTTGTTGATGAAACCAGGACCTCACCCCTGCTTGCACCGCTTCGTCATCGTCAAAGTGAAGTCAACGAAGGTGTTCTTTAAATTACGCAAACAGACGAAAATCGGGTGGGGCCAAGTCGGCGCTGTTTGGAGGATGATTTATGGCAGTGAATCCCAGACCTTGGCTGCTTTTAGGTGTCGCAGCGCTCGTATGTGGACTTGCATCATCATACTGAAGGAGGGGGTTCTCCATATTTGGTCGAAATCGTGGAATTCGAAATTCGATTATGGCACGATGTTTCGCTCGCATCGACATCGTTACGTTACACGAAGCCATATTACACCCTATAATTCGGAGCCCTCTAGCATCAGAGCTACAAATGCACGTCCCAATGTGACCGCTGGTTAAGTCGGACGTTACGTGTAGTAATCACACATAGAGGACAGATGTAGGTTACATAAATCCTGTGGGTGCTGGTGGGTGGGGACGCGGAAAACAGTGCAGTTGTTGTCGTTTGCGGAAACGCAGAGGTTTTCCTGACGCCCTAAAGGGCGTGATCATTGGCTTTTTCTTTAAAGATGGGAAGTATTTCCGGAACAGCTAGTTTGTAAACTGTCTGGGTGCAGCCTTGGTTAACGTATACTGTGATTGGAAAGATGTCGCTATATAAAACTGGCGCCGAGGCAACATGGCCCATGTAGATTACAGTTGTGAACGACAGCTGAGGAGATGTGTACACGCGAGTAGACATGCAACTGCTGAGCAACCGACCGTACATATGAACCAAGAAGCTACCAACAGTGTCTCCTCAATGACCGTTCAGTGATCGTTGCTGTGTATGGACCTCCACAGTGGGTGCCTGGTTCATGTACCCATGCCAACTGCATTTCATCAGCGATGAAGGCTGAGATTTTCACACCAATACCGCAAGTGGACGTTCTCTGAGTGGTGACAGGTCGTCCTTCCATACGAGTCACATTTTATGCTCAATCATACAAATGGCTGTTAGTGCATAAGGTGTAAAAACGCTTGAAGGCAAACAAGGAAGGGGCGTTATGGTCTGGAGAATTATTTTCGTGGCAGTCGCTATGATCACGTCATTCTGGAAGACACAATGGATCAACACACTTATGCATCTACCATTGGAGACCATGTCCGGACAACGCAACGCGTCACACAGCTGACACTGTAGATGCGTGGTTCGAAGGGCGGTAGATCCACAGCTCGTGATGTAGTGGTTAGTGTTGCTGCCTATGGATCACAGGGTCCCAGGTTCGATTCCGGATTGGGTTGGGCATTTCCTCTGTCTGGGGACTGGGTGTTCGTGTTGTCCTCAGCATTTCATCATCATCATTCGTGACAGTGGTTCGATTGGATTGCGTAGAAATTGGACTGTGTAAAAGTTGGGACTTTGTATGAGCGCTGATGACCACACAGTTGAGGCTCCACAAACCAAACACCATCATCATCGACGGGCAGCAGGGTTTGTTAACTGTACTGCCCTGGACAGCAAATTCTTGTTAAGCCAATCGATAACCTATAGGACCACCTCCATCAGACTGTTTGGACAATAAATCCTCAGCCTATAAACTTAGCACAGGCTGCCAGGACACTGGAGTCAGCATAGCTCCACATCAATTTCGGTAACTTACAGAGCCTAATTGACTTTCTGTCTGCACTTTTCGCATCGGTCCACGTTGCAAAAGTTCACTATTCATGCTTTTGACAGGTGCTCACGTTAATGCTAGTAGATGTTCTATGTAGACATAAGGAATAAAAATGTAGAATGTTAATAACGTTTGTTTTATGTAAACAAGATTTAGTATCTAGAATGAAATTTTCACTCTACAGCGGAGTGGGCCCTGATATGAAACTTCCTGGCAGATTAAAACTGTGCGCCGTACCGAGAATCGAACTCGGGACCTTTGCCTTTCGCGGGCAAGTGCTCTAACCGATTGGGATACCCAAGCACGACTCACACCCCGTCCGCACAGGTAGGAGACGAGGTACTAGCAGAATTGAAGCTGTGAGAACGGGGCGTGAGTCGTGCTTGGGTAGCTCAGTCGGTTAAAGCACTTGTCCACGAAAGGCAAAGGTCCCGAGTTCGACTCTCGATCCGGCTCACAGTTTTAATCTGCCAGGAAGTTTCAAGATTTACTATCTTTACCATAAAAATATTCGCAGCATTACTTTCGAGCACGCCCTCGTATTTCTACCCTTAATGGTTTGTGAACACAACTGATGCAATCAGGTATTTTTTTTCCTTAGGTGAAGCATATCAACTGGTCAGAATTGTATCTGAACCACAGCTGCACACGTTTTGCACTTTTCTCTTGTAGATTAGCCCCACAAAATAAAGTTGGCAGCATTTCGAAACAAAGAGACAGTGTCGGACGCTGGAGCGCAGCAGCTGCGCCGCCAGACGGGCGCCCGGCTGGGGGGCTGCAGATTCGGGCCAAATTGCCGAGGGGTTGGCTGCCGCCGCAGCCTCTGTTGTTCCGTCATTGGTCAGTGCGCGCTTAATCTGAGGCGGCGTAATCCCAGCCGCGCGCTGGCGACCCTCTGGCGGGAGAGCGGCGTGGGGGAGGAGGGTTAGGGGGAGGGGGTGGGGGGCGGACGCCTGTGGCGTGGTGTGGGAAGACAGCGGCGCCAGCCTCTGTAAATTCCGAAGCTCAGCCTGGCCCCGCTGCGCTCCGGACGGCAAGTAATTCCCGAGATAAAGCCAAGACTGGGCTAAGCCGGCCGGTTCCTTAGCGGGCCCGCCGGCCGGAGCAAGTCGAGCGGGAGGTTAAACGGCACGCCGCCTCCTCCCCGTCTCCCGCTCCCCCCACCATCAGGCCAGATGCTGGGAGATCCTCAAGGCAAACAAGGCCTGCCGTCCCATGGCTCTTTCCGGCTCCTTGGCATTTAGGTAAACGTGTGAGGGGCATTCAATAACTAACGCAACACTTTTTTTCTGAAAGCAGGTTGGTTTTAGCGTCCAATACACTATATCATTCCCCACTCTTTTAGTTACAAATAATGAGAGCGTTTCTAGCAGTCTGGAACCGCGTGGCCGGTACGGTCGCAGGTTCGAATCCTGCCTCGGGCATGGATGTGTCTGATGTCCTTAGGTTGGTTAGGTTTAAGTAGTTCTAAGTTCTAGGGGACTGACGACCTCAGACGTTCAGTCCCCTACTGCTCAGGGCCATTTGAACAAAAAATTATGGCCTCACGCCACCTTACTGGGAGTCCCTGTATCCCCACGTGGTACCACTCTCTGGTCGACGTCAGAACCAGCGTCTTTCTGCATCAGTAATCTCCCCATCGTCCATGTAGTGCTTCCCATTATGGAGAGCATCTCCATTCGGAGCAGTTGCCTCTTTGTTGCTCTTAGACAGCGAGGAACCCACCGGACGCACACCTTTTAGTACTCTCAACTGGTGGGTCAGCAGAGACGTCCAGTTGTTCAGCCAGGTGTTTGACTGCGATCCGTCGATCACCTTGACTGAGAGTGTCGGCACCTTCCAACGTTGCAGGAGTCGCCTGTGTATACAACCAGCCAGTAGACTACAGACTGGACGGGTTTGGAGGACCCCGTTGCTATGACGACAGATACCTCTTCCGACGACTCACCGTGCTTTTGGTCATTGCCAGGTCTCCATAGGCATTCTGAAAGCCTATAAATATCTGCTATGTTTTGATTTTCTGCCGAAAGAAACACAGTGACAATTCCCTACCTGAAATGCAGCCCCGTTACAGGCTCCATTTTGAAGACTGCATACAGAGCTGCAAATCATCGGAACTTCATACAACTACATGGGTCGAAGTGGGAATTTTTCACGATGATCCACAACAACCGAAACTGACCGAGAAATGAATTTGTTGCTTTACTTATTAAACGCCCCTCGAATTTTTACGCCACAAATCTTCCCCAGAGCCTCGCGGATTAGCTGAGCGGTCTGAGGCGCTGCAGTCATGGAATGTGCACCTGGTCCCGGTGGAGGTTCGAGTCCTCCCTCGGGCATGGGTGTGTGTGTTTGTCCGAAGGATAATTTACATTAAGTACAATATAAGCTTAGGGACTGCTGACCTTAGCATTTAAGTCGCATAAGATTTCACACACATTATCTTTCCCACGTGCCCAATGAGTTTGTCAAGTGCTGGACATATAAACTTATGAATAGCTTGCACGTATACACGGTCGCATGGAGATATAGTCTAAAACTTGTTCTCTAGCTTCAAACCCCGTCAAGCAGTTAATACAGTACCTGACAAACAAAGTGAAGCAACAAGTAGGAGAGCACGAAACGGAATGGAACTTAATGGTTTGAGACGGTATCTGATGTTACTGCAGCGATTACAACATGGAGTCATGTCTAAAAGCGACCTGTCGTAGGATCACATTTACCTGATTGACGTTGCATCCCCTCCGGCAAGCATGCCTGCGCTGATTCATTTGGGACTGATGTTATAGGACCGCTGCGTTCTCCTTTGAGGCAAGCCAGCCAACAACTAATTCAACTGGTGATTGGGACTCTTCACAATGCCACTGGGATGCTGTCACACATATGTTCCACTGGGAAAAGGTCTAGTGATCCAACTGACCACGGGAGTACCGCAGCGACATGTAGACAGTTCATAGAGATATGTTCCGTGTGTGGAGTATCATTGCCCAGTTGAGAAAGGGCATCACATTACTGCCGATGTGAGGTAACATACGAGGACGCAAGATGTACATGACGTTGTTTTGTGTAGACAGACTGCCCTCAGCCACTGTTGGCAGTGACCAGAAATCATTCCTCATGGCTCTACATATGGTGATGTCAGGAGCAACATAGCTGGTTCTCTCTGAAACATTGAAGGAAATGGACCTTTCTGTAGGTTACCATCATACATCCTGACGATGGTCACCTGGGATAGTGTAGAGACGCAATTCATCACTGAACACAATGCGATGCAGTCCAAGCATCCCAGTCACGACATCAGTTAAAATTTCGCCGATTGTGTTATTGTTCATGGCAGAAAACGCACAGGGCAATGGTTCCATAGCAGTAGTGTTCTAGAAGTAGTGGACACCAAAAGATCCTGAGGAATTTCCCAGTAGAGGGGTCGAAACGTCGAACATTTTAGAAGAAGCATGACGCTGGCTAATAACCCAGACGATTTTAACTTCAGTGACGACGGCCACGTAAGCCCGCAGACTTACATAGTAGTTCCATAGACCGTCTGCTGCTCGCCTCCTATCATTGGTGTAGGATGTGTCCAGGAATGTAGCAGGCACTCCATTGCTTTTTCCCAGACACTAGGCATAGCTGTGAAGCAGTGCACTTTACGGCGATCTAACTTTCTACAAGTTGTTAATCAAAACCTTGACAACAAGTGTATCTGCCCTCGCATTCGTGTACAGTTAAACATCACTCCATAGTAACATCCGAATGTCCACAAATCTGGATATTGCACAATCGGAGCAGCTGCCCAAATGGAGGCCCATAATAAGGTCTCATTCGAACTCTTTCTCGCGCAGATAACTCTGTCTCAGAGAAGTGCCAGATATTTCCATGTCCTTCACAGTGATCAGTCAACAACTGACGCTATGCACTATGTTGACCGTTATATCTGCCATAGAGACTTAGAAATAATCTATGCAGCTGCTGATAGCTAATATGTTTATGAATTTCCATTGACATTCGGCCATGTTGTCCTGATACTTCACAATTTTTAGTTAGCATATCCACCAGCTTTAGGAAGACTATTCCTTGACCACACTCAGGTGGTTGTCGCTTGGCAATGACGTACGAGAAATCATCTGAGAGTTTGTAGATCTCCATCCATTTCACTTGGCAGGAAGATCGAGAAACTTTTATTAGTTTCTGAACACACAGTTTGTGGCACACCAGTGAGGTGCAGCAATGTGAGCCCCTGGACTCACTTTCGTGAGGACAGTGACTGAAATCCCGGTCCAGCCATCCAGACTGAGGTATGTCGTGGTTTCCCTGTAGTGCTTATTGTAAATGTTGGGATGGTTTCTTTCGGATGGACTTCGCGGATTTCTCACCTGATCCTTCAGTCTGAGCTTGTTCTCTGTTGGTAAAGAGTTGGTCGTCTGTGGGGTCAGGTCCTTGATTAGATTGTTCAGAATAGACGTGCTGTCACACCGACCGTATCTACTGCTTCTATAACCTATGTAGTAGACATTACGTAAGAAATTTCCATCGCCAGTACTAAAGCAACAAGGTGACGACAGATGTAGACGCACATTTCCTTATGACAGGTCACTGCAGTAACGTCCTGGTTTATAACTAACGCCTTTCCGCATTGTCTCACGGAGTAAGTCCCTGTAGTACTGCCTTGGTGGAGTTCAGGAGCTGCCACGGTACTCTTAAAACAGTAAATCAAGTATGATTCAATGCAAAATTTCGTCCTATAGTCCCTACTCTCAAGGTAAATTCGACATTACATTATAAACATATTTATCGCAATAATCTCCACAAGACTGTTTAGGAAGCACACATGCTATCCTCTGAAAGGGTGTCATTTTTAAATACTTACGTCAGACCGTGAGGCGAGTGAGTAAATAATTACTCATGGAGCTACGAGTTGTATGTGCTTAAACAGCAGTACGCTAAAAATGAACTTTTTAAGCACGCAGTTATATACATTTGTTTACACAAGGAATAAAGATGTAGGACAATGGCGGTCTAACTGCATAATAATGATGTTCATTCTGGCGTTTGCATTATTTTCCAACATATCGGTGTAAAATTGTCACAGTCACCTATCGCCGACAAATGAGATTTAGAATCGTAAGACTACAACTCATCACTGTCGAGTCTGTTTCAAATCTTGATCTTGGGATCCGAATATTTATTATCTGGAGTTCTAATCGGATACAGACCATACTAAACTTTGTGTGATGCTACTCCGTACCACTGACATCGGCGAAACCAGTTCCACTGCAAATCTGGAGAAGGACAACGTTTTGTGTTCTGCAATGTGTACACACCTTGGGTTGCTAGCCCCCCTGGAATGACGAAGCAAATTTCGCCCTGTCCACTAACACGTTGGTCCTGATGCTCCAAGGAGCCCCATGAACCTAATGGCTACAAAACTGCCCCACGTGAGGACACATTATTCTCTCTTTACCTGATAACAATCAATAATTAAACAGGTGGCTGCAACAACTAATCTAAAAGTGGTGGTACTCGTAGTATAACGGTGATAATGGTTACTCTATTAAAAGAAATTTAAGGATGCGGTATTATAGAAAATAAATAAAACATGGTGGCCACAACTACATTTTACGGCTTAAATAAAAAGGTGTATTGAACTTTCTAACATACAAAATTGTACATCGTCAATAATGATTGACGCTTTACTTTATCTGGACATTGTGAAGGGAGGACCGAAGTGCTTGTGGTTAAGACAGTTGATGCAATTATCTTTCTCAAGACTCGATCACACGGGTTTCCACGGTAACTATTAAGACAAGTGATTACTCGACGCAAACCGCTGAAGGACAGAAGGCCCAAAGCACGTTTCAGTACGCCTAAACTCTGTGGTCCACGCAGAGTCATATTACTGCTGAACTAATCCCCGCGTTGCTTGATCTATAATCTAAACATCCAACTTTCCTTACCGACTTCGAGTTGCGTTCTCTTCTTACCTCGGCTGGTTCGATGATTACGGCTGTAAACGATGCAGTGGTGCAGCAAGCCGCGTCCTCGCTTCGTTCGCGACTAGCGTATCTATGTAGTCTGCTACACCAGTGGGCTACCTTACACTGATGCTGCAGTTGTCTCCACCAACCATGTGCAATATGACAGACTTCAGTCGCGATCGAAAGCCAAATGATTCTCACGGCGGAGGAAGTTCCGAAACAGAATGACCAAGCTTTGCTCTCCTTGGCCCGGAGCTGTGCGCTCTTTCCTCTCCCCCCCCCCCCCCCCCCCCCCCCCACTGGCCACCGGCTAATCGTGAATCAGACACGAGACGCAGTTCCCAATCATTAAAGGAACTGACAGTAACAATTAGCTCCCATCCATTGTCACAACCGACGAGAAGAAAGTCCCACTTATGCTGTCGTTGCGCGTCAACATTGCTTGGCAACATGCCACACGGGCAGCCATGTGGTCTTCCGTCAGCATTCGTGTCACCCACCTTGATGACACTTTTCGCATTCATGCAGGATTGTGTCCACAGAACCCACAGCAATGCTAACTCTGGAGGCGATCTGTTCAACATTCATTCGGCGATCCCCCAAAACAGTTCTCTCCACTTTCTCGGTTATGTCGTCAGACCGGTTTGTTTGAGCCCGTGGTTGTTTCGGTTAGTTGTCACAAGGGTTCTGCCTTCATTAAACTGTCGCACTCACGAACGCACTTTCAACACATCCATAACTCCATCACCACATGTCTCCTTCAACTGTCGTTGAATTTCAATTCGTTTCACACCACGCAAATTCAGAAAACGAATGATTACACGCTGTTCAAGTAAGGAAAACGTCGCCATTTTAAGTATTTAAAACAGTTCTTAGTCTCGCCGCTGGCGGTAAAATTCCATCTGCCGTACGGTGCTGCCATCTCTGGGACGTATTGACAATGAACGTGGCCTCATTTTAAAACAATACGCATGTTTCTATCTCTTTCCAGTCTGGAGAAAAAAAATCGGAGGCCTTAGAACTTGAATGCACCTCGTACCGAGCAGACGTCTTCTACCATCCTCTCGGTGGGGCCCAGTGCCTCTGGGGGCTGTGTTATCTAACCCAGAATGTCGCTGTGCATCGTCCACCGCTCGTTTCTAAAGTAAACACGTTCATCAGCGAATCTGCAGAACACAGGCAGTGCGTCGCCCCTGCTAGCGAAGGACCAGCTAACCAGTGCCCGCCGTCTCAATCCACGCCCTCAGTCTGGCAGTCTGGCGATTTTCGAAATAGGAAGGCCGCCGAAAATCCCTCTGCCTCTCACGAAGTGTGGGACACAGAACTCTCACGGAAAGCTGGCCTGCCGCTCACTGTACCACGTGCACGAGTGTTATACTACATGCATTAAATATGACATCAAATGAAGAACCCACTCCAGATATGAACCCGGTATTTCTAAATTAATCTGACAACAAGATGAGAGCAAACTCACGTAAACACAACTATTAAATTAAAAATAAGGGGACAAGTACGGACAAGACTGACACACTCATTTTCGAAAATAGTCCTCTAATAACAAGTAAAACACAGGCTTATTTTCTTTCCACATTCGTATCGAAATGTTTCAGATAGCCCATTCAATTTGTGAGTTCGTGGAATTAAGGCATATATTTCCGTGCAGGAGTGTACAACTTCCAGTGATTGTACAACATAGGTATCCACTAACTCATCGCTTAGGTAACATCAGTTTAAAAACTGCTGTAGCTAGCGTAATGGTAGTAGATGTTGTACGAGACAAATACAAGGCGGTTTAGCAGGGGGCTATTACATGTCAAATGGAATATTAGTATCAGAGGTGGATGGAATTAGCCGTTTTCGGAAATTATCAAACTAAGGTGAATAATTTCAACCAACAATAGACTAAATTAGAATTTATTCCCTAAAACTAAAGTAGATTATTTACTTGTACATTTATAGAGTTTCGCACCTCAATTATCCTCCCAGGAGAGAGAAATGACACAAATACTGGTAGCCTATGTTTAGTGCACTGACGGTATTGTTTCTTTACCTATATGGAATACATATGCATATTAGTCAGTGACCAAAATTAGAGTTTAATTCGGGAAATGCGAGAGACTGATATAGTCCAAACGAAATCCAAACTATTAAAGACACTGTGATCCATGCACAGTCATCGGCAACGAAACGTATATCGTTCCAGGTTCAGTTACCTGTTTTCTCGGCATACGGTTTTAATGTGGGTAAATTGCGCTCAGCCGCTTCAGGCACATGGCGATTCCCAATGGACATTTTTTTAAAGATTTTTAGGAGGTGGTTTAAATATCAACGGGCTCACCACGATGTTACTAGTCAACTGTTCTACGTTAGAATGAAATTAATAGATATGTCCTATCAGATGCAGCAACCAATAGAGGATAACACGTGCCAGAAGAGGAATCACAATCAATGAGAATCTGTTAGTGTAACACAAGTCTAAGAATTTGTAAGCAGAGCGTTGATTGATTGACAGGCAAAATGTTCAGTACCTGAGAGCTGCTCAGGACTCAAGATCTTGGGGAATTAGTAGCAGAAGCTCTGCGCAGAGAATGATGGAAGCTGGTCTGAAGTGTCGCAGAGTGCAGAGTGGAGTAGATTTTAGGATATTACTGATTTTCGAAAGGGAATGATGTGAGTCTGTCCTACCTGTTGATGGCAAACCTGGATCTCTTTGTAGGGTTTATAGGAAGAGCGACAAGGTTTTAGTCAAATGAACAAACATAACTAGATTTGTCCAGAATAAACCTATTTATTGTTCCTAATACTAAATAGTTGTCTCATATGTCTGTTTGATCCTCTTAAGTTTTAAGTACTCAGAGATTGTCAGCAGCGTCAAGCATGCGATCCAACTGTACGTTCGTGAGTTCTATGAATGGAATCGTACTGCAAGAGACCTGGCATCAGAAGTATAGGGCTACGAAGAAGTAATCTCGTCTCGAACTTCAAAGCCTGTCTACTGCATCCCCTGAGAGAACTGAAAAAAAATCGAAGAAGTTTGAGACGCGTGAGATCATTTGTGGCTTATGTTTGGAAACAAACATGTATCTATTGATTTCTGCTTCTTGGCTTTCACCTCTAAAATAATAATTTTTTCTTATTCACGCTAAAAAAAAACTAAGAAGCCGTCAGCTCTAATCGATAACAGTTCTTGTTGGATTAATAATAACGACAGTTGTACACGACAGTTCACCCTGTCCTCCAGATTAAACAGGCCTACCAACAGTTGAGATCAGACGTAAGCACGCGGGGAGTAATTAACCGTGTATCAGCTTGACCGTACAACATATGCAACAAAATATCGAAGACTTGTTGTTTAACACAGCTGAAATCTCGATAGCGTCTTTGGAATCAAGAACCCTTAGTTAGTTCTACGAATCTCATAAACAGTAAAACACGATTGCCCACTCGGTAACTCCACGGGGCTGAATAAACACGTCGCAGATATTATCACAACAGGTTAAACTTCTGTAATCAACTGGGATCTCCACGTGAGCAGACAGTAGCCCCTACGAGCAGACTATAATTACTCTCATGCAAGGCTGGTAGCCCTGCACCTTGCGAGACACCCCAGTTTTGTGCTTTCGCAAAAGATAATCTTTTGCAGTTTGCAATACACTGAAACGCCAAACAAACTGGTATAGTCATTCGTATTCAAATACAGAGATATAAAAAGGCAGAATACGGCGCTGTGATCAGCAATGCCTTCATAAGACGATAAGTTTCTGATGCAGTTGTTAGATCCGTTACGACCGTTTCACGAGTGTATCGTAAATATCAGGAATCCGGCAAAACGTCAGCTCTCCTACATCGCTACTGCCGGGAAAAGATCCTGCAAGAACGAGACCAACGACAACAGAAGAAACTTGTTCAACGTGATTGAAGAGTAACTCTTCCGCAAATTTCTGCAGATTTCAATACTGGGCCATCAACCAACGCCAGCGTGGGAACCATTCAATGAAACGTCATTGACATGGGCTTTCGGAGCCGAAGACTAACACGTGTACCCTCGATAATTGCACGATACCAAGCTTTACGCTTCACCTGGGCCCGTCTTGTTTAAAATTGTATCGAGCGGATGGAAGTGTACGGCTATGGAGACAAACTCGTGAATCCATGGACCCTGCATGTCAGCAGGGGACCGTTCAAGCTGTAATGGTGTGAGGCGCATGCTGTGGGAGTGGTATGGGGCCACTAATACGTCTAGATACGACCCTGACAGGGGACACGTACGTAAGTATATTCTCTGATCACCTGCATCCATTCATGTTTATTGTGCATTCCGACGGACATGGGCAATTCCAGCAGGACAATGCGACATTCCACATGTCCACAATGTCATAGAGTAGCTCCAGGAAAATTTCCGATGGCTCCTAACTCCTCAGACTTGTACATTATTGAGCATATTTGTAATGTCTTAAAACGTGCTGTTCAGAAGAGATCTCCAACCTTTCGTACTCTTACTAATTTATGCACAGCACTGCAGGATACGTGGTGTCAGTTGTCTCCAGTACTACTTCACACTTGCTACGTTGCACTGCGACACTTCTAAAAGCTCGTGGGGGCCCTACACGATATTAGGCAGATGTACCAGTTTCTTTGGCTCCTTAGTGTAAGACTTATTTTAGTACAGATAAATCCGTAAATTCGTGTATTGGAGTGTTTTTAAGCTAACTGTTATAGGTTGCACTTCTTTTTTCGTATGATTCCAGAAATGTCGAATTGTAATTGTATTTTTGCCGCAGTAAACTTAGGTATTGTCGTTTAATTTTTCATTTCCTTGGCAGAAATTTTGGAAGATCCGTACGTCTTCACTAATTACTTCATATATCTGGAACGTAGAGTAAATTTTAAGTTTTGTGATTCAGAAATTTTCACTAGTAGTTTAACGTACAGCTGTGTACAGGCCAAATTTTTTTAAAGTCATTTCTTGTTTACTGTTAATCTGACCGACTTATTCTTACTAAAGTATTATTTTCATCATGAGTTAAAAGTGCCTGACTTCCCGTAGGATTGTTGTTTCTCGATTGCTGTTATTTTTCACTAATATGACATAGTGTGTGGGAATTGGCGAATGAAATAATAATCTTTAGTGATTTTGTAGAATTTGTAGAGGTAGGAAGTTAGTGGAACAGGAAGGGAAAACTGCTGCCCTTCAGGCTGAACAGAAGAAATCTAGGGAAGTTCTGGACACGTTAAGGTGGGAGAATAGTAAAGAGGGATGGGAAGTGGTAACAGGTACCAGAAGGAACAGGGTTAGAACTTCACCTGACAGTTTCGTGGTGAATGTGAAAAGTAAGTTTGCTTCAGCTAGAAAATGATGAGACTCAGACAGATATAGAAGCAGACAGATAAAAATCAAACTTCTGGTAGTAGATTAAAATGTATGAATGTAGGAACGTAGCTAAAGAGAAAAAATTTTGGTGTTAGATCGTTATCATGATAGAGTTGTAGGCCGACTTTAAAGGATAAACTGGTGTCTGAATACCAGATCACAAATTATTTTTAACGTAGTCCCGGTTGTGGCAGATGAGAGAGGATTTAGTATCACTTTGTAAAGATTTCTCCAAGGGAAACACTGCTTATTGTGGGTGGGCTGGGCAGCAGAAGTCCTGTGTATAATGTAGAGTGTGACCTGACAAATTTTGCCTCAGCATCGAGACATACCCATGTTGAACTTCTATGTATTCAGAGACGCCATGAACAATCTTATTTGAATTCATCGGTCAGGAGGGCTAATTTGGAGTAGGAATGGCTGCTGAAGTCAGTTGCAGTGTAGCATATTGATGTGCTTCTGTTGATTCCGCCATTAGTTGCAGTGGCTGGTGTTATACTTGACATAGCCTTCACTTCAGCGTGAGAAGGATTGTTAAACTGGCTGGGCTATTAGCTGAACACTTAAGGGGCAGGGGATCAAGGCACTGTTATGAATGGCTAAATACCTATGGCTACAGGTGTCAGGGCAGCATCTTTTCTTTCCTTTTTTTTAAAGGAAGGACAGGAACGAATAATATTTTAAGAGAAATTAGTATTGAAACAAACCTTCAGTCTGGGAGAGAAACTGACTAATATACTTCTGACATATTGTATCAGCATCAAAAGCCGTAGATTGTTAGTTTCAGCAACATGCAGGAACTTTACTTTCACTCAGTTTTATCTCAGTTAATGTGAATTAGAAACTGTCTTTGTTGTAACAAAATACTCGATGATTGAGGTATAAAATTAATAAACAATTCTGTATTGATGAATTGGAGTCATCAACTGCAGCTGACATAATCTGCCTCTCTGAATATCTTGTAATCACTGATATAGATGGGTTAAATGTTATAGAATACTGGTGGGGATCTCGCTTCGTAAAGGAATGAACAAAACGAGCCATTGCTGTATTCATGAGGAATAGCCGCAAGATTCAGAAGACAGACATTCATAAATTCTGTTTCACGCAGTATATGGAAGCATGAGCGACAGCTGATCTATTTAACAATAAGAAACAAATAACTTGTGATTACTGTGTGATTACTGGTGATTTTAAGGTGAATTTCCTTAAACAGTGTTCCAATAAGGATTTATTAGTCAATAACATAATCATACAACTTAATTCCCAACTTGAATTTCACAAATGAAGTGTGTAATTGCTCACAATCAAACATACATCTATAGCAAGGCTTAATGATCAAAATTATGTTACAACACCAATAATCAATATCAGGCAATGACATGCTCTTCTTTTGTTAAATATTAATACTGAACAAGATATGGAGTTCTCAGGTTAGCGACATGCTGCCATGGAATTGCTAAGACCAGTCATTACAACTAACTTCAGTAATACGAGTATGAACCTAACTACGCAAATATATGTAATGTCTATCATAAATTATTTAGATTCAAAGAATTATAATCGTCGTGATAAAAATGTCAACAAAATTAATTAAAGTGTGTTCTTCTGAGTTTAGTAAAATATTAAGTTAGTTATTTAAACAGTCATTTATCAGTGAACGTATCCTGAATCCTTGAAATATGGTGCAGCTAAACATTAGTTTAAGAGTGAAGATAAAGGAACGCCACCAAATTTCTGCTCGATTTCACATTTGCCAGAATTGTTGAAAGTTTAAGAGAAGGTAATATACAGTTGGCTTCTTAATTATCTGACAACGAATAACACATTGTCGAATTCACTGTTCCAATTTATAAACGGTTTCAATACTGAGAAGGCTATCTACACATACAATGAGAACATATTAAACCCACTGTGTACTAAAGTACAGCTACTGGCATATTTTGTGATCTGTCAAAAGAATTTTACTACGTAAATCAAAAACCGTTTAAGTAAATTAGAATATTCTGGTGCAACAAGAAATGCTGAAAAATGCTTTAAATCTATTTCTCTAACAGGAATGTCAATAGAAGTAGATGTGAATTAAGCTACAGTCATCACTCGAACTGAGAACTGATAATAGTGGTGTTCCACTAAGTACTACCTTAGTTTTGTTACTTTTTCACATGAATATTCATGACCTTCCATCTGTAAAATTACAAAAATTCTAAGTCTGTCTTATTTGCAGATGATAAAAAAAACTACAATAAATAGTAAATCAATTATAGTCGTTGGAAGAAGATTACTGAAAAATACACTATGTGGAGTTTAGAACGCTTCTCACCAGTATATGAATAAAATATGACGACAAGCAGACAGGACAACTTGATAGTGTTAGATTCTGGGGTTACAACTTGATAAACAAATTCAAGTGGGAGTAGCACTCCAGAAAATCGCTGAAGCACCTAAAAGAATATCTATCTGCAATTTGACACAGGTTTAGACATTGTAAGCATAATCGAGCTATTGTACTACGATTGCTTCATTCAGTAAAGTCATATAAGATTACTTTTGCGGGTGTTGATCAAGCCATGTTAAATATTTTGGAATCCAGAAACTTGTATAAGAGCTATTTGTCGTGTGAACGCAGCAAACATCCTGCAGAGGCCTATTTAGGGAACTATGGATAGTAACTACTGCTTAACAATGTATTTAGTACTTCAATAAATTTGTCCTTAAAATATATCTCTTTTCAGACCAAATGCTCAGTTCATGGAATAAATACTAGGAAGAAGGATAATCACAACAAAGATTTTAAGTCACGTATTTTTATTGAGAGAGCTACCTCTTACTCAGGTACCCTAATTTTCAATTAGTTTCCAGCAGCCAAAACAAATTTATCTTCTAATAAAGTTCAGTTTGAGGTAGCACTATATGATGTGTGTAATAACATGAAATAATGTGAGCATTACATGTGTAGAAAACCAGTATAGTAAAGGGATCACTGTGAGTAAGTTTAATAAAATAGCTCAAAAATAATCATTGTCATTGTAGTATAGTGAACATTCACATGTTGTGCTACAAGATTTTTATTACTTTGTAAATGATAATATGTTTGAATTTTTTCACTTAATACGCATCTATGAGCACCATATCACTAGAAATCTCTGAAAAGTACGTTAGCACATTCGTTTGTCCTTGTAAATTCACAGCTGGAAAAAAATTAGTACATTGTTTTAGAGGTTTCTAGTTCAGTCAAGGTGCATATGGAGAACATAAAATTATTACTTTTACAGATCAATAGGTCAAGTGGCTCTGATACACCAGGTAGTAACCCATGCTGAAACACCTGTATTAGTACGTGGCGTAGACTCCATAGGCGGCAACGCAGGTGCTGCCTCTTGCATTCAGTCGAACATACAGATGGTGAATGCTGTAGTGGGATACGTTATTCCACGCCTACTCAAGTAATTCTATAAGAGTAGTTGATGGACGAGACACACGTCTCGTTCCATCGTATGCCACAAGCGCTCGATTAAAAAGAAGTCCAGAGATTGTGTTGGCCTGGAAAGTTGCTGCATGTGTTGCATATCATGCTGGGTTTCACGGAGAATGTGTGGGTGAGCATTATCTTGTTGTAACAGCTCATCACTTTCCTGTTGCAAGAAGGCAAAAGAGAAAGTCTAACAACATTCTATACATACCAAGCTCTGGTTCGCACCCCCTGTAGAAACTCCGAAGGTGAACGGGAGTTGTAGCTCACCGAATCTCAGACTGTAAGGTATGAGATGGGACCAGTGTGTCTTTGATGAAAGTGCTCTATGAGACAGTACTCACCAGGTGTACGTCGTATGCACAAACGATCATCTTTTACGTGAAGGCAAATTCTTCTTTCATCGCTGAAGGTCCCGGTTGGCCAATCCGTCTTTCAAGTGATCCACTTACCACACAAGTCGAACCTTGCACATAAATGCTGTGGCTAGAGGCGTGCATGCCCGTAGTCCCACGTCTTTTAACCACTTCACAGCTGTTCGTGTTGACACGTCTGGGCACAAAAGTCCACTTATCCTGTGATAGGTGTACCATCTCCCACTCCTGCCATTACAATACGACGATCCTGATGGGCTGATGGGCATCTGTGCCGTGTGGACCTGCAGAACTTCACCTGCGAGTGAGAGAAAGTTTGCGTTCCTGGTGCAGCACCTCCAACTTGTATGGCAGGTCTCCAAAAGTACCATCCCGCCACTCAAAAGACCACAATATGACCACTTCGAAATTCTCTCAGTTGGTTGTCGGAAGCACGAGTCCAGCTTTGTGGCTTGGTTACCTGCCTGCTTCGCACGTCTGCACCAAACTGAGCCTCCTGGCTCCGAGCATTCCCGATTAAAGCGTAGACACAAAGCTATCTGTTGATGGACGGCACTGAAACCTTTGTCACTACATCTGCTATCCCCCACGTGGCATATGCTGTCATTGGGTCCAAATCTACGTCGTATTTCAAGGTATATTAATTCCTTCCAGCTGTATATTTATTCTGTATTCTTGTTTTTCGACATGTTCTACATCCTGGACGATCTCCCCCATATGGATGTGCTGTAACGAAAAATAAATCTAATCTGATCTAATCAACGTGATTCACCTTTCACTGTGACTTATGTAAGACTAATAACATTTGTTTCGCGATGAACTATGCCACCATAGGTCAGTTTAGAACATCGGGCTATGCTTTTAATGACCAAAAAGTGACAGAGACGTCACATGTCAAATATCGTACCCAACGTCTGCTTTTGATTAGCAATAATGTCTACTACAATACAAAAATCATCATTTTAGATGGGAGAAATATCCTCATTGCACTGACAACTCATGTATAGAGTATATTTTTTATCTTATCCACCCCTCTCCACCGAAGTAATTTTTTGTAGACAAAAGAGATAAAAAAAGGTTTCTGGAATATGAGTTTTTAAATTTTGTGTGAAATAATTTATCTGTTGTTTTTTGTTGTGGTCTTCACTCCTCAGAATGGTTTGATGCAGCTCTCCATGCTACTCTGTCCCGTGCAAGCTGCTTCATCTCCCAGTACTCGCTGCAACCTACGTCCTTCTGAATCTGCTTAGTGTATTCAGCTCTTGGTCTCCCTCTAACCTTTTTACCCTCCACGCTGCCCTCCAGTATTAAATTGGTGATCCCTTAATGCCTCACAATATGTTGTACCAACCGATCCCTTCTTCTAGACAAGTTGGGCCACAGACTCATCTTCTCTGCAATTCTATTCAATACCTCCTCTTCAGTTATGTGATCTACCCATCTAATCTTCAGCATTCTTCTGCAACAGCACGTTTCAAAAGCTTCTATTCTCTCCTTGTCCAAACTATTTACCGTCCATGTTTCACTTCCATACATGGCTACACTACATACAAATACCTTCAGAAATCACTTCATGACACTTAAATTTATACTCGATGTTAACAAATTTCTCTTCTTCAGAAACGCTTTCCTTGCCGTTGTCAGTCTACATTTTATATCATCTCTACTTCGACCATCATCAGTTATTTTGCTCCCCAAATAGCAAAACTCCTTTACTACTTTAAGCGTCTCATTTCATAATCTAATACCCTCAGCATCACCCGACTTAATTCGACTACATTCCATTATCCTCGTTTTGCTTTCTTGATTTTCATCTTATACCCTCCTTTCAAGACACTGTCCATTCCGTTCAGCTGCTCTTACAAGTCCTTTGCTGTCTCTGAGAGTATTACAATGTCAAAACTTCAAAGTTTTAATTTTTTCTCCATTGAAGTTAATACCTACTCCGAATTTTTCTTTTGTTTCCATTACTGCTTGCTAAATATAGAGATTGAATAACATCGGGGAAAGGCTACAACCCTGTCTCACTCCTTTCCAAACCACAGCCTCCCTTTCATGTCCCTCGACTCATATAACTGCCATCCGGTTTCTGTACAAATTGTAAATAGCCTTTCGCTCCCTGTATTTTACCCCTGCCACCTTCAGAATTTGAAAGAGAGTATTCCAGCCAACATTGTCAAAAGCTTTCTCTTAGTCCACAAATACTAGAAACGTAGGTTTCCCTTTTCTTAATCTAGCTTCTATGATGTGCCGTAGGGTCAGTATTGCCTGGCATATTCCAATATTTCTACGGAATCCAAACGGATCTTCCTCGAGGTCGGCTTCTACCAGTTTTTCCATTCGTATGTAAAGAATTCGCCTTAGTATTTTGCAGCCTTGACTTATTAAACTGATAGTTCGGTAATTTTCACAACATCTGCTTTCTTTGGAATTGGAATTATTATATTATTCTTAAAGGCTGAGGGTATTTCGCCTGTCTCATATGTGCTCACCAGATGTTAGAGTTTTGTCAGGACTGGCTCTCCCAAGGCTGTCAGTAGTTCTAATGGAATGTTGTCTAATCCCGGGATCTTGTTTCGACTCAGGCCTTTCAGTGCTCTGTCAAACTCTTCACGCAGTATCATATCTCCCGTTTCATCTTCATCTACATCCTCTTCCATTTCCATAATGTTGCCCTCAAGTGCATCGCCCTTGTATAGACCCTCTATATACTCCTTCCACCTTCCTGCTTTCCCTTCTTTGCTTAGAACTGGGTTTGCATCTGAGCTCTTGATATTCATACAGTTGGTTCTCTTTTCTTTAAAGGTCTCTTTAATTTTTCTGTAGGTTGTATCTATCTTATCCCTAGTGAGATAAGCCTCTACATCCTTAAATTTGTCCTCTAGCCATTCCAGCCGCACAGGGCATGCTTGCAGCGCCCTAGACAGCTCGGCTAATCCCGCGCGGCCAAGGCGTTTCACCGGACAGTGAAGAAGCCGTCTTCGATTCCCGATTGTATTTTTTTCCGTATCGTATTTTGTAGGAATAGAAGGGGAAATCTGGAAAGGAGACAATAAAGAATAATAAGAAAGTGGGAAATTATTCTTTTCTTGTCAAACGACTTTGATTAGTAAAGCATTAAAACTATAATCCTTGTCGCCTTACAACGTCTCTTGCACTCTCTGTGTTACGTGTCCTCGCTTTCTTCGAAAAGCTTCATGGATGGTAACTTTCATATAAACATTCACATCAGATACACTCGCCGCATCAGGAGCATTTAATGAATGTAGCCTTTGCACAACTACACGGTTGCTTCTGAGATTCGGCGCAAAGCAAACTTGGCTTACACTTCAAGCATATGGTTCAGGGAATTAATTTTGCTGCATGCTACGCGTGCGATAACATTGGCTGAAAATCGTTGCCAACAGATGATCATGAATTATGTTATGAGTCGTTACAGCATACCCGCGGTTTGGCAGTTACCGCTGCATTTCCACAAAAACATCGGAATTATCAAGCCTCGGAATGAAATTCTGCCGCGTGCCTGATTGTAAACAAGTATAGCACAATTTGCTATCTGTGGTTCCACGTGACAAACTGTCAGAAGTCTAACCCTGAATTGTTTTCGTAGAGCGTGTCTTAAAATATTAATTATTTACCGACCAAAGCCATTTGAGAAATTTGTTTGCCCACCTTGTTATTATTCATTTTTGTTTTACTTATCTTATGAACCCTGCTACCAAATTTGATACACAAAAAATATGTAAACAAAAGAAAACTGCCGAATTCGTTTTGGAGTTTCCCCACTCCACACCCAGATACTCGATTTCTGGAAAAATATGCGATTGCGGTGTATATGTGATTGAAAATTTCTCATTTTCAATTATCTATCGATCCTGTCAATTCTGTATAGATTGTGCATCATGAAATTTAGGGATGATTTTCTAAAATAAGCAGACGCATATTCAATCAAAATATCTTAGTCTTTTATTTTAGATCGTACAAGAGCAACTTGATTTATACGAGCCGAATCGTGCTCACCGTCTTTGTCGGGAGTCGGAAGGCGCTTCTGTGATGAATAAAAGAGTCCCTTACAGTCCAGTTATTTTCAGAAGCGGTGAACTTCTATTACAGGCACGGATTTCAATACAACATGAAGATCTCAAATACTTTATATAAAATTTACATCTGCTTCAATTTACAAATACTTTCAAGCTACGTCTAAGTATGTTTTATACTAATATGCTCGTCAACTCAAAGCAGTTACTGCTTTACTCTTTCTACATTCCCATTCCTGGACCCTGTGGAAATAACAACTGTTGCTGTGTCCGTTCAACAGCGCTACGAGGCAACTGCCACTCTCACCATTGTAACGGACAGTCGTTTATGAATTGTTCGATCATTCGATCTTACAACCTGGCCGTATTTTATTGGTAGTAAATATAAACTCCGTATATCCTCCACAGCTTATGTAGCATGGGTTTCCTGAGCAACTACATTCCACTCCAAATAGAACGCTCAAAACAAAAGCTTGCCACGGTTCACACGGCTTCCACCGTCGGGCGTTCAAGTCCTCTCTGCGGTATGGGTGTGTGTGCTGTTCTTAGCGTATGTTATTTAAGATTAAAGTAAGTAATATGTAGGGCTAGGGACCTATGAGCTCCGTAGTTTGGTCTCAATGGAGCTTACCACAAATTTCCAAATTTCGAAACAAAAAAACCTCATAAATTATAAACGGCGATTTGCTCGCATTGCCCGCTCTAATTGTTCATACATAATGTGAATATCTCTTAGCAATGAGATACAATGCGATATCTCAGAGACCATCATCATGGGACGATAGTCGATCGTCCAGACGCAGGTGGAACTGTCAACACGGTTGCGAGTGCCATAAGAGTAAACAAATAATTTTGCGGGTAAACTTGCATCGTAGTAACACTGGAACCTTACTAAAGGAAAACAAGGTCAGTAAACCACCGAGCTGTCGACTAGTTCTTTTAATGACAGATTAAAATCAAGACATTGACATGAACTGAAGCTCCAAAGAAACTGGTATAGGCATGCGCATTCAAATTCAGAGGTATGTAAAAAGGTAGAATGCGGCACTGCTGTCGGCAACCTCTGCGTAAGACAACAAGTGACTTGCGCAGTTGTTAGATCGGTTACTGCTGCTAAAACGTCAGATTATCAACACTTTGAGTCTCAACGTAGTGTTACAGTCTGCCATGAGCGATAGGACACGGCATCTCCGAGGTATCGATGAATTTTCCCGTACGATCATTTACGAGTGTACCGTGCATATCAGGAATCCGGCAAAGCATCGTATTTCCGACATCGCTGCAGCCGGAAAAAGATCCTGTAAGAAGTGGACCAACGATGACTGAAGATAATCGTTCAATGTGACAGATGTGCATTCTTTCCGCAAACTGCTGCAGATTTCAATGGCGAGTCATCAACAAATGTCAGCGCGTAAACCATTCAACGAAATATCATAGATATGGGTTTTCGGAGCTGAAGGCCCACTCGTGTACTCTTGGTGATTGCACAACACAAGGCTTTACGCCTCGTCTGACTCCGTCAACACTGACCTTGGACTGTTGATGACTGGAAAAATGTTGCTGGTCGGACGAGTCCCATTTCATATTGTAACGAGCGGTTGTACGTGTACGGCTATGGAGACCACCTCATGAAACGGTGGGTCCTGCATGTCAGCAGGAGACTATTAAAGTCGGTGGAGGCTCTGTAATGGTGTGGGGCATGTGCAGTTGCAGTGATGTGGGACCCCAGATACGTGCACATACGACTCTGAGAGGTGACATGTACGTAAGCATTCTGTCTGGTCACGTGCGTCTATTCATGGTTTTCCATAGGACTTGGGAAATTCCAGCAGGACAATGCGACACCCGACACCTCCAGAATTGCTACAGAGTGGCGCCAGGAACACTATTCTGAGATTAGACACGTCCAATGGCCACCAACCATCCAAGACATGAATATTATTGAACATTTCTGGGATGCCTTGCAACGTGCTTTAGGAGATATCTCCACCCTTTTGTATTCTTACTGATTCATACACAGACCTGCAGAATTCACAGGGTCAGTTCCGTCCAGCACTACTTCAGACATTAGTCGAGTCCATGCCACGTCGTGTTGCGACACTTCTGCCCGTTCGAGGTGGCCCAACACGATATTAGGCAGGTGTACCAGTTTCTTTGGTTTTTCAGTGTAGAGTTAATTTTTGTTGATTTTATTTATCATTTTACTACATAATTTACTTAGAAACTTCTCAGCGTATGCTCCGTTGTGTTAAAGTCCCAGCCAGTACCACCTGCTATTGGCGCGTGAAAAACCTGTGCCATTTGCAGTTTTAAAATATACTTCAGTGAAAAATCTTCCAATTCTTTTTAAATTAGTAGAATTTGTGGTTTGGAAGACAGTATTAGTAATTTGCTACCACGTGAGAGAGAGCTGCACTTCGTAGATCAACGCCATTACTTGTTGCTGAGCAAGAAGGCGGATAGTGAGCAGCTCCCCATGTCTGTTAACGCCCAAGTGCTCAAAGCAGAAGAAATATGTGTAAACGCGGGTAAAGTCATAAACGTTGGGAGGATGGAGGAAACTGTTTAATGCCATGGAGTATTAGCCACACAAAATCACACTGGAGGTACTGCGTGAGAGAGGAAAATGCCACATACTTCGGTACGTCCAGCCACACATTTAAGTGCCACCCACTTTGTGTAGTCCAGCTCTCGACATTTCTAGAATTTTCAAAGTGTTCTGTTGTCATAGATTCAAGAGATTTAATGACTATGTTACCTCCGTGACAAAACTATAACTGTGGTGAAATAATGACTGACAGATTTATCTGCAGTACTAACATGAAATGCAGCTTTGAGTATGCTCTTTGGCTCTGAAATTCATTTACTGAATGTACTGTAGTTTAATGAAATTTTATATGACAATTTATGGAAAAGTTATTACACTTATTTATCAGTATTTTACTAGATGCTCAGTATTTTCGGTACGATGTTTTCTTTTTTTCAAAATTGAATGGTTAATAGGGAGTTAGTGCATTACGTTACATAAGAGGAATGGTGATAGTTCCGATTACAACTGACTAATCACGTCATCGTCAATCTTGATTATGTTATACACTATGTGATCAAAAGTATCCGGACACCCCTAAAACATACGGTTTTCATATCAGGTGCATTGTGCTGCCCGGTACTGCCAGGCACTCCATATCAGCGACCTCAGTAGCCATTAGACATCGTGAGACAGCAGAATGGGGCACCCCGCGGACCTGACGGACTTCGAATATGGTCAGGTGATTGGGTGTCACTTGCGTCACACGTCTGTTACCGAGACTTCCACACTCCTATACATGCGTAGGTCCCCTATTTCCGATGTGATAGTGAAGTGGAAATGTTAAGGGACACGTAGAGCACAAAAGCGTACAGGACGACGTCGTCTGTAGACTTACAGAGACCGCCGACAGTTGAAGAGGGTAATAGGGACACGTCTATCCAGACCATCACACAGGAATTACAAACGGCATCCACTAAAGGTACTGTAATAGTTAGGCGGGAGGTGAGAAAACTTGGATTTCATGGTCGAGCAGATACTCATAAGCCACACATCAAAGCTGTAAATGCGAAACGGCTCCTCTATTGGTGGAAGGAGGGAAAAATTTTAAGATTGAACAGTGGGAAACCGATGTGCACAGTGACGAATCACGGTACACAATGTGGCGATCTGATGGCAGTGTGTGGGTAAGGCTAATGAGAGGTGGACGTCATATACTACCGTGTGTAGTGGCAACAGTAAAATTTGGAGGCGGTGGTGCTATGGAGTAGTCTTGTTTTGCATGGAGGGAGCTTGCACCCATTGTTATTTTGCGTGGCACTTCCATAACACAGGAATATATATATATGTTTTAAGCACCTTCTTGCCTCCTGCAGTTGAAGAGCAATTCGGTGGTGGCGACTGCAACTTTCAACAGGATCGAGCACCTGTTCATAATGCACTGCCTGTGGCGCAGTGGTCCGTGTAGTGATCTGACCTGCACAAAGTTCTGAACTGAACCTTACAGAACATCTTTGGGATGTTTTGGTGCGCCGACTTCGTGCCAGGCCTCACCGACAGACATCGATAACTCTCCTCAGTGTACCACTCCATGAAGAATGGGCTAACATTCTCCACGAAACCCTCAAGCACCTGACTGTACGTGTGCCTGCGAGAGTGGAAACTGCCATCAAGGCTAAAGGTGGGCCAACACCATACTGAATTCCAGCATTAACGATGGAGTGCACCTCGAACTTGTAAGTCATTTTCATCCAGGTGTCCTGATACTTTTGATCACGAGTACGACGAGAGAACCCGTCAATGCTTCGCAGTTGTTTACTATGTGTGACAGTTGTATATGAGTCCTAATAACTCTGTCCCTTCTTCTCTGTTCATCATTTCCTGCCCCCTCTTTCTCTTCACCTCCTCCTTTTCTCTTCCTCTCTCTCCACTTCTTCCTCCACCCCTTCTCCATCCACCTCTTCCTTACCCCCTCTAAGTCCATCTCCTCCCCTCCCCCTTCTCTCTCTATTTCCTCTTCGCCCTTCTCGCTGACCTTCAACCTTGTTTTGTAGTAAATGCCTGATAGTCTTTATTGCAAATTGAAGTCGCTTGGAATCTTAAGTACAAGGGATGATGAAGACCTCTCCTGCTACTCGATCTGTGAGAATAGCAGCTTCAGAGATAGTATTTTGCATAGTTGTAATCTACAAACGGGTACGTTTACAAAGATTCGGACGATGCAAATTCGGTAGTAGTATTTTAATCATAAGTCCATGATCCACAAATACTATTTTCCTGTCTTCTATTAAAACCGACTTGAAGGAAGAAAGGAAAATAAGAAATAGTTGTGTATAAAATTTTTGTATAAAATTACGCATAAGGAGATCTTTTACATTGTTGTTTAAAGTACATAGCCTACATCGGTCTGAATGTTTATTATATTTTGGTGTAAAAGTTTGAAGCAAGTCAGTCGAAAATTTTTCCTCATTTTTGCAAACAGTTAAAAAAAATGTAGTCTATATCCCTGCGAAGCTTTACCAGGTTGTCGTGTAAAATTTGGAAGTGAATCAATCAAGAATTTTTAGAGATTTTGTATAAAAAGTTAAACATATACTTATCTTCGTGTAGTAATACAAATTTTAAATATATTTCTTATATACCATATATATTTAACCATTTGTAGCCTGTTTCCGACCGAAGGTTAATCAAAACATCGTGTGCAAATACGAAGTAAATAGGTCAAGTTTTTGTCTTTACATAGTATTACCAATTTCAATGAAATACTTCATTTCAATAACACACATGTGATAGTACAGTATTCGTACTAAATGTGCTTGAAAACTTCTGTTGTAGCGTAGCAAGGTTACCCTCTTATTGGTCGTCGACACATTTCTAGTAGGTAGATAGCAGCAACTCCTATTTAATTAATTTGTTTTAATTATACTCATCATCGTACTAATCATACTATATCTGGTTAATCATAGCATTCTTATGATTCTTTATTTTTTGATCATTGGCCACCTCATACTGACTGCTGTGGTTAACCACAACATGGTATAACTTATTATTTCAGCCTCAACAAGAAGAATTGAAATGATTCAGCTTTTATTATTCCAGTCAACATAACTATTGCACAACAGATAACGCGCTCTGACCCTGTCAACACCAAGCACAATCAACATAGAGGGAGGGTAATGATTTGCAATTTGCACGTTTTGTTTGCTCCTAGTTTCAGATCGTAATCCAATTTGATATTATTTACTTGTCAATTAAATGATATGAATGAAATAGCAACATTTGCAAGGAATACATCTTGATAAGAAATATGAGGACTTAATTCTGTAGCAACATCAATGCTTGGGTAATTTGATACGCAGATCTTACTAATCTCCCAGAGACGTACCTTGCAGTCTCCGGTACTCTTATGCTCAAAACACTTACTTTTCGCTAAACAAATCTATTAATTTCAGTTACTGTCAGTCAAACAAATAGAAATCTTAGTTTTTTTTCACATTTGTATTCTGCACGTAATTATTCTCAGCGGAGATTAACTTCACCTCCTATAACTGAACTAAGGGCGTCGCACTGTTAGGAAGGAGATGTATGCAACGGAACAAGTCTCAGCCAACAACACACACAACTCAATGATATGCAAAAGATTCTATATCTAGCTATCATAAAATAAACATAATGATCAGGCTTAGAAAATGAAATCAGCAATGCACTGATTATCTGATCGAAAAATGATGTAGATCATAATCAGTCAGAGATGGCTAACTGGCACTTCATTGCGCAAATAATTAAAAATTCACCTAAGCGGCGTTGTTAAGTGGATCAAGCTAACGTGGCCTAGATATTCACTCCCTCCCTCTTAATTTCGTAAACCGTACTTAAATAGAAACTTAAAATGGACACAAACATTACATTAAACTAATCCACATGGCAAATAGATCAAATTCAAACACTTCAAAGGCAAAGAAAAAAGGACTTTTATCTTAGTGGCCAATATTCATCTATGGCTTGGCTGTGCTCTCTGTCACAATGTTAACTCTAATCAAATTGCATATACTGTGAATAATGGGATGAGAATGGGATGAGAAGTTCCGCCTTATGCAAGACACCTTTTTTCTTTTTGTTACACCCAAACATGTTTCAACACTTTTGTTCCAACCCTTAGTGGGTTCTATTTTTATTTTTAAACGTAAATTTGTTGTTAACATATTAACATTTCTGTCGTTTACAACATTATGTAAAAGTTGCATTTATAACTTAATTGGCGAAAAGTAACATACCTCACATGATGTTATTGTCCACTTGTTTTGGTAGCTGTTGTGCTACACAATACACAACTTGTCATCTGCAAACAGCGAAACGTAATTTATTTTCTGTTTGTTATGCAATTACGAACGGAAATAAGACTCTATCACGTTTTCTTTCTGTAACTTACAGTCTTGAAGTTGTGGTACGTTTTCCTGTGTTGTTGGCGAGGTAAATAGGCTTACTTCTTTGCCTGTGTTCGCGTGACAATGCAGTTTTTCCGGTTACTAAAAACATAGCCCGAGTTCTCTCTGCCATTACGTGTTGTTGTGGCTGTGTGGCGTTCATTTGTTTTGTAGCGTTTTCTGCTGGGTGAGGCGCGCGAGTTTGAATTGTATTAGGTGTTAGTGGTGTGTGGTTTATGTGGGTTTGCGTGTGTGTGAAGAGAGAGAGAGAGAGAGAGAGAGAGCGAGAGAGAGAGACTGAAAGAAAGAAATAAAGAAAAGAGAGAGAGAGAGAGAGGATTTGTTTGTTTGTTTGTTTGTGTGTGTGTGTGTACGTGTGTGTGTGTGTGTGTGTGTGTGTGTGTGTGTGTGTGTGTGTGTGCATGGCTTCAGAAAACATCGCTCTTGTGCAACGCAGCTAGCTCTTTATTCGCACGAAGTAATGGCCGCTATCGACAGGGGATCTCAACTTGATTCCGTATTTCTAGATTTCCGGAAAGCTTTTGACACCGTTCCTCACAAGCGACTTCTAATCAAGCTGCGGAGCTATGGGGTATCGTTTCAGTTGTGCGACTGGATTCGTGATTTCCTGTCAGGAAGGTCGCAGTTCGTAGTAATAGACGGCAAATCATCGAGTAAAACAAGTGATATCAGGTGTTTTCCCCAGGGAAGCGTCCTGGGACCTCTGCTGTTCCTGATCTATATAAATGACCTGGGTGACAATCTGAGCAGTTTTCTTAGATTGTTCGCAGATGATGCTGTAATTTACCGTCTAGTAAGGTCATCCGAAGACCAGTATCAGTTGCGAAGCGATTTAGAAAAGATTGCTGTATGGTGTGTCAGGTGGCAGTTGACGCTAAATAACGAAAAGTGTGAGATGATCCATATCAGTTCCAAAAGAAATCCGTTGGAATTCGATTACTCGATAAATAGTACAATTCTCAAGGCTGTCAATTCAACTAAGTACCTGGGTGTTAAAATTACGAACAACTTCAGTTGGAAGGACCACATAGATAATATTGTCGGGAAGGCGAGCCAAAGGTTGCGTTTCATTGGCAGGACACTTAGAAGATGCAACAAGTCCACTAAAGAGACAGCTTACACTACACTCGTTCGTCCTCTGTTAGAATATTGCTGCGCGGTGTGGGATCCTTACCAGGTGGGATTGACGGAGGACATCGAAAGGGTGCAAAAAAGGGCAGCTCGTTTGTATTATCACGTTATAGGGGAGAGAGTGTGGCAGATATGATACACGAGTTGGGATGGAAGTCATTACAGCATGGACGTTTTTCGTCGCGGCGAGATCTTTTTACGAAATTTCAGTCACCAACTTTCTCTTCCGAATGCGAAAATATTTTGTTGTGTCCAACCCACATAGGTAGGTGTTCGTTTTTCCCGCTCGCTGTTCGGGAGTGGAATAGTAGAGAGATAGTATGATTGTGGTTCGATGAAATGGTTCAAATGGCTCTGAGTACTATGGGACTCAACTGCTGTGGTCATTAGTCCCATAGAACTTAGAACTACTTAAACCTAACTAACCTAAGGACAACACACACATCCATGCCCGAGGCAGGATTCGAACCTGCGACCGTAGCAGTCGCACGGCTCCGGACTGCGCGCCTAGAACCGCGAGACCACGGCAGCCGGCTGTGGTTCGATGAACCCTCTGCCAAGCACTTAAATGTGAATTGCAGAGTGGTGATGTAGATGTAGATGTACTTGTATAGTTCTTCTATTGTGATTACTCTGAATAATACCTTGGTGGGCTGCTAAAGGGAACTTGTACAAGTAACACTTAAAGCTAACTCACATATAAACAGTGGCAAGTATGAAATTTACACGTATTCAAAGAATTTGAATTCCAACACAACTCTTGTTGCAATAAAGATTGTAGAGCCAACTAATAACAAAGCACCTTCACAACTGCCTGAAAATGAACCATGTGTCTCTGCACAACACACAGATTTACATGGCCACACGTGCCGAGCCATGTGGCACTGGCGCTCGTCACAGTCGAACTACAATCATTAATTATCTTTCATGTGCAAAATTACTGGAGCTATCTTCCTAAACAGTGGCCAACACATCGAATCGGAGGACACAATTAGAGTTAGTGTGTCACAAGTAATGGCTACTTGAAAAAGGTCCCGAGTTCGAGTCTCGGTCGGGCACACAGTTTTAATCTGGCAGGAAGTTTCATATCAGCGCACACACCGCTGCAGAGTGAAAATCGCATTAATGGCTACTTAGTTTGGCGCGAAACACGTCGCCAAACCAGTAGAAAGAGAATTCTTTAAAAAACTGGAAAATGGAACACTGAATTTGTATCATCTCGCTGTAAATCAGGAATGGTAGTGGTTGGAGTTAATATTTTTGCACAAATACTTTGAAATATTAGTTGTAGCGGGAGTAATACACGAAGGTGTTACATGTTCCATATTCACAAAGAAAAGTTCGCGAAAGTTTGAAATAAACCCCACTAAACAATTCTGACTAGCCTTCTAAAGGGTTTACCATTAATTTGCGGCTGCTAAAGGAGAGTGAAACCTAGAGATTGAACCGTTTGTGGCTGTCGTTTGATTTCGGCTTGAAGTGCGCCCAACGCGAACGCACATACAAAATATCAATAAAATTTACACAAATTAATCAACCTCTACATGAGAATGAAGCACTTTCCTTACTCGGTGAAACGCAGAACATTTAGTTAAAGACTGACGACCACGTAGGGCACTGTGCTGATGCAGTGTCATAGCCTTGCGTGTTCAATGATCTATTGGGACAAAATTACTGCAATTACCACGTCTCTCAACGTTTCTCTGTCTATACTAGCTTGAAGCACGGCATTTCGTCCCGGATGCACAATTATATAACACATTTCTTTACATCATCCTTCTGCCCACTGCCCAAGATGGCCTTCTCAGCGACCAATGTCGTTCCCGTCTGAAACTCTGCGAGGACGAGACCTACCGTTGGCTAAGAGCCCGGACGCCCTCTAAGGCTATCGGAACGATGTGAGACCTCTGCTATTCTCTCTGCACAGCCTTATCTTTGCTAAACTACCACCTGCTGCTTCTATTTGGTTGGTTCTACCGTCTCAACAGCCCAGAAATAATAACACGTTTGAATGTATTACATCTTTGGTTCAATGGCTCTGAGCACTATGGGACTTAACATCTATGGTCATCAGTCCCCTAGAACTACTTAAACCCAACTAACCTAAGGACATCACACAACACCCATTCATCACGAGGCAGAGAAAATCCCTGACCCCGCCGGGAATCGAAACCGGGAACTCGGGAGCGGGAAGCGAGAACGCTACTTCACGACCACGAGCTGCGGACTATTACATCTTTACTACTTATTTATTTCGCGATAGATTTCGCAGACAGCGTTCACAAATATCACTGAATATACTAGCAAAATTATACCCTTGTACAACACTTAGTTGAGGGGATATGACGTCATAAACATTTAGATGCGTGTCAAACTGCCGCACCATGCATGACGTTTAAATTTATTATTTCTTTACTACTAACTCCATCCACATCGTATTTCGCATACACTATCCCCATATGAGAGTGAATTAAGGTATACCATTGTAGAACACATACTTCAGGAGATAAGAAATGTCAAGCACAAAGCTGCGTGCAAATGTAACTGTGGGGTCAAACTTGTTAGATAGAGTGAAATATGTTAAACGTTTGTGAAACAGATTTTACCTATGTGTAGATGGGCAAAGTCATGAGTGACAAGCTCATCCAAAATCCCTGGAGCGATTTCAACAAAATTTGGTAGAAACGATTTGGAAAGAAATACTGTGGAGATATGAACCGATTGTGGTAGGATGAAAACGAGGAGAGAGTATGGGGCAGGAGGAGAGGGAGAGAGAGAGAGACTGTGTGCAGGAGGATGTGGCTGTGGTGGTGGGAGCAGGATATGGATGGGGAGAGGGGAGTGGAGGACATAGGCAGGAAGAGATGGAGGAGAAGATAGACAGGGAGGGCGGGAAGAGAAAATGGACAGTGGTTGGGAAGACGAGGAGGTGTGATGAAGAGATCGACAGAGAGAGGCGCAGGAAGATATCCACAGAGGATGGGAGGGGGGGGGGGGGGTTGGAAGATGCAGACAGACAGAGGGGGGTGCAAGAGATGGACAGACAGGACAGAAGAGGGAGATTGACAGGGAGAAGGAGGACGCTGACTATGGTAATACTACAAGAATGGAATAAATATATAAGAGAGCAGCGGCAGCGGTTCTAGGCGGTCCAGCCTGGAACCGCGCTGCTGCTACAATTGCAGGTTCGAATCATGTCTCGGGCATGGATGTGTTTGATGTCCTTAGGTTAGTTAGGTTTCAGTAGTTCTAAGTCTAGGGACTGATGACCTCGTATGTTAAGTCCCGTAGTGCTCAGAACCATTTGAACCATTTAAGCAGTGCCGGGTATCAGCTATCTCAATATATTCGCAGAGAACAACATGTCTCGGAACGTTGTTTACAGAGATGTTACAGTAGATTTCAGGCTCTTCACGCACACAGAGACAATTATGGTGTATCCCATGCTAAGCATGTTGTAAACTTTTGCGATATTATTCACTCCCTTTTCTGGTACGTTTTGTAATTCGCTACCCGTTCGCATAATAAATATTACATGTAAAATAAAAAAGTAAGGTGCGAACGACGTAAGTTCCGTCAACTTCTCCCATCGTCCCAAAATTTTTGGTGGGGGGGGGGGGGGTCGGTATGGAGGGGACGGGGTTCTACGTCTCGCGGTTTGCTGCGCCGCAAAGGGCTCGCGCAGCAAGGCTTCCAAAAGATAACTTTTAGGTTAGGGCATATGTGTCGATAGTGATCTTCAGCATTAACATAATCTTATGTAGTATTCATTAATGGCTGATAACACCACGGGGCGCAGTTAGTAGATCCTAACTACGGTGCTGCTCCGTTACGATCTATCGAGATCATAGGTGCCTGATCCCAAAATACTCAAGAGAACGTTCATAAATTTTTCGGCAGAGATCAAGTTCCATTGTAATGACGTACCAGCGCTAGGACGAAGCAGTGCACCCGCACACCTGTCGAAGGTCTAGCCTTCCACGTCATTACACAGGTAACGCGTAATGTGATATTTTAGCCGGTGACAGGCGACAGCGGCTGGCATCGGATAAAACACGAGGAGGGCGGGAATCGATATCGCTTAGCGGTGTTTACGCCGGCGCTGGGCAGCGCACAGTGGCCCGCTGTTAGCGACCGCGGCCGTGGCTGCGGCCGCGCCCGGCGAGCTGTCCCTGGGGTGGGCGCCGGCATTTCAATGCCCGGCCGAGATAACAGGCGGCAGCATTTTCCATTAGACTAGCCGTGATGGATTGCCGGCCGCGGAGTCTATTCAGCGGCCGGACCGCACACGCCGCTCGCCAAGGAGTTCGCAGTAATTGATAATGTACTCGCGCCCGCAGCGGCCGCTTATCTCTGGGGCGCCACGCACCGCACCGCACTGACTGCCTCACTCCCTCCACACGCGCGCGCAGCGGCTCAAGGCAGCCGCAGACCATTTGCATCGCAGCATCTTTTCCGCAGCGAGAACGTTGATGAGGTCCGCTATTCGTAGCACTGACGATAAGCGGAGCCGTTCAACAGCGGACTGGCAGAGGAGATTGATAATATTGCCGTTATGACGATATCATGCATCATTATACCTATTTTTAAATGAGGTCTCGCTAAAATTTAGGCATATTCTATAACACATATAACACAGGCTTCACCAGCGCTAAACTGTTTGAGGGGGGCGAAGGGCGATTCAGTAGTTAGTTTGTTAGTTAGTTACATGTTCCATTGATCAATAGCACGGAAAACCGTTATGATGTGGGACGTGACAAATGCAAAAGAAATGCGCACAGGAAACAAGATTTTTTTTCATTTTTTATTTTTTTAATGTCAGGAAGGCTTTTCTGAAATTATTTGTATGAAGTGTAGCCATGTATGGAAGTGAAACGTGGACGACAAATAGCTTAGACAAGAAGAGAATAGAAGCTTTCGAAATGTGGTGCTGCAGAAGAATTCTGAGGATTAGATGGGTAGATCACATGACTAATGAGGAAGTATTCAATAGAATTGGGGAGAAGAGGAATTTGTGGCACAACGTGACTAGAAGAAGGGATCGGTTGGTAGGGCATGTTCTGAGACATTGAAGGATCACCAATTTAGTATTGGAGGGCAGCGTGGAGGTGAAAACACTAGAGGGAGACCAAGAGATGAATACACTAAGCAGGTTCAGAAGGATGTAGGTTGCATTAGGTACTGGGAGATGAAGAAGCTTGCACAGGATAGAGTAGCATGGAGAGCTGCATCAAACCAGTCTCAGGACTGAAGACCACAACAACAACATGGTGTTATACCTAAATATTTCTATTATCTGTCCATTCCATTAAATGGCACAAAATGCATACATTATATCTCCAGATTTATTTACTCATATTCAAGAATTCATCTATGGTATAGTAGGAGTTGTCAAGGAGATATGATTTCAATTTGTTTATGAAACTATTACTGCTGTATGTCAGACATTTTATTTCATCTGGTAATTTATCAAAACGTTTTATAGCAGCATATTTTACCCCTTTCTGTGCCAAAGATAGGTTAACTAAAGGATAGTGTAGGTCTTTATTTTTTCTGGTATTGTAATCATGAATATCGCTGTCGATTTTAAACTGGTCCATCTTCTTGAGAAAAAAATTCATTACTGAGTAAATGTACTGTGAAGCAGTTGTAAGAATTCCTAACCTTTTAAACAGATGCCTACAAGGTGTGCGCTTATGAACCCCACACATTATTCTAACTAATTTCTTTTGAGCAGTGAATACCTTTTGCCTAAGTGTTGAGTTGCCTCAGAATATTATTCCGTATGACATTAGAGAGTGGAAGTATGTAAAGTCTGTTACCTTACTATTTTGTACATCCTCAAAATTGGCAATTATTCTGATTGCAAAAGTTGCTAAACCTAGTCGCTTTAGGAGATCCAAAATATGAATTTTCCAATTAAGATTCTCGTCTATATGTACACACAAAAACTTAGTATGCTCTACACTGGCTACTGACTTCTTTTGATGTGTTATGTTTATTGAAGCAATTATACTTTTGCAGCAGAAAATTGGATGTATTGTGTTTTTTCAAAATTCAGAGCAAGCCTACTCCCAGAAATCCAATTAATAACTTTTCCAAAGACCTTATTTGTAACATCTTCTATTCGACTTTCTTTTACTGTATTAATAAGTATGCTTGTATCATCAGCAAACAGTGTCAGTTCAGCATCTTGTTTCACAAAAGTAGGGAGGTCATTCACATGTATCAGGAACAGGAGGGGACCCATGATTGAATTTTTTGGAACACCTAACGTAATTTCACCCCGGTTATATGAAGTGGCAAACTAGGGTGTAGGTCACAAGGGGATCTAAACTGAAATAATGTGTTAATTTAAGCCCGTATTAAAACGTGTTGTGCGAGTACCGAGTGTTAAAAGTTGTATAATATCAGCTTTTAAATTTACGCGTCTCCGATTATTGTGTACTACTTCCTAAGCGTTTTTCTACCGAAGAATCAAGGAAAAAGAACATGTATAAATTATAATTGTCTATATACCACATCTACATCAATCTGAAAAACAATTGATTAATTCTTATAACCTAGGTGTTTAGTACGTTCTACTGGTGAAATTAAGTAAATTTGAATATATTTTCGAAAAAAACATTTACTTACGATCATTTCCCTGCCGTTCTTTTTAAAAAAAGACAGTGTTGATGAATTACCTTCAGCTCTCTTCACAGCAATTCATCTTTACACATTCACTGACTAAATTTATTATCATACCAACAGCGGACTGCGAGTGATTGTCACGTGGCGTGATTCTAAGTCGTCTGCCTCCTGGCCACCTCTCCTACAAACTAGCAGCAAAACCAAGCAGACTCGTGCTTATCTAGTGTCATGTCCCCCTGACGAGTCCTGAGAGGGAGTGGAAGGAATGCTAGGATACGCGTCAAAGAACTTACTTGACAGCGACAGCAGGTCTCGTAGTCGTGGGCTGCCTTCAGTGCACCTGGTCCACTGAAAAGAGGGCTGTAAGATGAGTTAGAATACGGAACTCGGCTGGAATCTCAGGGTACACTGGATGCAATCATAAATCAGTGCATGAGGATATATACACTGGAAGCAGCCCTGGCACATTCGCTTTATAAACAGTTCTATATACAAAGTCTACTAACTGCCTTCTTAGTGTTGTACCTTCTCATAGTCCCAATATAACAGAGGTAGCCGGCCGCGGTGGTCTCGCGGTTCTAGGCGCGCAGTCCGGAACCGTGCGACTGCTACGGTCGCAGGTTCGAATCCTGCCTCGGGCATGGATGTGTGTGATGTCCTTAGGTTAGTTAGGTTTAAGTAGTTCTAAGTTCTAGGGGACTGATGACCACAGCAGTTGAGTCCCATAGTGCTCAGAGCCATTTGAACATTTTTTTAACAGAGGTGGGCGCGCCGGACTAAGGGGAAACAAGTCTGAGCCTCCTCGTAGGTACGCAGGACTGCAATGCGATCTCACAGCATCAGAACTCCAGCTGAACCATATCTGACTGCCGCCCGGAGTGGAAGAGCGGCTTGAGGAACCGCGCGACCGTTACGGTCGCAGGTTCGGATCCTGCCTCGGGCATGGATGTGTGTGATGTCCATAGGTTAGTTAGGTTTAAGTAGTTCTAAGTCTAGGGGACTGATGACCTCAGCAGCTAAGTACCATAGTGCTCAGAACCAGCCATGTCTGACCTACTGACCCGCTGCTCCGTCACTGCCATCACTCTCTCAACAATATGGTGGCTAGCCATTTTTAGCGGTACTGCACCCGGCAACACTTGCCCTAGAAGTTTCCAGTACTCTTGAACATTGTGTGTGTGTCACGCAATAACACGTGAGGCCTACGTGACGAGCAGGCCTTAAGCCGCTGTCCAACGGTTGCGTCTTGCGACGGATCTTGAGCCTCGTGATGCGGCATAGTCCGCCCTTGTTAGCAGAGTCAACATTACACATAAGCTATGTCCAGTCACGTAATCCTCGCTGGTAGCAAGAATTTCCAACCCTACATCTTATTTGATTTTTAACTCTATTTTCTATCATTCGCGACACCACCTTGTTCCTTCAACACTCGTAGTAGTACCAATACAGTTCATTCAAACGTGGTATACTCTCTTTTTATTGAAAATATAATATGATTAGATTTACTGGCACCTTAATAAATCCAGCAAACCATTAATTCCTATTGCACAATAACCTTTACTACCTGTAGTTAGTTAAGCTTGGAAATAGTCGTCAAACAATGTCATTTTTTGTCAACTAGGACTCAAAATATTGAAATTGCCTTCCAAAAACTGTTGGGGGGATCCGTCTCCACTGTTCCTCACATCGATGACGCCCATGTTTTATAACTGAAACAACGTGTGACGTCAACGAATGGAATATTGCAGTTACCAGACTCACCCATTGACAACTTGTGTAATAACCTGAAACCACATTCTGAAAGCAATAATCACCGAAACAGACTTCCATTTATCCTGAACACAATATACACTTGTTCCGTTTATCACTCAGTAGAAAATTAAAACGATCTACGTATGCTTATCCACGTTATATGAAAGTGACGAAGGTCAGGAACTGTATTATAAGTATATGAAATAACTTTTGCTGCATCAGTCACTTTTTACTAATATTTATTAGTACGACACATTTGGCAGCATCCTGGTACCATCAGGTGTTTCACAATTACATGTACAGTAATCCAAAGTGTGATGACGGTTATTTCAAATGTGTGTGAAATCTTATGGGACTTAACTGCTAAGGTCATCAGTCCCTAAGCTTACACACTACTTAAACTAAACTATCCTAAGGACAAACACACACCCATGCCTGAAGGAGGACTCGAACCTCCGCCGGGACCAGCAGCACAGTCCATGACTGCAGCGGCTAAAACCGCTCGGCTAATCCCGCGCGGCGACGGCTATTTGCTGAGTGTGGAATTTAGATAATGTACAGAAATTTAACCTCGTAAAAAATTCATTTTCAGTGTATACTTTATGTGAGGTGTATGTTTAAATCATTTCAGTGACGTTACTTACTTTTTTTGCTGAAAATTTGCTTTTGTGGCACAAAGGACACAGTAGTATCCACAGAATCATCACTTAACACTTACACATACAGATGGCTACGTTTCAAAGGTTCTTAACTGCTATGGCTAACTTGTTTCTATTCCTATCTAAGATAGTACAAACAATGGAAATACTGTCTTATTTATGCAACAAATTTAACTTATGGTGTATAGTAAATAGTACAATTACTTGGCATTACTTCGTTGTTCAGTAGTATTAAGACTTCTTCCTCTGTTACTTTTCCATCTAAATAAAACTAGCTCCCGTCCATCGAGAAACTTTGTACAAAATCTGCATTGTTACTATCTAGTTTATCATTTAGCAGTTTGTTACCATGTAGTCTGTTATGAATGATAGTTCTTCAGATACGTCCATCTGCTGTCCGTTGTCCATCTCATGTAATTTCTACACCCACTGGCCACAATTCTGCACATTAACTTTTACTGTGTGTTAGTTTCAATAGAAATATTTTTCCCCACTGGAAACCTCATGCACACGTTTTTAGAGGTTAATGCTTTTAATCAAGTACAAATCCGGTCAACTGTTGGACTTCGCTATAAAAAAAATCTCAAGTCAGTTTAGCAGTGTACAGCAGCTTGTGGCCATTAAAATTCACAAATTGGTTTGTTATATTCCAATGAAAACGTATGTATTATTGTTATTTTCCATGGTAATCATTGAACGATCATATTATTTATCACTACAGTCTATATTTCAAAATTAGTTATTTTAGTCCATAAAAAGAAGCCATGTTCCCAAAGTATATTTTGAAATCGGGAAAGTTTGTATGAATCTTGCATCCAAAATCATTAAAAACTCACCTAAGAGCATTCTTCCTCCAGAAGAAATACTGTTCCGCGGAGGATATAGCCATTTCATTTGCAGTATCCAAAAATAAGTGGGCAGTACCCTAAATTTTTGTGCTCTTTGCTGCTTCTACATAGTCGTTTGTGAGGTAGGCATTCATATGTTCACTCTGCCTGTTTGCAGGCCTCTCCTACGGTTCAAGTACACCACGTACGATGGCCAAAATATATAACAAGAAGATGGAGAAAACCCGTCGCAATAAAATCAGACTCTGTGGATAAGTTTGTTGTGGAGATTTACAGCCCGAGGTCTGGTTTGATGTTGCTCTCCACGTTACTCTATCCTTTGCAAGCCTCTTCATCTCCGAATAACTACTACAATCTACATCTTTACTTGATTCATTTATCTCTTGGCCACCATCTACAATTTTTACTCCCACTCTCCCCCCTTCCCCTTGCTTCCCTCCAGTACTAAACCAGTGATCCTATCATATCTCAGAGTGTGTCCTGTCAATTGATCCCTCCTTTTCGTCAAGTTCTGCCGTATATTTCTTTTCTCTCCCAGTTACTCAGTGCCTCCTCATTAGTTATGTGACCTAACCCCCCTAATCTTCTGAATTCTTCAGTACGACCACATTTGAAAATCTTTGACACGTGTTCTCATTTTCCCTAAACTTTTTATTGTTCAAGTTTCACTTCCATACAAGGTTACACTTCAGAAAAGAATTCCTAACACTTAAATCTATATTCTATGTGAAAGACTTCTCTTCTTCAGAAATGCTTTTCCTGCCATTTTCAGTGCACATTTTCTATCCTCTCTACGTCTACCCTCGTCACTTGTTTTACTGCCCAAAATCAAAACACATCTACTACTTTTAGTGTCCCGTTTCCTAATTTAATTCCCTTAGCGTCAACTATGAAAAAGAATTGTCTTATCATTATTGAACCACCAAGAAGCACCAAAATAAATATTCACTTTAACAGGTGCCATGAATAAATATGGCTACTCTTACAGCTGTATAATTTAATTACTCTGTAATTCACAATTAAGTGCCTCGAAGAGAGTTCACTGAAGCAGCTTCAAGCTGTTTCTCTACCGTTCCATGCTCTAACGGCACACTCGAAAAACGAGCACTTAAATAGCTCTGCTCGATCTCTGATTTATCTTATGATGATATCTATTCCCACCCCCCCCCCCCCCTCTTCCCACACACACACTTTGCTTCAGTACCAAATTGGTGATCCTTTGATCTCTCTGAATGTGTCCTATCAATGGATTCTTTGAGCCACAAATTTCTTTACACCCCACCTCTATTCAGTACCTCCATATTAGTCACGTGATGTACCAATCTAACCTCAGAATTCTTCTATAGCACCACTTCTCTAAACAGTCTATCGTCCATGTTTCACTTCCACACGTGGCTGCACTCAAAACAAACTCCTTCAGGAAAAGTTTCCTGGAAATTAAATCTACATTCGATGTTAATAAATTTCAAATTTCTCTTCGTTAGAAAAGCTATTCGTGTCTTTGTTAGTCTAGATTTTATAGCGCTTAGTTACTTTGCTACCCAAACAGGAAACCTCTTCTACAATTATGAGTGTGTCGTTTGCTGATCTAATTCCTCAGCATCACTTGAATTAATTCGATTATATTCCACTACCGTTGTTTTGCTTTTCTAGATTTTCACCTCATATTCTCCTTTCAATATCCTATCCATGCCGTTCAGCTGCTCTTCCGAGTCCTTTGCTGGATGTGACACAACTACAATTTTATCGTAAAACCTCGAAGATTTTATTGCTTCCCTCTGGACTTTGATTCCTACTTCACATTTTTCTTTTGTGTCATTCACTGCTAGCTCAAAGTTCAGATTGAACAGCGTCGGAGACAGGCTACCACTCTCTTCTCAGCGACTGCTCTCCTTTAATGGCCCTCGACTTATAACTGCCGTCTATTGCTATGCAAGTTGTAAATAGCTTCTCGCTCCCTGTATTTTACCCCTGTTATCTTCAGACTTCCAAAGAGAGCACTCCAGTCAACATCGTCAAAAGCGTTATCTAAGTCTACAACCGCTATAAAACTAGGTTTAGCTCTCCTTAACCTATTTTCTGAGAGAAGTCGTAGGGTCAGTATTGCCTCGCGTGTTTCTTCACTTCTCCAGAATCCAATTTGATCTTCCCCGAGGTCGTCTTCTACCAGTTTTTCTGTCCTTGTGTAAAGAATGCGTGTTACGTTTTGCAACCATCACTTATTAAACTGACAGTTCCTTAATATTCAGACTTGTCGTCGCGTGCAACTCACTTCAGGTAGACATTAAAATACATTTTGCTTTATAATCTCACTGGCAGACTGAGGAAATAACTCTCATACCACCTTAGATTAATTTACATGTAATTCGTTGACGATGGCAACAAGCTGCCGAATCACTTGTACGAATAAATATTATAGTAAAACGTGACTGAAACAACAATTATTATTACATAAACAAAACCACCTCTAACGTGGATATAAAAGTCTACCATACCGAAATCGAAAACTGACATTTATGAAAAAAATACTATAATAGAGGTAAAAACGTGGTGGTAAACTTGGTTTCACACTCGAGTCGTGTGCGAGATGATTAGGACTATGTGATTATGTACTACCTGTGAATTCAGTATGATATACTGTTCTAGCTGATGACAGCAATATTATAGTCACTGAGAGAACAAGAGAACTCCTTACCGAGAAAGCAAATGAAACTCTCAAGGAAGTTTACGATTGGTCAATAAGCAACAAATTGACATTAAACATAAAGAAAACTAATGCCATGAACTTCAGTTTGAAGAGGAAAAATGACAATGTTAAATTAAATGTAGATGGCACCTCTATAGACTGTGTAACAAATGCAAAATTTCTAGGAATGAATATTGACTCTCAGCTGAAGTGGTGCGAACACACAAAGGTACTTGCAAAAAAAATGTCATCAGCATGTTATGCCCTTAGAATTCTATCATCTGTGTGTAACATGCAGTGTCTTTTAGTTACATATTATTCATATGTACACTCAATTCTTAGCTATGGCATTCTTTTTTGGGGAACAAATCCACAAAATATGAACACAATTTTCAAACTCCAGAAAAGAGCCATAAGAATAATAACCAGAAATAGTAGTCGAGCTCATTGTAAAGATCTGTTCAAAACACTGGGAATTTTAACTGCTCCATGTGAACACATTTACCAGTCAGTTGTAAACATCAAAAGTAACATTGGCAATTACTGCACAAACAGCTCTGTCCATGACCATGCAACAAGAGATAGACTCAACTTACATTTACCAAGAAAAAATAAACATAAAACTCAAAACAGCATTTTCTACCAAGGAATAAAACTGTACAATAAATTACCAAAAGAGATTAAAGAAATTTCAAAAATACACTTATTTAAGAAGGCAGCTAAAAAGTACCTGTTATGCAATACATTTTATACATTGAAGGATTACTTAGATAAAGCAGAGTAGGGGTTTGATAAAAAAATGTTATACAAACAAATAATAATAATAATGATGATTATAAAACATCCAATATTCCACATAACACCTTCACTTTATTATTTTTCTTCTTTTTTCCTTTCTAGAGACACTCTCCCCTCAAGCTATGCATAGCACAATACTAACACCTCTTCCTCTTTCTGAGCTCAACATCTCACTCATTATGAAGGGATGCTGACTCAGTTTTTCAGGATAGCAAATGGGAACTTGCAGTACAGAAAATGGCCCAAGGATCACCTGTGTGTGTGTGTGTGTGTGTGTGTGTGTGTGTGTGTGTGTGTGTATGTAGTGAGTGAAGTGTTATGAAACAATGTGTGTATAGTGTGTGCAGTGACTGATAGTGAAATATGAGTGAATAGTGTGGCATTACATTATTTAATGAGTTATTTGTAAATAAATTATTGTATACCAGGAGTAAAATCTAATGATTGTCTCTAACTAGAAGTCTGTAAATATATGTGTATACGAATTAGCTTATTGTAAATTGATCTAAGCTTGTAAATACTTTGACATGTCCTATATCCTTGTAAAAAGAGATCTACGGATGAATAAAACTACTACTACTACTACTAGCTAGTATGAATGCATTTAACATGAAAGTGTCTGTCTAATTAGCCTCAGATCTGGTCTAAGCAGAAATTTGCTTACGAATCATCACGTTAGGAACATTTCTCAATGAATTTGTGGTTAAGAGTGACAGATGATAGTCTAGCTGCATCACATATACATGCAGCGTACACTTAAGTGCCTGCAAGATGGCTGATCGAAGCACTTTTCTCTGTCGTTTCACTCTGGGAAAGCAAGCGGGAAAATTGAACGCTTATGTCATTTTGTGTGGGCGATGATTTGTCTTGTTGCATTACGGTGACCGTTTCGGCCTATGTAGGTGGAAGCAAAAAAAGATTTTTTGCTCTTGTAATAGGAAGTTGGTGATTGAAATTTCATGAAATTTTCTCTCCGAAAGGAAACCCGGACTCGCCCGCGCTTCGTGGCAATACAAAATGCGCTAACCTTCTCCGACCTTTTTCGATGTATTCCGTCAGTCCTATCTGTTAAGGATCCCATACCGTGAAGCAGTGCTCCCGAAGAGTAATTTTTCAGATTGCTACAGAATGTATACCAAGCTCAATGTTTAGGAATAAGGAACATGACTTATGAGCTACCGGTACATTTTGCTACTGACGGAATACGACAGTTGAGGCGTCAGCAGTATGGAGCGGGGTTATCACTATGTTCTTCAAGGTCACCGGACTTCTGTCCTCTGGTTTTTCGTGTCTGCCATCTTAGAAATGTGGTTTACGTCACTCCCGTTGGTACAGTAAGAAACTAGTCAGTGAATACTTAAGGCTTATCAAACTTCAAGAGATGATCAGGTGGTGTTTGAAAGAATTATTAGTCACTGTAGAAACGAGTTCTGTATTGCATCCAGCTAGAAGGGTAGCACGAGATCCGCTCATTCAACAGGTACGAGTCAAGACTAAATATTTATATGTAACTTCCCAATTAGTATTTTGTTTTTTGTTAAGGCTATTATGGATAAAATATGAACCCAGTCAGAAGGGGAGTTGATCGCGAAGTTTGTATTTAAATACAATTTTACGAAATGGGACAAGATTTAGCACTGAAGTACCCCACAGACTGATTGTGTACGGACCCTTTTTAAGGGGCTGGTTTTGCATCTGTCAACATATTCGTTTTCTCATATCAGTTTTTGCTGTTAATTGTGGCGCAGCCTGTACAAATAACAGAAGTATGTAGTAACAACTATCTACGCATGCATAAGCTTTCTTGTTGCTGATCCCACGCAGATGCAGCACACATATTTAAGACAGGTATTGCTATAAAACCTGGAACGTTTCTTACGATTCGCCATACTTGGTGCCTGCAATATAAGTGGATTCCGTTGTTATCACGCCTCGTTATACGGGGTAATCAAAAAGTTAGTATAAATTTGAAAACTGAGTAAATCACGGAGTAATGTAAATAGAGAGGTACAAAGTGACGCACATGCTGGGAAGGCCATGGGGTTTTATTAGAACCAAGAAATACAAACGTTCACAAACTGTCCGACACATAGTGCTTCATCTGATCAAAATAGCAATAATTAGCATAACAAAGTAAGACAAAGCAAAGATGATGTTCTTAACAGGAATTCCTCAACAATAGCTGTAGTCGAGGAATATTGTTGTGAACAGCACTGTAAAGCATGTCCGGAGCTATGGTGAGGCATTCGTGTCGGATGTTGTCTTTCGGTCGATCACGATACACTTGCGACTTCAGGTAACCCCAAAGTTAATAACCGCACGGACTGAGGACTGGGGACCTGGGAGGCCAAGCATGACGAAGGTGAAGCTGAGCACACGATCATCACCAAACGACGCGTGCCAAGAGATCTTTCACGGGTCTAGCAACACTTCTTTTTTTTGTTCTAATGAAACCCCCATGTCATTCCAAGCATGTATGTCAATTTTTACCTCCCTATCTACATTATTCCGTGGTTTATTAAGTTTTCAAGTTTATACTGACTTTTTGATCACCCGGTAGAAGTTCTAATGAATATCTTGCCTATTTGTCGCTCTGCGTAACATATATTTCATGATATATAACCAAATATACACAGCACATGTCACGCGCACAAGGCGTAATAGGGCAGCGCATTGGTGGAGCTGCCTTATGTACTCAGCCATTTCATACGAAAATGTTTCAGACGCTATTATGACCGCACGCCGCGAATTACAGATTTCGAACGCGGATTGGTAGCTGGAGCTAGACTCATGGAACATTCAGTTTCGGAAATCGTTAGGGAATTCAATATTCCGAGATCCATTGTGTCAATAGTGTGCCGAGAATACCAAATTTCAGGTATTACCTCTCAGCACGGACAACGCAGTGAGCAACGGTTTTCACTTAACAAAAATAACAGCCAGTGCCAATGTGGAACATACGACGAACGTATCCATTAGGACAGTGCAGCAAAGTGTGGTGTTAATCGTCTATGACAGCAAACGACCGACGCGAGTGCCTTTTGCTAACAGCGCGGCATCGCATGCTGCGCCTAACCTGTCCTCGTAACCTCATCGGTATCGCCTTAACCGTCTGGAAAACAGTGGACTGGTGAGATGAGTCCCGATTTCAGTTGGTAAGAGCTGATGCTAGGATTAGAGTGGTGCAGGATTCACGAGGCCGTGGACCGAAGTTCCCAACAAGGCACTGTGCAGCCATAACGGTGTAGGTTATCTTTACAGGGAATTGATTGGATCCTCTGGTAGAACTCAACCGATCATTGACTGGGAATGGTTATGTTTGGCTACTTGGAGACCATCTGGAGCCGTTTATGGACTTAATGTTCCCAAACAACGATGGACTTTTTTTTTATGGGTGAGTGTACCATTTTAGAGGGTCACAATTAGTTGCAATTGGTTTGAAACACATTATGGACAGTTCGAGCGAATGATATGGACAGCCAGATAGCCTGACATCAAAATTTATGGGACATAGTCGAGAGGTCAGTTCGTGGACAAAATTCTGCACCGGCAACACTTTCCCAACTATGGACTGCTCATGCCACGTCAAGCTGATGCACCCCGCCGGTAAAAGAAGGCCCCACACGATATTGGAAGGTACCCCCATGACTTTTATCCCCTCAGTGTAATCTTTGCAGGTACGGCTAATGCCAATGACAACTGCTTACCTTCTCGCAGAAAACGCGTTGTGGCTCCAGCATTGATGTACGTATGCGTATAGCGTCTAGGCGTATCATTTCTAAATATCGTCACTGGCCTACGCTAGAAAGCATTCCTTGCAAAGCAAGTCACATTATAATGACAAGAAAATTTAGGTTTCGTCAAACGAGTGACCTTGATCAATTTTTTACTTTAAACTTAGATATTTCTGAAACCAATAAAATCAATGTATTGTCTTTTCTTTCAGGGCATTGGTACAGAGTTGTTGCAGTAAAATGTTTCTTCTTTTCTGGATTTTGTTCTAGAAAACTGAAAAAAACCTGTGTCGGTCAACTTCATCCTACCTGGAGGAATTTGATAAATTCCTGTTAAGTGATGATTGTGGATTGTGGATCACACTTGGTGATTATAATTGTCCTGAAACTTCTTGAATAATTCAAATGTATTAAAGCATAATTATTAAATCTTAATGTTAATTTAATACAAAGAAAAATAAAAAAATATGATTAGAAATTTGGTTCATGAAATTCTTAAAAGCACACACAAAGGAAACGTGTTCATCGTATGCTGAATCCCAGCATGTCAGCTTCAGACGCAAAATCCCCCCTTCTTCCAATCATATCCTTCCAGAAATTTTCTGGCAACATCTGAAAACGTGAATTATGTTTATATCATCTGTTACTGGGCACAAAAATGATACTCTTTTCTACGAAGAAATGTAACATCCATCTGTCCTTGGTTTTTCATAAGAACTTTCTCCACATAGTGTTCCACTGTTTTTTCGACCAGGAATGCAAAGGAGTGCTTTCGCTGTAGATCTAATATCCATGGCAGAAAGCATAAATCCCCAGCCTCTTCTCCGTTGGCACTAAAATCTGCGTGACCATCATGCATTTTACCACGACGACAATGAATACTCAGACATGAACCAGCATGCACTGTCGTCAACTAAGCAAGAATTTGGGCGAAGGTACTATTTCGGCCCTTAATAAAGGACTGAATTTTGCTCCTACACCACGCACTGTTCCTATCGTGGATTTTATTAGTGGAGTGGAACAGGCTGTTCGACATCTTTCACAGGACGACGCCGACGAGGTAAGACTTACCACCAATCGCATTTTAGCCTCGGCCAAGCCTCCCAAATACAATATTAGCAGAGAAGAAAGAGAGGGTCTCCATGCGTTACAGAGGGATGAAGATCTTGTTGCTCTGCCAGCAGATAAGAGTAAGGCCACAGTGGTTCTTGATGCTAAAGATTATCATAGCAAAATAGCATCTTTATTGGAGGATAGCACTTATAAATGTTTGAAACGGGACCCAACTCTGTCATATAGCAGAAAAACAACGGAGCTCTTGAAAAATTCTGGTCTTCCAGAAGATGTCATAAAAAATCTTAAAGTTCGAGCCCCTAGGCCTCCAAGGCTTTACGTATTACCTAAGATTCACAAAGATAATGTCCCTTTAAGACCAATCATTAGTGCCATTGGATCTTCCACATACAGGCTAGCGAAATTCTTGGCTAATTTAATGACTCCCATAGTTGGCCATTGTGAGCACCACATCAAAAACTCTCAAATGTTTATTGAGAAAATCAAACAGATTAGAGTTGGTCCAAATGATATGTGGTCTCGCTTTTTACCAAGGTTCCTATTGAGGTCACATTGCAATTTCTGACAGAACACTTTCCTCCGGAAACTGTACAGTTGTTTCGACATGTCATGACGACCACCTACTTTCTGTATGGCGAGAAATTTTATGAAATGAGGAATGGAATGGCCATGGCTTCTCCGCTATCCCCTGTATTGGCTAACTATTTCATGGAACAATTTGAGGAACGTGCACTAAATTCGGCTCCACTCCGTCCATCTATTTTTTATCGTTATGTGGATGATACGTTTTTGGTTTGGCCGCATGGCGCAGGAGCCCTCGAGAATTTTCTGGAACATATGAATAGTGTGCACCTGAATATTCAGTTCACTGCCGAGATAGAGAGAGAGGGAAAACTGCCGTGTCTAGATATACTGGTGCAAAGGAAAGCAGATGGGCGGCTTGGCCACTCTGTGCACCGCAAACCAACGCACACAGATCTATATCTCGACGCAAAGAGTTTCCATCATCCAGCTCAGAAGAAAGCCGTTCTAACTACATTGATATGTAGTGCAAGAACTGTGTCTGACAAAGACCATTTAAATTCTGAAATTAATCACCTTAAATACGTGTTTCGTTAAAGTCAGCGTTCTGCAAGAGAAAGAAACGTGAAAATAATGATTATTCTCATGATGAACAACCTAGCGTGTTTCTTCCTTTCTTCTGTTCTATTTCCAGTAAAATAGACAGGATCCTTCGTAGACGAGGTTTAACACAGATCTTTCGGCCTCCAAGGAAAGTCAAGTGGATGTTGCGTCCTGTGAAGGACTGCCTCGGTCTCAGGATTCCTGGTATTTACAAAATTCCTTGTGAATGTGGAAGTAGTTACATCGGTCAGTCAGTCCGGACCATTTCCGATCGCTGTACAGAACATCAACGTCACATTAAAAATAGGGAGCTGGAAAAATCGGCAATTGCGGAGCATAGCCTCACTAGGAAACATAAAATTTTGTTTGATGAAACAAAAGTTCTGTCTCTGGCCTTCACATACTGGGACTCTGTAATTAAAGAGGCGATAGAAATTAGAATGTGCGATAAGAATTGTAATCGTGACAATGGTTACAACCTTAGTGGTGCATGGAAGCGAGCGCTCGATATGGAGAAGCGTCAGAGAGATTCGGCGCGGGTCTTCGATACTCCGGGAGCGATGGCGCCACCAGCGCAGGCGTCGACAACATCTGCGACACCGTGACGTATTCGCCGTCCAATCAGGAGCCGTCCAATCACAAGCCGTCCTGAGGCTACATAAGGTCCACCACAGCTGCAGTTTAGCCAGTCAGTTTCCTGACGATGACGATGGTGGTGAATATCGTCGAAAGCTCGAGGTTTTACCAAGATGTGCCGCGGCAAGAAGTCCGAGAATATTTTATTCGACAATGAATACTGTTTGCACGGTTTGTTTGGAAACTTTATCCTATAGGCTGCCCTTCTTAAGTCTTATTATTTCATTAAACATTTCTGTGAGACACAATTCTAAACCATTCATGCTGTACTTCTTCGATACATCCAGTTTACGTTTCACCGCATGCGACATTTTCACACTGACAGTTCTTAAGATCACAGCTGAATGACGCAAAAAAAAAAGGAAATGCGTCCTTCATGACTAATTTATAAATTCACATACAAACACAATGAATTCCGGTCTCCACCACTAAATTATTGTAGACAATGTAGACAATTAAGTCATATTCTTATTACGTTTATTGGGTCGCATCCTTCTAGCATTCACGAATGTCTCTTCATAAGAGAAACGCTCGAGCCAGGTCGTCAACC